>NC_066871.1:29334173-29956425 GCF_022985175.1 Labeo rohita | reverse complement strand
AAGTTAAACAGCCTTTAGTAAAAAAGGTAAAACAATGATATCGGATGATTTTGAGGTTTTTGAGATGGAGTTTTTTGCCCTACTCTACCTTTTTGAACTGAAGTACACAGATGGAGAAATAACCATGCTTGACCTTTCCAATGTGATTATGTAATGCGTAATACATTTCAGAGCTAGTACAAGATAAGCATTTGTGGTTAAAAAGCATAGACATTTTTTTTTTTTGGCCAATTGTTTTGCTACATAGGACCATTATTCCTCAGCTGGGATCATGTAGAGCCCTTTGAAGCTGCATTGAAACTGCAGTTTGGACCTTCAACCCAAAGATTTAAGTCCACTATATGGAGAAAAAACCTGGAATGTTTTCCTCAAAAATCTTAATTTCTTTTCAACTGAAGAAAGAAAGACATGAACATTTTTGATGGCATGGGGGTAAGTCAATTATCAGGAATTTTTTTATTCTGGAAATGGACTAATTGTTTAATAATATTTTCATGTTAAAAAATCATCACAGGTTGCGCGTATTTCAGAACTGAATTGAGAATGCCTTTCTTCATTTAAGTTCAGTTTTTGAATTTCAATGGAATTTTAGTTAAAATTATTGCAAGATTTAAATGTAAGAGTTACAGTTAAAATATTTTTAAATGACAAAGTAATTCATATGATTTTTTTTTTAAATGTTTTAAAGCTTTGAGTTTGATGGTTTATAGGCCTAATAGATTAACTTCCTGTAGGGTGGTGCCAATTTAAAATCCAAGACATTAATTGAAATGGGTGCAGTTCTTCAATTCTGAATCTTGCAAACCCTTGATTAGCATGGGAGTTTGTGTTTACATACCTTATCATAGTATCTCAAACATCTGCCATCTTTCTCTCCTAGCCGGACAGCATTGAGTATATTTGCAAGATCAGCCGGTGCTGGGTTGTCTTCCAGGGAAAGAGCCAGAATGGCACTCTCCATCATTTCAAGCGAAACGGCTGCTTCTCCCCCTGCATTTAAGATATCCATTCTCACAGAATGCCAGGCCTGGCGATGAAGAGAAGACAGACCACAAATAATGGATGGGTCTTGTTCAGAGAGCTGCTGCTGGGTGATTCATTGCATGCACCAGTTGGGCATAGATGTCATTGAGAGGTAAAGGAGACAGAGATTCCCCTGTACTTGGCTGCCATAAAATTTGAATCGGAAATATACCCCCTCGACAGGTCAATATGGCGTGAAGGCTGTCTGGGTATGTCTGGAACATTAAGACCAAGAAAATATTGTTGAGATTAAGTCAGTATTTCTGAAAACTCCTAAAAGTTAATGGAACAAAAGCTTTACCTTTAGCTCATCCTGGCTCTTGCCTGGTAGGCGGCTAGCTGCAAAAACCTGCGACTGTTGTGTTCGCTCAGTTGGTATGTCCCCTTCCACCAGCTGTGGTTCACTGTACAGCTTAGCAACTGCCCACAGCAGGGCCGTAGCCCGCTCTATCTGTGCAAACTCCCCTTTTGCTTAGAGCAGGGCAGGACGGAAGGAATAGCGGTGGAATTGGGCAAGGGATCGTAGCAGGAGAGCAGCCGCTTTTTGAATTCCTCAGTCACCCAGTTCTCACATCCAGAGACGTGTTTCTTCAGCTGTTCTTGGACTTCCTGGAGTGCATCCTTCTGCTGAAGAAGGGCAGTTTTATAATGTTGGTACTGGTCAGGATTTAAGGTGAGCTGAAGCACCCGACTAGCTTCCTGGAGCGTAGTATCCAGTTCTGGAATAGGATAATCAGGTAGCGCCATCCTGTAGAGTAGAGGACAAGACATAAAACTTTAGACCACATGCTACAGTTATGTCATGTGATTTAAATTTAAGCCCAAGTTTGAATGATTACACGCAGTGTGTTTTCCCATGGTACATGTGACACATGACTTTTCTTGTCATGTGTAATTGAATAGTTTCATTGCGTAGCTTAATAAAGTGGCTTATTTCCAGCACAAAAGACTCAGTGTTTGGTAATGTAGTTTGACTCTAGTTTGAAGTAGTGATAGGAGAAACAAACCTTTTTTTAAAGCCTCGAATCAATTGAACAAATTGATTCTTAGCAAAAACCCACCCTTTCTAGTTACTGTTACTATATCTGGCAAACAATGGCGCTCTCACACTACACATTATGTTCTCATACAGTGAAAAATACATTGCAGAGCAAAGAGGAAACTTACAATACGCTGACAGACAAGACAGAGCAGGTTACTTCTGGTATGAAACAAGGTCTCAGCTTTAATATGTTGCTATTTTTTAAGAAATGTAAATAATTACCGTCAATTGAACCTTCGCAAACAGCTTGATTGACAGGCGATCTGACCAATCATAATACCGAATCTGCCATTCTGTCCGGCAAACAAATCAGACAGTAGAGCAGAATAACTTTGATGGACTTAAACTTGAAAAATGGTTGAAATAAAATACATTATGATGTTCATTCATGTTTTTTTCGTTTGTTAAGTAAAGAAGAAAAGACGATCAGTTTGTCAATTGATCTAAGGCAATACAGTGATCTGTCACAACACATTAAAGAGCCACAAAATTGTATTTATTGTTTGAATTTCTTAAAAATTGCAACATTTTAAAGCTAAGACCTTGTGTTATACCAGAAGTAATCTGCTCTGTCTTGTCTGTCGGCGTGTTGTCAGTTTTCTCTTTGTTCCGCGATATATTTTTCACTGCGTGAGAACATGATGTGTAGTGTAGGAGTGGCATTGTTTGTCAGATATAGCAATAGTAACTAAGAAGGGTGAGTTTTTGCAAGGCTCAACTGCTTCGCAAAATGACTCACTGTTTCGAAGCATACATTCATTCTAAATCATAAACATCTTAAAGACATATAATAGACGTTTATTTGACAACTGATAGGAAACATCCTACCCTGATAGCACACATACACCACGGAGACATCTATTTGACATCTGCAAGATGTATTTTTTAGAGTGTTTGCTCATCTGCAATACGTCTATTGGACGTTTCCTATTAGATGCCAAATAGACATCTATTAGATGTCTTTAAGATGTTTATGATTTAGAATGTATGTAAAATTGACATCTGAAAGGCGTCTTTCAGACGTTTGTACACAGTAGATGCTTTCCAGATCAAGAGATCTTTAACAGACGTCTTGCAGGCATACATGTGGTATCTGGGAATATTTCGAACCAGATAGCACCTGTACATCTGCAAGATGTCTATTAAAGATCACTTAATCTGGAAAGCATCTGCTGTGTACAAACATCTGACAGATGTCTGTGAGATGTCAGTTTTACATACATTCTAAATCATAAACATCTTAAAGACATCTAACAGACGTCTGTTTGAAATCTGATAGGAAATGTCCTATAGACATACTGCAGATGAGCAAACACTCTAAAAAATACATCTTCCAGATGTTAATGCAGACGTCAAATAGATGTCAAATAGATGAGCATAATTGACGTACACAATGATTTGACAACCTTTACACACTCCAAAAGTGCGCATACTCCAAATTACTCTTTGACCCTGTGGCCATAATGAGTATGGCATGCTGTTTGTATAGCCAGTTGTCATGGGAATATGTCTCATGCTGCATGTCTCTAGTTGTATAATTTGATTTTGCCTGATTTAATCACGCGGTGTCTCTTTTTGGAACTCTTGTAGTGCTGTCTTTCTTTTTTCCATTTATGCTCCCAGGTGACATGGAAGTTCACTGTAGGCGACCTTGATCATGTGATGTCATTGATTACTACTAAATTATTCACATTAAATAGGACCAACACCCAAGTAAGACCAATTACAAGTAAATGTATTATTATTAGACAAATTTGTCTTTGCATACGCCTTATTCAGCAAAGCATTACATTATTCTGCATAAAATGGCTTAAACCACCCTAAACCAGCTTGACCTTTCTGTGTGACCAACTTAAATTAGCTAAGACCAACAAACCATCTTGTCTGGTTTAAGATATATTTACTAGCAAGGAACTTAATATGTTTTACATACAGATTTGACATTATAATGCATAAATTACATTTTTTTTTTTTTGTATTTATCAAAGATTTTTTAAAAATCACAAATGAAGCCAGCATACACTACCAGTCAGAATTTTTTTGAGTGTCACATGATCTATTAGAAATCATTCTAATGTGCTGATTTGCTGTTCAAGAAACATTTTCAGAAAATTAATATTATTTCAAATCAGAATATTAGAATTATTTCTGAAGAATCATGTGACGCTGAAGACTGGAGTAATGATGCTAAAAATTCAGCTTTGAAATTACAGAAATAAATTACATGTTAAATGTTAAATTAAAATATGTTTAAGTAGAAAGCAGTTATTTTAAACAGTAAAAATATTTCAGAATTTAACTTTTTTTCTGTATTTTTCGATCAAATAAATGCAGGCTTGGTGCAGAAGAGACTCCCTTAAGAGACCATAAAATTTTTTGACTGGTAGTGTATAGAAACTTTTTTTTATAAACTTTTAAAAAGAAAAACAATATTGTATGTTTTCACCTGTACAAAACAATAAATAAATAAATACAATTAAACCACTGCTCTTGAAAAAACAATTAAGCTGTATATTGCAAGTAAGTCAGTGGGTTAATATTATAAAAATGTAAAAGCAGCTATATTTTTAAAAATAATTTACAGAAATAACAGTAAAATCATGATCAGCTGAACATATGAAGTCAAATAAATTAGCTTCAAACTACTATTAATTTATTGGTTTAAAACACAACTGGCTATATCTACACTGATTTTGAAATGTTCAGAATTAATAATGAAAGTATATTTTTTAAAATACAGTACTACACTAACTGACAGTACAAACAAATCCACATTATTGATGATTTGACAACAAACTTGTGTATTTTAATGTCAGGGCAGAAACATTAAGCAAAAAGCAATATAGAAACATTCAGCTCACCTTAGGGCAGTAAAAACTTCCAAAAGTATATGTCGACTTGTCAATGCGATGGGAGCTTGAGTGCAACAAGCTTTTGTTGCAGTGAACAAGCAAGAAGAGGGCAGTAATCTGAACCCAGTGATTCCAATTAAGGAATTTAATTTCCGATCTCCCAATAGACGTGGACTGTATAACAAGCAGTTTGTCACACTGACATTCCTTTTCTGTATATGCAGTAAAAGAGTATAAGGTCAGTCTAATTTATAGTCTCTACAGCTGTACACCATTTTGATACTACAGTTTTATTCTGAACCTTAACTCCTGCTGAAACTATTATAGAGCCAAGTCTATATAAATTGAGCTTTCTAGATTATCCATGTGCCAGCTGCATTTGATCCTTACTAGTATGTGTTTAATTATGCCTTGTTTTCTCATTCAGAAACAGAAACAGCAAGATTATTAATCCAATGTCCCATGAACATCATGGACTTTCTGCCTTCACCTTCTTCCTTCATTCAGAAAGACCTGCAACATGTGAATCTGTGCCTTGTACTGTAACTTTAGGCTTGAAGTATTGCTTTATAATCTCATTCATCAGTTTTAGGATATCATAGGTAATATAATCTGGACATTTGGCTTACTTGTGCTCACTGTAATCAGGTTTCCTGTAAACGACTTTGAAGTGTTATTATCAAGATAAAAGACAAGGATGAGGAGTTCCTTAACAGACATGGACACCTAAAACATGTCATGTGATGTACTGTGTGGTGATGATTTTTGTTGTGTGTGAGTGTCTCCTGCTAGCTGAACAAAGAATGTATTGAGCAAGTCTTGTGTGTCTCACGTGAGGAAAGTGATTTTTGTTACTTCCAAATTATGAACAGTGTTTAACTGTGAGTTATTCAGACTGACCACGTGTCCTTGTCAAGCATAACTTGAAAATTGTATGATAATATAATGTTGAAACATAATTGGTAGCCTACTGAGTGTAGAACAAGCTCTGCTAGTGCTTCTTGTCACTGATACTTTTGACACACTTTTAGACAATAAACTTTAAAATGATCCCATTAAAAAGTTTACATACACTTGATTCTTAATACTGTGTTGTTACCTGAATGATCCCGCTGTGTGTGTGTGTGTGTGTGTGTGTGTGTGTGTGTTTTGTTTGTTTGGTGATGGTTGTTCATGAGTCCCTTGTTTGTTCTGAACAGTTAAACTGCCCACTTTTTTTCAGAAAAATCCACAAATTCTTTGGTTTTTCAACATTTTCGTGTATTTGAACCCTTTTCAATAATGACTGTATGATTTTGAGATCCATCTTTTCACACTGAGGACAACTGAGGGACTCATATGCAACTATTACAGAAGGTTCAAACACTCACTGATGCTCCAGATGGAAACCCAATGCATTAAGAGCCAGGGGGTGAAAACTTTTTAATTTGAAGATCAGGGTGAATTAACTTATTTTGTCTTCTGGCAAACATGTAAGTATCTTCTGTAGCTTCTGAAGGGCAGTACTAAATGAAAAATAAAATATGATATTTAGGCAAAATAAGAAAAATGTATACATCTTCATTCTGTTCAAAAGTTTTCACCCCCCAGGTCTTAATGTATTGTGTTTCCTTCTGGCGCATCAGTGAGTGTTTGAATCTTCTGTAATAGTTGCATATGAGTCACTCAGTTGTCCTCAGTGTGAAAAGATGGATCTCAAAATCATACAGTTATTGTTGGAAAGGGTTCAAATACAAACAAAATGCTGAAAAAACACAGAATTAATAGGACCTGAAGAATTTTTCCGTGGCAGTTTTTACAGTGGATAGTTTAACTATTCAGGACAAACAAGGGACTCATGAACAACTATCACTAAACAAAAAACAGCTGTGGATCATTCAGGTAACAACAGTGTTAAGAATCAAGTGTATGTAAACCTTTGAATGGGGTCATTTTTATAAATTCAACTATTACTTTCTCTTGTGGACTATATGTAAACATCTTTATGTGAAATATCTTATTCAGGTCGGTACTACATAATACATAACTTGCATTTTGTACGATCCCTCTTATTTTGCTAAAATAATTAACATTTAGCAGTTTCTGCAAGGTGCAGGTAATCTTTTGACCTCAACTGTATCTATAACAATGTCATTAGTAAAATATACATGCATCACAGTTTCCCCCCTCAAAGCCCTGAACAATTTCATCAGACTATGACAAAATGAGTCAGAAATGTATTTTCTTTAATTTGTACTTATTTAATTAGAAAATCTAAAAATGCAGAATATTTTGTGCAAATGATAAGTTTGGGGGTGGGGTCAGAATAAGGGGATAGAAAATACAATTTGTATTGTTGTGTCTATGGAATGTCCCTATAAAACATGAAAGCCTGTGTGTGAGATTATGTTCATATCAATAATCACTTTTCTAACAGTTCATAGTTTGATTACAAGTTCATAAAATGCATGTTTGTTTTTGTGAATTGTGGGGACTTTCCATAGACTTCTATAGATTTTATACCAGGGGTGCTCAATCCTGCTCCTGGAGTTCTACCTTCCTGCAGAGTTTAGTTCCAACCCTGACCAAACACACCTGTCTGTAATTATCAAGTGCTCCTTCAGATCCTAATTAGTTGCTTCAGGTGTGTTCGATCAGGGTTGGAGCTGAGCTCTGCAGGAAGGTAGATCTCCAGGAGCAGGACTGAGCACCCCTGTTTTATACTGATTAAAACGATATTGTCTATCCCCTAACCCAACCCTAACCCTAAACCTAGCCCTCACAGAAAACATGTTTGCATCGTTACACTTTCAGATAAACATCATTTACTATTTTTAATCATTTTTTAACATTGTGGGGACTGGCCTGCGGTCAAAAATGTCAGGTTTTACTTTCCTTGTGGGGACATTTGGTCCCCACAATGTAGCGAAAACAAGTACACACACACACACTGCACTGAAAGAGCTAACTAGATTAGTTAGTTTTGAGCTACAGCCCTTTATTTATGTATTTGTTTAGTTAGTTAAATCACACATAGGTACAATGCAAAAAGTACAAGCCAAATATAATGCAGTGTTGTACAATTCAAAGCATGTAAAAGAGAAAATGACTGTATACATAATAAAACTAGGATAAAAAGCTTTAGAACATTTATTGTTTTTATAAGTTTCTTGTTTAAAAGGTAATATATGAGGGTTTCTTTTGAGTTATTTTTGTCTTATGAATATAAAACTTTGCTAAAATAATTAACAAATTAATAACGTAATTTAGTTTTTCAGAGAAATGTGGAGGTTTAAAAACAAAACAGGAAAAATCTCTCAAGGTTCTTTAGTTCAATTTGAGCCACATCCCAGTCTACAAACTTGGTCTTATAACCCCGGAAGTAACTTTCTAGTCACTTACCATCTTCTTCCGGAGCGGCAGTGGTCGACCCCGTACTGAAGACTGGTCTCCCTCCACCCTTGACAAGCTAAACATTAAGTTTTGACAATTTCAAACGTGAGTTAAAGTTTCTTATCGGCTCCGAACATGAGTTTATGAAGCATACGAGACCTCGGAGGTTGAGATTATTGCCATATTTACACAGTTAAAGAAGGTCACTGGAGATGAAGCTAGCTAACGGTAGCATGCAAATAACTGCAGCTCTGCTCTTAAGCGTCTCATTTTCATACACATTCGCTTGAACTGCTTCACGTAGATCGTGTGATTAATGTACAAACGTATATATTTGTTTATTTTCTTTACCCGACAATCCTAAATATTACATGCGGAACAAGCTGGAAATCTGTCGTAGTGGTTATAAAAGACAATCGTTATGTATCTTAGTTTGTTCAGTTGTCAAGTAACGTATTTTTTTTGTATGTAAACGATGTATGTGACGATCCATATCGTTAATAATGAGAGTAACAATTGCGGTGACATTGCACATGTAATTACAGGGTCACATGACTGAGAGTGTGGTCAAGAAGTCACACGTGCCAGCATTGGTCTGGTTTTATGAGTGTTTGTTTTGAAAGGACGCATTGTGGACTGTGCTTGTTTGAAGAAGAGCGCTGAATTGTGGTGATTTGAATGTGGTTTGGGTGTGTCTGCTGTTTATTGAACCTGATAGCAATATGACATCAATAACCACAGCACTTTGGTGTGGTCGGTGACCTGTTGTCGTCCATTGTAGGGTGGTATTAAAGTGCCCGCTTTCTTTTGCAGGTGCGTGTGAGACGTCTGTCTCTGCCCGCTCTGAGCTCTCCCTGATGGGCGGCTGGTCCCGCAGTGCTGTGCTGCAGCTGTACCGAGCACTGCTCCGTGCAGGCCAACACTTACAGTACACCGACCGTGATTACTACCGGCGTGTAGTGACCAGAGAGTTCCGGCGCTGTCAGACCCTCAGCGCCCCAGCAGAGAGGGAGGACGCGCTGAAGAGAGGACAGTTCTTTCTCAACAGCGGGCTGGGTGGGTTGGTGTAGAAGAAGCAGTCTATCAGCGCCAGACAGTCTGACCGCTAGCCGGTAAGATGGAATTTACGCATCAGAAACAGTTTGCATTTGGATGCAAAATTCACTTTTACATGGTGTTTGCATAGAAATGTGTCTTTGCAGTGTGTGGACACAACTACCCTGCAATCATGCATGAAACAATGCATTCACTTCTTTTTTTCTTTTTTAAATCCCTCAAAAACCTAAACATTCTGTATGATCAAGCCGTTTTGATTTTCTGAGCAGTATGATGTCATATTGCTCAGGCCCCGCCCACGAGCGATGATGGACTGTCCCGTATTAGCATATTTCCGCCCTCAGCCAGTTGTACCATTGTTGTACCCGGTCCACCATTTTCTCCATGGTCCAGCAGCTGTAGTGACAGTAACGTCTCATAAGCAAAAAGCAGGTGTTTCGTATTTGGATGAAAAAGTGAACATAATTTTGTCTTAATTTTGTCCTGACATCAGAGCCACTGAGGATGCAGTGGATTAGTGTTGGTTTTGATGGTAACGCACCACCAAATACACAAAAAATGGAGTGAGCAGAGCTCATTATCATTTAGAGAGACATGCACCGAAACGGGTTGTTGTGAACAGAGCTGTTTTTGACAAGGCAAAAAGATGATGTTTTATTTGACCACTGAGGAATTTTAACCAAAGTATGTTGCAGACATGTCTTGAAGACCCTAAAGAATCATACCAACTTGTGGAAAATAGGCATTGTTTTTAACAGAAAGTATTACTTTTTTTTTATGAATGAGATAAAGCTAAAATAAAAAAATATTATTAGTGTTATTATCATAATAATGATATCAATATTAATTGTTAATAATAATAATAATAATAAAAAATCATATACATATTAGATGAAAAACTATTTCAAATTTGACATATATGCTTGGCACCCAATTAAAATAAATTAAAGGCCTAAAATTACTAACTAGAAATATATATTAAAACTAAACCTGCATTAATACTAAAATAAAACTAAGTTAGAACTAAATGGTAGAACTTAAGAAAAACTTAAGCTAAACTTGCTTAATTTTAAATGCTAAAATAATAAAAATAACAATAACAGCTAATTTAAAATATTAATTAACTATTATAGTATATAAAAATACATAAATAACAATGGTCTGTACATGACTCAACTCTCACTGGCCGTGCTGCAAATAATTAATTAAACGAATAGTTATTGTATTTGTTGTTTTAACCCATTTAATCTTGAATTATATTAGATAAGGTTGTTATGACACAAAATTTAGACAAGATTGATCTTTATTAAAGCTACAAGAGTTATTCAGTCAAGAGATTTTCTTTTAGTCTTTTGTTGTTTGATTAACATTAGCAACACAGACAGCAGTAGGTATACTAGGCTGCTGTCACTTTGATTGAATGCACCGGCCTACTGTATACTGTGTACACGCATCCTGTTTTCTCTCTGCTGTTTAAGGGTAAAAGTGTAAAATAAATGTAATTTAATATTTTTAAAAGTGCAGTGTGTAGTATTTAGAAGGATCTATTGATAGAAATGCAATATAATATACACAACTGTGTTTTCAGAGGTGTATAAAGACCTTACATAATGAACCGTTATGGTTTTATTGCCTAAAAATGAGCAATTACACCGCGGGTCTAACCTACCTAAACGGGTCTCGCACTAACCTAAATGGACAAACTTCCCTACAAAATGCATTTCTTCACTGTTGTTCTACCGAATAAAGCACTGACACAATAATGAACAAGTAACAATAATATTCACAATCACATATCAGTTTACTGAATAATTAAGCATATGTAATTCCTTAATTTACCACTGGTTACTCTTTGTTGTCTCAAACGATGGCATTTTCGTCCTGTGTCGGCCACCATAGCTTCTCTGTGTGCAATTTGCGACCTTACTGCTAGGTGCCGGTAAAATTGCAGCTAACGTTGCACCTTTAAAGGGGAAGTCCACTTCCAGAACAACAATTTACAAATAATGTACTCACCCACTTGTCTTTTACTATGTTCATGTCTTTCTTTCTTCAGTCTTAAAGAAATAGTTTTTTGAGGAAAATATTTCAGCATTGTTACCCATATAATGGACTGATATGATGCCCCTGAGTTTGAACTTCCAAAATGCAGTTTGAACGCGGCTTCAAATGATCCCAGATGCGGTTGTAAACGATCTCAGCCGAGAAAGAAGGGTCTTATCTAGCGAAATGATCAGTTATTTTCATAACATTAATACAATTGATATACTTTTTAATCTCAAATGCTCGTCTTGGCTTACTCTGCCTGGACTGTTTTTGTTCCGGTTCATGACAGTTAGAGTATGTCGAAAAACTCCCATCTCATGTTCTCCCTCAACTTCAAAATCGTCCAATACTGACATACCCTAACATTTAAACTGCATTTTGGAAGTTCGAAATCGGGGAATCATATCAGTCCATTATATGGAGAAAAATGCAGAAATGTTTTCTTCATGATTTCTTTACGACTGAAGAAAGAAAGACATGAACATCTTGGATGACAAGGGGTGAGCACATTATATGTGAATCTTTATTTTGGAAGTGGACTTCTCCTTTAATATATTTTAATAAATTTAACATTTTTCCAATCTGGCCATAAAATTCTGTCAGCTGTCCCGAATGCCTTTTCCTCGGGACATTAGCCAGTCCTTATATCAAGCCCTGCCATACCTGTTTCTCTCTATCTAAACTTTTTTTTGTTGTTTTGTTTTTAACTAATAACAACACAAGCTATTTGGTGACAACTGGAACATGTCATGTGACATTTTGATTCATGTGATGTCATCACTTAGTGAACTGCAAATAATGTCCACATATTACACAACTTGTAATTGATGAGAAAATCAATTTCTTGTCTTTTCCCACTTTCTTGCTTTGTCTCAGGAAGGTAAAGATCGATGGCAGGAGTGAACGGGGATCGCAAAGGAAAGAAAGACGACAATGGGCTTGGCACAGCGATCGACTTTGTGCTCTCTAATGCAAAGCTGGTACTGGGAGTCGGGGGAGCAGCAATGCTCGGGATCGCCACACTGGCTGTCAAAAGAGTGAGTACAGGAACACATTGTAATACCCTTCAATCCTGTGGGTATATTAAAAGGAATCACATTTCCAGTAATCTTGAGAATTGATGTGAGCTACTATAAAAGCTGTTCTGTAACTTTCAGTCATTCTGATAGAAACGACTTGAGAGAAAATATGAAATAGCAGTCTCTGATCGTTTCAGTTTGACATTAACACTTGAGCATCACAATTCAGTGTGGATTGTTTTATGAATCTTTCACAATGCTTTGCTGTGCAAACTTTAGTATTCTGTGCAAGAGACTGCCCAAGTTCTGGCGCTCATTTCACATGTAAAGAAAGTGTTTTTTAGAAGAAATCTTATAAGTGTACCTCATGAAGAGAATTGAGTTACATATGAAAGTGTGAAATTGAGTTTGGTTTGTCTCAGATGTACGACCGAGCACTCAGTGCCCCATCCAGTCCCACTAAAGCTGACCCGTCAGGACGAAGAAGCTGGGAGGAACCAAGCTGGCTGGGGTCGTCACCACGGACGCTGAACCACGACATGAAACAGAACATCAGCCGCTCTCTACAGACGCTCCCCACCTCCTCCAGCTCCTTCAGGCCAGGTAATGAATCTCTGATGCCTTGAATTCTTAACATCATGTACTTTTGAATGCAGTGATCATTTCAACTCCCTGATGACCACAAACTTTATTTTAGTTTTATTCCATATTATTGAGTTGTCATTTTATAAATTTGAGGAAAGTTATTTATTTTTGTCTATTTTTTTAAATTGCATTCATAATTTTGGTAACACTTTAAAATAAGGATCATTAGTTAACAACATTAGTTGACATGAACTAAGAATGAACAATACTTCTACAGCATTTATACTTAATTTCAGGAGTTACTAGTGCATTATTAAAATAAATCAGAAAGTTGTGTTTGTTAACATTAGTTAATGCACTGTGAACTAATGCGAACTAACAATGAACTGTATTTTTATTAACTAACATTAACAAAGATTAAAAAATAATGTAACAAATGTATTGTTCATTGTTCTTTCATGTTAGTTATTACATTAATTATTGTTAACAAATGACACCTTTTTGTAAAGTGTTGCCATAATTTTTTATTTTAACTAACCTTTGTTTATTTTTCTTCCTGGGCCGTCATGGACATGGTTTTCCTTAGTTTATCTCTAACCTGTATCCTTATTGTTTACCAGGCTTGTACATATTGGAGTGTCTGCTCTACTTGCTCAGTGGGTATTTAAACCCTTTCTTAACTAACACACTGTAGGTTTCTGTAGACCCTTTGTTTGTTGTATGGGCATTAGGGGTACGCATAAGCATTTTGTCTAGTTGGTGACTTGTCTGAATGACTAATGAAGTGAGCATTGGAAATTTTCAGAATCATCCTCAGTAATCAGTTGGTTGTTGAATGACTAGTTCAGTATCCTGTGTCATTTCTTCAACATAGTCAAAGACTATTCTCAATTTGTGTCTGGAAAACTAAAGATGGTGTTGCTTTAGGCTGTGTGTTGTGATTAAGTAGAATTATTCTACCAGGTTTTGACCTTTGGAAGGTGTTTGAATGTAACATATGCTAAATATGTTCTCTCCTTACTTTTTTTTTTTTTTTTTCTTTAGATTCTTTACATCGTAGTTTGGCTCGTGGTGGTGGCCGCACTGGTAAGGCTGAACTCCAGAAGGCACGTATGCGCCTCTCACTGCAGGAGCACCTGTGGGCCTTCTTTCATGAGCGAGTGGCGATTCCCTCGGAGGAACAAGCTGTCGCTCGCCGTGCCGCATTGGATATCTGTGCAGAGCTCAGAGTGTTTCTCCACGCCAAACTGCCTGATATGCCCCTACGAGAAATGTACCTGAGCGGAAGTCTGTACGACGACCTTCAGGTGAGAACAACAGTGATCAATTTTGAGAGTCTTTTAATTCTGCCACATAATGAGCAAGAATATAGCCTTAAATGAAGTGCTTCTAATATGCAGTTTGAGGTTTGTTAAATGAAGATATAAGAACTATTTTCTATTTAAATATATTTTAAAATGTAATTTATTTCTTTGATGCAAAGCTGAATTTTCAGCATCATTACTCTAGTCTTCAGTGTTCATTACTCATGTTCGGTTCACATGATCCTTCAGAAATCAGTCTTAATATGCTGATTTGCTGACATGCATTCAGTTCAAATACTTGATTTAAAAAAAATCCAAGTAACGAGTACTCGTGTCGAGTAACAAAATACAGGAAGTGGTGCATTTTCCATGAATTACATTATTAGATTTTCTAAGGCTGCATGAAATAATAAACCTGTTTAAAAATCATAAAGCATAATGCTATTGTGAATTCACAAATGCTACGATTCAGTTAAATAAATATATGCGATGCAGGTTTATTATATGTGCTTTAATTATTTACATCTGTGTAGATTACTTACATGCGTCTTGGAGTGGCTAAATTAAAAAAAATTCACAGTAAATGTTGCTCCACACAAACTGTTATCATTTACATGTGTGGAGCATTTTATACTCCATCTCTGCATATTGCTGAGTTTGGGTTTATTATAACATTCATCTGGGAACGCAACCTGCGCCATTTCATAAGATTTATAAGTAGGGATGTTCATTTAGGTTATTTTTTTCTAACCGACAGCCGATGCTTGTTAACCGATTATTAACCGTTAACCGACAAGATTATTTTAAATTAGAATTTAATTATTTTAGAAAGGATAAGTGTCTGTGACCCATTAAAAATACCAAAACTTGTTTTCCAGGGATTAATTTTACATGCGCAAAAAGCAGCAACAACAGAACATGAGGATTCACATATCAGAAGCAGCGCTTCTGCGAATGGAGAACAACATAATAAAGCTAGGCTATATATAATGAATGAATAGGCCTATACGAAAAATATTTTTACTTAATTAACAAATTAAAAGAAAAAATTGTGCCACAAGTAGTTAGTATGCAGAGTTTTGGGTAATTTTTGTGCTGCGCGAAAGGAAGATGGCTGAAAGCAGCATCCTATTTTTCTTTATTTTACAAAAGCACAAAGATTTTTTTTTTTTTTTCTGAATGTACACAAATAAAAGCAAGCCGTTTACAGTTTTGATTATCTGTATGACTAGGAGGAATCGTTTCCAGTGTTAGAAGGAATAAAAATTAAGTGATTGCGCCGGTGCCGGTGTTCATTCATAAAACTATGCAAATACAGGAGAATACATCAGTATCTTTCTGAAAATGCTAACTGTTCATCACAATTTCAAAATAAAAGAAAAACCCTCATTCTGAGTTTATTTAGATGTCCACATATTCAAGAAATTACAGTGTCTGTAGCATTTCTGTCGTAAAGAAATGGGCAAATATTAGATTATTTGGACATTAGAATTAAATGTTGGATAGTCAATATTAAACATGCATTAGATCATGCAGTAGAATGTAAAAACAATCATCAGGGCGTTGGCACCCTCTGCAGTCATTTGTTATAATGCATAATGTACTGCAGTTCCTTTGTTTATAATACATTATGTATTTTAATAGTTTTGTTCATATGATTACTTCCATTTGATACTTCATTTGAACTAATTATTATTGCCTCATTGCTATTTTAAATATATATTTAACTATGTACAGGTCCTTTTCAAAAAATTAGCATATTGTGATAAAGTTCATTATTTTCTGTAATGTACTGATAAACATTAGACTTTCATATATTTTAGATTCATTACACACAACTGAAGTAGTTTCAAGCCTTTTATTGTTTTAATATTGATGATTTTGGCATACAGCTCATGAAAACCCAAAATTCCTATCTCAAAAAATTAGCATATCATGAAAAGGTTCTCTAAACGAGCTATTAACCTAATCATCTGAATCAACTAATTAACTCTAAACACCTGCAAAAGATTCCTGAGGCTTTTAAAAACTCCCAGCCTGGTTCATTACTCAAAACCGCAATCATGGGTAAGACTGCCGACCTGACTGCTGTCCAGAAGGCCATCACTGACACCCTCAAGCAAGAGGGTAAGACACAGAAAGAAATTTCTGAATGAATAGGCTGTTTCCAGAGTGCTGTATCAAGGCACCTCAGTGGGAAGTCTGTGGGAAGGAAAAAGTGTGGCAGAAAACGCTGCACAACGAGAAGAGGTGACCAGACCCTGAGGAAGATTGTGGAGAAGGACCGATTCCAGACCTTGGGGGACCTGCGGAAGCAGTGGACTGAGTCTGGAGTAGAAACATCCAGAGCCACCGTGTACAGGCGTGTGCAGGAAATGGGCTACAATGGTGCCGCATTCCCCAGGTCAAGCCACTTTTGAACCAGAAACAGCGGCAGAAGCGCCTGACCTGGGCTACAGAGAAGCAGCACTGGACTGTTGCTCAGTGGTCCAAAGTACTTTTTTCGGATGAAAGCAAATTTTGCATGTCATTTGGAAATCAAGGTGCCAGAGTCTGGAGGAAGACTGGGGAGAGGGAAATGCCAAAATGCCTGAAGTCCAGTGTCAAGTACCCACAGTCAGTGATGGTCTGGGGTGCCATGTCAGCTGCGGTCAATGCAGCTAGCTATCAGGAGATTTTGGAGCACTTCATGCTTCCATCTGCTGAAAAGCTTTATGGAGATGAAGATTTCATTTTTCAGCACGACCTGGCACCTGCTCACAGTGCCAAAACCACTGGTAAATGGTTTACTGACCATGGTATTACTGTGCTCAATTGGCCTGCCAACTCTCCTGACCTGAACCCCATAGAGAATCTGTGGGATATTGTGAAGAGAAAGTTGAGAGACGCAAGACCCAACAGTCTGGATGAGCTTAAGGCCGCTATCGAAGCATCCTGGGCCTCCATAACACCTCAGCAGTGCCACAGGCTGATTGCCTCCATGCCACGCCGCATTGAAGCAGTCATTTCTGCAAAAGGATTCCCGACCAAGTATTGAGTGCATAACTGAACATAATTATTTGAAGGTTGACTTTTTTTGTATTAAAAACACTTTTCTTTTATTGGTCGAATGAAATATGCTAATTTTTTGAGATAGGAATTTTGGGTTTTCATGAGCTGTATGCCAAAATCATCAATATTAAAACAATAAAAGGCTTGAAACTACTTCAGTTGTGTGTAATGAACCTAAAATATATGAAAGTCTAATGTTTATCAGTACATTACAGAAAATAATGAACTTTATCACAATATGCTAATTTTTTGAAAAGGACCTGTATATAGTAATTTTAAAGGCTTTCACTTAGATTCATTTTAATTACCACAAAAAAAACCACAATTATCTAAATACTCGATTAATCATCAGAATAATCGACGGATTACTCGATTACTAAAATAATCGTTAGTGACAGCTCTAGTTCAGTTTAGAAAGTTTATTTAAAAATAGAAATCTTTTGTAATATTTTAAATGTATTTACTGTTTTTTTTTTTTTTTTTTTTTTAATCAATTAAATGCATCCTTGCTGAATTAAAATATTAATTTCCAACATTATGAATTCAAGTGCAATTTATCCCTCACTCTTTATTTTTCATTTAGGTGGTGACTGCTGACCATGCCCAGCTGATGGTCCCCATGATCCTTGAGAAGAATCTCTGGTCATCCATTCCTGGTGAGGACACCATCATGAACCTTCCTGGATTCTGGCTGGTTCGTCGGGAAAACCTTGAGTACTTCCCGCGTGGAAGCAGCTACTGGGACCGTTGCATGGTGGGTGGCTACCTTTCCCCAAAGAGCGTCCTAGAAGTTTTCGAGAAGCTCGTCGCCGGCTCCATCAACTGGCCCGCCATCGGTAGCGTTTTAGATTACGTCATCCGACCCGTGGTCCCATCGGAAACACTTACGCTGGAAGTGCAATACGAAACAGACCGTCGCCTTTACGTGGACTTCCTCCCGCTGCTTGTTATGGAAGACGGCGTCTCACTAATCGCCAAACCACACCGCTTAGCCGCCGAACGCCATGAGAACCTGTGGCGGCAGAGCTTTCGCGTGGCGGAAACGGCAAAGCTACGTGCGCTCGATCAGGAAGACTCCGGGTGCCGCTACGCGTGTCTTAAAGTCATTAAAGCCGTGTGTAAACTGAATCCAGCGCTGGCACGTTTAAACGCAAGCCAGCTCACTAATGCAATCCTTCTCCTGAGCGAACAGGAGGGCGATTGGACTCAGGAAGCGCTCGCTGATCGTTTCACGCAGCTGCTTCGTGCACTAGTGGGACACCTAGAGGCTGGGAGGCTACCCTGCATCTTCAATCTCAAAGTCAATCTGTTCTGTGAGCTAACGCCACAGGAAATAGACGAACTCGGATACACACTCTACTGCGCGTTGTCCGACCCAGAGAGCCTTTTGAGAACTGTTTAACAAACACGCATGCACATGCAACCATTTTTTGAGTTGAGCTCATACACAAACCAAAATAATGGCAACGTTTTCATACGTGTCTTGTTCTGAGTAGATCAGCAAGCTGTTTTTCACACACTCATATTTATGTCAGTACCATCATCAGTTATTTTCAGGTACTACAACCTCATCTGTTGGTCATATTTTATATGGCCCGTCTTATATCATTTCAGTGTTTTTGACTACAAATGCACAGTGAAGTGTCATGATGATTATATATTTATCTAGTGGTGAATCAGATTCGAACTTCAGTGATATTTTTAGAGCTGCAAAACGATTAATTGTGATTAATCGATTCAAAATAAAAGTTTGTTTACATACTAAAGGTGTGTGTACTGTGTATATTTATTATATGTATATATAAATACACACACATGTAAGGAAAAATATGTTCGATTTATATGTATAATATACTTATATATATATAATATGAATAATACAAGTATTTACATACAGATATTGTAAAAATATTTACATATGTGTGTGTATTATTTATATATAGATATATAGATATTATATATATATATATATATATATATATGTATATGTATATACACACACAAACTTTTATTTTGAATCGAATAATCATGACTAATTGTTTTGCAGCTGTAGATATTTTATAAATTCAACCACCATTGTCTTTTATGTGTTTCTGCTGTTACTCAAAAAGCGATGATTTTTGGTAATTTGACGTTACATTTGATCTATGAAATTCATGATTTTATGCATCCCAATTATTTGTTACGTGGAACTTTGTTCAGTATTTTCTCAGATTTTGCATTTATCAAAATACTTTCATCAGAGTGAATTTAGAAAAATATGATATGGGGAGCTGTTTTAGATGAATCAAATGGCAGGTTCTCTAAACTAACTTTCAGTTACTAAATGTCCAGTGACACTTAATGCATAATTGAATTAATTTATTAAACAAACTAAAATATGGATGAAATATCAAGTTATTGGAGGGCATGGAAAATTAAAGGGATAGTTCACCCCAAAATGAAAATTGTGTCATTAATTACTCACCCTCATGTTGTTCCAAACCTGTAAGACTTCATAACACAAATTAAGATATTTTTGATGAAATCTGATATTTCTGACTCTGCATAGACAGCAAAGCAACTGACACTTTCAAGGTCCTTAAGAGTAGTAAGGACTTAGTTAAAATAGTCCATATGACATCAGTTTCAGAAGAAATTGAGTAAAGTCGTTATTTTTATTTTCTTCGTGCACAAAAACTATTCTTGTTAAACCACGGTTTAACCACAGCTGTCACATGGACTATTTTAATGATGTCCTTACTACCTTTCTGGGTCTTGAATGTGTCAGATGTGTTGCTGTCTGTGCAGGGTCAGAAAGCTCTTGGATTTCATCAAAAATATCTTCATTTGTGTTCTGAAGATGAACGAAGGTCTTACGGGTTTTGAACAACACAATGGTGAGTAATTAATGACAGAATTGACATTTTTGGATGAACTGTCCCTTTAAAACAGAGTAAAGATGCCCAAAGTATCGTCTGTCTGTTATTCAAAATCAATTAACGAAGTTTAAAAAAAGATCATGTTTATTTGATCATGAACTTCTCCCCCATATTTCCATCTTTTTTGTTAGTTTGTGCCATTAAAATATGCAAATTCCTATAATGCAAGCAGTGCTACTGGAGTATTGTTATGTTAGGATTTTTATTTGTTGATAATGTCACATACATTGCTTATGTAGTTTAAAATTCACACAGAAATGTTGGGTTTAATGGATATGGTGTTATTTAAATGGTCGACACGGGTTATTACCACACTGCTGAAACCAGATGAAGATAAATACCTGAAGTGATAATTAAAACACATCTTTAAGCATCTTTGGACTGGCTAAACAAAGAGCAGGTGTGATTTGTATTGTACTAAAGCTGCCTAATAAACCAAGGAAACCCATGCAGACCTCCCTAAATCTATAGAATAATTTAAAAACACTGTTTAATTTTTTGAGGAGGAAAGTTTGAATGGAGCCTAAAAAAAACTTCATAGAGACATTTTAGTATTTTTGTATCGATTGTACAGATGTAACCAAAAACCAGTGTGAAACTATTTATGTATATCTTATGATCATACTTTGTGCTTGGAGAGTGATGTTTGTTAGAACAAAATATACAATAGGCTACGTCTCTGCTGTGAAATGCCAAAACTCACAGGAGATCTTGTGTTTTTTTTATGTATTGAAGCATTTCTTTTGCTTGCGTAACCAGAACACCTGTGTCTACCTGTGTGATGTAGCAGAAACACATTTACCTAGCGAATGATATGAAAGGGCAGCACCGAATCCAAAAGTAGATCTGCTCGTGGAGTTCAACCTGGCCTAGTACTTTGCATGTGATGCTTGTGTACTTGTTTCTTCATTTCCTGGTGGTTAGTATTTTTATCAAACAGCACTTTGTATCATTTGTTCTGTAAGAGTGTTCTGTGCCTCGGGTCTTTGTGCTGCAATACAGAGCAAAGGATGAAAATAAAGTCGAATGGAGTGAAACTGTATATTAGTGTGTTATTGTAAATTATTTGTGCAAGTCTCAACAGTCCAGCAGCTGACAAGCCAAAAGTTTTTCATCTGTAAGTTTTTAAAGAAGTCTCTTCTGCTCACCAAGCCTGCATTTATTTGATTCAGAGCACAGCAAAAACTGTACAATTTTGAAATATTTTTACTATTTAAAATAACTGCTTTCTGTTTGAATATATTTCAAAATGTAATTTATTCCTGTGATCAAATCTAAATTTTCAGCATCATTACTCCAGTCTTCAGTGTCACATGATCCTTCAGAAATCATTCCAATATACTGATTTGCTGTTTAAAAAACTTTTTTTGTATTATTATTGTTATCAGTATTTAAAACGGTTAAGTAAATTTTGACAAATAGAAAGATTGAAAGATCAGCATTTATCTGAAATAACTAGCTTTTGTAACATTATACACTACACCATTCAAAAGCTTACAGGAATTAATATTTCTAGAAATTCTAGAAATTAATACTTCTATACTTTTATTAATTTTTAATAATTTTTTGGCACGGTAAATCAGAATATTATAATGATTTCTGAAGGATCATGTGACTGGAATAATGATGCTAAACATTCAGCTTTAAAATCACAGGAATAAATTACATTTAAAAATATATTTAAATAGAAAGCAGCTATTTTACATAGTAAAAATATTTCAGAATTGTACTGGTTTTGCTGTACTTTGAATCAAATAAATGCAGGCTTGGTGAGCAGACGAGTTTTCTTTAAAAAACATTAATCATTTTACTATTAAAAACTTTTGACTGGTAGTGTACACATCTGTTCAAAGGTTTGGGCCTTTTTTTTTAAAGAAAGTAATACTTTTATTCAGCAAGGATGCATTAAATATTTCTATTTCAAATAATTGCTATTCTTGATGTATATCAGTTCTCACAAAAATATTAAGCAACAACAGTTTTCAACTTTAATAATAATAAATGTTTCTTGAACAGCAAATCAGCATATCAGAATGATTTCTGAATGATCGTGTGACACTGACGACTGGAGTAATGATGCTGAAAATTCAGCTTTGCATCACAGGAATAAATTACATGAATTTAAAATTAATTCAAAATATATTAAAATAGAACAACTATTTGTATCAATGTTTCGCAATATTACTGTGTTTACTGTATTTTTATACAAATAAATGCAGCCTTGGTGAGCATAAGACACTTTCAGAAACATTAAACAATCTTACCAACTCCTAACTTTTGAATGGTAGTCACATAAGCATTAAATTCACATACAGTTTTTATGATTTTGAAATTAGATCTGCGCTAAAGGCAAATCAAATTAACTTGAGTGGTATGACAGAAGTTCAGCCAAAGGTAAATATTGATGTTAAATGTAATAAGCTAAACTGACCCTAGATGTCATGTGCTCGACATTTCTCAGATCCATCAACTCAGGAAACAGAAGATGACTGACACTATAAAAAGTTTGAGGGTGTTATCACAGTATGCAGGAACTAACCAGTGACTTGTTTTTGCAGCGTTAGAGATGCAGTCAAACAATCAAACCAGCCTTAGAAACAACCGCGAAAGTTCTCCCAAAAATGAAAATTCTGCCATTAATTACTCACCATTATGTCGTTCCAAACCCGTAAGACCTTTGTTTGTCTTCGGAAGACACCCTAGGGCGCCATTATGGAGAGCATCACAACGCAGAGTAGTACACTATGCTGAAATGTTAAGAGTTTAGCGTCCTTTATTCCTGCCCTTTTGTTTTTTAAATCTGTAACTGTCAAAGCAGCGCATTACTGAGTTTCTGTAGCTCAGTGATTGAACCACACAGACTGTCAGTACTCGCTCAACAGGTAAATGATTTCATTTTTAAATTTAAACACTTTATTTAATTTTAAAATTGTATCTGGTTACATGTTCTTTTTTCTTGTTTTGAACAGACAGCAGCTCTGTTAAACTGAGGATTCTCCTCTTCTCCACTAAGAGAGACGTTGAATTTATAATCCATATTGTTACTTTTTTTTTTTTTATTATTACTAATTTAACGTTTTCTAACAGAGGCTACAGTCTAAAAAAGTAGGCTCATTACTGATTTTCTGAAGATTAGCTAATCAGCTACACAGACTGTCAACACACTCTCAATGGGTAAATGATTTTTTAAAATGTCTGTAATTTTTTACTTTCAAATTATAATTGATTTCCTTTTTTTTTAGTTTATGAGAACAAGTGTGACCAGCCCTGTTCAGTTTAGACTTCTCTCCTCTTCAGCACTAAGTAACACATTTTTTTTTTTAAATTTATGGTCCGTTTTTTGTTTTTACAAAAACAAATGGAAGAAGACACCTTGTAACTCTATACTCAACTGTCACATCCTACAGCCTTATAATCTGCAGAGAGAAACTGCCGCTCAATCACACCAAAATACACATGATGGATATACAGGCATCATAGAGGATTATGAAAATACAGTATTTCACTGAAACTTAGTTTTTGTTTCTGTTTTGTTTACTTCTTTATTTATGTTCAGTGTCAATTGTCATTTACTAATGTATTCTGCTAATAACTGTTGTTAGAGCATTTTTGCTACACATTCACCTCATTGGAAAAAAGTACCTAACGGACACGTTGTTTTTATGTAAAACCCTAATAGACACTACAAGATATTGTAATACCAGGCAGAGAGAGGAATAAACATCTTTAAAAAGGTTATTTATAAAACCAGTAAGACCAATATAGCATTTTCAAGGCATGGTTCTTTACGGAACCCTATAAAAGGGTTAAAATTAGCACCAAATTGGGTTCTTCTATTGTTACAAGCTGAAGAACCCTTTTCTTGTACGGTTTAGCTCTCGGATTTCATCAAAAATATCTTAATTTGTGTTCTGAAGATGAACGAAGGTCTTCAGATTTGGAACAACATGAGGATGAGTAATTAATGACAGAATTTTAATTTCTAAAAAGAAGAGCTATTTGAGGAACTTCCAGAAATAATCATTTAGAAAACATCCCTGCTTGTTCTGGTTTCCCCCATATGGGATACAACAAATAAAAAGATAGCCAAAGTGGAAAACCACCATCAGTTGAGCAGTTTAGTTCAGGTTTTTAGACAAGCCATTTCTGAGAATGGCCTCTTTAGGACATTTTCCTGTACATTTAGAAGACAATCCACCTTATTTTTCCTGCAAGAGCAGGCGTGGCCATTTCGAGGGGTGAAAACGAGAAGGGTGTAAGTGACATTTTGGATAAAATGGAGATATATATATCAAATGAAAGCTCTTGATGAGCTCTTTCTACTGGCAAAAGTATGAGTGTACAAATCTTTATTATAAATGATTGAAAACAGCATTCAAAATCAGATCAAACTGGTAAATTTTTGTTTTGGCCCTCCTGTAAAGTTGGTGAAATGTCACTTACTCCTTTTTGGTTCCCACCCCTAGATTTGTAAATCTTATGGGTGTGGCTTCCGGTCTTATCCAGCTATTTTTAGCTGTATAAAACAACTCGTTTTGCTGCTTGATATTGCAAATGTGTATGTCTTACCATATTACTTTAATGTATTATCTTAATTATGAACACACTGGTTTATAGTGTAAACAGTTTTACCGTTTACTGCATGTTGTTACTCTTTTCGTTATTTCCCTATAGAGGTTAATGAACCAAAAGTCTCACCCATAGGCTTACTTCTGCATTGAAGAACAATGTGGATAACTTCCATGAAAAGTTCAAATTCAACTATAAATAGTGTTTCAGCAGAACAGAAACCAAACAAGCAACTACAAAGAAAACTTTATTTAACTTCAGGTTTGGAAGAACTTTTGCAGCAATTTTGAGTTACATGATTAGACAAAGAACCCAAGTAGTCTTGATCAGTTTTAACAGAAATACAATATTTCAGTGTGATAAATTGAGTATAATATACCAACGTTGTCAAATGCAAACGAAAATCATAAGAAAACTCGAACACATACGAGTACCACAAAACCAGAAAGTACTATTCATCTACCAGCAATTTAATCCATCTTTATTTAATTTTCTACAAAAATAATTAATATAAAATAAAAATGCATAGTTTGGCTTCATCTTACGAAATAGTGCAAAATAAAAACAAGCAAGGTCTTCAAGGGGAAGTACAAAGAATCCCCAGCTAAAGTTTGTCTCGTTTCCTCTTTTTCAGTTGTATACTTGGAAAAACATCTCCTGTCACTCTTATGTTAGTTGTTGCATATTTCAAATTGCAATAGATTTAACAACTTCAGTGCTTTCTGTATGGCTAATGGCCCGTTAGGTCCAGTACAATACAATAATGTGATTAGCTCTTTTCTCATTTAGCAGGAGCAAAGCCCACACGGTCTGTCTCCCTGTCAAACACAGTGTAGTAGCGGCCGATGAACACGTCTCCCAGAATCCACAGCGGCCCGGCGGGGGGCGGGATATCCATCGCCAGAAAGCCAGACAGACAAACACTCACGCCCATGTGACTCACCTGGGAAAAGATAGAAGTGAGGTAAATAGATGTAAAGTGTTGAATTAATCAGTGCTGCGTTCAGTTCCAAAGTAGTTTTATTCACTGTCCTGAGATTGCAAACAAAGCAACAGAAATTGTTTGCTTTTGATTGGATTTAAAGGAATGAAGGGAATAGTTCACCCAAAAATGAAGATTTGCTAAATGTTTATTCACTCTCAGGCCATCCACGATGTAGATGAGTTTCTTCATCAGAGCATATTTGAAGAAATGTAGCATTACATCACTTGCTCACCAGTGGATCCTCTGCAATGAATGGGTGCCGTCAGAATGAGTCCCCAAACAGCTGATAAAAACATCACAATAATCCACACTCCAGTTCATTGATTGTGAATTAAAAAATGCGTTTGTAAGAAACAAAACCAACATGGACTTTAAATATCTTTTCACTTCACAAGATATTAATTGATAGACTGGATTGGTGTGGATTACTTGTAGATTGTGATGTTTTTCATCAGCCGTTTGGATGCTTATTCTGACGGCACCCATTCATTGCAAAGGATCCTTTTTTTATTTTAAGCAAATGTCAAATTTTTGTGAACTATTCTTGAAAATGATTGGAGGCATGTATGAAGGTAAAGAAAAAATAAAAATAAATAAATAAATATATATATATATATATATATATATATATATATATATATATATATATATATATATATATAAATATTCCAAACCCATTTTACAATATATATTAACGGTAAATTCTATTTAATCAAACAGTTGCATACCATACAATAAATTGAGCAACTGATTAATTCAAAATGGTGCTTTCACATACATAAGCACCATTGTTTATCAACCATTTTAAAACATTTTTCACTTCAATGTTTCTGGTCATTTTTTTCCCAAGGAACTGCACTTCTAAACAAGATTGCAAGTTCCTCTATAAAGTCCCTTATCAGTCTCTGCTGATTAAAACGAAAACCCCACCAGATTCTGTAAAGAGAGGGATGCACCTTAAAAACATAGTCCTGTCCAGTTAAGTTGAACATCTTGCCTCCCAGGCTGAAGGAGATAACAGGAAGTGATGGAATCCTCTTACAGTCAATCCAGTACTACCAAGGATAAAAAAAATAATAATCACATTACATCTTCCTCACTTTAAACAAGAATACATTGCAATGAAAGTGTCAACAAACTGAAACGAACCTAGGAAATAAATGAAAATGTGTCAAAGAATAAATAAAAATTCTAAATTATTTAATTAGTGCTATTAAAAACGATTAATCATGATTAATCGAACCCAAAAAAAAGTGTCTATTTACATAATGTGTGACCCTGGACCACAAATCCAGTCATAATTTGTCCATAATCATTTTTTGAAATTGAGATTTATACATCATCTGAAAGAGAATAAATACGCTTTTATTAGGATAGGACAATAGTTGGCAGAGACACAACTGTTTGAAAATCTGAGGGTGCAAAAAAAATCTAAATATTGAGAATTTAAAAGTTGTCCAAATGAAGTTCTTACCAATGCATATTACTAATCAAAAATTAAGTTTTGATATATTTACAGTAGGAAATTTACAAAATACCTTCATGGAACATGATCTTTACCTAATATACTAATGACTTTTGGCATGAAAGAAAAATCGATTTGACTCATACAATTTATTTTTGGCTGTTGCTACAAATACACCCATGCCATGTAAGATTGGTTTTGTGGTCCAGGGTCACATTTGCTTTTTGTGCAGATTTAAAAAAAATCTGTGACGTGTCAAGTTAGGTGTGTCATTACTGATAACGTCTTTTCCCATTGGCCGATGTGGCAAAACAGTTTGAATATGTAAAATCGAGAATGACAATGAGTATTTCGACATTCAGTTTAAAGCATGAAGGCAAATCTTGCCCAGTTTGATACCATTAAGACATATATACAAATATACACAGTACACACAAACTTATTATTGGATGCAATTAGTCACGATTAATCGAATTGACAGTACTACATTAAATATATATGTTCTGATGCAGAAATTTTAGCTGGAATGCTCCTCACCTCTCCCATCAGCAGTGGGATGGCTCCGATGGCTTTCTGCAGTGCGCGCACCTCTTGAGTTGGCCCAGCGATCAATGATGTTCCCGTGTCAACAATTGCCTGGCATCCATTTTTGCAAAGGGTGAGAGTGCCACCCACCTGAACTCTGTAGGAAAACATCCAATAAATGCAATTAGTCATCATTACAAATAGGTTTCCAACCATCATAAACACAGAACCAAAAAAAAACATTCTGGTAAAATAAAATCAATCAAGTCTAGCTGTACAAACTCCACAGTCTTGGCTATCAAAACAAGGCTTGTATAGTAATGCTGATCACGTACTTATCCATCTTTATCTGCCAGTAGGCTTTTCGTGTGACGTTGACGTAATGCAAATCTCCGTCGAAATACTGCTGGTCAAAGCCTCCCAGCATCAGCTCACCTCCAACCTTACCTGCAGGGTCCCTGCACACGACATTTAGTAATGAGATGCATTAAACAATAGCAATGACAGTCCCTACAACATAAGTGATTTTTAAAAAGTTTTATGTATCTTATAAAGACATTTGGTCTCCAAAATGTAAGCCTAACCCACATACTGTATACACGTTTTAGCCACGAATCACTCAATTAGTAAAAGAAGCTTTTTGTAAAGACAGAACAGTTGACTCTAGTGTGATAAATTGGCTGTAACATGCATTTGAAAAGCAAGAAGAGGACGGCACTTCTGTGCCAGCAGTAATCAAGGTCATGTGTTACCGTTTAACAAGAATAAATACAATTCTTTCATGCTGAAGGTCACACATACTTCGCTATTATAAAACTAAGAAGGAGAAGAAAATAGAGGAACCTCAGATAAGGGAAACAATGTCGTTTCCCAGTTCCTTTGTAAAACTTTCCCACATCAATATTAAGTGTTAACCAACTGGCTAAATAATCTAAAAAAAAAAAAAAAAAAAAAAAAAAAAACAGTCAAATGAACCTTGAAATGAGCAGAAGAGAGGCTTACCGGTTGATGTAAAAAGAGAATATATTCTGAGGCAGGATTTTGGCAGCCATGGCTGTGTCAAACACTGGTGTTACCCCATCTACAGAAATGGCAGGGTATGCCATGCCCAGGACGCCATCAAAACGTGCCACTGCGAACACAATACCAGGCTGTTTGACTGCCTCTGCAAACTGCTGCTGTGGCACCTTCAGGCCTGCCAACTGCAGACACAAACAAATTTGTGAGTGTTTGGGCATGCTGATGCCTCAAATGTTGATCTGCTTATCGTTAACTAAAATGATTAAAAAATTACCTTTGTAAATAGTTAGAGAAAAACTGTATCATACACACTACCAAACAAACAAACAAAAAAAACTCATGCATAATTTGCTTTAAAAATTGCTTGAGATATTTAAACACCATGTGTTCTCAAAAATAAATAAATAAATAAAATTAGTTATTTCATTAAAAAAATAATTAGATAAACATGTTAAAAATCAAGTCTTAATTGGGTAGAGTCACAATCTAAAGCTTAAAAAAAATAATAAATAATTAAATAAATCAGAGTCTGTGCCCATCATACAGTACATGTTTTTCTGTGAAATTTGACAACTCCGACTGCCAGAAATCATGCAGATTGGCTCTGAACTTTAGCAACTTTCGTCAACTCTTCCTTCATTTTAACTCAGGGTAAATATCTAGAAAAAAAAAGTTGTGTAGTGTATTCCTGCATAAAGTTAAAGTACTTAAATTCTTAAAACTAAAACTGAAAATAAATAAATAGCAATATTTCAATATTAGGATAAAAACTGAAAACATACAAATATAAGAATAATAGTATTTAAATAATAGAGGGTTTGCTCTTATGTCACAAGTTGGTCAGTTACCCGGATGCGTAGCCATATTGTTGATACTTGGATGTAAACAGCAGCATGGATTGCATGGTTAATGTACTACTGAATACATTGTTCTGCTAATTTATAATGTCTAAGCCACAGAAAAATGTGTGCAAGCTGCAAAATCATATAGAGAAGGACTTAGTAAGCAGGAAAGGGCGCAATATTTTGACAAACTAAAGTTTACAGGTGGTAAAGATACAAACGACCAGTATTAATTAAGACATTAGCTTAATATTTCACCTGCCTAACAGGAAATGAGAAGAACAAACACGAATGTTTTTAAGATTCTTGACCTGGAAATCCTGGTTCAGTTTGGCCAACCACAAACACTTTTTGTTCCTCATACAGTTTATTGCACCCTAACTTTTGTCAGTCTATAGTACTCAAAATGCTTTTCCCAGTCCGACCAATTAGTTCAGCCCAAACGTGACAAGAATTGACCAATTTCAGCAGCAATAATTAGCAAAATATGCAAGTTTCCTTCATTTCAGTGGCAATGTTTACATTCAGTGTGGCCAATATGGCTGATCAATGACGCGTTGTGAAAATCCTCTATAGTAAAATAACACTAGCCTCAGCAACAGTACTGGTTCCTTTTTAAACAGTATTGATCTGTTTTTCACACAAAGCTATTGGATTTCTTTAGAGGCCTGTAATATAGTGTATATATTGTATATAGTGTATATAGTGTATATATTATATGGAGACTTTACTCACAGTGACTGTATCCTGACTGATGAAGCCAGAGAGACTCCCTCTGCCATACTGAATCGAGAACCCAGTGCCATTCTGAACATAAGTGCTTGACTTCTTGGAGTTGTAGCGATGGTGCAACCCTGAGAGAAAGCCAGAGTAACACAATTAGTAAATAAATAAATATATATAAAATATAAATATATAATTAATATAATAAAACGTCACTCACAGCATGCAATGTCCAGGAAGGAGCAATGGATAGATGGAACCCAGAGGTTGGATGATCCGGTGTCAAACAGCACAGTGAAGTCCTGAGGAGGGGTGCCAATACTGATCACTCCAAAATACTGAGCCTGAAATGGGAAAAAAAGGACAGTCAGACTTACTATATTCCAAAAGCATAATCAGTGACTGAAACCACATTCTCTTACATCCATGAAGTTGGTAAGTTTCTCAATAGGTGGTGGCAGTTTTGTTGGTGATGGTGTTGTTGTTGCATCCGGGGATGAAAATTGGACTTCGGAGGATTTCTCTCTGGCCATGGCTTTGATTTCGTCAATAGTCCTCCCATTCTCTGCCAGCATGCGGCGCACAGTGCGCATCTTGTACAGAGGAATTCTAGAGATACAATAGTGATAAAGCAATAAAACACGTGCATCTATAAAACTGTGACTATCATAAAATGACACCAACGTTCAAATGAGACATTTACTGAATAATCTGAACTAGATTTGTAGGTTTTCCAAAGAAAACGTGACTGGTGCTTGCACATGGCATCATTACATTGGCATTGCTGTCCACCTCTTTCTTCAATGGTTTTTTAGCCACCATAACATGCAGTAAACGGTAAAACTGTTTGCACTACAAACCATGTTCATAATTAAGATAATACATTAAAATAACATGGTAAGACACACCAATCTGCAATATCAAGCAACAAAATTAGCTGTTTTGTACAGCTTAAAATAGCTAGGGAGGGATGAGACCGGAAGCCTGACCCATAAAATTAACAAATAGCCACGCCCACTCTAATGGAAAAAAACGTGTTCTTATTTATTTAGGTACAGTCATTAGTTTAGACTGTAGCACCATTATTTAGACATTTTGCCCAGGCTTATCTATTACTGTGATTTATTGATACGTCTCAGATAATCCCGCCCTCTAATCATTACGTAAAAACAAATCAAGTGATTGGCTGCTTTAGTCAGTTTAGAAGCTGGTGAGCGGTGAACGAGTATCATTGCAAGGCGGAAATGAAATAATTTTGCTTAATGGTCGTTTAAATGGGCTTGTGAACAGCTTCATTGTACATTAATTAGACGTCGACGTTAAATTTGAACGCTGTATTTATAAGCAACAAAAATATCAAAACTGTAAGCATGAATGTTTTATTATGAATAAGTTTTCCCACCTCTCTCGTTATCATTGTAGATGCAGGTTTACACAATGTCGCACCTTAACCACAGCAGTTCACACAAATAACTGGCTACTAACTGAAATGTAGCCACGCTCGGTCATGTGCTTTCATGCAACTTCCTGATCTAAAACAATAGTTAATGCTGTTTAAAACTTTTACACAAATCGTCCTAAGCAGCACTGTTTATTGCAGTATGAAAAATTATGAAATATAACGCATCGGATTGTTGTTTGAAGACTTTATTTTACTGCAGTGTGCAAACTTAAAAGTTTTTATAAGTAAAATGTTTCTTAATTACATGTGTAAATATGTAATATAAAACACAAAACGCGCTTACATCTATAATAAATAAAACAATTGATGCATTTACCTGATTATTGCTTGGCTGTCCGCAATTAACAGCCAAATTAAAAACCCAAACAGGTGAAAGCGATTCATTTTCTGCTCTTTAAAAGAAATAAATGGCTTTTACTTCTGATCAAACAAAATTTAGACTTGCAGAAGCAATTCTAGAGTGTAACTTCCACCACCGCCTCTTGTGCGCAGCTTATATATCCAGAAGTGCCTTTCGGAGAGCTTCGTGAAAGTTCGGGGTTTCAGTTCTCTTTAAACCTGATTGGCCAGCAGCACTGATGTACCACTAAGATTGGCTAAAGAACACATCAATCAAATTGAATTTCGCACCCCCGCTTCCTCAACAGCTGACTGCTGAAATGTGGTGTTACTGGTTTGTTGCATTTGTGAATTTTAAATTTGCATAGGTAAAAAGCATCAGGGCTTCCAAATGAACATAGTAAGTTAGCTACAACCAACAATAAAGAAATAGTCATGTAAATAATAATAAAGCAATATCCTTCCTTTTTTAAAAACCGTTGCTGTTGGGGAAATCATTTGCAATACGCAAAATAGGAAGTGGAGTAACCAGCAAAACCTTAACTTCTCTAAGCATGATGCAGATATATTGTTTTTTCTTACTTAGGTGTACAAATAATACTTTTGATGTCACATTATAAATATCTGCATTTTGCTTTTGTTTTAAAATCTGTCTTAAGGCTGGTTAGGATGAATGTAATGGCCCCTGCTGGTAGATGGCAAAACTGCACCCGTTCTACGGACAAGAACCATCATCCAATCTCCTGACTGTCATTCACATGTAATTCGAAAGAATTCTAATGGAATAAAAAAAAATGTAAGCAACTTTTTTCAGAGAGTTCTTAAAAGTGATGGGTATATATGAATGCTGTGTGAAAAAATACTGTAAAATGCTGTAATATAGAGAGAGAGAGAGAGAGAGAGAGAGAGAGAGAGAGAGAGAGAGAGAGAGAGAGAGAGAGAGAGAGCGAAAGAGAGTTTCTCTCTTCTGTTGAACAAGCCGGTATATATATACACAGTGTTGGAGAGAGTTACTTTTAAAAGTAATGCATTACAATTTTGCGTTACTTCCTGAAAAAGTAGCTAATTACGTTACTTAGTTACTTTTTTATGGAAAGTAATGCCTTTACGTTACTTTTGCGTTATTTTTTAAATCTGGGCGGGGCTTTCTTCTTTGTTTTTAATATAAAACAATTTTAATGTAAAAGCCCTTTTACACCAAAAGTGAAATGAATTCACCTCAGGCTGTACATTTATGCAGGAGAATATCACTCTTCAGCTATAAAAAAAAGCACAAATATTAGTTTATCTAAAGCAATTTTTGCTTATTAGTATGGTTGAATTGAATCATCAAAAGTCAGCAGCAAAGACACTGGTTAATAAAATGGGATTAAATACATAAAGGATATTTGTTTTATTTAACATATTTAATTATTGCAGGGTTGCGTCATATTCTGAGTTTGCATTTCACTGTTTTTACTCATTTTGAGGAATACTGAATCTGTTTTTTTGAGTGAGATGAATTAATGCATGTTCACATTTAGTCTAGAATACAGTAACGTCATGTTTACTCAAATTTCCCGACAGGAGACTTGTCAATCAATAAATGGGGAAACTCAAAAAGTAACTCAGATATTTTCTTAGAAAATCAAAAGTAATGCGTTACTTTCCTAGTTACTTGAAAAAAGTAATAATATTACATAACTTGCGTTACTTGTAATGCGTTACCCCCAACACTATATATATATGTAGTAATTAAAGTGGATCAAAACCTTTCATTAAATTTGTCTTAAAACCGAACAGAATACCTGTTCTTGTCTTAGGACAACTTTGATGAACATACACTACCGTTCAAAAGTTTGGGGTCAGTAAGACAGTGCTTATTCAAAATATAAATATTTTATAACAATGAAAAAAATATATAAATATTTTATAACAATGAAAAAAAAAAAGAAACAATAAAAATGTACTGACCCCAAACTTTTGAACAGTAGTGTATAAATACACTACCGTTCAAAAGTTTGGGGTCAGTACATTTTTATTGTTTCTTTCTTTTTTTTTTCTTTTTTTTAAGAAATTAATACTTTTATTCACCAAGGATGTATTAAGTTAATAATTAAAAGTTTATTAAAAGTTATTTTGAATAAACACTGTACTTTTTAAACTTGTTATTCATGAAAGAATCCTGAAAAAAAAAAACACTGGTTCCAAAAAATATTTGGCAGCACAACTGTTGATATTATCCAACACTGATCATTCTAATAATAAATCCGCATATTAGAATGATTTCTGAAGGATCATGTGACACTTAAAACTGGAGTAACAGCTGATAAAAATTCAGCATTTCATCACAGGAATAAATTCTATTTTAAAGTATGTTAAAATAAAAAACATTATTTTATATTGTAAAAACATTTTGCAATATTACTGTTTTTTTTTTCTATATTTTTAATCAAATAAATGCAGCCTTGATGAGCATAAGAGACTTCTTTAAAGACTATTACAAGTCTTACTGACCTCAAACTTTTGAACGGTAGTGTATATGTATATATATATATATATATATATAATTATATATATATAATTATTATTATTATTTTTTTCTGATTTTGGAATCAGATTTTTTTTGCATTGGTTGCATCTTGAAGGTTGTAGGAGTGTACGTCAAGGAGACCGGCGTGCTCAACAGAAGACAGAAACTCATACAGGTTTGGAACAACGTGAGGGTTAGCAAGTGACCATTTTTTGGGTGAACTATCCCTTTAATAAAGGGATGACGCTCAGATGAGTTTATTTGCATAGGGGCGGGGTCATTCTGTTAGGGGCACATTCCTTTAAAAGACCCAGTAGATATTTCAGTATTGGCAGAAGTTTCCTCAGGTTTAGAGGTGCCTGGTTCAGGGTCATCAGCTAATGCACTGATCCTCATGATCAACCATTTACCATTCTGGGATTATATAATTATAATAGAGGTGAGTTTTGTTGTTCTTCTTTCTTCATCTTTGTTTATGGAAATAATAGTTTACATTCAGCTCAGTATTTTTAGTTTTCATCCCTACTTTGATCAAGTTAAAGTTTTAAATTGAGTATTAATGAAACACTCTGAATTTAAAAATGGAAATGAGTAAACTAGCCTAGTCCTTTTTTTCTCTCCATTCATACACTGTTGGAGCCTTTGTGAAATGTGCTACCACTGTGTTAAGTGTGTAAAGGGCAGGATGGGATCAGAGGTCAAAATGCAAGAATTTTTGACTTGAGAAGCTTGAATTTTTAACTGCTTTTCTTTGTATGTTTTGTATTTATATTCCTATGTTTTCCTGGGTAAAGTGCCTTGAAAAGCTACCCTAAATGTGCTATAAAATAAAATTTATTATTGTTATTAGAAATATTATTATTGTTGTTGCTGTGTTTGGTTTGAAATGGGAATGGAATCTTTAAAACAGATACAAGGACTGTAACAATTGTTCTCATATGTTAATTTAGTTTATTTACTGTATGCTACTATTCAAAAGTTTGGGTTAATATTTTCTAAAAGAAATTCACAATTTTCTCAGCAAAGATGCTCTATTGTGATCGTAAAGACTTTCACATTGTTACAGAAGATCTATTTTAAAATAAATTCTGTTCTTTTATTTATTAAAGAATCTCCACCAAATTTTTCCACTATAAGCGCCATAAGCGTTTCCGTCATAAGCTTTTCCAACGTTTATAATAATAAGAAATGTTTCTTGAGCAGCAAATCAGCATATTAGAATGCTTTCTGAAGGATCATGTGACACTGAAAACTGGCGTAATGATGTTGAAAATTCAGCTTTGCCATCGCAGGAATAAATTACATTTAAAAAGTATTTAAACAAAAAATGTTACATTGTTGTCTTTTAACTGCATTTTTCGATCAGAAAACTGAAGCCTTGGCAGGTATAAATTACTTATTCTATGAAACATTAAAAAAAAAATACTGACTGTTGTATTTTATTTTATGTAACATTTTATTATTTTCATGTACATATAAATAGACATGCTAACCTTTTTTGCACATAAAAGAATAGGCCTTATTTTATAAAATATAAAACTAAGCAAAATGTATTGCTTAAAGCTTTACACCACCTTGTCAGTATGTTTTTGATCTTTCCATTATATTCAAATCCAGATAACAAGAAGTTTCCATCGGATCGCTTGAGTTGGAGGAAGTCGGCGCCATGAGGCTGACAGTAGCATGTCTGCTTTTTTTCCTGATGACCTCTGTGCCTGTGGGTCACAGTGCGAAATGCCCACGTGTCTGTGTCTGCGATGACACAAAGCTCACTGTGACATGCATGGGGAAGAATCTCACACATATTCCTCCTACTATAAACGAGGCGAGTGTGATTTTCCACATCCAGTACAGAACACCATATAAAAATCATATCATAAATATAATTTACTGTCTGATCTCTCAGAAGTTTGCTTTCTCCACCATCAAACCACTAGACGATGCATGACACTATAACAGACTAAGCATTGTGCCCTCCTAACGTTCTTTCATAAAGGGTAAAAATGGGTATGCAGGGTTCTTCTAACTTCTAATACCTGACTAACTGTAAGCGTTATTATGAGCAGGTGGATCAACATTTTCATATGTGGTATTTGCAATGGGCTTTATCTCAGATCACCGTAAAATTGGACCTGAAGAGGAATAATCTTGGGGAACTGCCTAAAAGTGCATTCAAACACACACCCTACCTGACCCACCTGAACCTGCATGGGTGCAGTATCCAGTCCGTCAGAGAGGGGGCGTTTCGGGGGCTTTCACGTTTGGTGCAGCTTGACCTCACTAGCAACAATATTGACATCCTCTACCAGGTATATGCCAGCTATTTTCTTTGAGCTGTGGTAGTGTGTTTATTTGAGGTGAATGGAGGTATGAAATGTGTCTGTGTTTTTAGCTATGTTGCTACTCTCTCCACTCCTGTAGGAGTCATTTGATGGTTTATCATCACTAAAGCAGCTGTATTTAGACCGGAACCGCATTGAAGAGATCCATCCTGGAGCATTTGCTGCATTAAGCTCTTTAAACCTGCTCTCCCTCACTCATAACCAGCTAGTCTACCTCCCCAACATGGCATTCCAGGTAGGTACACTACCGATCAACAGTTTGGGATCAGAGAGATTTTTTGTTTTGAAAAGAAATTAATTATTTTATTCAGCAAGGATCAGTGTCTCCAGTATTCAGTATCTCCTCCTTTTGGTCAGAACTCAGACTGTTCTTTTTTAACTAATCTGGTTTACAGTTTTTGTAAACAAGAATATCAAAAACACTTAGAGTTTCACTGACACTTTCATTTAATTCAGAAATTTGTACAATGAGACTCATGATGTATTTGAGCTCTTTTGCTATATTAATGCTTAATCCCCTACTGAAAAATCAGCCAAAACCAGCCTAAGCTGGCTGGTTTTAAAGTGGTTTTGGCCATTTTTTAGCTGGACAGGCTGGTCTTAGCTGGTCAAGATGGGAGACCTGCTAAAAGAGGTGGTTTCGACCTATTTATTATTTATTTACTTGTATTTTTTTTTACTGAACAGTTGGTTTTAGCTATATTTTTTTTCTAAATCAGCTGGTTTTAGCTGGTCTTAACTGGGTTTTGGTGTTTTTTTTACTTAATCAGCTGGTTTAGCTGGCTTTAAGCTGGCTTTTTACTAAATCAGATGGTTTTACTTGGGTGAAGTTGTTTTTTTGCTGGATTTTTTTTCATTAATGTTAGCAGTATGTTAAATAATGTTGAAAATGTGCTAGCAATATGTTAACCATGCTAAAACATGTTAGGCAACTTCCTATTGTCCTAAAGACATGCTAACAACATGCTAATCATGCTAAAAACACGTTAGCAACATGCTAATAACATACTTATGTTAATAAGTGATAATGACATGCTAATCATGTTAAAACATGCTAGCAACATACTAATCATTTTAGAAGATGCTAGCAACATGTTAATCATGCTAACAACATGCTAATCATGCTACAAACATGCTAACATGCTAATCATGCTAAAGAAACAAGCTAACATGCTAATTATGATAAAACATGTTAACAAAATGCTAACCATGTTACAACATGATAACGTGAATCATGCTAGAAACATGCTAGCAACATGCTAATCATGCTAAAACATGCTAGCAAAATGCTAATCGTGTTAAAGTCATGCTAGTAACATAACAGCATGTCAATAATGTTACAAAACATGCTAGCAACTTGCTTATGTTTAAAACATTAACAGCATGCTAAAAGTCTAACCGTTAAAACATGCTAACAACATGTGAATCATGCTAGAAACATGTTAGCAACATTCTAATCATGTTAAAGAATATGCTAATCATGCTAAAAACATGCTAGCAACTTGCTAATCATGCTAAAACATGTTAACAAAATGCTAACCATGTTAAAACATGATAAAGTGAATCATGCTAAAAACATGCTAGCAAAATGCTAACCATGTTAAAATCATGCTAGTAACATAACAGCATGTCAATAATGTTACAAAGCATGCTAGCAAAATGCTAACCATGTTAAAATCATGCTAGTAACATAACAGCATGTCAATAATGTTACAAAACATGCTAACAACATGCTAATCATGTTAAAATCATGCTAGTAACATAACAGCATGTTAATAATGTTACAAAACATGCTAGCAACATGCTAATCATGTTAATATCATGCTAGTAACATAACAGCATGTCAATAATGTTACAAAACATGCTAGCAACTTGCTTATGTTTAAAACATTAACAGCATGCTAAAATTCTAACCGTTAAAACATGCTAACAACATGAATCATGCTAGAAACATGTTAGCAACATTCTAATCATGTTAAAGAATATGCTAATCATGCTAAAACATGCTGGCAACTTCTTAATCATGCTACAAACATGTTAACAAAATGCTAACCATGTTAAAACATAACAACACGTGAATCATACTAGAAACATGCTAATCATGCTAAAAGCATGCTAACAACATGCCAATCATGTTAAAATCATGCTAGTAACATGATAACAGCATGTTAATAATGTTAAAAAACATGCTAGCAACTTGCTAATCATGTTAAAAACATGGTAACAGCATGCTAAAATGCTAACCGTGTTAAAACATGCTAACAACATGTGAATCATGCTAGAAACATGTTAGCAACATTCTAATCATGTTGAAGAACATGCTAACATGCTAATCATGCTAAAAACATGCTAATACTGTAAAAACATGCTAGCAACTTGCTAATCATGCTAGAAACATGTTAACAGCTTGCTAATCATGCTAACAACATGTCAATCATGCTAAAACACGCTGGCAACATGCTAATCAAACTAGAAATATGATTAAGAACATGTAAACAAAATGGTAATCGTTTTAAAACTTTTTGGCCTGGCTTTTCTAAGCCAACTTCATAGTTTGTCATCAAACTTTATTCATCTAGTTTTAAATTGTTATTTTACAATGTTACTATTTTACTTAAAATTTGATCAAATAAATGCAACTTTGTTGAGTATAAGAGACTTCTTTCAAAAACATAAAACAAACGTATGTTATCGTTTTTCAGTGAATTCTACAATTCTCTCAAGGGTTCTATTACTTTGTCATAATCAGTCCAGTCTGAATTCACACTGATTTTGTTAGTTGGTTTGTAAGCGCTAATCTTCTGTAAGAGCATTTTGATATATGAATAATTTTCCTCCTGAATAATTCCACATATCTGTCTCCCAGGGAATGCTGAATATCCAGTTGTTGCGTTTGAGTCATAACTCACTAAATAATCTGGCGACTGAAGCCTTTGCTGGTCTTCTTGCGCTTACACACTTAAACTTGGACCATAATGAACTCCAGTACTTTCCTACCAAAACTATGACCAGGTAACCACTCTTTTTTTTTTTTGACAAACAAAATTAATTCTTGATGATGTTAGATACCTGCTGAACTCACTGTTCTTTCTTTTTGTCTCAGATTGGTGGAGTTGACTCACCTAGACATGAGTTTTAACCCCATGACATATCTGGTAGAGGAGAGTGTGTCCATGCCAAAACTCACACATCTCTCTCTGAAGCACATGGCCTTGCAGGACCTGTCTGAGTCGGCTCTGTCTCTGTCTCCTCATATTACTCACCTAGATCTGAGCTACAACCAACTCCCGTACATACAGGCCCTCAAAATGTCCTCTCAGCTCACCGGCCTTAACCTCACTGGTAATCATGAATACAGAATTGCCAACAGTCTCACTCTCAGTATTTAGTTTATTACCACACTAACCATTAAGTCAATATAATTATTTTCACAATAAACTTTGCAACTACTGTATTTGCAAGTTTTCGTTTTAAATGTATTTGATTTTACTTAATTTAGTTATTTTCATTGAATTAAGATTATTTTTAATCTAAAATTGTCTTACATGTAGTATATTGTTATTGTCTTCACATAACTGTAATTCTTGAGATTACATCATTTATTCATTTCAAATATTTCAAAATCAAACTGTGAAGTGATAACTTTCATTCACTGTCCTTCAGGGAACCCCATCAGATGTACTTGTTTACTGCAAGGGCTGAAGATGTGGGCGCTGAGCTCAGGAATCAAGCTGTATGGGGCCTGTGCTTGGCCACCACACCTCTCAGATGAACCTCTACAGGATGTTCAAGAACAGGACCTCCGCTGCAGACCACATGATGAGCTGATGCCGGATGTGATAGAAAAGGAAGGAAAAGAAGAAGATGGAGTGCAAGAAAAGACAGCGCCAACTCCGAATCCAAAGAAAAAGATCAAATGCCCAAAGAATTGTCATTGTGAGGTGAGAAAGGGTTGGAGTAGGGAATTTTAGTAATTTATTCATAATTTAATAAGATTTCTTCATCTTGTCTGTTATACAAAAAATGAACTTAAAGTAATAGTTCAATCAAACATGAATATTTGCTGAACACTTATTCACCCTCAGGCCAGAAAGAAAACACAATGCATTAAGAGGCGGGGGTGAAAACTTTTGGAATGTGAAGATCAGGGGAAATTCAACTAATTTTGTCTTCTGGGAAACATATTACTATCTGCTGTAGCTTCTGAGAGGGCAGTACTAAATGAAACAAATGATATTTAGACAAATCTTCATTCTGTTTAAAAGTTTTTACCCCCCAGAACTTAATGCATTGTTTTTCCTTCTGGAGCATCAGTGAGCATTTGAACCTTCTGTAATAGTTGCATATGAGTCCCTCAGTTGTCCTCAATGTGAAAAGATGTATTTCAAAATCACACAGTCATTGTTGGAAAGAGTTCAAATACACAAAAATGCTGAAAACAATAACTGTTCAGGACAAACAAGGCACTCATGAACAACTATCGCTAAACAAAAAAATACAGCTGTGGATCATTCAGGTAACAACACAGTGTTAAGAATCAAACGTATGTAAACTTTTGAACTGGGTCATTTTTATAAAATGTAAAATTATTTGCTATTATTTACTTGTGGACTATATGTAAATGTAAGTATCTTATTCAGGTCAGTACTAAATAAAAAATAACATTTTGTATGATCCCTCTTATTTTGGTAAAATAATAACATTTTGCAGATTCTGCAAGGTGTATGTAAAGGTTTGACCTCAACTGTATCTCCGTCTCACCCCATTTTCTGTTCTCCTTACTCTTACCATCAAGATTGCAGCTCAGCACGCTACATGTGAGGATCTTGGCCACACTAAAGTGCCCACTGGTTTCCCTGGCAACACTCTTCTGCTTGACATGCGTCGCAACCATTTCCATTATCTCCCTAGCAACAGTTTTCTCGGCATCCCAAAGGTTGTGTCCCTTCACCTGGACAGCTGTAAGATCCATGAGATTGAGGGTGGTGCTTTCCAGGGCATGAAGGGGCTAATGTATCTGTACCTGTCTGACAACCAGCTGTCCTCTCTGGATGCAAAAACCTTTGAAGGTGCCCATGAGATCCTGTATCTTCACCTAGAAGGCAATAAACTCACTCAGTTTCCTTCTTTAGCTGCACTGGCTCACATCCCCAAACTCCTTGAGCTGCATCTGGAGAGAAACCTTATAGCTAAACTAGAGCCTTCAGGGCTCCTTACCCCAGTCCCTCAGCTGACAGGCCTCTACCTCGATAATAACATCATTGCAACCATAGTGCCAAAAGCTCTGGATCCAGCACCCAAGCTGGATGTCCTTCGTCTTGAAGCTAATGCTCTAACCAAAGTGCCGAGTGATGCATTAGACCACGCCCCTCTTTTGTCTGAGCTCCGCCTCTCAGGAAATCCGATTCGCTGGATTAAACCAAGAGCATTTCAGGTGGTGGCTGAAAGTCTAAAGCACCTGCACATTGATAGGATGGGTCTTCAAAAGGTATACATATTTTTACGCACTATTAAAGGGATAGTTCACCCAAAAATGACAATTCTGTCATTAATTACTCGCTCTCATGTCGTTCCAAACCTGTAAGACCTTTGATCATCTTCAGAACACAAAGATATTTTGGATGAAATTCAAGAGCTTTCTGTCCCTGCATCATGATACACTCATGAACGCACATCAGAGACTGGCCCAGAAGAGAAGAAATTGTTGAATAAAGTTATTTTTGTTTTCTTTGCACACAAAAGGTAGCTTCATAAAATTATGGTTGAAGCACTGATGTCACATGGACTATTTTAATGATGTCCTTTCCTTTCTGGGCCTCGAACGTGGTAGTTTTGCTGCTGTATATGTAGGGTCAGCTCTCAGATGTCCTCAAAAATACTTTAAATTGTGTTCTGAAGATGAACGAAGATCTTACAGGTTTGGATTGACATGAGGGTGAATAATGACTGAATTTTTTTTTTTGGGTGAACTATCTCTTTAAATGATAAAGAAACAACAGTCAATCCTTGCTTTTACTAATCTCAGTAATGGACAATGTTCCTTTTCTCTCTCCTTGTTTGATTTGTGGTCGAAGATGAGTGCGAGGTCTCTGGCAGGGTTTGGTCCTGGTCTGCTGTCTTTGTCTCTGGAAGAGAATCAGTTAGAGGAGTTGCCTGACCTTTTACCTCTTACTGGGCTCCAATACCTCAACCTCAACAAAAATCCACTGATGTGTAACTGCGAATTACTACCATTTTACAGGTGAGATATCTAGCTGTGTTTTTTTGTTTAGTGACAGTTGTTCATGAGTCCCTTGTTTGTTCTGAACAATTAAACTGCCCAAAGTTCTTCAGAAAAATCCTTCAGGTCCCACAAATTCTTTGGTTTTCCAGCATTTTTTTTGTATTTGAACCCTTTCCAACAATGACTGTATGCTTTTGAGCATCCATCTTTTCGCACTGAGGACAACTGAGGGACTGATATTTAACTATTACAGAAGGTTCAAACACTCACTGATGCTCCAGAAGGAAAAACGATGCATTAAGAGCCAGGCGGTGAAAACTTTTGGAATTTGAAGATCAGGGTAAATTTAACTTATTTTGTCTTCTGGGAAACATGCAAGTGTCTTCTATAGCCTCTGAAGGGCAGTACTAAATGAAAAATATGATATTTAGGCAAAATAAGAAAAATGTACACATCTCCATTCTGTTCAAAAGTTTTTACCCCCCAGGTCTGGAGCATCAGTGAGCATTTGAACCTTCTATAATGGCTGCATATGAGTCCCTCAGTTGTCCTCATTGTGAAAAGATGGATCTCAAAATCATACAGTCATTGTTGGAAAGGGTTCAAATAAAAATGTTGTCAGTTTAACTATTCGTGACAAACAAGGTAACAACACAGTATTAAGAATCAAGTGTATGTAAACTTTTGAACAGGGTCATTTTTGATCTATTTATCTATCATCTTAACTTTCTTTCTTTCAGATGGTTGAAAAATTCAAGTCTGAGCCGGGTTGAGGCTGTGTGTGGTTACCCCTCTGAGCTGCGAGGTCAGTCTGTGATGGAGGCAGCCATCTTTAAGAACTGTTCTGTAGAAAATGCTAATTCCTTCAACGAGACCTCCATCCCTACCAAAGCCACTACGCCAAAGAAACCCATGCAGTCCACAACAAAGGCCAGACCAGTGCAAACTGAACCTAAACCAGCAAAGACCAAACTAAAAATGGCTGATGAACTCAAACCAGTGCGGGCCCAGAAATCCAGGCCAAATAAGAAAAAAAGAGGAAGGCGACCAATGAAAAAAATGAATCAATGAAAAAGCCATAGAGTTTTTGATTTAACCCAAGTGGATAATGTGATATATTTATGTGGTGAACAAATTTGCTGCTGTTAGATTATGTTTAGGTAAAGACAGGTAAATGATGAACTGACTTTAACTGAAAATTGAGTGTTTACTATTGTCCTTCTACTCTCAACACACTGTTTTCATGTTTAATATTGTAGAGCTGCTTTGACACAATCTGTATTGTTAAAAGCGCTATATAAGGTGACTTGACTTAAAGCTGATAAACATATAGTAACTATAGTATTTATAGTGCAGTTTTTACATCCACTCTTCATAGTTATTAAATGTGCATTTTATTTCATGGTAGAAATGAATAATTTTGAATATGTGAACCATTCCAGGAAACGCTGATTTTTTTGTCATATATGAATTAACTCATATGGGTTTTCACACTATTAACTATGTCATTTCAAATAAATTGTTTATTTAAAAATGTTCCGCGTTTCTATACAAGTCTACAGGTCCTTTTCAAAAAATTAGCATACTGTGATAAAGTTCATTATTTTCTGTAATGTACTGATAAACATTAGACTTTCATATATTTTAGATTCATTACACACAACTGAAGTAGTTTCAAGCCTTTTATTGTTTTAATATTGATGATTTTGGCATACAGCTCATGAAAACCCAAAATTCCTATCTCAAAAAATTAGCATATCATGAAAAGGTTCTCTAAACGAGCTATTAACCTAATCATCTGAATCAACTAATTAACTCTAAACACCTGCAAAAGATTCCTGAGGCTTTTAAAAACTCCCAGCCTGGTTCATTACTCAAAACCGCAATCATGGGTAAGACTGCCGACCTGACTGCTGTCCAGAAGGCCATCATTGACACCCTCAAGCAAGAGGGTAAGACACAGAAAGAAATTTCTGAACGAATAGGCTGTTCCCAGAGTGCTGTATCAAGGCACCTCAGTGGGATGTCTGTGGGAAGGAAAAAATGTGGGGCAGAAAACGCTGCACAACGAGAAGAGGTGACCGGACCCTGAGGAAGATTGTGGAGAAGGACCGATTCCAGACTTTGGGGGACCTGCGGAAGCAGTGGACTGAGTCTGGAGTAGAAACATCTAGAGCCACCGTGTACAGGCGTGTGCAGGAAATGGGCTACAGGTGCCGCATTCCCCAGGTCAAGCCACTTTTGAACCAGAAACAGCGTCAGAAGCGCCTGACCTGGGCTACAGAGAAGCAGCACTGGACTGTTGCTCAGTGGTCCAAAGTATTTTTTTTCGGATGAAAGCAAATTTTGCATGTCATTCGGAAATCAAGGAGCCAGAGTCTGGAGGAAGACTGGGGAGAGGGAAATGCCAAAATGCCTGAAGTCCAGTGTCAAGTACCCACAGTCAGTGATGGTCTGGGGTGCCATGTCAGCTGCGGTCAATGCAGCTAGCTATCAGGAGATTTTGGAGCACTTCATGCTTCCATCTGCTGAAAAGCTTTATGGAGATGAAGATTTCATTTTTCAGCACGACCTGGCACCTGCTCACAGCGCCAAAACCACTGGTAAATGGTTTACTGACCATGGTATTACTGTGCTCAATTGGCCTGCCAACTCTCCTGACCTGAACCCCATAGAGAATCTGTGGGATATTGTGAAGAGAAAGTTGAGAGACGCAAGACCCAACACTCTGGATGAGCTTAAGGCTGCTATCGAAGCATCCTGGCCCTCCATAACACCTCAGCAGTGCCACAGGCCGATTGCCTCCATGCCACACCGCATTGAAGCAGTCATTTCCACAAAAGGATTCCCGACCAAGTATTGAGTGCATAACTGAACATAATTATTTGAAGGTTGACTTTTTTTTTTTGTATTAAAAACACTTCGGATGAAATATGCTAATTTTTTGAGATAGGAATTTTGGGTTTTCATGAGCTGTATGCCAAAATCATCAATATTAAAACAATAAAAGGCTTGAAACTACTTCAGTTGTGTGTAATGAATCTAAAATATATGAAAGTCTAATGTTTATCAGTACATTACAGAAAATAATGAACTTTATCACAATATGCTAATTTTTTGAAAAGGACCTGTATACAGAAAATATTCTGAAATGTATGTATAACACAATTATATCAGCATTACTTTAAATACAGAAATATTCTACAGAATCGCCAACTGGTTCCATGGTGTAATGGTTAGCACTCTGGACTCTGAATCCAGCGATCCGAGTTCAAATCTCGGTGGAACCTAAACTTTTCCTCTTGACTTTAAACGGTGGAGTTTATATTACTATCATTATGTTGAAAGAATCAACTGCTCAAATATATTTATATGCTTTAATATAACCAGAATTATAAACACCCTACAGTCATGGTTTATTTTACTGTCAGTTTATCACTGATTATTAAACTGAGGAAATATACGAGCTCACTTACTCTCGCGAGATCAGAGCATTAGCAAACATGGCGGCTGCGATGGATGTAGACACCCCGAGTGGAGCGAACAGTGGAGCTAGTAAAAAGCGTTTTGAAGTGAAAAAGGTACAGTATTGAGATGTCATTGTTGAGTATTGATATCAAGTGTATATATATTTAAACCGCTTAGCCTTTTTTAAAGTGTAAACTCTTTCACAGCGGCGTGTTTATAATCCCCGGTTAGCATTGGCGGCGTTGCGCTCTCTCATCATTATTTGTTAATCACCCGACCGCGTTCTTTTTATGACTACAGTCAGCTTTTAATATATTCTTTATATATATAGAATCTGATATTATGTAGAAACATGTAATTTAGGCGTTTCTGACGTCTCTGATTTGAACTCTAGTAAATTCTGCGGCGTAATCCGAGAGATTATTAAACCAGGCCACTAGATAAATGAAGAACAGAAATCATTTTGGAACCTAGCGAGTTGCATTTTTAAACTTGTTCAAAACGTTCAGTTAGAACAGTTTTAAGCATCACAGGCGCTTTCAGAACGTTCGATTCAAACAGTTTTAGACTTCGTAGACGTTCGATTCGATCGTTTTGGATTTAACAGGCACGTTCCAACATTTTTTTTGAACAAACATCAGGGTAGTTCTGTTCTGTTTCTTAAATACAGTGAATATGGTAATCATTTAGTTCCACACTATATAGCATATCATGTAAATTTACTCAATTTTGACATGTGTTCTGGTTATTGTGTACGGATTGTAGCTGTTTAACAGTTGATTTATTTCCTGATGAATCGAGATTTACATTAAGTTCCAGCCTCACTGGAAAATAAAATGGTTATGAATTGCCATGACATTTTGTTGAGGAGATCTGTTTGGTTGAGTTAATTTCAGAACTCTGTTTTTCTTGCAGTGGAATGCTGTGGCTCTGTGGGCTTGGGACATTGTAGTGGACAACTGTGCCATTTGCAGAAATCACATTATGGATCTCTGTAAGTATCAGCTCCCATGTGGTCTCGTCTGACTGTGTTCCAGGTTTAGTTTCTTGTTACATACTGTCATCTGCTATTTAGTGAGTTGTCATTGTCGTTTCATCTTCTCTCAGGTATAGAGTGTCAGGCCAATCAGGCGTCAGCTACATCAGAGGAGTGTACAGTGGCCTGGGGAGTCTGTAATGTGAGTTTGATCACACCTACACCAACCAACTATCTTTGATTGGCTTAAAATCAAAATGTGGACTGTGGTTTGTGTTATAACTCTGCGTTTTTGGTTTTGCAGCATGCATTTCATTTCCACTGCATCTCTCGCTGGCTGAAGACCAGACAGGTGTGTCCTTTGGACAACAGAGAGTGGGAGTTCCAGAAGTGAGTGACTTTTATTATTAATAGAGAATCCAGTCAAGATCCCTCAGACCACAGTCTAGATAACCCATTTTATATATCACCTTGAACTAGCTATCAGCAGCTGTACTTGCCAGAAATGGTTTTCCCTCATTATTTGTATTTTCCAGAAGTTTATTATTGAGAAGTGACAATGCGTTGTTCTAATCCCACATTTTCTGACATTTTATCGGTTGTAAACGTTTGTATTAATATTTCTCTTTTCATTGCTCTGTTTTACAGGTATGGCCATTAGCAGCAGCTGTGCAGCCTGGTGTTTGTTCTTCAGATCCAGGATTTTCCTTCCGGAGATGCATTTTTGTTTAGTTGTCATCTTTCTCTCTGTCAAAGACCACTTGGTCCACATTAAAAGATGTTATTCTAGATATGATGTTTTTTATTTCATTGTTTTGTCCAGTAAATTACCAATAAAGTAACTTTAAAGTCAGTTCTGTCAGTTCCAGTGTTTCTATCATGAGAACTCTCTGAAGATTTTAGCATGGTAATGGATATTAAAATGTTAATGTATTTAGTCTTGGTGGAATAGATCTGCTGTGCTGCTGAATTGCAGCTGCTGCTGCTGTCAGTACATACACACATATGCTGCTGTGAGTATTTAAGATGTACTGCTGCTGCACATGTACAGTGGCATGCAAAAGTTTGAGAACCCCTTGCAGAATCTGTGAAAATGTTAATAATTTTAACAAAATAAGAGAGATCAAACAAAATGCATGTTATTTTTTATTTAGCACTGTCCTAAGTAAGATATTTTACATAAAAGATGTTTACATATAGTCCACAAGACTCAAATACAACTATTAAAAAAGGTTTAAAAACATTTACTGATGCATCAGAAGGAAAAGAGATGTATTAAGAGCTGGAGGTGAATTTTTTTTTTTGTAATTTGAAGATGAAAGTAAATTGTACTTTATGGGAACTGTCTTCTGGGAAACATGCAAGTATCTTCCGTTGCTTCCGAAGGGCAGTACTAAGTGGAATTTGGACATCATCATCCTGTTCAAAAGTTTTCAACCCCTGGCTTGTAATGCATAGTGTTTCCTTCTGGAGCAGCAGTGAATGTTTGAACCTTTTTTGATAGTTGTGTTTGAGTCCCCGAATTGTCCTCGGTGTGAAAAGATGGATCTCAAAATCATACAGTCACTGCTGGAATTCAAATATGCAAAAGATGCTGGAAAACTGAAGAATCTGCAGGACCTGGAGGATTTTTGTGCTCAGTTTAACTGTTAAGAACAAACAAGGGACTCACAAAAAAAAACAAACATCATCATCCAGGTAACCACACAATGTATTAAGAACCAAGGTCTTTGTCTTGTGGACTATATGCAAACATCTTTTATGTAAAATGTCTTACTTAGGACAGTATATGCATTTTGTATGATCTCTCTTATTTTCTTAAAATTATTCACACAGATACTGCAAGGGGTTCCCAAATTTTCACATACCACTGTAGCATATATAATAACCCATAGCAGATCCATACAAGTGGAGCTGGGGAGGTGGAGGGTTTCGGAGGAACTCTGAAAGCATCCTGCGAAATGCTCTAGTGATTACTAACCAGCCATTTAAATGTAAAGCAGCAAGCTCATTGGCTGCGTATGTAAGCAACATGCACCAATCAGCTTGTACCAAGTATTTTAACGCGGTGAATATCAACAGCCTGCGCCATCTAGAGTTTCATGACAGAATTTGGCATCTATAATGTATTTGAATTCTATTCCAACACAACTCAAATATTTCTGTGCAGTTGCTTACTTGAAAGCTTTATGTAAGAGACTTAAGAAACCCTATCATTTCATCTCTTGAGTTAAAATCAGTTAATGTGGAGAGAATTCTAAGGTTAGGAGTTTGATCTAAACAATTGTAATGAAGAAACCTGGTGCTAGGTCAGTTCGCAGAAGAGACAAATGTATTTTACTGTACCTGTACTGTATATATTACATATAAACGGTACTGGACTCTTACTAGTCAATTAAACACAAAAGAAGATAGTTGTCAATGGCTACTGTCAACTGTTTAGTTATCCACATTCTTCAAAATATTTTCTGTGTTCAGCATAAAAAAAGATACAGGTTTGGAACAACCTGAGGGCAAATAAAGGATGACATGACTCCTTTTTGGGTGAACTATCACTTCAGGTCAAATAAAATTTCAATGCCATAAAAAAAACAGACATCTTATATTTGCAACAACCAACATGTTTATTGAATTAAATCATGAAAACCATACAAGATGCAAATTTGTCACAATAAGAAATTTGTTCATAAATGAATTTTCACCATTTTTGCATTTATGAGAGACAGAAAACAATGTTAGGTTACACTGAGGATGAGATCAAATTGAAAAATAAAAGAACTAAAGAAAAAAACATGAATCAAAAACCTTTAAAAGGAACACCCATGAAGTCTAAACAGGAAGTGACTGACTGATTGCTTTGGAGCGGGAATATATATTTATATGTATTCATATAATCTAGACCCCGTTTTGATCCTGATCCCGCTGGGTAAGACCACAAACATAAGCTATGTAGCACACTAAATGGATGAAAGTGATTATAATTAGATGTAATCCCTGGAATGGTTGGCTGCTGAATGGACACGTTTATTAAATCCAGTTTGTCGATGCAGCAACTGTCAGCTAGAATAAACTCTCAAATCCACAAGCCCTGATATTCTGAAGAAGAGACCAGGATATTAAGTGCTAAATGTGTTAGCCTCAGTGAAGCCCACAATATAGTTTGTCCCCAACAAAATGTTAAAGGAATAAACCCAATTCTTATTTTTCATGCGTCATTCAAGCGAGTCCCCCCCCACCCCCCAAAAAAGCGGCACATCTCTCATCTCGCACCTCTGGTCTTGTTCCGATACTCTTTCATAGTTTCTTCTGCTTTCATCAGCACAGTCCAGACTCATCTAAATTCAGTATCTCTAGCGGCTCATAAGCTAAGTGCTGTCTGTAATTTATGGCAAGAAACCGAGTAAGAAAAAGCTACAGCAGAGTATTGGAACGGGACATGAGCTCTTTTGGCCCTTTTTAGGGCTGCTGGCCGCCAAACTTGGAGCTGAGTTTGTTGATCAGGGCCATGATTTTGGGGTTGCTCTGGTACTTGGAGATGTTAGCGGGGTTCTGCGCCACATCCTGAAATGCTGCCATCACCTCTGGGTCCTGGAAATTGACATTTATGAACATGGTTTAATACCATAGCCCAATTATAGGTTTGTAAACATTCGGGATGTGCGCGCATCATGGTTGCAGTAAACCCCGGAGAGACAGCTTTTACAGCTGGAGAATTACATGAATATGGCACAAAATAGTTACACTTAAAAAGATTATAGATTATATTGATTAAATGTTATTTTCAAAATGTTCTGCGCATATTACAAGAGCTTGTCACCCAGTGATAAGCGCTGATATTCAATGAAATTGACGTTAGTGGGACAGTCTTGCAGACCCAAAACTGTTTTTTTAGGTGACAGAAAATGACGGTTTTCAAGTGGCAGTCTATGGAGCCATGGAATAAAAGAATAAAAAAGGTAAACGTGATTATATATGTTTAAATTCTGACTTGCAATTCCAAGATTACAATTCTAATAAGGAAAAACAACTTGTCATTCTCTCTTTTCCCTTCGGCTCAGAATAGGAGTTTATGTCCCACACTTCTGGCTTTTTTTTCCCATCAGAATTGACAAACTCACTATTTTTGAGTTAAACTGAGTTATAAAGTCCGAATTACGAGATACAAACTTGAAAAAAGTCAGAATTGTGAGATACAATACATTTTATGTAAAAATGTTAATAGTGATAAATTTAAATAGTATTTCATGCTGTAACTGTAGGGCTATTACAATACGTCCCCTATGAACAGCATACGTGAATATTATGTAGACCTATTGTTCAAATCAAATTTATGCTTTAAACGTAGAGTAATCACACTTAGTGTCCATAGTGTCGCTTAAACGTACATACTATGGATGAAACTGCTGCGTTTAGCTTCAAATGGCATCTTTGATGACAGTATTCTATAAAAAATTATTTGCATTATGATTCTGACATTTTTTTCTTATATCATGGATTTTTTTCCACTTGTCACCAGTTTTTTCCTGCAACCGCTATGTGCGTGCAGCTGCAAGTGACTTAACTGTGACGTCTACTCCAAATTGGTCCATATGGTTGCTAAGTAACCCACATAACCCAAAATAGGATCAATAGTAATAGCGATTAAAGGGTTAGTTCACCCAAAAATGAAAATTTTGTGATTAATTACTCACTTGTGATACTCTCGTGAACGGGTGACGAAGTCTAAAGCTGAAGACTGAATAAAGTTGTTGTTTCTGTTTTCTTTGTGCACAAAAAGTATTCTCGGAGCTCCAAAAAATTACAGTTGAACCACTGACGTCACATTGACTATTTAAATGATGTCCTCACTATCTTTCCAGGCCTTGAAAGCTCAGAAAGCTCTTGGATTTTATCTTAATTTGTGTTGTGAAGATGAATGAAGGTCTTACAGGTTTGGAATGACATGAGGGTGAGTAATTGATGTCACAATTTTCATTTTTGGGTGAACTATCCATTTATCTCTGTTTAAATGCACTGTCCTGGTGCTCAGCAGTATGTTTAACTTTACCTGCATGGCCATGAGAACCTCTGGGTCATTAAATAGCTCGTTAAGTCCTGGCATTCCAAACGGAGGAGCTCCACCCGGGAAACCAGCACCTCCTGTATGATCACAATAAACATTAACATCAATTATACAATTTCAAACAACAAAAAACTGTTCATCTTTAATGTTTGCAGTAATCTCTCTTAAAGTTTGATAGATCAATATGGCTTATTATATACATATATAATATTTAATAGTAGATACCCGGGAATCCTGGGAATCCTCCACGTGCCCCTCCGGCCTGTTGTCTGGTTTCCTCTTCCTGTACACACAGATGCACATTAAAAGGACTGACTGTGCAGAAAATTCTGACTCATTGGCTTGATGCAAATCAATGGATTTCTTACCCTCTGTGCTCTCTCGTGCTCCTCCCTCGCTTTCTTCACTCGTTCTTGCCGTGCTCTGATCTCTCGTTCTTCACGTTTGCGCTCGTATTTGCGCCGGTGTTCAATGATTTTGTTGGCCTGCGAGGGAGAGGTGGGATCGCATGAGACACAATACGTTTCTGCACACTCTGTTCACTTTTGCTATTTTTGTCAAATGTACTCAAGCTTACATAACCATTATTACATTATTAATCCTACATTTTGAATATACACAACTGTTTAAAATTTCGTCGGTGGAATATATCACAACTGGCAGTAAAGACATTTATGTTACAAAGTATTATTTCAAATAAATGCTGTTCTTTTGAACTTTCCATTTATCAAAGAATCCTGAAAAAAAAAGATAAAATATAATCAAATAGAAAGCTTTTATTTTAAATAGTAAAGATATTTCAAAATTGTACTGTTTTTGCTGTACTTTGGATTACACGATGCAGACTTGGTCAGCAGAAGAGACGATTAAAAACATTAAAAATCTTACTGTTCAAAAACTTTTGACTGGCAGTGTAAACTTAAAATTGAAACTACTAGTACCAATATATTATTTAATTAAATTACATCCTTCAAGAAGGTTCTCCAAATGGCAAATTGACACAACTGTTCTCCAGAAAAAAATAACTACATCAGCTCATACGTTTTTGTGTAAGGCTCATAGACAAAAGTTCAGCACAGATACCTTTGGTTGAACTTCTTTTAGCATGGCACTGGCCTCATCATCATAGTCTAGCTTACAGGCCATTGCCAAGTCTCGAGCGGACTCCTCCCAGTGGCCAAGCAACCTGTAAGTACAAGAGATCTTTATCAGCAGCAAAGCACGGAACGCAACACAAGTGTCAAGACAGAAATCAGACCTCTTCCATGAAAATCTAGCTGTGGCGTGTTACCTGTGTGCCTTCCCCCTCCATTTATAAGGCTGGGCTGAGTCTGGATTGATGCTGATGGCTCGGTCACAGTCTCTGATGGCAGCGTTGGGTTTCTGCATTTTCACATATACGCTGAAACACACAACCAGACAGAGGGAATCAACAGCCAAAGCAAACCAGGTTGCTAAAAACCATTGTAGGGGTTGGTTGATACCTGGCTCTTTTGGCATACAGAATGGCCAGTTTCGGGTTGAGTTTGATGGCCTCAGTGAAGAGGTCTAGAGCTTTCTGTAGATCGCCTGAAAAGTTGACATGTGTTGTTGAACCCTATTATTTTATTATGAATTATTACTACAACTATGGAAACTTGTGACTACATTATTACAGATTTCATCATTTCAAGTAAGAGGCAGCTCACCGTCTCCCAACACCCCAATAGCCTCGCTCTTCTTCTCATTGGCCTGGTCCATCATCTCATCTGTGACCTGACATTAAAGAGAGCACTTTGTCATCCCCTTTGTATAATTTCACTTTTACACTCAAGGTGAGTAAAGTATCCAGATAAAATTTGTTACCCGTTCTCAAAGGGAAAGTGCACAAGCAATATTGCTTAAAAAAAGCTGCTTGGCAACACTGCTCTAAAAAGATGCCCCATGTCTCAGTAATTTAAAAAAAGCAACCCAACACCAAAGTAATGTCATCAGTAGATGTCTATGATGAATATGGGAACATTTACAACCTAACGTTGTTTAAACAGCTTGGCTGTTGATTTAAAGGAATCACGTTTAGTCAAATTATAATGTTAGTCAAGACTTTCTTAATGTCAAGTGGGCAGTTGTGGCTGAATGGTGGTGTAGCCCCCACTGCAGAACACAAGATCCACAAGGTGAGGTTGGATCCACACCTAGGGGTTGTAGATGGGTAGGTTTAGAGGTGGAGATGGGTGGGTTTAATGATCAGGGGGTGGAGACGGGTAGGTTTAGGCACATGTAAGGTGGGATGAGTTGGATCTGGATCCAACCTCGCCCCCTGGATCCTGTGTTCTGCAGTGAGGACCATCTCGAATGGTGTGAGAGTCAGACTTGTAACCCAAAAGGTCAGGGGTTCGAGTCTTGGTACTTAGCAGGGATAGTAGGTGTGGGGAGTGAAGTTGATACTAGTGATCAAAAGTCAGAGCCAGTCTGCAGATTTGAGTTGACAGAATTCATAGAAAATTGCATAGTGTATGGTGGTCACTAGCATCAACTCCATCCAGTCCATTCCAATCCAGTCAACATTATCAAACATGCTTGATATTTTAAGCCAGAACGGCTTTTCAAGACTGGTAATGTATAATCCTCAGTTTGTATGACATATGATGCACAGGTTTTTTTTCCATATCGACTTACAAAGTCGGCAAGTATATGATACCAAAGTCCCTTTAAGGCAAGTCATTTCACTCTGCGGCCATCTTTGGAACACCTCTCGGGCATGCAAGTGCAGCTCTGATCTCTTGGAATGGGGAAACATCAAATTCTTCAGAACTGTTTGCCAAGCTTATGATTAAATTTCATATTGAAATTACCAATGAAATCTGTTCAGGGTGTTTGATCTTCTTTGGATGTTCATGTTGCAAAGACTGGGTCGGAACTTCTGCAGTGATGTAGGATGATTTTAAAATGATTTCGCTTGATAAAACACTTCTTCCTTGGCTGGGATCGTTTACAACAGCATTTGGGATCGTTTGAAGCTGAATTTAAACTGCCTTTTGGAAGTTCAAAGTCGGGGCACCGTATCAGTCCATTATAAAGAGAAAAATCCTGAAATGTTTTCCTCAAAAAACATCATTTCTTTACGACTGAAGAAAGAAAGACATGAACATCTTGGATGACAAGTGGTTGAGTAAATTATCTGTAAATTTTTGTTCTGGAAGTGAACTTCTGCTTTAACTTTATGCGTCAGTAAGAACTTTGTTTACAAACAGCACAATTAGACCCAAGATTTTCAGAAAGATTGAAACTAAAAGCCTTTGCTGTACCAGATATATTGGATATATTGTCGCACCACACAAGTGTAAGTAACTGTTTTTATTGCGTGATCACTATTGCTTTGACTTATTACAGATCGTTTAATACACATTTTTATGTGTTCTTAATCTAAATCAGAGCAGCATCTGTGCATCTATGAAGGATGTAGGCTGTCAAACACACACAAGTGTTAGCCAATCAAAGCAGTGGGTGTTTAAATCTGAGTCTACAATCCACTACACCTATTCAAACACAGCGTTTTGATGAGGGGGGTCAAAACAGGACAGAAAATTGCCTGTTACTTCTAAATTATGTTTTTTGATGTAAAAATCTTGAATAACAGTATAAGTGGACCTCAGAGAACAGTACAAAAATATGTAATGTCAAGTCAAATCTGTTCAGATTTTAAAAGTTTATAGTGTATTCCAGCCTTTAGCTTCAATTAATGATGTTTTTAGGCTCAGGAGGAAGTTTTGAGTTCTGTGCACTGCAGTATGTTTTTACAGTACAACTGCCTCTTATCTCAACAGATTATGGTAATTTTTTAAGCTTCCTGACATTGTGCATTCATTGCATTTACCTCCAGGTTCTCATAATCGCCCATCTCCTGAGGATCATCTGTGTCAGGCTCAATCACTCCTTCATTGTCAATTTCTAGAGAAATGAATGCCAGATAACGTTCATATAACCGCTTAAGTAGACAACAGCAAATAATTAACTCACCAAATAAAAATGAGATTAAAAATTGACTGTGCAGAGTCAAGCTTTACTGGCCTGTTAGCTGGCAGCATTCTTAGGAATTGCAACATAATATACACACTACAGCAGTCAATAAGAGTTTTTTTTTTTAAATCAATCCTTTTATTTAGCAAGAATGCATTAAATTGATTGAAAGTGACCGTAAAGACATTTATTGTGTTCTCAAAGATTTCCTTATAAAACAACTGCTGTTCTTTTAAACTTTCTATGCATCAAAGGACCCCGAAAAAAAATGCATCAACTTTTTGATAAAAAAATATTAAGCAGCACAACTGTTTTCAACAGCAAATCAGCATATTAGAGTGATTTCTGAAGGATCATGTAAGACTGAAGACTGGAGTAATGATGCTAAAAATTCAGCTTTGCATCACAGGAATAAATTACATTTTTAAATACTTCATAAAGTACTTCTTTAAATGTATAGCGATTTTAATGAGGTTCAAATGGCTACCAACAAAACATAAGTGACTATTGCGCCTTTTAACAGCTTCTTTAACTTCAGAAGTTTAGGCTTCTTTTTTACCTCTACAGTTAAAATACTTCAATGTGGCTTTAAAGGTTAATTTTAGAGCTTCATATCAAATGCTGTTGGCATCCGTTTCATTGTCTACTGATTGCCCTAGTTTGAATATCAAAAACGAAACTGATGTTGCACATTGCCATAGAGCAAGAAACCGTGAGCAAGGTGACATCAGCTGGAAGTTTAGAGAAAGTTCAGAGCCATTACCAATCCACAAAAAAGGCCAGAGCAATGGCATGTCAAGATAGCATATGAGGAGCAAACAAAAGATATTAAAGAAGATATTAGTGTCAACATACCTAATTCACTCTCTTCGCTCTCAGATGGCGGGGCAGGTTCGGGTTCTGGCGCTGGCGCTGCTTTGTGGGCCCCATCACATGGACAACTTCCCTACAGACAAAGGAAATACACAGCAGCATTCTTTAGAAAATTTCATAAAACAGCCCTGCCACAGTTGTAGATCACGTACAGTAGCATGAATCTAAAGAAGTGACATTTCAGAGCCGTTCACCGTTTCATTTGAGAAAAACTACAGACTAAATCTCAAAGATCTTCACAACAAACCAACAAAACTGGAAGAAATTATGACAGAAATATATTACCATTGTATACTAAAACCTAAATTCTTAAAGTAAAAATGTTATCTTTTCATCCACATTTTAATTTATGTAGTCGTTTGGTCTTATTTGACAAAAAATAAAAATTAAATGTTTTGTTGCAAATTACATAATATTTTTATATGATTACATTTAAAAAAGTAATTTAATTATTAGAGTTTTATAAATGAATTACATTAGACAAATAATAATAATTAATAATAAAGAAGTATTACTCATAAAACACAAAATTAAGAAAAAAATTAATTGGAAAATACAATAAATAATATAATATATCATACAAAGATTTTTTTCATCCACATCTAAATAAAATGGAAAATACAGTGAATTATATAATGTATCTAAATCACACAAAGATATTTTTTTAAATGCAGTTCTGGTTTGTTTTATTTGAAAAAAAAAAAAAATAAATAAATGCTTTGCTGCAAATTACATGATATTTTCATTTGATAAGATTTTAAAATATTGATGTAATTATTTATTTTATCAATTAACTACATTAGACAAATAAAAATAATAAACATGTATGAAATCATAAAACACAAAATCCAGAAAAAAAGAAGAAGAAAAAAAAAAAAATGGGAAAAGACAGTAAATTATAATATTAAATATATATATATATATATATATATGCATGCAAATTATGTGATATTTTAATTTGATTACATTTTTAAATACTGGTTTAATTAGTTTTATTTTAAATAATTTTATTTTAAATAAATAATCAAATAATTACAATAGACAAATAATAATAACAATAATTGTATATATATATATAAAATCATAAAACTATATAATAATATTTTGTTGCAAATTACATGATGTTTTCATTTAATTAAATTTTAAAATATTTATTTTAAAAATTAATTAGACTAATAATAATAATAAATAAATAAATAAATAAATATGTATTAAATCATACAACAGAACTCTATACAAAATAGAAAAAAATAGAAAAATACAGTAAATTATATAATATATATAAATCACACAAATATATTTCTCATCCACATTTTAATTAATGCAGTTTTGTTTTGTCTTTTGACAAGAAAAAAAAAAGAAAAGCTTTTTTGCAAATTACATGATATTTTCATTTGATTACAGTTTAAAATATGTATGTATATATTAAAAGGTAACCTGGAAATTATTTGAGAACAAGCTAGTTGTTTAATTTTACTCTCAAGATCTAAAGAACATGTGGAAAGCATTTCCTTCCCTATTAATGGTAAATGTCACAAATATAGTGTTGTGTGTGTGTATGTCCAGTAAAAAAAAAAAAAAAAAAAAAATACTTGATTTGTTTTCCTACCTTGCATGATGAGCTGTCATTTGTTGTTGGTGATGGTATATTTGCTCCCATTCTATAATAAAGTACCATATTTGCATTATATATTTGTCAAACAGGGATGTTTTATGTATCTGTGTGCTCCATTGAAAAGTGAAACCTAGAACTTTCTGGGAGCCACATGTCACGCTGGATGTGGGTGTGACTGCTCACACAAGCACTAAACTTTGGCATAGAAACCTACATTAACATTCATAGTTTACCATTATCACAATGGAAAACATAACATATGGAATCAATGCAAAATACAAAACTACAAACGACAAAAACACGCACTGACCCCTGCAGCCATGTCTTAAAGAAGCCCATCTCAGGCAGATGCAGCACAGATGGATTTTCTTTGCACATCTGCACAAAGGCCTTTAACTCCGACACTTTCCGTGGATCCATGTTCCACAACACGACCCGAACTCAAGCAGAGAAAACAAGGTGCTGGAAGACAAGGAAACGTGTGTTATTATTCCTGTCATAGGACGTGTGCTACCACAGCGCGGGCTTAATAAATAATGCAAGGCCAAACCCGCTAAGGAACTGTGTAATGCAACAGGGCAGTAAATAACCAGCAATTAGTGGTGTACGGGATTAACGCACACGCTGCATAGAAGCTTCTGGAATGACGCGCGACGAAGCGCAGCGTGTTAAATCAGCGTGGTGTTTTAATTTTTCTTTTATTCGACTGTCTCAATAAATGTTCATTGAAAAAATAAAACATTATTGCTGTACCTGAAAGAGCAAAGTCCCTAAAACGCGCTTCCCCAGCAGCGATTTGAGGGTCGCGAGATCGAACTCGCTCTACACGCGCGAGGCAGTGAACGCGAGACTGCGAATTTTGCGCAGGCGGGAATTAAACCACTCACTACTATGACAAAACCAAAACAACAGGGGTCCTCTGACATAGGCTTCATTTTGGAGTAAAGTGCAGAACATGTCCAAGATCCACTTTTTTTGTTGTTTTGTTTTTAGAACAACGAACATACAAGGACAATTTCCTATAAATTACATCAAAATAAATAAATAAATAAATAAACAGAGAAAGCCATAAGAAAATCACGTCAATAAACAAGTACAAATAGTTACAAAGTATTAAAATAACAGATTTAAGAATAAATCTATATTTAAGAATAGAAAAAAATAATTTACAGGTTTTTTTCCGCTTTGTTATGTCTTGTTTATTTTAACATATACAGGTAGTGGCCTATTTCTGTTTTAGAATAAGTATTTTTTTCGGCCCGTTTACATTTGCGAATAAAGAGTTTTCCATATATAATGAATAAAATCACAATCTACCAAATTTTGAAGTCAACCGTATACTCATAGAAAATAAATAAACATGAGGAAATATGATCTCTAGGCTTTAGAAAAGGCATTAAAAACAATGTTTATTAATTAATTATATTATGAACTTGATTAAATTCACTATATATATACATATGCATTTGCTAATCGCAATATAACAACTTTACCTTAATGTAAAACTAGGCAATACATTGTATTAATAAAACCTGTTAATTACACCTTTATTTTGCTTAGTTTTAATGTGCCTTTTCTTTTTTTTAAAAAATATGATCTCTGTAACTCTGAGGGGGAATGTATATGGTTTTTATATATCTTGTTTATTATGTTATTATGGAATTATCTTTATTTTTGACGTGCTTTTGTTTGGAAATTTGCTCGTTTATTAAAGAACATTGCCTCGATGTTGTACTGTTTTGTTTTCATAATTATGATATGTCCATTAAATAATTCCACAAAGTATACAGAAATCCATGTGAGAGCAAAAGGTTTTTTTTTTTTAAACCGCTAACACTATAACACAACAGAACAATGAAATTACAACAAAGAAAAATACAAAAATAATAAATCGTAAAAAATGTAAAAAGTTATGTTTGTTTCTTAAAATAGCATACAGTTTTTTCGATTTCTTATTTCTGGTTTATTTTAACGTATACGGGATACACCTATTTCTATTTAAAAATGAGCACAATTAGTTTCCCCCCACTTCTCTTACTGTTAGCACTTGTTGTATTCTTTCACTTGCAAGCAAAAAAAAAAACTATAAGGGTCCTCTATCATTCAGAGTCGCATTGTTACTGTCATAACAGAGCTGCCCAATCAGAGCGCTGGAACCGGTCTCATTCCACCAATAGGAGCTCAGAGTCTTACATGGGGCGTGACACTGTCACCTTCCACGAGATTATGGGTACAGTTGTGTGAGTTCGAGTGAAAACTTACATGTGCATTCTTCCTTCAGTATGTTACCTTTAGGTTAACAATTCGAAATCATTTCGATTTATGTTTTTTAATTCACACGGTTGTGCGAACTTATTCTACCTCATGTTGAAAGTGGACGGATCACACCTGATCAGAAATCTCGCGTGCTTCCGGCAATGTTACATTCCAGCAGCGGTTTACTGAGAGCCGCCGTGCAGTGCGTTACTCGCTCTCACTGGAGTCCAGGTATTGGATTACAGTTATACTTACTTGTTTGCAGATCTGTCATTCACCGCAATGTATTATTATTATTATCATTTTAACCTCATAGACAGGTAGAAAAAACATGGCAGGAACCTGGAACCTGCTGATGTGTGTAAAGACAAGGATTGTGCCCAAGCTGTGTCTTTTTCCATATCCAAAAGCAAATTTAATATGTTGTTTATGATTAGGCACTGATGAATAAATTGCATTGGAAATTACCAGTCACCGTCCTGACCTCATCATGTATATGATGCAATTTATTATCTCTGAGCCTCTGTATATTCTAAGCATTATGTAAGTGCAATATATAATATTGTCTAAATTAACATGCATTAGTTAACATTAAATACTGTTGCATTTTAACTGGTGCATCAGTACCGGTTACTCCAAAGAAAACAAGATTTGTAATCTTTTTTTTTTTTTTTATAGTAGAAGTATAGTAACTAGTAATTCGCTTTGGAAGCAACTATCTTTTTTGATGCTGATGCTAAGTAGAAGTGAAGGATGTGCATCACTCATTTTTACCTCATGTGTCATATAAAGAAATCTCTTAAAGATTCAGTCTGTTCCAGATGGATACAATCAGGTTTCACCCTACTGTTGTCTACTTGAATATCAAGTTTCACTCAGATGTGGACTGAAACAGACATTTATGATGTTACAAAAGATTTCTGTTGCGAATAAATGTCATTCTATTGAACTTCGTCAAAGAATCCTGAAAAGAAAATTGACCAGTTTCCACAAAAACTATAGGCAGCATAAATGTTTTCAATATTGATAATAATAATAAATTTTTTCTGATCAGCAACGCATATTAGTATGATATGTGACATTGAAGCCTGTTTCCACCACTGAATCAAAAATAAAGTTTTCATGTCACAATTCTGACTTTTTCTCAAAATTGCATGGTAGAAACTTGCAATTCTGACTTTTTTTCTCAGTATTGTGTGACATAAACGTACAACTGTGAAAAATAAAGGTAGAATTGCAAGATAAAAACTCGCAATTTTTTTTCTTGCAAATGCGAGTTTGTGTCTCACAATTCTGACTTTTTTCTTGCAATTGCGAGTTTATGTCTCTTCTGACTCTTTTTTTTTTTTTTTTTTTTTTCAAAATTCTGACATTTTTTCTCAGAATTGCAAGTTTGTATCTCACAATTCTGACTTCGTAACAAAATTGCAAGTTAAGTCAGAATTGTGAGATATAAAGTTATAAAGTCCAGGTTTGAGGGGAAAAAGAATTCCCTGTTTATATCGCACAGTTCTGACTTTATTACAGAATTGCAACTTTATTTCTCAGAATTGTCAGAACTAAAGTCAGAATTAAATAAAGTCAGAACTAAAATAGCTTGCAGTTCTGACCTTATAAGACAAGTTTATCTGACAAGTTTATATCACTCCTTTCTGAAAAAAAGAGTCATGTTGTGAGTTTATATTTCGCAATTCTGACTTTGTAGCTCACATTTGTGAGTTTATATCACATGATTCTGAGAAAAAAGTCAGAATTGCGAGATAAGCCTTTTTTAAATGTTTTTATTCAGTGGCGGAAATGGGCTTTCATAGACAACTGGAGTAACAAGGCAGAAAATTCAGCTTTGTCATCACAGGAATAAATCACATTTTAAAATATATTAAAAGAGAAAACTGTTATTTCACAAATTCTATTTCACAAAATGACTGTTTTTACCATGTTTTTGATTAAATAAATGACCCTAAACTTTTGAACTGTAGTGTACATCAAATTACAGAAGTGGAATGGGTTGCAAATACAGTTTACTGTAGCTTTGTTTTGTTTTACAGGGTTTGTATGGTGTCCATGCAGGAATGTGTCTGTGAAAACAGGAGGATGGAAAACCAAGAAAGTTCCTCAGAGATACCTGGGTCAGCCGAGCCCGTACACACACCCTCACCTCATCAGATATGGTGAGAGAAACAGAGATTTGTCTCCTTTTCATGTTGTTTTATTTGAAGTCAACATAAAATCAAAACTGACCCTTATGACTTTCACAGTGTATATTCTTGGTCTTATTGTGAACAACTGATTGTATACAAGATCATACATTTTGAAAAATTTTGGGTGATGTCACTCTGATGTCAGTTTATAGAGGAAAATAGCCATTTAGTCCGTGTTTTAGATAATACTAATGTAGATAATTAAAGGGATAGTTCACCCAAAAATGAAAGATCTGTCATGTGGTTCCAAACCCATAAGACCTTCGTTCATTTTCAGAACACAAATTAAGATGTTTTTGATGAAATCCAAAGGCTTTCTAACCCTGCACAGACAGCAATGCAACTGACACGTTCAAGACACAGAATTGTAGTAAGGACATTGTTAAAATAGTCCATGTGACATCAGTGGTTATGAAGCTACGAAAATACTTTCTGTGAGCAAAGAAAACAAAAACAGACACTTCATTTAACAATTTCTTCTCTTCCTTGGTGCTTGAGGTTGTTTAATAACCTTGCAAATGTCTTCCTCTCATAGGTGAGGTGACGCCAGGTCTCACCCAGACAGAGTTTGAGTTTCGCCGGCAGCGCTTGGCATCTCTGATCGAGATGCAAGCCGAGCGACTAACAGGTTCTGGAGCCTCTTCAAACTCCTCGCACATTGTCATCGTCCTATCGCATCCCATTCGCTACATGACCAATGACATCCCTTACCCATTCCACCAGAACCAGGACTTCCTGTACCTCACAGGAGTAATGGAGCCGGACAGCGCACTGGTGATGTATGGGTCGGGTAAGCCGGACCAGGCCGTGTTATTCGTCCCACGGCGAGACCCAGCACGAGAGCTCTGGGACGGTCCTCGCTCTGGGAAAGACGGGGCAGCTGCTTTAACGGGTCTAGAGCGGGTTCACAGCACAGAAGAGCTGGGTGTAGTGCTAAAATGCTTGAAAGGTAATAAACAGACATACTTTTTTGCATTTACATACATGCAAAGACTACATTTGCATTAGTATCTTACTCTTTTCTCTTTCTCTTAGGAGGAACTATATGGTACGACAGCTCTCAGCCTTGCCATCCACGGTTACACCAGGCTCATGTGCGCCCCCTGTTGGAAGGAGGACAGCTGACGAAGTCTCTCCGACCCCTCACTCATTCCCTCAGAGCCATTAAGAGCCCAGCAGAGGTCGCTCTGATGAAGGAGGCAGGACGGATCACTGCCCAGGTATTGAATCTCTAATAACAGTACCGTATGTTGTGGCAGATTACTTTAAAGGAAGGTTTGGGTGGCTTTGCTAGGATGAAGATGTTCATGTAAAGTCTGAGTTAGAAGGGAATCGATGAAGGTCAAACATGCATTATATTAAGCCATGCATTTATCTTCAGGCATTTAAGAAGACGATGGCCATGTCAAAAGGAGACATTGATGAGGCAGTTCTCTATGCAAAGGTGAGCAGAGGGACAGAGATTTTTGTTGTGTGTCAGAAAGTGTTAAGTATGTTTAAGCCTTTGAGAATTTTTTTGTAGCTCTGAAAATTGAGTTGTCATTGTTTGGCTGTTGGGTGATGAAGAGGTAATGGACCATCTGAGAGCTGAAAATGTACCTCAGAAACAAAGTGACGTCAGCAGGCTCTTGGAGAGTCACATTTTCATGTCCAGCCCACATACTAACATCTGTGTTTTCTTTCTTCCTTTCTGTTTCTCTTTCTTCTCTCCTCTGTTTCCCTTTTTGCTCTTCCGTATAGTTTGATTTTGAATGCCGTGCTCATGGCGCTAACTTCCTGGCATATCCGCCTGTGGTTGCTGGTGGAAACCGAGCCAACACACTTCATTACATCAATAACAATCAAATAGTGAAGGTGAAGTACCAAACACACTCATAATCATTACTGTTTTTTTTTTTCCTAAGCGAGTGAGTCTAGAACAGATTCATATGATATATATATATATGTATATATATATATATACACTACCAGTCAAAAGTTTTTGAACGGTAAGATTTTGAATGTTTTTAAAGAAATCTCTTCTGCTCACCAAGCCTACATTTATTTGATCCAAAATATAACAAAAGCAGTAATATTTAATTAAATAATAAAAAAAAATTACTATTTAAAATAACTGCTTTCTATTTGAATATATTTTAAAATGTCATTTATTCCTGTGATCAAAGCCACATTTTTAGCATCATTACTCCAGTCACATGATCCTTCAAAAATCATTCTAATATGCTGATTTGCGGATCAAGAAACATTCTTCTTCTTATTATTATTATTATCAATACATTTCATATCAAATACATTTTTTTTTAGATCCAAAGATCAGCATTGATCTCTGAAATATAAAACACTATACACTATGCTTGAAAATTCATGATGCTAAAAATTCAGCTGTGAAATCACAGGAATAAATTACATTTTAAAATATATTCTGATAGAAAAAAGTAATTTTAAATAGTAAAATATTTCAAACTTTTGCTGGTTTTGCTGTACTTTGGATAAAATAAATGCAGACATGGTGAGCAGAAGAGACTTAAAAAAAAAAAAAAAGAAAGAAACAAATACTCAAAATCTTAAGTTCAAAAACTTTTGACTGGTAGTGTAAGTAGGAGACTTGACATCTCTCTTTCCTGTTTATAAACCACATGTGTGTGTAAACTTTGTGTGCTGGTGATGCACCAAAATTTATTTATTCATTTATTTTTTGTATTTTCTGAGTTTTGACTGAAACAGAGACAATTAACTTGTTAAGTTAAAAAAAACTCTAGAGAGGTGCATTTTATTGAATATGTGCACCGTTTTACATATTCATTATATTTTCTTCTATTTTTTTGTTTATTTTTATTTAAAATTCTTTTTTTTAATTAAAGCCACCGTTTAAATGTATATGCTAACAACAAAATTAAAGTAGAAACACAGTTATTCTGTTATTAAAACAACAGAATTTTTATTTGACTTTTTAAAATCTGTGCTTTTTTGATGTATTAAATAGATTTGATCAATTAATTGATTATTAAATAAAATATATGTTTGTTTTCAGTTTCAGCTAAAAAAAAACTTTCAAGGAATAATTCACTTCCAGAATAAACATTTCCTGATCATTTACTCACCCCCATGTCATCCAAGATGTTCGTGCGTGTCTTTCTTCAGTTAAAAAGAGATTAAGGTTTTTGAGGAAAACATTCCAGGATTTTTCTCTGTATAATGGACTTCAATGGGGATCAGCAGGATGAAGGTTCAAATTGCAGTTTCAATGCAGCTTCAAAGAGTTCTACACGATCCCAGCAGAGGAATAAGGGTCTTATCTAGCAAAATGATGGGTCATTTTCTAAAAAAAATAAAATAAATTTATATTTTTAATATAGTTGGAAAGGTCATGTGTGGTTAGTTCTTCATTTGTGTACTTCAGTTCAAAAAGGTAGGGTTGGGTATATAATTTTCTCCTCCAACTTTAAAATCGTCCAACATTGTTGTTTTACCCTTTTTTTTGTAAAGGATGTTTGACTTTCTTTGCATGTTCGCTTTGTAAACACTGGGTCAGTACTTTCGCCTACATCACACGTGACCTTTCCAATGTGATTACATGCGTGAACTCCAGCTATTGCAAAACGAACATTTGTTGTTAAAAAATATATACATTTTTCTTTTCTTTCTTTCTTTTTAAAAAAGAAAATAGACAATCATTTTACTAGATAAGACCCTTATTCCTTGGCTGGCATCGTGTAGAGCCCTTTGAAGCTGCATTGAAACTTGGAAATTTGGACCTTCAACCCTTTGATCCCCATTGAAGTCCACTTTATGGAGAAAAATCCTGGAATGTTTTCCTCAAAAACCTTCATTTCTTTTTGACTGAAGACAAAAAAACCATAAACATCCTGGATGACATGTGAGTGAGTACATTTTTATTTTGGAAGTGAACTAATCCTTTAATTTTGTTTAATTTCAGTATATTTTGATGCATGCGTGTCACTTTTTACAAGGTAAATGTACAGTATACACAATAAAGACTGGGTGATATAGACAAAAATATCACAATATTGAACTAACTCGTTCTTCTTTTCTCAGGATGGAGAAATGGTCTTGTTGGATGGGGGCTGTGAATATTTCGGTTATGTGAGCGACATCACACGCACTTGGCCGGTGAATGGAGAGTAAGTCTGTTTTCAACAGGACTCTTATTGTCTGAGATGTAATGTAGCTTTAATTTCATGCTATTAGTAAGTGATCAATCAGCTCCGTGTGCCGCCTCCAGATTCAGTCCTGCTCAGAGAGAGCTGTATGAGGCCGTGCTGGAGGTGCAGTTGGCCTGTCTGTCTCAGTGCAACCCTGGCGTCAGTCTGGACTACATATACTCCACCATGCTCGCGCTATTGGCTCGGCAGCTCAAAGAGCTCAGGATCGTCCCACAAAGCACCAGTGATACAGACACATTGAAGGTACTCTAATTTGTTCCAAAAAGCATGCTTTTTAAAGGGGTAGATAACATATTCAAAAACAGAAGTTTTAAATTGTAATAATATTTTATGTACTTTTGCTCAAATAAATGCAGCCTTGGTGAGCATAAGAGACTTCTTTCAATAACCTTTAAAAAGCCTGTTTATTCATTTAATTGTCACAACTACATGTGAAGGATAAACACGAAGACGAAGGTCAGTGAAATCAAAAGTCTTTAATATATTCCAAACGAATAAATCCACAAGCAGGGCAGGAACACACGTACACATAGACGAGACCGGACGATAAACACTGAACTACGACCAACTTATAAGGACAGGTGATTACAAGACACAAGTGATACAAGGTTAACTCATAATGAAATAACGAGGGCAGGAACAGGAATACCATATATGGGCACAAGAGGGAAAAACCAATGCAAAGAATTCAGGTGTGTGACATTAATATCTGCATTAGTCTGCACTTTTTTTATTTCTGTGTAGACATATAAGCAGATGCTCATTGCATTATATCATCTATTACATCAGTGATGCCAGATGCAATTGATTCTTGCTTGTTTTCTAATTGATTGCAATTCTCCAAGAATATGTACAGGGTTTGTACAAGGTGCTTAAAATGTTTGAAGTGCTTGAATTGTTTTTTTTTTTTTTTTTTTCTCAAATTTAAGGCCTGGAAAGCCCTTTAAAATAGCAATGTTCCTGAAGAGGTACTTGTCATACTTTTTATTACATACATTTATTTGAGTTAATGTTCTAAAACTACCAAGCTAAGCGAGTAGTAGTACTGACAATTCGCTGAGAAATGGTAAAACGCTTTGATGAGAAAGATGCAAAAAGAGGAACAGATGAACTAGGGCTGTGATGATAACAGCATTACCGCAATACCACAGTAATGAGATGCCGATCGCGGTGTTGAAGTCATCACCGTCATCACCGCAATGCCTAGTGAGTGGTGTGATGGCAGGGATGGAGAAGGTATGGTCCGTACCTCGGTGGCTGGAGAGGGAGAAGAAGGAAGTGCACCATCTCCTCCTCCTCCAAAAAAAAAAAAAATATTGCCGACCTTCTTGGAAAGAGAAAAGCACAGTCCTCCAATCCGGTCCCAAAAAGAATGTGTGCAGACATTGAAGTTGCACTCGCAAGGTATTTGCAGGAGGAAGCCCTCGATATGCACTCTGCGTTCCCACTTTTGTCGAAGGTTGCCAGAAAATATATGACTATATATGCGCTGTGAGGACTCCATCGGGGCGTGCATGAATTCAGTGCAGCTGGCAACGTTTGCACTCCCTTAAGATCCTCGCTGAAACCAGACAAAATAAGTGAACATGTTGGTTTCATCCGGTGTTAAGCCACAACAATGGTTTCGTCACTTGCCCACCGCGGCACTGCCCCCACGGTCGTTTAGATTTTTTTTTTTATAGTAATAAAAATCATTTAGTTCAGTTAGAGTACAGACAGTACGATTTAAAACTGAACACGGCTGCTCAATGCATTATGCCGAACAACAGTCGCAGCACTGATCCACGGCAGGAGTCCGATTTAATTTATTACATGAGGAGAGTCGAACTGATGAGTGAGTTGAGAAAGGCAAGACATTGGCGAAATATTTCGTTTCGAAATGAAATACAAAAGTGCCTGTTTTAAAAAATATTTTGGATTTTGAAAGGCCTTGTGGACTGTTGCTGTTTATCTAAAAGGTGATTTTGGAAGCTCATTGGAAGAACATTCGTTTCTTACTTATTTGGGTTCCACCGTGTTTGCTGATTTTATAAAGTATTTTTTTTAATTAAACTTTGTGGAAGTTAATTGTTATTTTACATTAGGCCTATACCATCGTGTATTTTTATATCGTTTTGTTAATAAATTAATCATTCTATGTTTAATATAAGTGAGTTGAAGTACTGTTTTGTTGTTTGTACGCCGAATTGACGCTAGTTTGAAAGTGAAAGTAAAATGCGGGTTCGCAAATCATTTGACTTGGATCAGGACTTCGAATCGTGCATCGCGAATCATTTGATTTAGATTGGGACCTCGGAACGGGTTCGCAAATCATTTGACTTGGATCAATACTTCAAATCGCGCATCGCAAATTATTTGATTTAGATTGGGACTTTGGAGCCTGTATTGCAAATCATTTAATTTAGATCATAAGGGGTTCGAGAATCATTTCGCTAAATGAAAGATTCAAATCAAATGATTTCATGATTTGGAATTTGAAGTCCCAATCTAAATCAAATGATTCATGATACGCAAAGTTCCGATCTAAGTCTAATCTGCAATTAGTGCCCAGTGCTCCGAGTCCTGATCTGAAATGATGGTTCGTGAATTATTATTTAGATTGGGACTTTGGAGCGTGGATCATTTGTTTTGGGAGCAGTTTCCTTAATCTTTTTTTCAGATTTTTTTTTTCTTAAACAGTGGAAAACATCAAACTATTAAGGCAGTACAATTAATAAAAACAAAACAACGAAAGAAGAAAGAAAGGATACACAAATACAAATCCCTTAAGAAAATTAACCTATAGTAAAATGTTGTATACTTGTTTTTGCCATATTGTTTTATTAGGATATTTTTATTTCTCTATTTATCTTTTTTTAGAATTTGAAAGAGGAGGCGTTTGATAAGTGAGATCTATGACTGAAGTCATTGAAATTCAAAAAAGTAGTGCTTGAAAAGTCCTTGAAAGTTCTGGAATTTTATTTTACAGTATCCGTACAAATGTATGTACGTTTGAATATAGTGTATAATGTATCACTGGCTTTTCACGCCAACCTGAGATTCTGGTTCACAGTTGCTGAAACACCAGGAATTCGAGACATTCTTTATTTATTTAATTGAACTTCCCTAAATCTCTGTGGTCAGGAAATAGCTTTAAGTCTTTCTGTCCAATTTAAATGGCAAAGATCTGACCCACTTATAGCGTCTGTAAAGCACCACACTGCCATAAAAGCGCCATTTCGCTTAGTGCAGCGAGTTTATGAGGCCAACAAACGGACATGTTGGTCAGTTAAGCCTATGGCAGCCTGTGGCTGTGAAGATGTAGGTGTGCACTTATTTCACTTTAACTCTGTTTTTATGAGTGAGTTCCTCACATGCAGCTTTCACACACTGTAAAATGCATTATAATCACATTACAGTCGTTTTTCTTAATGGATGTCTGCCTGTCTCATTATTTTTTATTTTTTCCTCCCAGGCTGCTCGGCAGTTTTGCCCCCATCACGTGGGTCACTACCTGGGCATGGATGTTCATGACACTCCTGAGCTGTCCCGTTCACAACCGCTGCAACCTGGCATGGTGATCACAATAGAGCCAGGTGAAAATCACAATTAATGTTGCATGTGACTTATGTTTTAAAAAAGTTCTTCAGAGAATGTGCTCTAGCATTCAGTTATCAAAATGATTGTGTAAAGCTTAATCTCATGCTTTCATGAGTTTTAGGTTGATTCCCATGGACTTTATGATCAGATCAGCACCTCAAACCTAGATTTATCCATCCACTATAATCATTTACCGCTCAGTCTTTGCCCATTCTACTCTTTTCATTTAATTTGCTGGTATCAGATTTGGCATTTTCCTTGCATAAAGTAACCTTCATACCTCAAAACAACAACAGACTGAGACATGAGATTCTAGAAAATGTGTTTCTTTTGGCCATATTTAAAACCAAAATTAGACTTGAAAGTATGGTGACTTGCAAGAAATACAAGTGTACTCAATACTTCAGCAACTGTATTGTAATTTCCACAGATCATTGAGCAGCACAATCATTTTCAGCTGTGCTAATAATAAGAAAAGTTTCTGGGGTAGCAAATTTGAACATTAGAATGATTTCTTAAGAACAAGGTTGAGGTAACAGCGTTTTTTTTGTAACGACTGAAAATTATGCTTTTAAAAAGCAAATTAAAAAAGTACTAATAATTTAAATAAAAATAGAAAGCCATTTTCTCCTTTGCAGTTATTGTAAACTAAAAGAGTTTTTTTAACAAAACATCTTTGTTAAAATAAAGCTTAAATAAAATAAATCAAATATTAGATAACTAGATAAGTTGAAGTACTAAACATACTAAAACTAAAAGAAATATATATATATTTATATATATATAAAATAAAAAAATCAGAAGCACAACTAAATTGAAAATGAAAACTGAAAATACAAAAATAAATGCCAATACAAAGAATTAATAAATGCTATAATAGTATATAATACATACTAAAATTACACAGCTTCTTTCATATATATTACTGTAGTGTATATAACAAAATTCATAGTAATAAATTAACATCTGATTTTATTTTACAATAAATAATTTTTAATTTAGTCAGACAAAGAGATAAGTGGACTAGATGTACAAAGACTTGCATAAAACTAATAAAAAACTAATCAAAATGACAAAAGCACATTAAAATGATCAAAACTTAAATTAAACGAAAACCGAAAATACAAAAAATAGCACAAATTCAAAGTATTAATAAATGATGTAATAGTATATAATAAACACTGAAATTACACTGATTCTCTCAAAATTGTTATTTATTTGGCATATTACTGTAGTGTATATAACAGCATTCATAGTAATAAATTAACATGATTTTTACATTAAATAGTCTTAATTAGGTCAGATGGAAACCTAGAAGGACTAGATGTACAAATATCAATATCATAGCAATAAATTAACATTTTTTACATTCATTTTAATTAAGTGAGACAGAGAACTAGATGGACTAGATGTACAAAAACTAAAAACTTAAAAAAAAAAAACTAAACTAATAAAAAAAACTAATAAAAATGACAAAAGCACATAACAAAATGATCAAAAATTAAATAAAAATGAAAACTGAAAATACAAAAATAAATGCCAGTTCAAAGTATTAATAAATGCTGTAATAGTATACAACATATACTAAAATTACACTGATTCTCTCAAATAGTATTAATAATATGGCATATTACTGTAGTGTATAAACATAAAATTCATAGTAATTATTAACATGATATTTTTACATTAAACAATTTTAATTTAGTTGAACAAAGAACTAGATGGATTAGATGTACTAAAACTAAAACTAAAGACAAATAAAACAAATGAAAAACTAATAAAAATGAAAAGCACATAACATAACAAACTTAAATTTAAATGAAAACTGAAAATACAAAAATAAATGCTCATTTAAAGTATCAATAAATGCTAAAATAGTATATAATAAATACTAAAATTACACTGATTGTCTCATATAGTATTAATAATATGGCATATTACTGTAGTGTGTATACAACCAAATATTAATAGTAATAAATTAACATGATATTTTTACATTCATTTTAATTTAGTTAGACAAAATACAGTGACATGGTCCACATGTACAAAAACATATAATAACAAAATAATTAAAAAGCATGTAAAAATGACTAAAACTTAAATTAAAATGAAACTGAAAATATAAAAATAAATGCTAATTCAAAGTATTCATAAATGTTGTAATAGTATATAATAAAGACTAAAATTGCATTGATTTTCTCAAATAGTATTTATAATATGGTATATTACTGTAGTGTAGCACTGTAACAAAATTCATAGTACTATGAATTCATCATAAAATTAAGATATGATATTTTTACATTAAATCATTTTAATTTAGACAGATAAAGAAAATGCTGTGACTGGTCAAGAAAGAAAGAAACAGAAAGAAAGAAAGAAACTACAAAAATAAAAGCCAATTTCAATGTATCAACAGATACTATAATAGGACCTAAAATAGTAAATAGGATATATAAATATAATATAAAAATACTAAACACTGATTCTCTGCATATTACTGCAGTGCATATGGCAAATAAAATGCATAGTAAACATATAACATATTTTTAAATAAACCAATGCTGATTCAGTCAGTTAGCCTAAATACAAAATACAGTGGCTGGACTAGTTGAATTAAAATTGGACAGAGACATCAGTCATCTGAATGCACGTTGCAACACGCTGCACCAGGCACTTGAGGTGTAGACAGATTTGTTGATTACAATCAGAGTGATGTAGTCTTGCTTTTCACTTTGAGTCCCAAAAAGAGATGTTTTGAAAACTGCACTTGCATATGGATAATAACACTGATAAACCACAGGCCTGTATCTTCAATGCACTGTAATACCCGTTGGGCATTGGCATGTTGGTCAAAGTAGTATTCTAAACCCTCTAAACTCTCATCTCTCGCTCCCTTCACCCAGGACTGTACATCAGCGAGGACGACAGCTCGTGTCCACAGCGATTCCGGGGTCTTGGTGTGCGAATCGAAGACGACGTGGTGATCCGAGAACACGGGGGACCCCTCATCCTATCTGCAAACACCCCAAAAACCATCACTGAGGTGGAGAGAGCTTGCGCAAATGGAGAGGACTGAACGGAAAGCATAAAACAGAAAGTTGTTCTAGAACGAGTCTGTTTCTCTTGTGTTTTAACACCTCCGCTGGTAGGGTTTTCTGTAATGGTGAACTCAGGCGGTTTGGATCTCACAGAACTTGCTCCAGTTATGTATTAAATCTGGAGGATTAAGAGCTGGACGTGTCTGGACAGCACGCAACGTCTCCCTGATAGCCAGGTTACTCCTACGCTAGGTAAATGGTTGTGTTGTGTCGTGTTTTGTATTTGACCTGCACAACTACAGCCTGAGAAAAAAGGTACAAAAACTGTTACTGGGGCACTACCCTTTTAAAAGGTAAACATCTGCACCTTATTTACCCCTAATAGGTTCAAGTATCTTAAAGGTACAGATTAAGACCTAAATGGTACATATTTGTATCTTTTGAAAAGGTACCACCACAGTGACAGCTTTTGTACCTTTTTGTCTGAGAGTCTGAGATCTAGGATGAGGGTTTATAGGAGACTACAGATGAGTTCAGATGGACTCATCTATGGTTTATTATGGTAAGTAATTTATGTTTGTGAGACAATGGTTTCACTGCGAGAGGTTCTATTTGCGTTTGAGAATGTTTTTATTGTCATAATTGTTTTCTTACTGTTGTCAAAATAAACGTCTAATCCTGATTTTGTTGCTGTAGTTTGTAAGAGCACTGCTTTTTTTCTAAACCACATAATTATTCACTAAACTGATTTTTTTTTTTTTTTTTTAAAAATTCACAAGTTTGTTTTAATTCAGTGCATATTCCAAGTACATTTAAAACTTTTAATGACTCAGGAATGCACAAATTATCTGATGTAGCAAATAGGTTACACTAACGTATACTAAACTGCTTATTTTTAAAGGAATAGTTCACCCAAAAATGAAAATTCTATCATTAATTACTCACCCTTGTGTCGTTCCAAACCTGTAAAACCTTTGTTTATCTTTGTAACACAAATTAAGATATTTTAGATGAAATCTGGCAGCTTTCTGACTGCATAGACAGCAAAGCAACTGACATGTTCAGGACCCAGAAAGGTAGTAAGGATATTGTTAAAATAGTCCATGTGACATCAGTGGTTCAACTGTAATGTTATGAAGCTACATGAATACTTTTTGTGCGCAATGAATGATAAATGAAGTTCTTACGGGTTTGGAACGACAGGAGGGTGAGTAAATAATGACAGAATTTTCATTTTTGTGTGAACTGTCCCTTTAAGTCACAGTGGTTTACTGTTAGAAGAAATAAAATCACAGTAATCAATTTACACAGTATTTTAAATAATTCTGTTGCAGTCAGAAAAAATACAATGGCTGCATTAGCTTTTCACAATACATATAGACACAAAAATAGTGCTCTAAACCTCAGAAAGGTTGGAAATGGAAAAACTCTAAACACAGAATTTGATTTGTGTGTTGTATTTTTTTTCTGCGCCTTCAATGTTATATTTGGTGTGGCCTCTTTAGAGCTGGAATGATATATTTTGTTTTAATGCAATAAATTGAAAAACAACAGTGGACATGACAAAGTATAGAAAAATGAACAGACAACACCATCACCACCAATAACAAAAAGGAATGTACCAAAACCAAATACAGATATATGATGAATAAACATAGAATGTGTAGTGTAAACATTTTCCATAGCCTTTGAATTTGAAGAGAAAAAATAATAATAATAATAAAAAGTTACAATAATATTAATGTACAGTTGTGACATACATTACAATAATTGTGTGTTGTATTTTTGTGAATCTGATTATTCACAAGTTGCAGGTTGCAATTGTGAGAAACCTAACCCTAATCCCAAGCAGATGTGAATCAGAAACTAGAGGTGTTACTAACATCTCCCAAAACTAAAGAAAAGAACTACATAGTATATTTGAAATTATGTATAAGCATGTTCTGAGTCAGCTGAGCTTGTTTAGGTAGGCTTTGTGATGCTCTGAAGGCCGTCTACAGCTCAATGGCTGAATAGGTTTTTGAACAGAAGTGGTTTTGAATGTGTCTATGAGGCTCACATTTTTGGATTTTGTATATGTGATGATTCCACAATATGTGGCCAAGTTGGGAAATTTCAAGTTTTTGTAAAGCTGAGCTCAGATCGTGCAAATGACCCCCAAAGAGTAGCTCTAGGTTGGCAGCACACTAGATTTTGAGACCGATTATAAGCTAAGATGACTTGCAATGCATTTATGCCCTTTTTATGTGAGTTTGATCGTGCCAATGAGGCCCAGAAATGCTGTCTCACCAGATATTGAGGTCTTCAAGGTGGACCGACTCTGCACACGCTTATGTTTCCCAAAAATGCTGGCTACATGGTCAGCTACAGGGGTTGGACAATAAAACTGAAACACCTGGTTTTTAAAAAACAATTAGTACGGTGTTGAGCCTTTTTGTGCCCAATGCAGCATCATTTCATCCTGGGAATGACAAATATAAGTCCTGCACAGTAGCCAGAAGGATTTTAAGCTATTCTCCTCTTGCAAAAAAAAAAAAGTGGCCAGGTCACTATGTGATGCTGGCGTAGGAAAACTTTTCCTAACTCGCTCTTCCAAAACATCCCTCAATAATATTCAGATCTGGTGACTGTGCAGGCCATGGGAGATGTTCATCTTCACTTTCATGTTCATCAAACCACTCTGTCACCAGCCTTGTTGTGTGTATTGGTGCATTATCATCCTGATACAAGGCACTACTTTCAGGGTACAATGTTTGATCCATTGGGTGCACATAGTCAACCTTCACTCTCTGCTCTTACTGGTGCAGTGTGCAATCAGTGAAGATAGGCCACCAGGCTGTGCAAATATATCCATGAAACCTCCAACACTATATTGGCCAGTGTTTCAGTTTCATTGTCCAACCCCTGTATGTCCTACACTGTAAAAAATAAAAAATACAATTTGTTGAGTCGTCTTAAAATAATCTGTTACCCTGCTGCCTTAAAATTTTTAGTTGTACTAAGTAACAACTTAGATATTTGTGCTAAACTTAACAGATGGGTACGTAACCCAGCTGCCTTAATATTTTAAGTTGATTCAACTCAAATATCTAAGTTGTCAATTTAACATTTCAAGTTGAATAAACTTTTTTTGACTTGACTCAACTTAAAATTTTAAGGCAGCCAGGTTACAAATTATATTAAGTTGACTCAACAAATTGTTTTTTTACAGTGTATGTTTTGAGCAGAAGTGCTGTCTTGTTAAAGGAATAGTGATTTATTCACCCTCATTATAAAATCTATCCATCCAGGGGTTTAATAAAGACCTTCTGTGGCAAATTGATTCATTTGTGTAAGAAAAATATCCATATTTAATACTTTATAAACCACAAGCTCTAGCTTCCACTAACTGTCGTATGCGCGTTCACAATAGAGTGGCGCTACAGCAGATGACATAGGATGCAGGTGTAGTCTAAGCTCTTAACATGCTTATCATATCAAAAAATCCTGTGTACACAGAGAAGTCCCTAGTTTTGGAGTTTTTTGACCTGAGCTCACTCAGAATACACTGAAAATGCCCAAAAGGCAGGCCTTGATAGGAAGAATGACTGGGTTTTAAGATGCAATCTGAAAACTGAGATCACTTGCAGTTTGTTTAGGCCCAAAAATGCTGTCTTGTAAAGCAATATGAGGTTTTCGGGCCAAATTGACTCTGAACATGTTTATCATGTCCAAAATGCTAGTTACATATTCAGTTCCCAAAGCTGAGATGACTTGTAATGTGGTTATGCTCTGTTACATTGTTGCCAGTTGCTGTCTAGCTATCTATAGGGAGCTCACTAGGTTTTGGAGTTTCTTAAGTCAGATTCACTCTGAACATATTTCTGATGCAGTAAAATGCTGGCTACAGTCAGTTTTCTTGGTTCCCTGCTGTAAAAAAACAAAACAAAAAACAACTGCTAAATCCAGCCTATGCTGGTCTTCCAGCCTGACTAGCTAAAGGAGTGAATAAAACACCCTAAAAAGCCTGTAAGTTAGACATGATAAGGCTGGAAGACCAGCTAAAACCAGCCAACCATTTTAGGCTGGTGTTTTTGTCTCATAAGTTGACCTGTAAAGCGATTATGCCAAAAAATGCCTAGTTTAGTGAGATTTTTGAACTAAGATGACTATGAACATGCTTATGATTGCCAAAAATGCTTAATACATGGTCAGCTCCCTATATTTTTTGTGTAAAAATGCTGTCTAGTTAAGCAAAGTTTCTTAGCTGACTATTAATGTGTCCATGATATCCAAAAATGATTTGTAGACAGGCAGCTCACTTGGTTTTGGAGTTTTTGAGCTGGAATGACTCTGAACATGCTTATCATGCCAAAAAATAATGTCTACATTCAAGTCCTGAGCTCAATCAAAATACACTTAAGATGCACAACAGGTAGGCCTACATAGGCAGCTGACTAGGTTTTGTGACACAATCTTAAGTGTGAGATCACTTACAGTCCATTTAGGCCCAAAAAAATGCTGAATTGACTCTGAACATGTTTACGATGTCCAAAATGCTGGCTACATATTCAGTTCCCAAAGCTGAGAAGACTTGTAATGTGGTTATGCTCAGTTACATTGTCAGGTTTTTGAGCTGAGCAGACTCTTAATGTGCATACAACGTCCAGAAATACTGTCTAGGTTAGTAGCTTACTAGTTTTTGAAGTTTCTTTAGCTGAATTCACTCTGAATATGTTTATGATGCCAAAAATGCAGGCTACATAGTCTGTTTTCTTGGTTCTCTGCTAGAAAAAACAAAACTAAATCCAGTCTATGCTGGTTAGCTGGTTTAAACCAGGCCAAGCTGGTTAGTCAGGTGGTCTTCCAGCCTGACTAGCTAAAGAAGTGATCAAACCACCCTAAAAGCCTGCAAACTAGATACGAACAGGCTGGAAGACTAGCTACAACCAGCCAACCGTTTTAAGCTGGTGTGTTTTCAGCATGTTTTTGAGACCCAGTCTCTCAACTGAGTTGATTCGTAATGCGGTTATGCCAAAAACTTTTTTGACACAATCATTCAGTTGAGATCACTTACAGTCCATTTAGGCCCAAAAAATGCTGAATTAACCCTGAACATGTTTACAATGTCGATTTTTGAGCTAAGCTTAGTTATAACATGCCTATGATGTCCAAAACACTATGTAGTTTGGCAGCTCACTAGGTTTTGGAGTTTTTGAGCTGAAATGACTCTAAACATGCTTATCACGCCAAAAAATAATGTCTACATTCAAGTCCTGAGCTCACTCAAAATACACTGAAGACGCCCAAAAGGTAGGCCTATGTCGGTTTTGTGACACAATCATTCAGTTGAGATCACTTACAGTCACTTTAGGGCCAAAAAATGCTGTATTGACCCTGAACATGTTTACGATGTCCAAAATGCTGGCTACATATTCAGTTCCCAAAGCTGAGAAGACTTGTAATGTGGTTATGCTCAGTTACATTGTCAGTATTTTAACTATTAAAGTGCATACAATGTCCAGAAATGCTGTCTAGGTAAATAGCTCACTAGTTTTTGATGTTTCATTAGCTAAATTCACTCTGAATATGTTTATGATGCCAAAAATGCAGGCTACATAGTCTGTTTTCTTGGTTCTCTGCTAGAAAAAACAAAAAACAAAACTAAATCCAATCTATGCTGGTTAGCTGGTTTAAACCTGGCCAAGCTGGTTAGTCAGCTGATCTTCCAGCCTGACTAAAGAAGTGATCAAACCACCCTAAAAGCCTGCAAACTTGATATGAACAGGCTGGTGTGTTTTCAGCATGTTTTTGAGACCCAGTCTCTCAACTGAGTTGATTCGTAATGCGGTTATGCCAAAAACTTTTTTGACACAATCATTCAGTTGAGATCACTTACAGTCCATTTAGGCCCAAAAAATGCTGAATTGACCCTGAACATGTTTACAATATTTTTTTGAGCTAAGCTTAGTTATAACATGCCTATGATGTCCAAAACACTATGTAGTTTGGCAGCTCACTTGGTTTTGGAGTTTTTGTGCTGAAATGATACTGAACATGCTTATCATGCCAAAAAATAATGTCTACATTCAAGTCCTGAGCTCACTCAAAATACACTGAAGACGCCCAAAAGGTAGGCCTATGTCGGTTTTGTGACACAGTCTTAAGTGTGAGATCACTTACAGTCAATTTAGGCCCAAAAAATGCTGAACTGACTCTGAACATGTTTATGATGTCCAAAACAATGGCTACATATTCAGTTCCCAAAATCTGAGAAGACTTGTAATGTGGTTATGCTCAGTTACATTGTCAGGTTTTTGAGCTGAGCAGACTCTTAAAGTGCATACAACGTCCAGAAATATTGTCTAGGTAAGTAGTTCACTAGTTTTTGAAGTTTCTTTAACTGAATTCACTCTGAATATGTTTATGATGCCAAAAATGCAGGCTACATAGTCTGTTTTCTTGGTTCTCTGCTAGAAAAATCAAAAAACAAAACTAAATCCAATCTATGCTGGTTAGCTGGTTTAAACCTGGCCAAGCTGGTTAGTCAGCTGATCTTCCAGCCTGACTAGCTAAAGAAGTGATCAAACCACCCTAAAAGCCTGCAAACTAGATACGAACAGGCTGGAAGAGCAGCTACAACCAGCCAACTGTTTTAAGCTGGTGTGTTTTCAGCATGTTTTTAGACCCAGTCTCTCAACTGAGTTGATTTGTAATGCGGTTATGCCAAAAACTTTTTTGACACAATCATTCAGTTGAGATCACTTACAGTCCATTTAGGCCCAAAAAATGCTGAATTGACCCTGAACATGTTTACAATGTCGATTTTTGAGCTAAGCTTAGTTATAACATGCCTATGATGTCCAAAACACTATGTAGTTTGGCAGCTCACTAGGTTTTGGAGTTTTTGTGCTGAAATGATACTAAACATGCTTATCATGCCAAAAAATACTGTCTACATTCAAGTCCTGAGCTCACTCAAAATACACTGAAGACGCCCAAAAGGTAGGCCTACGTAGACAGCTGACTTGGTTTTGTGACACAATCATTCAGTTGAGATCACTTACAGTCTATTTAGGCCCAAAAATGCTGAATTGACTCTGAACATGTTTACGATGTCCAAAATGCTGGCTACATATTCAGTTCCCAAAGCTGAGAAGACTTGTAATGTGGTTATGCTCAGTTACATTGTCAAGTTTTTGAGCTCTTAAAGTGCATACAACGTCCAGAAATACTGTCTAGGTAAGTAGCTCACTAATTTTTGAAGTTTCTTTAGCTGAATTCACTCTGAATATGTTTATGATGCCAAAAATGCAGGCTACATAGTCTGTTTTCTTGGTTCTCTGCTAGAAAAAACGAAACTAAATCCAATCTATGCTGGTTAGCGGGTTTAAACCTGGCCAAGCTGGTTAGTCAGGTGGTCTTCCAGCCTGACTAGCTAAAGAAGTGATCAAAAAATGGCTAGTTCAGCAATGTTTTTGAGCTAAGCTGACTATCGACATGCCTATGATGTTCAAAAACACTCTGTAGTTTGGCAGCTCACGCTTTGAGGAACTGAGATGACTTGGTATGAGCTCCAAAAAAAAAAATAAAATGTCACTGCTTGTTCTGGCCTCTACCACTATTGCACCTCAATATAGGGCACTTGACCCCTGGGTGTCTTCCGAGGAGGCTGACTGTCCCTCCAGCTAGCGAAGCCAAGTGAAGCACTATTTTGCTCAGCGAGTCAGAAGGTGGGCATCATCATTTCACTACTAGTGACTCCATCATCTGATGATGCTGGACCCCGTCTCGCACCCGCCCAGAACAGTCGCAACTCCGACGGAACAGTACGGAAACAGCACTGTCCGGGAAATCCCGATCGCCATCTCCCCCTCCACCCCCCTTTACTAATGTTACCGCACCTCCAACCTTCCCTCCCCCCAGCCAGAGGAGTAGAAACAACAAGCCGCCATTTTGTTTGTGCGGAGAGAGTGAAGGAGGCAGGAGCGACCGAAAAAAAAGCCACTCGAGCGCCGACCACTGCGACTCCGAGCGCCGCCGGCTCCGTCCTCGCGGATCCAGACCGGATAAAAACGCAGCCCGGACGATTCGCGGAGGCAGCGGAGGGAGATTATAGATTCTCCCGTGTAGGAATCAAAGAGCAGACTGGTTTTTCCTTTCTTTTGCTGTTCTTTTTTGAAACGAAGCGGAGAGGCGGAAGAGGGCAATACATTTAAACGAAGGGAAGCTCGTCAGGGGAAAAGGAAAATAACAGCGTCACGAAGTGGGAATATCTGTGAAATTACATCGCCGGTTGCAGGCGGACGACAGCGAAAGTGGCGAAAATTGCAGGAACTGTGCAAGAGAAGGGAGAAATTTAAAAGGGATGAACGCGCAGGGGGGTTCACAGCATCACAAAGCCTATGAAAGGGGTTTGAGGACCCCCAGATTTTGGGGGGTGCAGCTGGCAATATCACCCGGATCGGCAGATGCTTCAGACCCCAAATGTTACTGAAGCCCACCTCGGTTCGGTTCACGCTATTTTCGACCCGCTGCCTGTTCCTCTCGCTCTTTCTTAATGCTCCGCAAGGCTCTTCGTGCAGTGACAAATTATTCTTATTTGCTTGATGTGTCAGTGCATATGCATTGACCAACTTCACTCGATTCCCATTCTTTAGCTCGTGCACCGCGGACTGCGAGACAACATCTTCTTGCACTTCAGACGAACGAGCGATCGCATGCGTGTTCCGTCCATTAGACGGACACTTTTGAAATCATTTCTTTGCATGCATAAGCTGTGCGCAGTGCAGGGTGGTCTCGTGAAGCAATGGTCAGAACACTTTTAACTCGTGCAGTGGACACATTCACACAGAGGGCGCACGAACCATATTCAGACGCGAATGCACAATAAACCATTTAACTTGACACTTTGAAGTGTTGTTGCAAAATACTAAGACGTGGACACACATGCAAGTTGCTTGGCATCATCTAAAGTGGGAGCTCGTCATTACAGCCCTTGGATGCACATTTACCCTGTTATTTATTCCGCAAAGAGGATGAAAGGAACTTTTACACGCATATGATTGTTTAATTATATTGCCATTTTTCAAGTATTTATTTGTTCTTAATTACTTGGGAGGAAATAAAGACTTTGATGAAGGAGATTCAAACATCCGTGTCAATTCTGACGAGCATGATGGACTTTTAAAATCTTTTAAATAAAGTGATGCTGGCTGAGAATCGCACATGCTGCAATGCAAAGACAGACGTAATTGTGAATCTTAGTGTTTGCTCGTAAGCATTGCATGAAGCCGCACCGGAGCGAGTTCGCTTTCTCGTACACAACGCCTTAAAAAAAAAGCCCAACACTTCAGCTCGCCGCCGACAATGGCGGAAAAGACGGATGCAAGCAGCGGGGATAAATCTCGGGAAAATTGCTCAGTCGCCGAGGAGGCTACGTGAGTTTGCGGCGAGCTTGCATGACCGTCTGTCCCTCCCTTCACCAATATACTTTGAGGAACTAAAGACTAGAAAATCTTAAAAGGGAGCATTAAAGGTGGACTGAACATTGAAGCGTTGCATTGCATTGCATTGCATGCATGTATCGTCCCATGAAAGGGAAACGGGAATCCGTCCGGAGTTCGTGAACGAGGAGAGATTTCGTCGCGACTGCACAGGAAGGGCTATCCTACGCGGGATATATGCTTTAAACACTAAACCGGAGGAAAACTATGGCCGATAATGTGCTGGAATCCGGTCCGCCTTCAGCTAAGAGGCCTAAATTGTCTTCCCCGGCTCTGTCGGTCTCTGCGAGTGATGGAAACGGTAAATAATCATGTTTCACGCGCTGCGGTGTGCGGCCACTCTCACGCCTGCACGCTGGAAAAACACACTCGACGTGCGTTTTCAAAAGCTTTCTTTTGTTGGGTTCGTTTGTTTGTTTGTTTGCGTCGCCTCCCGGTATTTAAATAACTTAGCAGGGATAGCTAGCAGGCTAATTTGCGCCGTGTTTTCATTTGAAGTTGATGAGGTGTGTTACAATACTGTTTGTGCGTGGTCATCTGAGTGTGCAAAATAGTATGCAGTGTTTTTCCGGGTGTGCGTTACACAAACTTTTCGCTTTGTTCGGCGTTATGAGCTGGGCTTGGTGTCAAAGGTTTATGAGGTGATGCATTTTGAGCTTGTCAGGCGAAGGAATACTCGACAGGAACATGTTATAAATCACGTCGTTTTACTGACACACGGTTGCGAGTCAAGTCTACAGCACTTTGAGACGCCAGAGGTGTTTCTTTTCAAGTTGGTTTACGTGTAGTGCGTACTGCATAGTTGACAAACCAGCGTCTGCGAGTTTCTAAACACCACCGAGCCACAGAAGCTACTTCATCTGTTTGTTTTCTCTGTATTTCAACCAGCTTAAGGTGGTTTGGTCAGATGAAAAGTGTCCAAGACCCTTCTTAAACAGGCCTGAGCGGTCAAAACCAGCAAATCATTTTACACTGGTTTATACAGCTTTTTTACAGTGTGTCTGCAAGTGAACGTCAGGGCATAATGTCTGAACTCTAGTGGTCCACCAGTAACATTTTTTTTTTTTGTTTGTTTTTTTTAAATGGCTGATACTGAACTTAACAAAGCAGATGGTGACTGTTATGCTAATATATTATCTATTTATGCATTTATAATTTCACAGTTGCAAGTAAGATAGATTTGATTTAGCACAAAACCAGTCACAAGGGTCACTTTTTTTAAATTGAGAGTTATGCATCGTCTTAAAAGCCAAATAAATAAGCTTTCCATTGATGTGTGGTTTCTTAGGATAGGACAGGATTTGTTTGAGATGCCACTGTTTGAATATCTGGAATCTGACGGTGCAAAAAAATCAAAATATTGAGAAAATCACCTTTTAAAGTTGTCCAAGTGAAGTTTTTAGCGATGCATAGCCTGTCACTAATCAAAAATTAAGCTTTGATATATTTACGGTGGAAAATTTACAAAATAACTTCATGGAATATGATCTTTACTTAACATCCTAATGATTTTTGGCATAAAAGAAAACTCAGTCATTTTTACCCATGCAATGTATTGTTGGCTATTGCTACGAATATACCTGTGCTACTTATGACTGGTTTTGTGGTCCAGGGTGATATATTTATCTAATTAAAAAAAGCTTTTAATAACTAAAAACAAGTTTGAGGAAATTGGGGTAAGTTGCACCACTGTTCATGTTGTCATCTTGGCAATAAGAAATTACTGTTTGTACAGCTAATACTTTAAATTAAATCCTTTTTTTTTTAATTTTTACTGCACACTATCTGCAGTGACCTAAAGATGAACCCATAAACTAGGCGTAAGATGGTTATTTTAATATTCAGAATATTTAAGTCAAGTTAAAAAGTTTTTAGAAATATTCTATAGATGTGTAAAAAAAAAAAAAAAACATGCAAAATGTTTTAGCATGAAATAGGCTAATGCTGTCACTTTTCTCATTTGCGTCTTTTAAAAATGTGCGTGAATTAAATAAATTATCCTTTAAATATAAATTAAGGGGGCGCACTCTCACCTATCCATAAAAAGGGTTGTACTGAGACTTTAAAACAAATCAAAATGTATATTTGTATAGGATATGTAATATTTGGCTGAGAGACAACTACTTTAAAATCTGTAATTCTATATACTGAGAAAAATCGCCTTTGAAGCTGTCCAAATGAAGTTCTTAGCAATGCATATTACTAATCAAAAATTAAGTTTTGATATATTTACGGTAGGAAATTTACAAAATATCTTCATGGAACATGATCTGTACTTATCCTTTTTAATATCCTAATGATTTTTAGCAAAAAAGGAAAAATCGATCACTTTGACCCATGCAATGTATTGTTGGCTATTGCTACAAATATACCCGTGCTACTTAAGACCGGTTTTGTGGTCCAGGTTCACATGTATCGATCACTAATGTGAAGACTGCACTCAAAAGTTTGTTTGCTTCATATGTAGAGTATGTTGCATTTATTAGTTGTCGGTGTGTTGCTGTTATCAGGACCTGCCATTATGTAGGAAAAGGCCCCCATTTTGTCCCACCGCTTGTCCATTGTTATGCCATGCCATGTGTTTTTTATTAGTATGAACCATTAGGACGTGCACACCGGCTCTACTGCATACTGCTCTCCTGTGAGCCGATAATCTCAGTCTTTCTCTCATCACGGGAGCTGCGGTAAACTGTTGCATGAGATTCGTTCAGTCGCGCTTTCGTCAATTTGTCTAGATTTCGTGCTGTAGAGTGATGGATCAGCCCGTCGCTTGTCCAACCTCCCGATGTATTACAGATGTGTTGTGCACTTGTTGTGTTTAAGTATTACGTCATCTCATCTTATTAAATTCTGTCTAAAAACAGTTTTTAAATGTCTCTTATGCTATTTCGATTCGTTATTCGCCAAGGAAGCTGGAATGGTGTTTAAACGCCAACCAACTCAATGTGAAAACTCACAAGTAGGGTAAAACATGGTTTCCTCTGCTGTGGCTTTGCTTAAAACGTCAAATTTTTTGGGCCTTCTATAATTATTCTCTAATGTATCTAGTTATTCTGTGACTAACAACCTGAGTAAAGTCTCTTTTCGCCTTTTTTTTTTCAGATTTTGGCTCTCTATTTGACCTGGAGCATGACCTCCCGGACGAGCTCATTAACTCCTCCGACCTGGGCCTTTCTAACGGGATGGACCCCGGCCAGTTACACACCAGTCTGGGTGGAGGAGGGATGTCGGGCCCCCTGGGCGGCTCGGGCCAGGACACGGCGGCCAAACACAAGCACCTCTCTGAGCTTCTCCGCCCTGGCGCCCCTCCATCCACCTCCACGGCCGCCGGCAACCCCGGTAACGCACCCTCCTTGGGGATGATGGGAGGTCTGAGCGGCACCCCGGTTACTCAGGGACTGGGTGGCCCTCAACAGCAGCAGCCTGGCATGATGCCGCAGCCTGGCATGGTGGCGGGACTAAACCGGGGCATGATGGGCACCCAGAAAGGGAACGGACAGCCGCAGAGCATGATGGGAGGGCAAATGATGAATGGTGCACCTAGAATGGGCTACGCCAATGTGAACATGAATGCGGGCATGGTTGGTAACGGGAACATGCTGCCCGATGCTCTGCAGCAGCAGAACGCAGGGCAGCAGATGGCACAGGCCACAATGAGACCGCAGCAACCAGGAGCAGTGAACAAGGTAACGTGTGAACAAACGCGTGTCAATATAATAATTCTGTGCGCGCCAATGAACTGCATGCAAAAAGGGTTTTGCTTGAAGCTTTAAGGTTAACTTGGTTAACTTTGTTTTATTTCTCATTATACATCTGTGAACTGATGTGTTTTTGAGTGAATGAGCTATTTAATTTGGGGTCAGTAAAATTTTAATTTTTAAAAAAAAAAAATATTTTTAAGATTTTTCAAGGACTGAATTTAATGTAATATAATGTAACAATATTATGTTATAAAAGTTATATTTAAACTAAATGCTGTTCTTTTGAAATCTCTATTTAAGAATTCTGAAAAAAAAAGATCAAGTTTCCACAAAAATATTATGTAGCACAACTGGTTTTGACATATTAAAACATATTAGCATATTAAAATGGTTTCTGATGGACGTGTGACATTAAAGACCTGAGTAATGATGATAAAAGTTCATCTTTGCCATCTGAGGAATATTTTATATTTTAAAATGTATTCAAATGAAAAGCGGTTAGTTAAAATTGTAATATTTCACAATATTTAATCAAATAAATGCAGCCTTGTTAGCATAAGAAAATAAAAGGCTCAAATGTATAAAAACATTTAAAAGAGAGAGAGCAAAAAAACAAAAAACAAAAAAAAAAAACAATAAATAATAAAAAAGGACTCCAGATTTTCTCATATCTATTTAATTTTGGTCTTATTGTTAATTACAATAAATATATATTTAATTAACTGTATTTATATAATTGAATGTTGTTAATTTAATATTATTTTAAACAAACATGAGTTGTTTTTCACAAAGGTTCTTTTTAAAAAAAGTTTTTAATTAATTAATTAATTAATTATTTTTTAATAAATTATTATTATTATTTTTTTACAAAAGGTGTGAGCCCTTAAGCTCTTCAGTCCCAACTTCCTGTTTCAACAGTTGGCAAACTATTTTATGGAGCAAAAAGCACACTAACAACAAAAAGTGCAATGTTCTGATGCTGTCACACACCTTTCAGTCCTGTGTCCAGACTTTATGGCTATAAGTTGCTTTAGAGAGAACCTAATATTTAATATTAAAGGTCAAACGAAGAGTTCTCAGGATTTATGACTTTTAAAGGCCAAGTTTTCTTATTTTCAGACTTCATAACTTGAGTAAAATGACTTGTGTAGTATTTATTGTTGGTTGCTTGATTTAAAAAACAAAAAAAAAAATCTGGGTTTCATCATCAAGACAAATCTGATTAGTTATCTTCAATGTATTCCCCTACTTTAAAACCACAATTATTAGTTCATTTTTTGTGTAGTTAGAAACCAGGTAGTGAAATAGACTATTCAACTGAAAAGAAATAGCTTGTGATGTTTCTTGGTTTGAATGTGATGTGATCCTTCACAGTGAAACAGACCTCCGTTTGAAAAACCTTTTCTACTCCCTCGTACGAGGAACTGTGCGCACCATTTTGTTGATTCACAGGCGATTGCACAACCTGGACCGCAGGAAATGGGCAGAAAAAAGAGGGAATGACATTTTCTTTGTTGTTTTGCTGGGTTCAAGATTTTTAGCAGCTGTATTGAGGTTTATTTTGCAGAATTGATACCGCGGTGTCACTAACATTATATGCGTACTGTAAGTAAACAATGAGAATGTGAGCGTCAAACAGAATGAATGATTGATTCTCATCTATTGATGTTCATTTGCTTGTTTTGCTGTTAATATTCACTTAACACTTTTTTTTTTTTCAGCTCATCGTTGATTGTTTATGACTCTGCCCAGGATGATGGATCAGGTTCTGTCATAACTGGAATCTTCGAGACTGATAAACTAGCTCATTTTCATTCTTGACAAAGTTTTTCTTTGCTTTTTTTTTCTCTCAGATGGGAATGATGGGCGCTCCAGGCCCCTACGGTGGCTCGTATGGCCAGTGCGGAGGACAGTCTCTTGGGCCTCAGCTCCAAAACAAAGCGGGTCAACCCAACAGCATTAACCAGTTTAACATGGACAAGAAACCTCAGCATGGGCAGAACATGGGCGGCATGGTGAGAGAACCACATCCACACATGTTCCCTGACCCTCTTTGACTGAAGGGATTTAATTCCTTCTCTAACTGGCCAGCAAGAGGCTTCAGTTATCATTTCCCCTCAGACCTCATCCAGTGGTTCATCCCACAGATACATAACTTGTTGACTGATTATTTATGGGTAGTCACAAAATTTGTTTCCCCAGATTTTTGCGCAATTTGAAAATCCATTGTTTATGAAATTCCACACATCATTAACCCCATTTTCATTTAGTTTTAATGTTAAAAAAATGCTTTTAATAGTGGTGCATTGCAATGAAAATTTGTCATCCACTACTGAAAATTCTGGAATCACTGGACTGAAAGACAAAATGAAAATACTAAAAAAAAATACAATTTGAATATGAATCCTTCATGTTCTGTGTGTCTCTGTGTGAATCAATGGCACAGATGTGCGGTTTCGCTTACTATACACGTACTGACTGTGACACTCGCTGTGTTTTCAGTCTTTGTCACCTCAATATACGAGTACATGAACGTACACATAATTTCTGGAGTTTCTCTCAGAGTCACTTCATGAGCATTTTACCGTTTCTTTTGAGAAAAAACTATTGTCTTGTCACAAATAGAAACTTTATTGAAGCCATTAAAGGAGAAGTTCACTTCCAGAACAAAAATGTACAGATAATTTGCTCACCCCCTTGTCATCCAAGATGTTCATGTCTTTCTTTCTTCAGTTGTAAAGAAATTGTTTTTTGAGGAAAACATTTCAGGAATGTTCTCCATATAGTGGACTTCAATGGTGCCCGTGAGTTTGAACTTCTAAAATGCAGTTTAAAAGCAGCTTCAAAGGGCTCTAAACGATCCCAGCCGAGGAAGAGGGGTCTTATCTATCAAAATGATTGGTTATTTCCTAATAAAATTTACAATTTATATACGTTTTAACCTCAAATTCTCATCTTGTCTAGCTCTGCGTGTACTCCGTGTATTCCAGGTTTAAGACCGTTGTATGTCAAAAAACTCCTCCAATTTCAAAGTCGTCCTACATTGCTGTTTTACATTTTTGATCTTCTTTGACATTCACTTTGTAAACACTGGTTTGGTACTTCTGCAGCGATGTAGGACGATTTTCAAGTTGTACGAGAGAATGAGATGGGAGTTTTTCAACATATCCTAACTGTCATGAACCGGAATACACAGTGTTCACGCAGAGCTAGACAAGATGAGCATTTGAGGTTAAAAAGTATATAAATTGTCAATTGATTTATAAAATATCCAATTGTTGCGCTAGATAAGACCCTTCTTCCTCGACTGGGATAGTATAGAGCCCTTTGAAGCTGCACTTAAACTGCATTTTGGAAGTTCAAACTAGTGAGCACCATAGAAGTCCATTATAAGAAGAGAAATCCTGAAATGTTTTCCTCAAACACAATTTCTTTATAACTGAAGAACCAAATACATAAACATCTTGGATGACAAGGGGGTGAGTAAATTATCTGTAAATTTTTGTTTTGAAAGTGAACTACTCCTTTAAAATGGAATCCAGAAAACAGAATTAAAAAGGTCAAAAAAAATTCTTAGGGCCTTAAAATATATTTTTTATTCAACTGTTAATAAATTGCTGTTAAATTGTGTACGTTTCAGGATTTCAATTAATTAGACCTTTAAAACTATTCTAGAGTCTAGAAAATTTAAAACAGAATTTGGGAAAAAATAAAACTGATTTCACGAGACCCTATTCTTGTTTTACTGATGTATGTGCAGAACACAATAGTGCTCACAAGCTGATTTTTTTAAGCGGTAAAAATTGGATCTGCAGGGACAAGGACTTCTGAGTTAAATATGTCAAAAATTATCCACGTACACACTGCAGATAAATTCTGTTGTCAGTTCACCTTTTACTCCTTAATCGAGTTCTGTATGCAGTGTGTACGGAACTGAACTGAACAACCAGCTGTTAATTTAAACGTGCATCAGAAATGTGTCTTCGTCTGTATGTGAGATGCAAGAAAATAAAGTATAAGAAGTTGTAACTTTAACCTTAGTGTCAATGTTTCCAGATCTTTATATAACAAAAAAACACAAGGACAAGCACAAAAAACACTGAAACACCCAAATGTTTGTTTTGTAACACCAAAAAAAAAATCATCCACAACAGACCACTTTATTAACTCCATGAAGTGCCTGGCTTGATGAGCTAAGACCAAACAACATGCATAAAAGCGCTTGCAAATATGTGGACATGGCAACACTACAAGACAGCACTCTCTAAAGCAGCCTCCCGAGCATAAACAAAACACAGCACATGTTTTAAGCCAAAAAATGGCAGATACCAAATGGCTAAATTCTTATTCACTATTCCGTACACAAATGGACGATAATTTACAGCACTCACTCCCTCATTTAATGCGGCTGTCACTCCTGAAACTTGCAGTGTGTACGTGGCCACAGTTACAGTTATCTGATCTGGAAGTTTCAGTTTCTTCAGAATGTTTTCGACAGCCAAAATGTTGGTACATTCCTTCTTTTGAATAAATTTTGTTTATTTTAAATATACAAGTAATTTCTGGCTGGTTTGCTTGAATTGCAGTATACTCCGTATTAACACATTTAACCATATTAAAACTATTCCGCAGAATCTATACATTCATAATGTTAAAAAGTGTAAAAAAAAGTGTACAGGTTTTGCATTTAGATCACAGTTTTCCCAAAAATATGAATCAACACAGCTGTTTTTAATATGGATAGCAATGTTTCTTGAACGTCAGATCAGAAGTCTCTGAAGACTGAAGTAATGAAGTAATGATGCTGAAAATTCAGTTTTAATATCACAGGAATAAATTACATCCAAAAACAGAAAACTGTTATTTTAGATTGTAATAATGATTCACAGTATTGGCTTTTTTGACTGTATTTTTGATCAAACAAATGTGAATGGTACCGTGTATGCTGCTGTCTTTTCTAATGCAAACTCCAGCTAATTCTCTGATCTTTAACACACTGCAGCAGCAAGAACATGAAATCTTGCCCCTTGAAAACCTCCTTTCTGTCTGTCTCTAGCAGAGCTCAGGTGTGGTGGGTGGCGTATCGGGCCCAGGCGGGGCGGCGGCGCCCCCTGCAGCGGACCCAGAGAAGCGTAAACTCATTCAGCAGCAGCTGGTGCTGTTACTTCACGCTCACAAGTGCCATCGCAGAGAGCAGGCCAATGGAGAGGTCCGCCAGTGCAACCTGCCCCACTGCAGAACCATGAAGAACGTCCTTAATCACATGACGCACTGTCAGGCCGGCAAATCCTGCCAGGGTGAGCATTGCCACCTATTCATATTCTTTCAATCACATTTTAGTTTCCCACACATAAACAAGATAATACGGCATCTTAAATGCTTGTGTGTTCTTCTGCAGTGGCTCACTGCGCGTCCTCCAGGCAGATCATCTCTCACTGGAAGAACTGCACGCGGCATGACTGTCCCGTCTGCCTGCCGCTTAAAAGCGCCGGGGACAAAAGAAACCAGCAGTGTGAGTTAATACGCACAAATACTACTCATCCTTTCTCCTGTCCAGCGCAAACGATATTTCGAAGAATGTTTCAGCTGTTTTCACCCATAAAATGAAACTGTACTGGATTCCATTGACATTTCTTAAGACATTCTATTACTTCTATTACATTCACATAATACAATATCAACATATTTAATATTTAAAAATTGTTTGATATCTCATCCTTTCTCTTTAGCTCTGCTGGGAAGTGCTGGGATGGGCATGGGTGGTCCATTAGGTGGGTCGTTACCCGGCGGCCAGCCTTCAACCCCAAACTTAAACCCTCCCAGTCAGATTGACCCAAGCTCCATTGAAAGGGCGTACGCCGCCCTTGGACTCACCTACCAGGGCAACCAGGCATCCAATCAGAATCAGCAGACCTCTGTACCTGCTCAATCCGGCATGAGGACACTCAACAATATAGGTGAGAGTTTACATAAGCTTTTTTCTCTAATGTATATCCACTATTTATTAGTCTAGAACCAAAAAGGTACACCTTCACTAAAGGATCAGACTGGGAAAATCGTAGTATTTCAATACAGCATAGTGTAGTTAGGGCTCCACGATTTTGGGGGGAAAAATGTAACTGGTCGCAATTTTAAAATGCGCTTAAAATAAATAAATAAATAAAGGTTTGATGCACTTTTTGGTAAGGCTTCAAAATTTGGTCAATTTTGTGATTTATATATCAACATGACTATAATAATAATAATTTATGTATTTACAATACTCTTTTATCCAAAGTGACTTACTAAAGATAAACATAAGATGGTAAGATGTTTGGCAGAGTTTGTGTGGAGCGGCATTTACAGCAAACCAAGCAGATACAATGCAAATATGGGTAGGGGATATGATCAAAATCTTATCAAAATCTTTAAAGACCTTTTATGTTAAAATAAGGAGTTTAAATATATTTTAAAAACTACACTTTTTGACCTATTGTTTAATATCATCATGTGGCCATGATAATATTGAGACAGTTTTGCTATCGCGATTTTACGATATTGATAATATCGTAACATCCCTATTCATTATTAATCATACATGTAGTTTGTTTTCAGTGCAAAAACTAGTCAGGAAGTGCACATCCTTAAAACGTCTTAAACTGTGTGCCCCAGCAGGTGGGAACTCAATGGGAGTGAACGGTGGAGTCGGCACTCCGATGACGAATCAGCATCCAGGAATGCTGCCTGACGGCATGCTGCACAGGAACATGACGGCTCAGAGGTACTGAACATCACTGCGGCTCAGTGGACCAGGCCTGGTTTAAAAGGATTGGTCAGCGAAAGCTTTATGTTGATGTTTGATTTCTCTCTCTGTTGCAGTCTGATGAATGACAGCTCTGGTGTTGGTAACATGGGTTCTGCAGCGACAGCCGCTCCCCCCTCTGCAGGAATGAGGAAGAGCTGGCATGAAGACATCACACAGGACCTCCGCAATCACCTCGTACACAAACTGTGAGTGATATGCTAACACACAGTCTGTGACTTTATAGATCGATTATTAGAAATGGATGTAGAAAGAGCAGAATTATGGTTGGGGAATTTTAAATTATGATAAATGAATACAATTGAAAGGGTGTTAACATGAAATAATTGCTAGTTACTAGTAGACATTCCTGCTTGATCACTGTGTCCAGCTGAACCAGGTGGTGGATTACACTCTGCACTCTAATTGGCCGTCCGCCGAATCACATCACTGCTCATTTGCATAAAGACAGCTAAAAGTCACTGTTGTATGTCATCAGAAAGCACCAACTCTCATTGAAAATGAATGACTTTAGGTCTTTTTATATATATACGCATACACACACACACACATTACCATTAAATGAATTGAAAGTCCAAAAAACTAGCATAGAAATCCTTTGTAACATTATAAATGTCTAAAGATGCCATGGACCGGAATTAGCCGATTTTCCGCTTGATTCTACTGGACTGGCCTGGACTGGCCTGGAAATCAACAAGCGTAACAGCACTTGTAGAAAGTTATAGACGCATAGTGCGATAGGAAAAAAAATTTTGAATATATGGTTTATGTACGCAGCATTGCCCAACCAAGATGATGTTTAACACAAATATAATTGCAATGTGACACTGATTTTATACCATAGTAGTTCAAAAGTTAAAATGAAGTGACTTACATTTTAGAAACAATATTGGCTGTTTTTGTGACTATAATCAAAGCCACAGCAGAACTGCTGCGTATCTCCGAGCAACATAGCGGTTTTTCATTACTGTCAAAGATTTAGAAACCCATTCATAAAAGACTGTCACTTGCCTCATTTCTGAATGAATCGGTTTGGACCCTTAAACAAATCGGCTGAATAAATGACCTACTGGTGGTTTGGTTTCATATTTAAAAGTATTGTTGCATTTTCCCCAACTTTCTTATTTGCATGTTTAAAAAAATATTTAAAACATCAATCTTATATAATTATTTATGCATTTGAAATTTTGCAGTGTAAATGCATTTATATAGAATGTCTGTAACTTAGTCCAGACTGGGGGAGTTGTAATGTTTAATAAATTTTTATTAAGCATTTTTTTTTTTTTGCAGTGAAAAAAATAGAGATTTTTGTTTTTTGTATATGCTCTCAATTATAGTTCTTAGAAAATCAATCAGAATCTGCTAAAATCTGTATTTGTAGGTCACACTTACAAAAAAAAAAATCGGAAATTGGAATTGGCCATGAAAATTGCAATCGGTGCATCTCTATAAATGTCTTTACTGTCACATTTGATCAATTTAATATGTGAATAAAAGTATTAAGTACATTTTTGAATAATAGTGTATGTTGTTACAAATGTGTCTGTTTATACTTAACTCAAAATATTTTTGTAATAGTTGTTAAAATGTCTAACTAAAACTGAAACAAAAATTGCTACATTATATAAATGTTAACTGAAATAAAATAAAATATCCAAAATGCAACATTTTATTTCAGCTAGCTGTCAGGGCAGCATTTCTCTTTTTTTTTTTTAAGCTGATGTACTAAAATAACCAAATATAAAACTTAAATAAAAAAAATCATAAAAAATGTACAGACAAAAACTTACTGAAACTAACAGAAATGAAAATGAAAATGGAAAATACAAAAATAAAAGCTCTTTCAAAATAATAAAAACTATAATAGAATCTTTCATGAGTAAAAACTATAATAGGATCTTTCATAAATAAAAACTATAATAGAATCTTAGTGATATTAAAATAGCACTGATTTAATGCAAATTGCTCTTTGTGAACTTACTCTGCATAAAATGATTTAAAATCCTTATCTAAAAACTTGGAAGTCACCCATAGGGTGCTGTTTAATTTCGTGCACTCACTCTGTTACGTGTGTCTTGTGTGTGTGTGTGAGTAGTGTGCAGGCCATCTTCCCCACTCCAGACCCTGCAGCACTGAAGGATCGGCGGATGGAAAACCTTGTAGCTTACGCTCGCAAAGTGGAAGGCGACATGTACGAATCTGCAAACAGCAGGGTAAGAGAATGCTTGCATGGTCTCATGTCTGTGGGTTATATTTAGTAAATATCTAAGTGAATTCACAGAATCACTTGATTCCTCACATTTTACCCATGACGCAGCTGTCACAGTCTAGCATTGGACAGAGCGCTGGAAAACCTCGTCCTACCAAGATCTGATACGTCCATTAATTTTCCGGTCTTTGCTAAAAGCTGCATGAAAAATACTGAACTGTTTAAAACGAATTGGAAGACTGATAGTCCTTGTGAATGTTTATCTCTTCCAGGCGGAGTATTACCACTTGTTGGCGGAGAAGATTTACAAGATTCAGAAGGAGCTGGAGGAGAAGAGGAGAACCAGACTGCAGAAGCAGGGTATGATGCCAGCTCAGCCTGGCATGCCCAACAGTGCTCTACCTCAGGCACCAGCCGGCATGAATCAGGCACAGCCGCCTAGTACGTACACATACACACCTGCAAGCACTGGGCTTTAAAGGAATAGTTCACCCAAAAATAAAAAAATGCTGAAAATGTACTCATCCTCAGGCCATCCGAGCTGTAGATGAGTTTCTGCATTGGAACGGATTTGGAGAAATGTAGCATTACATCACTTGCTCACTGGAGGGAATGGGTGCCGTCAGAATGAGAGTCCAAATAGCTGATAAAAACATCATAATAATCCAGTCCACTCCAGTCCATTGATTAACATTCTATGAAGTAAAAAGCTGCATGTTTGTAATAAAAAAATCCACCAAGGCGTTTTAAAGGAGAAGTCCACTTCCAGAACAACAATTTACAAATAATATACTCGCCCCCTTGTCATCCAAGATGTTCATGTCTTTCTGTCTTCAGCTGTAAAGAAATTATGGTTTATAAGGAAAGCATTTCATTTTCTCCATATAATGGACTTCAGTGGTGCCCCTGATTTTTAACTTTGAAAATGCTGTTTAAATGCAGCTTCAAAGGGCTCTAAATGATCCCATCATTTTTTTTTTTTTTTAAATTAAAAATTGTATACTTTTTAAGCACAAAAGCTTGTGTAGCACTAGCTCTGGGATGCACGTCCACGACGCTACGTACTACAGAATCACGTCGAAAGGTCACATGCAACTCACCACCTGACTTGCTGATTCTTTCCAACAATGGAGTAGATATGGTCCATTCTTGACAGCATTGAGATTCCTGCTCTGTTGGCAATGGTTGGCATTTTCCACACGTGCACCACCATGTCTTGTTTGAACGTGGTCTGCTCGAGTTCATCATCTGTGTACTCCAGCTCAAAAAGATAGGGTATGGCAAAAAAACTCCATCTCATTTTCTCCTACGACTTCAGAATCGTCCGACATCATTGTACCTTTTTGTTTGTAAACAGCGTTTGACCTGCACTTCATTAGTCTTTGCACATTCACTTTGTAAACACTGGGTCTGTAGTTCCGTCTACGTCGCACGTGACCTTTCGAAGTGATTCTGAAGTACGGAGTGTCGTGGACGCGCATCCCAGAGCTAGTGTTGCATGAGCTTTTGTGCTTAAAGTATACAAATTTACATTTTTTTTTAAAAAATGACGGATCGTTTCACTAGATAAGACCCTTTTTCCTTGGCTGGGATCGTTTAGAGCCCTTTGAAGAAGCATTTAAACTGCATTTTAGAAAAAAAATTAAAAATTAGGGGCACCATTGAAGTCCATTATACGGAGAAAAATCCTCAAATGCTTTCCTTAAAAACCATGATTTCTTTACGACTGAAGACAGAAAGACATGAACATCTTGGATGACAAGGGGGTGAGTAAATTATTTGTACATTGTTGTTCTGGAAGTGGACTTCTCCTTTAACTTTAAACTGTCGCTTCTGACCGACATACCAGTCCATAATCCATAATAATGCTTTCTCAGTGAAACGGTCTGTTGTCCTCTCACATCAAAATACACTGACGTGTCACAATTTTTGACTGGAGAAAGCAATATTATGCATAGTTGACTTGGAAGCAACTGGTTTAAAGAGCAGGTCATATGGTGTTTTAATATTGTGTTGGAGGTCAGATCTAAGGTCAGAAAACATTGTAATTTTTTCAGGATATACATTTAATATTAGAATCATTTTGCAATGATTTTGAAACGATCCATTTGAAGCAGTTCTGAGCTTAAGGTCTATAAACTCCTCCCTTCCATAAGCCTACTCAGCTCTGACTGGTCAGCTGGCCAAGTCTGTTGTGATTGGTTGTTCCGTATATAATGCAAGCAAATCGTGCCCACGTGCTAAACTGTAAACACTTCACAAAACAATAATAGTGGATACTTTAGCCAAGTGCTAACTGATGAAACAATACAGTTTGTAAACCAAAATATGTCTACGTTCTTTATTATTAAACAAAGTAATTAGAACAACGACAGCCTGCATTAATCGACACATTCTAAGGAAATAGTGTGTTCACAGCGAATTATCAGAACTATTTCAGTAAGACAGTAATATTGTGGTTTACCTGAAACCCTAAAGCTGCACTAGGTATACATCACATATTAACACAACCTTGATATTTTGCGCACTCAACTGAAAATGTACACATAACATTAATCGTACTTACAGGTTGTGCTTTAGAGACGCTTGTTAGTCCAAACAAAAAGGTACGGCCTTATCTTTCATGGACAAGCGTTTGCCGAAGATTAGAGAAACAGTCCTTGGTAAAATGACAAGCACACAACAAAAAGTTTGAGTTGTATTGCTATGGAATCGTGGAAAAAATAAATTTTAACTGCTGATTCTTCACATTATCATCTTTCGGCCATGAAAACAAAAGAAACTTGATTTCGCAGCTCAGAACACAGCATCTTCTCAACATGAAACACACTAACTAGCAGAAGTGTTTGTGGGCAAGTCAAAGTGTTTGGATTTTGCAGCAGGGTTGCCAGGTTTTTTACAACAAAACCCGCTCAATTGCTTCTCAAAACTAGCCCAATCGCATTTGCGAGGTGGGTCCCCTGGTAAAAATTGTGTTCTGAGGGTAAAATCCAAGTTTTTTTGACACGACTCTCCTGGATTCTGTGAAAAACAGCGGGCAACACTGTTTTGTGAGCAGGCGGGGATTATGCTAATATATTACCGGTAACAGGCAAAAGTGAAAATATAATGACTCGTTAAGGCGGCTCCAAGTCGACTTTTTTGAGAAACAATATCTTTATTTATCATGCACTTTTTTTTTTTTTTTTTTTGTTTAACAACTTTGCGGACTGTTTACATTGAAGGATAGCTACGTTATAAACTGCAAAAAATATTTTTTTGAAAACCCATATGACCACCTATTTGAAGTTAAAAAAAAAAAAAAAAAAAACAAATGCATTTGCTAATTATAAACATGCAGCTTTTCAGTTGTGTTGGTTACTTGTGGATCATAGTGATGTTTTTATCAGCTGTTTGGACTCCCATTCTGACGGCACCCATTCATTGCAGTGGTTCCATTGGTGAGCAAATGATATAATGCTAAATTACTCCAAATCTGTTTCCATTCTCATCTACATCTTGGATGTCCTGAGGGTTTGAACATTTTCAGCACTTTTTCATTTTTGGGTGGACTGTTCCTTTAAATTTAAACCAAATTTTAAAGTGCAAACACACACAGTCACATCAGGTTTTGCTCTTTGTAATGGGTGTTCTGGTGTTTCTTAGATGGTCCCCTTTCAGATCCGTCCTTAGTTCAAGCCGCTGGACCCAATCAGATGGTCAACCACATGCAGAATCCTGCTGGTATGGCACACTCACTAAATGGTCTGTAGTTGAAGCAATTTTTTTGAACATCTGTAAATAAGTCACTTTTTTTGTATTTGTCTTTTTTTGTAACTTTTGTGCATCTCTTGTGCAGGTATGAATCAGTTTCCCCAGGTGGGGATGCAACAGCCAATGGGACAAAGGGCAACTCCACCCCTGCCGATGGGAGCAAACCTCAATCAGGTAAAATTTCTTGTGACCTGAAGAGGGACAACTAATTTAACTGGTTTAAGTGTTTATTCAGAGTCTATATTTTTTATTTTTAGATGGGTATGCAGGGAACACCTCGAATGACTCAACCCAACGTACCCCAGTTACAAAACCAGTACATGCAAAACCAGTTTCCAGGCACGGGTGCCGGACTGGGCCAGGGTGCAGTCGGTCTGAACCAACCTGCAGGGCAGGGAGCCATGCCACAGGTCAGCTATTAAAATGCATTCATACCATATTACTCAGTACAGCTTGTTGTCTCTAATGCATCTAAATATGATTTGTCTTTTGGTAGCTAAAAGAGTGAAAGTTTTTCTATTGTGAAAGACAATATGATGACTAATGTGAATGAATGACTAATAGTTTTAGGTAAACGTACTGCTTTAATAAGATTTAAAGGGATAGCTTACCCAAAAATGAGAATTGTGTTATTAACGTTATATATATATATATATATATATATATATATATATATATATATATATATATATATATATATATATTAGTAATGGCACCCATCTAATTCTCATTTTTGATTGTTGTGGTTTTCTCTCTCTCTCTAGAATCAGATGCCCACTCCACCATCACTGGGAGTCAGTAGTCCAGTAGCTCAAACCCAGGCAGCAGTCTCGGGCTCCACAGCTGCTGTCGGCCCTCAGGGGCCTCCGTCCAACCTCCCCCCACCTGCTCAGCAGCCCGGACTGCTCGCGCACTGTCCTCCGTTACGCCAGAACTCCCCTTCTCCTGCACGCAGCCTCACCCCTACCCCTACCCCTGCCCCGCACCAAACGCCCCCGCAGTTGCCGGGTAACCAGACCCCCCAGCCCCACACCCCCACCTCTTCGACCACTATGGCCCCACCTGCAACGCAGCTGCCCCCCATGGCACAGGGGGTGGGCTCAGAAAAAGCCAGTCAGCTACAGCAGCCGTCGCATGGGGGCGGAGCCGCTGGAGGCCCCCAAACAGGGCTAGCGTCATCTGTGCCTTCCCAGAATGCACACGGGCTTTGTGCACACCCACGCACTCCTGTGAGTATGACAATTGAGAATGTATTAGTTTGGGGTGTTTTTGTTTATACCTTCACATCGACTCATAAGTTGACTGTCCCTGAAGAGCCTCCATTTATCATTTTTGTTTGGGACTTCTGATGCGGAAAACACAGAATCATAAAAAGTGGAGTTTACAGTAAGATGTGAAATATTACTGAATTCGGCAAAATTTTGATGAATAAATCAAAAGTAGGGCTGTATATTTAATCAAATCACAGTTTTAAAAAAAAAATAATAAATAATAATAATATATATATATAAATATATATATATATATATAATATATGTATATATATATATATATATATATATATATATATATATATATATATATATATATATAATCTTTGAATATTAAATCACAAAAGACTGCCAGTTAACTCTGTGGTCTTTGTGAATGAAAATATATTTTTCAAAGTAATAACAATAATTTTTGTGGGCTGTTCCTTCTGACTTTTGTTTGCCTTTGGCTGTTCTTTTTTATTCTGCCTTTGGCTGTTCTCTTTTATTCTGCTCTTTCATTTTATAGGCTGTTCCTTCTGATTTTTGTTTACCCTTGGCTGTTCTTTTATTTTTGCTCTTTTATTTTATAGGCTGTTCCTTCTGATTTTTGTTTACCCTTGGCTGTTCTTTTATTTTTGCTCTTTTATTTTATAGGCTGTTCCTTCTGATTTTTGTTCGCCGTTGGCTGTTCTCTTTTATTCTGCTTTTTTTATTTTATAGGCTGTTCCTTCTGATTTTTGTTCACCTTTGGCTGTTCTCTTTTGTTCTGCTTTTATTTTATAGGCTGTTTCTTCTAATTTTTGTTCACCTTTGGCTGTTCTCTTTTGTTCTGCTTTTATTTTATAGGCTGTTTCTTCTAATTTTTGTTCACCTTTGGCTGTTCTTTTATTCTGCTTTTTTTTATTTCATAGGCTGTTTCTTCTAATTTTTGTTCACCTTTGGCTGTTCTCTTTTGTTCTGCTTTTATTTTATAGGCTGTTCCTTCTAATTTTTGTTTGCCTTTGGTTGTTCTCTTTTATTCTGCTCTTTTTTTTTTATAGGCTGTTCCTTCTAATTTTTGTTTGCCATTGGCTGTTCTGTATTACTCTCCTGTTTTTTTTTTTTTTTTTTTTTTTTTTTTTTTTTTTTTTGCCAGTTCCTTTTGATTTGTTTTGTTTTGTCTTGCTCTGCTTTTCTTTATTTATTTCTTTTATTTTATTTCCCAGTTACTGTTTTTATTAGTGGCTTCTTCTAATTTTTGTTTGTCTTTGGCTGTTCTCTATTACACTGTTTGTTTGTTTGTTTTTTTTTGTTTTTTGTTTTTTGTACTGTTCCTTCTGATGTTTTCTCTTACTGTACTTTTCTGTTCTATTCTGACAGTTTTGTTATTAGATCTTTTGGTGCTGTTTTTTTTTTTTTTTTTTTTTTAAGCTGTTGCTTTGATTTTTGTTTGCTGTTGGTTAATCATTATTGACTTGTTCTGACATTTTCTTTATTAGTTGTTAAGTATTTTTTTGGCTGTTCCTTGTGTGTGTTTGTTTTTGTTTTTTTGGGGGCTGTTCTACTGTTCTCTATTGCCGTGTGACATTTGCTTTTCTCATAGACATTTGTTATTCTTAAAACATTTATTTCATTATTTGTTTGTTTGCTTGTTTGTTTGGGCTGTTCCCACTGATGTTTGTTTGCCATTGGCCCTTCTCTTGTTCTTCCTGACTTGTTTCTTATTTAGCCATTTGCTTGGTATTATTTATTTATTTCTCATTGGCTGTTCTCTCTGTCTGCTATACCTTGTTGGCTGTTCCTTTTTGTTGGTGTTTGCTCTTCTCTCTTAATGAGCTGATTAATTTTGTTTGCTATTGGCTGTTCTCCTAATCTGCTGTTCTGTCCCACCCCTTAGCTATCTCAGAAGTCGTCTGTGACTGCGGACGGTCAGGCCTCAACTCCTGCATCGGACAGCAGTGCTGACCCTAGCTCGCAGCTGACATCATCCGAGCCCACCGCCCCACTTGACCCCAAAACTGAGGTCAAACAGGAAGAAGAGGATGAAAATGAGACTGAGGATAAGGCCTCGGGGAAAATGGCTGCCATGCAGACTGAGATTAAGGCTGAGGAGAAACCAGAGGTGAGTAGGAAAACTTTACATCTATTAAATCTGAGACTGATCTTTTCAGTCTGTATTTCATTTCAGTCTCAACCTTATTTTGTTTGTTCTGCCAGGTAAAGAAGGAGGAGCCTGCAGGCGATGAATGTAAGACAGAGCCAATGGAAACATCGACTGGGTCGACAGACGAGGACAAGAAGCCAGTGGTCAAAACCGAACCCAAAGAGGAAGAGACTTCGGGAACAAACAGCACTCCCGCAAACACACAAAGCAAGAAGAAAGGTAAAACAAAACTGCACAGTTTTGTAGATGCATTTTCCACAAAACAGTTTTGGGGTACAGGGTAAAACTTTACCTTTAAAGAGATAGTCCACCCTAAAATAAAAATTCTGTCATTAATTACACTACCTCATGGTGTTTCAAACCCATAAGACCTTCATTCATCTTCAGAACACAAATTAAGATATTTTTGATGAAGTTGTGAGACCTTTCTGACTCTGCATAGACAGCAACACAACTGACACGTTCAAGACCCAGAAAGGAAGTAAGGACATTGTCAAAGACTGACATGATGGAAGAGATGAAATTGTTGAATAAAGTCATTACTTTCGTTTTCTTTTTGCAAGTATTCTCGTAGCTTTATAACAGGGGTGGCGAACTCCAGTCCTGGAGAACCGCAGCTCTGCAGAGTTCAGCTCCAACCCTAATTAAAATTCACCTGCTTGTAGCTTCCTAGTAACCCTTCAGACCTTGATCGGCTTGTTCAGGTGCGTTTGATTAGGGCTGAAACAAAACTATGCAGGGCTGAGGCTCTCCAGGACCGACGTTCGCCACCTCTGCTTTATAACATTACGGTTGAACCACTGATATCACATGGACAACCTTGAACATGGAAGTTACATTTCTATCTATGCAGGGTCAGAAAGCTCTCGGATTTCATCAGAAATATCTTTATTTGTGTTCTGAAGATGAACGAAGGTCTTACGTGTTTGGAACGACATGAAGATGAGAACCTAATGACAAAATTGTCATTTTTAGGTAATCTAACCCTTTAAGGATCCTGCAGATGTTCTTATATAATTTGCATACAGTCATTAACAAAAGCATCTTACAAAAAGGACAAGGATTCATTGTCATTTTATATCGTGGTTAAATTTATATGATGTCAGAAATGGAAAAAATCATCAGTTGTCATTGCATGAAATCTACTAATTCTGATCTAGAATCAGCAGGTGCTTGTTCCTTTCCCCGGTTCAATATGAAGGACAAACACTGCTTTGAAATCAGATTTTCATATGAATATGTGCCTGATTCTTGACTCTGCTGCTACCTTTATTTCCTTCCTCTCCATCAGTCTTTAAACCCGACGAGCTCCGCCAGGCTTTAATGCCCACTCTGGAAGCTCTGTACAGACAGGACCCAGAGTCGCTGCCCTTCCGGCAGCCGGTGGACCCCCCAGTTACTGGGAATACCCGTACGTATTCGAACTAGTAACAAAACTAACCTGGTAAGGGCCTGCGCTGGCACGCATTACGCTACAAACAACCTAGCACTTTTCAGTTCTAGTCTCATTCCTTTCCTTTCCTTTCCTTCCCTTTTTTTTTTTAATTTTTTTTTTATTACCTTTACCCCCTCTTTTCTCTTTTCTGCCTGCTGTTGTGTGCACTGTGTTTGGATGTGAGAGAGACGTTGCAAGCTTGCTTCTGTAGCGTTTCTGTCAGAAAGCAAAAGTGAATATAAGGCAGCGCAGACTATGAACATCTGCTCTTGTGCTTGGTATGTCTTCATCTTGTCAAAACATAGACAGGAAATTATGTCAGACACAAGTCAAATCAGGAACATTTAAAGCTGAGTTTTTGATTATTTTGAAGGTAAAACCCTGGATTAATGCACTGAGATGTTTCTTGACCAGCCCAAAACCACAACTTTAACTCAACCAGTAGTGTTTGGGAAGTTTGGGATGGGAATGTCTTTTTATTTATTTATTTTTTTAGTCAACCAGTGGCAGACAGGATGTGTTTGGGGAAACACATAATTTGTTTTTTAATCCAGTGCTGTTGCTAATTCCACAGAGTTTACACACTTAAGCTTTAAATTTGTTTCATTTACGCTATTTCTTTAAACTGAGGATTGTAGTTTTAAGATTATTTCGAATTGGGCTATGAAACCAGAACATTTTAGTTAAACAGTTATTTGGTGAAATTGAATTGGCAGTTTAACTAGTCCACTTTGAATGTTCAATTGGCATTAGGTCTTAAATGTTACTGGTTGTTTGGCGTCAACTAAATGAAACTGCTCTGAAAGATCTCATAGTCTGCGCTGGCTTTATTTTCTTCATTTAGTATTATTTTTGCTCTCATCTGCTTAAACTCCATGTAATTCATTATCTTAACCTGAGCTTCAAGCCATTGCACTTGTTTTATTTTGCCACATAAAATCCTCATGCTGAGTTTACCATCGTTCCCCCAGAGTTATGGCCAAGTATTTTAGCAATAACCAGCAAAACAGATGAAAATTTACTGATTGATCAGTTCATCACATTTATGCAACGTACAATTGGCTTGCATTTACATTAAAGGATTAGTTTGTTTCCAGAATTAAAATTGCCTGATAGTTTCCCCACCTCCATGTCATCTAAGATGTTGTTGTCTTTCTTTCTTCAGTCAAAAAGGAATTAAAGGAGAAGTCCACTTCCAGAACAACAATTCACAAATAATTTACTCACCCCCTTGTCATTCAAGATGTTCATGTCTTTCTGTCTTCAGTAGTAAAGAAATTACATTGCTTTTGAGGAAAACATTTCAGGATTTTTCTTCATATGATGGACTTCAATTGTGCCCCTGATTTTTGTAGTTTAAATGCAGCTTCAAAGGACTCTAAACGATCCCAGCCGAGGAAGAAGGGTCTTATCTAGTAAAACGATCGGTCATTTTTTTTTTTTTTTTTTTTTTTTGGAAAAATACAAAATTTGTGCACTTTTTAAGCACAAAAGCTTGTGTAGCACAGGTTCTGGGATGCGCTTTCACGACGTACTATTGAATCATGTCGAAAGGTCACGCTGAACGTAGGCGGAACTACAGACCCAGTGTTTTTACAAAGTGAACGCGCAAAAACTAAAAGTGCAAGTAAGTCAAACACTGTTTACAAACAAAAAGGTACAACGTGTCGGGCGATTCTGAAGTTGTAGGAGAAAATAAGATGGAGTTTTTCGCCATACTCTACCTTTTTAGCCGGAGTACACAGACAATGAACTTACACGTGATTCGTAGTAGTGATGGGAAGTTCGGATCATTTTACCGACTCTGACCTTTGAGTCTCGTTCAGCAAAATGAAAGAATCTTTTTCCGAGTCATTTCGTTAATTTTAGCAAAATCAGCGTCACGTGACAGCCTCATAAAATGAACGAATGACTCGAAAAAACCTGAAGACTTGAAACAGGTGAACTAATTCCAGTACAGAACCTAATAGGATGTTGTGCATGCGCGACTGAACGAATCACTCCCCGAGACGACTCGTTCTTCCCGAGTCACATTAAAGATTTGTTCAAAATGAATGAATCGTTCAAGAACGACCTGTGGACGCGAGTTTTTGTGCTTAAAACGTATGCAAATTTTTATATTTCGAAAAAATATATATATATATATTTTTTTTTTTTTTTCACTAAATAAGACCCTTCTTCCTCGGCTGGGATCTTTTAGAGACCTTTGAAGCTGCATTTAAACTACATTTCAGAAGTTCAAATTCGGGGGCACAATTGAAGTCCATTATATGAAGAAAAATCCTGAAATGCTTTTCTCAAAAACCATAATTTCTTTACGAAACTTTTGTAAATTGTTGTTTTGGAAGTGGACTTCTCCTTTAGGGTTTTTGAGGAAAATATTCCAGAATTTGTCTCCATATAGTGGACTTTAATGGGGATTTACACGATCTGAGCTGAGAAATAAGGATCTTATCAAGCAAAACAACTGGTCATTTTTTTTTTTTTAAATAAAACAAAAATGTATGTTCTTTAACCACAAATTCTTGCACTAGCTGGACTTATGTAGTCATTATGGAAAGGTCACACACGACATAAGCGGAAGTGCCGACACAGTGTTTACATGGCAAACATGCAAAGAAAGTCAAACGCCCTTAAAAAAAGAAAAAGGTAAAACAATGATATCGGGCGATTTTAAAGTTGGAGGTGGACATGAGATGGAGTTTTTCCACCCTACCTTACCTTTTTGAACCAATGTAAGTCGTAGATGTGCACCGCTGAGCTAGTGCTATATGAACTATGTGGAGTAGTGCTGTGCATGATTAATCACATCCAAAATGAAAGTTTTTGTTTACAAAATATTTGTTTGTGTTGTATATGTAAATACACACACATGCATGGATATATTTAAGAAAACTGTTGTTTATATATTAAATATGTTTGTATATAATACTAATTATATCAATAAAAATATGTACATATGTACAAAATATGTGTATATGTATATTTTTAAAATGTATCCATGCATGTGTGTATTCCTCTGTGCATAATAAATATACACAGTACACACGCATATATTATGTAAACAAAACTTATATTTTGTATGCGATTAATCATTACACAGCGCTAATATGGAGAAAAATCCTGGAGTGTTTTTCTCATAAACCTTAATTTCTTTGCAACTGAAGAAAGACAGACATGAATATTTCGATGACATGGGGGTGAGTAAATTACCAGGAAATTTTAACTCTGGAAGTGAACTAATCCTTTGAGCTACATGTCTTCCACTGATCACTGTGTTGCGTGATGGGATCAGTTGACTGATTCTGTTTCTTAGAATGTGGCGAAAATTAAACTTTCCTGCTTTTCTGGTTATTTTGCTGCTTTATCAGTGGTTTGTTTGAATGAGGCACCGGCCCTATTTTTAAGGTGTGACAAGCAAACATTACAGACAAAGAGAGAGATGTTTGACCTAAAAATTGAGGAGTCTAGGTAAAGTTGAACAAAACATGTCTAAAACTAATCATGGACAATTCAAGAAGTCATAAAAATCTATTGGTCTAAGGGTAAACCCTAAAAAATTAAAACAACTCATGTTCTTGTCTTTCCAGTGTGCTTGTAAAAAGTCCATTTGATTCTGGGTTTGTTCACTCTCTTTACTGGTCTAAGATCAGTGTTTGTTTGAAACACCCCAGTTTGTCCTGCCATTGTGTCGCCCCCATCGTGTCTGTTTAAAGAACTCATATGGTTGTGTAAACAGATGAGAGAACCATTATTGTAATCACCTTCATATTTTAATATATGGCTCTGCAGATCTGTCAGATGCTTCTGGTGGTTGCAGTCTTTTGATGTGACCCAAAACCTTAAACTAAATTTCCCTGAAACTGAAGTTTTGACAAGTCGATTCCAAAAAATTTGACTCTCTATGTCACACACAACCTGAGTAGGGTGGGGTTTGACACCTGAAGGATTGTATTTCTCCTGTGTCTTTGATTTGTGCTGTTGGACTGTGAAGAAGTGAGTCCAGCTGTGCTGTGTGGTGTAAACGCTCATAGCTACGCTGCTGTAATTTAATATCGCCCCGCTTGTACTCACCTCAGCTTACTGTACCCTAAATGCTAACCCTGCCAACATCAGCCTAGAAAGCCTCAGTTTATTTGGATTTTTTTAGCCAAATGGATTCATTTTTGTATCTGGGCTGTCTTCCATGTGATATTATTCCACCAAGCCCGGATTTAAATTTAGTAAATGTTTTCTTAAAAATGATTTCCAAGCTAAAAATAATGACAGAGCATAATGATGAATTACAGTCATAACGGTTCACAAGTGAATCGCTTGAAGAAATGCTGGGCTCATATTTCACCCCGAAATCAAAAGAAAAACAGTAAATTATATTTTGCATAAAGTTTATAATGCTTAGTTTTAGGACTTTTTTTTGCATTGTAGCATCGTGACAATTGAGCACATGTAATGTCGTCTTTCTTTTTTATTTTTTTATTTTAATTACTATTAATTGTTAAAATGATGATGATGATAATGATTAAAAAATATATAATGATACTCATTATCATTATGGTGACACTTTACAATAAGGTTCTATTTATGAAGTATATATATATTTATTTATTTTATATATATATATATATATATATGTATTTATTTTAATAACAATATTAATTGTTAAAATGATGATATATATATATATATATATATATATATATATATATATATATATATATAGATATATAGATATATAGATATAGATATATAGATATATATGAAAATAAAAAAATCTTTCTTTTATTTATTTTAATATTAATTAAGATGATGATATATTAATATTTATGTATGTGTGTATATGATTGTTTATTTATTTATTTATTTATATAATTGTAATTGTTAATTGCTAATTGTAAAATGTTACTATTATTATAATTATCAATTAATAAAAAAATATTAGTAATTATTATTAATCATAAATTCCTGAATTCATTATTTTTTAGTAATATATCAGCATTAATAGCATTGTCATAAAAAAGCTTAATTGTCATGAATATAAAAACGATGCAAAATCTCAAAGGTCTTAAAAATGAGCTAAATTTCTTAAGCAAAATCTAATTTTCCTGGCATTTCTTGACATTTTGAATGTGATTCAGTCTACTGTCTGACCATATTATGTTCATATATCTTTGCCCACCCCAGTTCATCAATATTTGTCTGCCGTCATTGCCGCTGGCCCAAAGATTTGTGTGTGTTTTTGTGTGTATGGGAGAACAGGAATGAAATAGGGTACAGATTTGAGTGAGGCAGTGGGAGTCTGTTACGTTTTTCTCTGTTTGTGCATGTGAACCTCTTCTACAGCGCTCAACATTGTCCCCCTGCACCCTCTTCTCTCCCCCTGATTCTCAACCCGCCGGGCCGCCGTCCCTCGCTCTGTTCGACATCAACGTCTTTTCGCCTCATGATGACCTTCATCTGCGATGTGGACTTCGTTCTCCAGGACTACTTTGACATAGTGAAAAACCCCATGGACTTGTCCACTATCAAGCGTAAGCTGGACACGGGTCAGTACCAGGAGCCCTGGCAGTACGTGGACGACGTGTGGCTGATGTTCAATAACGCCTGGCTGTATAACAGGAAGACGTCACGGGTGTATAAATACTGCTCCAAACTGGCTGAAGTGTTTGAACAGGAAATAGATCCCGTTATGCAGGAGTTGGGCTACTGCTGTGGAAGGAAGGTGAGCTGTGTGTGTCTGTGTCTCTGCGTCACATTTGAGTTTTTTACTGTTCAATTTTTGTAGGAACATGGCTCAACTGATCAGATTTCATCGGTTTTAAAGTAACCAAAATATGCTACTATATAGTACAAAACTTAATATAATAATGCAAGAATTTTATTATTATCCATCATATTATTATTATTATTATTATTATTATTATTATTATTATTATTATTATTATTATTATTATTAATTTTAAAAAAAATTCAGCATCATGGTATAAATATATTTATTATTGTTAGTAGTAGTATTATCATTAGTATTATTATAAAATTTTAATAATGATTCTTCCAGCATGTTATTATTATTATTATTATTATTATTATTATTATTATTATTATTATTATTACAATAATTTCAGCAAATAATATAGTTTTATCCTTAAATGTATGTTAATAATTAATAATAATAATAATAATAATAATAATTAATGTTAATGTTAATAATTCTTCATAAAATACCACTTATTTAACAATACTATTATTATTAATTAATTTTTAATTGTAACAATAATTCTTCCAGAATATTATATTATTATAAATACTATCATTATTATTATTATTATTATTATTGCAATAATTTCAGCAAACAGTATAGTTTCGTCTTTAAATGGATGTTAAATACTACTTAATAATACCAAACTTATTTAACAATACAACTATTATTATATATTTATTAACTATATATATATATATATATATATATATATATATATATATATATATATATATATATATATATATATATATATATATATATATATATATATATATATATATATATATATATATATTTTAACTAATTCTTCCAACAAGAGTTTTAAATATATTATAATATATAATATAATATAATATATAAATATATTTATTATTATTATTATCCATTTTAACAATAATTCTTCTAGCATAAATATAAATACATTTATTATTATTATTAGTATTATTATTATTATTACTACTACTACTATTCATTTTAACAGTAGTCCTTTGAGCATGTAATATAAATATAAAAACATTATTATTATTATTATTATTATTATTATTATTATTATTAATAATAACAATAATATTAATTTTAACAATAATTCTTTGAGCATGTTATATTAATATAAATACATTATTATTATTATTATTATTATTATTATTATTACTATCATTATTATTTTAACAATTAATTATTAATATTAAATATATTTATTATTCATTTTAACAATAATTATTCAAGCTAAAATGTTATGTTATTAGAAATACATTTATTATTATTATTATTATTATTATTATTATTATTATTGTTGTTGTTGTTATTATTTTTGTTCTGTTTTTTTTTTTTTTTTTTTTTTTTTTTTAGAAATAATTCCAGCATGTTATATTATTATAAACACATTTATGATGATATGATGATGATGATGATTATTATTATTATTATTATTATTATTATTATTATTATTATTATTATTATTATTATTATTATTATTATTATTATATAGTTATGTCCTTAACGGTATGTTAAATGCTACTACTACTACTACTACTACTATGCAAGTTGAATTATAATACACTGCCATTTAATGCAAAACTTATTTAATAATAATAATAATAATAATTATAATAATAATAATAATAATTATTATTATTATTATCATTATTATTATCATTATTATTCCAGCAAGCAAGTTAAGCATTTTGTTATAATTAATCATTAATTATAAATTAATGATTAATTAAAAAATTAAATTGTTTAATATAGCATTTATCATGTTTTTTTTTTTTTTTTTTATTGCAACAATAATTCAGGGAAGCAATATAGTTAATACTTGCCTTAGATATATGTTAAATATGTATTATTATAACTACTTTTTTTATTATAACTACGTTTTTACTACTGTTAAGTTGTAGTTATTTCTTGCTTCAGTATCATTATCTGACCAAAACTATAGGATATTGTTACCCCACTCCTCTTCTTCTTGTTCTCCCTCTTTTAATCCCTCTATGCCTATTTTTTTTTTCTTTCAGTTGGAGTTTTCTCCTCAGACTCTGTGCTGCTATGGCAAACAGCTGTGCACCATCCCTCGAGATGCTGCGTACTTCAGTTATCAGAACAGGTCAGTATTATACACACTATTATACACACCTTAGCTTAATACTATGCAGCACAGCCACTAGAATATGGAGTTATCAGTCCTATTAGAGTAAGAATAACCACTTGAAAGTTCACAGAGACTTAATTTGGGTCTATATTATTCATACAAACAGAAGCAAGTTATTAGATTCATACAAATTGTTATATTACAGTGAATGTGGCCTGATGGGTAATTGCCTGACCTCATCAGGCATGGCATCACACTATTGTAGATCATTTGCATTTCAGCCTAAAATCAATTTCATGTTGCCTGGCATCGTTAAAAGCGCTGCTGTGAAACAACCCAGTGCTAGAATGAAGTATTATGAAAGCTGTTTGTTTTCTGAACACTTTAATGGACACTTGAGACTACTCCACTACATCTGACACATTCACATTTGGTTTACGTTGTGTATTTGTATGTAAAAAGACTAAGGTGAGTATTTTTTTAAGAGGTGTGTTTTCATGTGCTTTGTAAAAATGTAAATGCTGTTCTGCTGTGAGCACATATTTCCCACATCAGGGTGTTGTTAAATTTCAGGCCTGTTGATTTGACTTTCGGTGGCGAAATAGACCACATTTCACATCTTTGCTCTTTTTTCTGATTTTAAACGGCCATTTTAAAGAGGGTCTGCTTTTCTGTGTTGACGTTTTCGTTGATGTTCTTACAGTTAACATATTGGCAGGTGTGTTGGCAAGTATTTGTGTTGATTGCCTCAGTTGGTAGCTACAAGCACAAAATAAGAGTGCTGTTAAGAAGGAAACACCAAACCGATTGCAGTGCTCTTCCTCTAATGCGTTAGTGAAAATCATTGCCAATTTTCTGAGTTGCATCATCTTAGATCCTAACAGCAAAACTCTTATTCACAAAAGCTGGCAACGACTTTCACCAGAATCAGAGGTTTTGGCGTAAACAAACTTGGGTTGTGCAAAGCTGTTTGCTTAACTTTGGCTACACTAGACTTGATCTGAACTTTACTTTTGTGTTATAAAAATGGTACAGAAAACCTGTCAAGTACGTGTCAAGGTCACATTTCAGCCCGAAATTAAAATATGATTTTTATTTTAACATGTAGGCTGTTTTAGGAACTGCACTATAAAAATTTCCTAAGTTAAACACATACCCATTTCCAATACTACTACTACTACTACTACTACTACTACTACTAATAAAAAACAGTCGTAACATGACATTGCATGTTATATTATAGCATAGTAATAACAATAATACAGTAAAAAAAAAAAGTGTAATATATCATCAATTTATTATTATATTATTCTGATTTCAAATCTTTTAAAAATAAAATGTGTAAGTTACAATTATTTATTATTATATATAAAAAATGAAAAGTTATTAAATAAGATGATACTGGTTTGTTGTTATTATTTATTATTATTATTATTATTATTATTAGTAGTAGTAGTAGTATTATTAAAACATTGAAAACTAATTATGACAATTAAATTGTGACATAACCTTTTATTTTTACTGTTTTAATGTAATTTAACATTAAATTATGATTATTATTAACAAAATCTTAAAATAAAAGTTGTGCGTGTGTGTATATAACACTTATTACATTGCATGTTTTATAGTAGCATAATGGTAATAATACGGTAATAATAATGTAATATAATAATTTAGTCATATTATTTTGATTCAAAATGTTAAAAATAACATGTTGTAATATAACAATGTTAAGTGTTATATTACAATGTTATTTTTTTATTATTAAATAAAAATGATTGTATTATTATTATTACTATTATTATTATTATTATTGTTGTTGTTGTTAAACATTGAAAACAAATTGACATTTTTTTTATTAAATATATTTTAAAAAGTTATAAAATTACCAGAAGATACTGATTTTATTATTATTATTATTATTATTATTATTATTATTATTACTATTACTATTATTATTAAAACACTTTTATTTCTACTGTTTTAATGTAATCTAACATTAAATTGATTATTATAAAAAATCTTAAAATAAAACGTTGTGTATATATTGTATAATGTGTGTATATATATATATATATATACATAATGTATAATGTATAATAATGTATAATGTGTATATATATACATTTATGATATTGCATGTTTTATTATAGCATAATAATAATAATAATAATAATAATAATATAAATATAATAATGATAATAATTTGATGATGATGATGATGATGACGATGATGATGGATATTAATAATAATAATGTAATACAGTTTAATCTTACAATCTTTATTAAAAATAAAATGTAATATAATAATGTTATGTTATTAAGTGTTATATTACAATGATATTTTTATTATTTTTAAATATATTTAAAATAAAAGGTAATATAAAATAACAGAAGATACTGGTTTATTCTTCTTCTTATTATTATTATTATTATTAAAACATGGAAACAAATTCTGACAATTAAATTGTTGTTATAACCTTTAATTTTTACTGTTTTAATGTAATCCAACATTAAATTATGAGTATTCAAAAAATTTGTCAATAAAAGGTTGTAATATAACACTTATTATAATAATTGTAATGGCAAAAATAAAAAATATTAAAAACAACGCACGGTAATAAAGTCCAAGAAGCCCATGTGGCAACAGCCATATGTAATGTTATGTTATATTGTTGCTGTGTTTATATATTTTAAATATGTTGTGATACTTTTATGCTGCATTTAAATAAAGAAATTTGTAAGACGATAATATCAGATCTCAGTAGTCCTTCGATTTCTTTTATTTAAATTTTTTTTTTTATTATTTTTGGGGTAAAATGTGACCTGGATGTGTTTCTTGATTCACCCAAATAGTACTTCATTCATGCTGCCAACTCCAGGGTGTACTAACTGTTCATCTGTCGCACGTTGTTTTAGCATTGAATCTTGAGACCCTCTTTAAAATGCCCTGAAAGGATGATGGGTCTCTGTTGCTCCTGTTCTCATTCTTCTCATCGGTTCGGTCACTCAGTCCATTGTTGTCCCTCGCTCCTCTGGGCGTCACGGTTGTTTTAGAGCTCATGGGACGCGAGGGCGACCGTCTGTGCTTTTGCCTCGGCTTCCTGCTCTCTCTCTCTCTCTTTTGGTTAAGTTTTCTTCTTCTACATCTGACCCACCCCTCCACCTGTCCAACACGTAGCTCTCTTTGTCCCTCATAACGGTTTTGTTTCTCACACTTTTTTAAAATATTCATTCTGCCCTCCTCCCCCCCCCCTTCCCTTTCTCTCCCTCCTTTTTTAACGCTTGTGATGTCTGCATTGGCCTGCTTTGATGTGACCAATCATCCGCTCCGAAATTTACACGCAACCAATCAATCAATCTGCCCACACAAAAAACCTGCTTCATGATTGGCTGCTCCCGGCGACGAACCTGCCTTCTCCTGTGTGCCTGTCTCCTGGCCTGCCCTGCCCTGATTGGTGGCTGCTTCCACGTGCCCTCACTGTGATTGGCTGTGCTCTTGGCGAACGGTCTAGTTCACCCAAATATGGGCTTCTTGCTGACAGGTACCACTTCTGTGAGAAGTGTTTCAACGAAATCCAGGGGGAGAATGTATCCCTGGGGGACGATCCGACCCAGCCTCAAACGTGAGTAACCATCTAAATGTTTGTGTTTTCATCTTCTGCTTCATTGTTATTGTCGTGATGCTGTTCCTCCGGAGAGCGTTCGTTCTGTGATTCTCATGACCCACTCGATTGGGCGGCTTCCTCTTCTCTCTGTCTCTCGATTTCTCTCCTCAGGTCCATCAATAAAGATCAGTTTCAACGGAAAAAGAACGACACCCTCGACCCTGAATTGTATGTACATATTTTCTTCATCCAAATGTATCATCTCATTTCGCTTGTTATGAAGTTTAGACAAGGCGTGGATTTGCTGTCACTGTCTGACCTTTGTTTTCCGCTCTTCCTCAGACTGTTGGAATGTGGTGATTGTGGTCGGAAAATGCATCAGATATGCGCTCTGCACAATGAGACGATATGGCCGTCAGGGTGAGCTAGTTTTATTTGAGCACACTTTTATTGCACACATTTTATTTCAAAATGGGGATTAAAAAATTCAGTCAGCGAACTGTTAGTGAATTTGGCTTTACCTGAGGAAGTAAAACTTGCTATAAAATTTGTCTTTTCATGTATCTTTATTTTTTTTATGAGGTTTGCCGTTTCTTTTTGTTAAAAACAACCCTGATTTGTGAATTTGAAGAAATAAATATATATACACACACAATGCCAGTCAAAAGATTATTAATGTTTTTTTAAAGACGTCTCTTCTGCTCACCAAGCCTGCATTTATTTGATCCAAAATAGAGCAAAAGCAGTAATATTTTGAAATATTTTTACTATTTAGAATAACTGTTTTCTATTTGAATATATTATAAAATGTAATTTTATTCCTGTGATCAAAGCTACATTTTCAGCATCATTACTCCAGTCTTCAGTGTCACATGATCCTTCAGAAATCATTCTAATATGCTGATTTGCTGTTCAAGTAACATTTTTATTTTTTTGGGAACAGAAATTATAGAAATTAATGATTTTATTTCACATGGATGCTTTAAATTGATCGAAAGTGATGATAAAGTCATTTATAATGTTAGAAAGATTTCTATTTCAGGTAAATGCTGCTCATCAGACTTCCTGTTCATCAAAGAAACCTGGAAAAAATTCTACTTGGGTGTTTTCAACATAATAATAAATGTTTTTTGAGCAGCGAATCAGTATATTAGAATGATTTCTGAAGGATCATGTGACACTGAAGACTGGAGTAATGATGCTGAAAAATTAGCTTTGAAATCACAGGAATAAATCACATTTTAAAACAGAAATGTTATTTTGAATAGTAAAATAATTTAAAATTTTACTCTACTTCTAATTTTACTCTAAAGTTTTTGCTCTACTTTGACTCAAATAAATGCAAGCTTAATGAGCAGAAGAGACTTCTTTAAAAAACATTAAATGGTTCAAAAACTTTTGACTGCTAGTATGTGAAGTCAGCATTACAATAAGATATCCATTCTTCTAATTAATTGTCAGGTTAAAATTTTTTTAAATGTTTTTCACAGCTTTGTAAACATGGAAGATGTAGGACGACTTAGTGTCCTTTGTTACTGCTATTCTTTATGATTATTAATATTCCGTATTGTATCTATAAATGCAAAGTTAACTGCATATCTAGAGATCTAACGCTCTGTTTCCAAATATCCTGCTCTGTCTTTCTTCCTTTCAGGTTTGTTTGTGACGGCTGTCTGAAACAGGCAAATGCAACGAGGAAGGAGAATAAATACTGTGCAAAGAGTAAGTGTATAAGAGCTTTAAAAATCTGTAAAAAGTCTTTTGTTTAATATCCTGAGCATAGAATTCCATGCTTGACTAATGAGAATCAAGTATTATAGCTTTGTAATAAAAAATTTAATGGCATATCTTGAGAGTGAAGATGCTGTGTTGCACTGTTTTGTGTTAATGAATGGTCATAATGTGTTGTAAAATGCTTTAGTTGCGTTATTTTCAACTCCTTGTTTTCTTTCACCTATTTTCAGGGCTTCCTCAGACAAAGCTTGGTAACTTCCTGGAGACGCGAGTAAACGAGTACCTGAAGCGTCAGAATCATCCAGAAAGCGGTGACGTCACCATTCGTGTGGTTCACGTCTCTGATAAAGTGGTGGAGGTCAAACCTGGAATGAAGTCTAGGTGAGAGTGCAGAATTGATTATTATGAAATTTAAAGGAATAGTTCACCCAAAAAAGAAAATTCTGTCATTAATTACTCATCCTCATGTCATTACAAACTTGAAAGACCATCTTTTATCTTCAGTACACAAATTAAGATGTTTTTGATGAAATCCAAGAGCTTTCTGACCCTGCATTGACAGCAACACAACTGACACGTTCAAGGCCCAGAAAGGTTGTAAGGACATTATTAAAATGGTCCATGTGACATCAGTGGTTCAACCGTAATTTTATGACGCTACGAGAATACTTTTTGTGCGCAAAAAGACAAAAAAGTTATATTTTACATTTGCATTTTATAGCTTGTAACAACTTTGAATCATTTTTAATTTGTTTTAATTACCAATAACACTTAGTCTTTGAACATCATCGTTTGCCTTCCCTAGTTTCTGGTAATGAACCGCAAAACTAAGATGTTCTGTTTTGTCAAGAAGTCAGTTTGAGGGGAAAATACTTCTAAGGAAATTGCAGCACTGTATAATTCATCATATAAACATGAAAGATTATGAATGCATGAATCAAACTGTTCTAGAACGCCCACACTTTTACATACATTTTTTTTTATTATATCGATGTATGTGGGCAGATGAATTGCTCGCAGTAAACAATAACATCTTTATCTTGCATAGACTCAACTACAGTATCTCAGAGGAGACCGCTTGCGCATCGCTGTTGCACTTTGGGATCTTTCGCATTAGTAGTCAATCTCATTGCTTTGTTGCTCATTTGCATAAAGTGAAATTGTTCTAAACTTTGGACATGACTGCATTGCATCAGCATCAGTCACTGTTGTATAAAAAGCCCTTGAAAATGAATGGCTTCAAGGTGTTTTGAGTTTGAAAACCTCTAGAAGAATGAGAAAACAACATTGGATTAATATATTATGCAAACTGGGGTATTGCATAGTGGATTACTGAATGGATATTTGATTCTGAAAAATTATAAATATTCATACTTGCTTAATTGAAAATTCCTTTTTGCCTCTTTAAAAAAGAAGAATTTTAATGGACACCATGAAAAGATCTGAAGAATTTACTGACTGTCTTTCACAGGTTTGTTGATAGCGGCGAGATGTCAGAGTCGTTCCCGTACAGGACGAAAGCTCTGTTCGCGTTTGAAGATATTGACGGGACAGATGTCTGCTTCTTTGGAATGCATGTGCAAGAATACGGCTCCGACTGCCCTCCGCCCAATCAAAGGTTAAAAATAACAAAGACACCCAGCGACGCTTCAAGCGCAAACTGAATCTTCCCCCACGTGCATGTGGATAACATTACAAAGGGGTCTGAGAAACGCAAGTAACTTGGCGATATCCTCTGTCTCTCTCTCCCTCTCTCCATGCAGACGTGTGTACATCTCCTACCTTGACAGTGTGCACTTTTTCCAACCCCGTCACCTGAGAACCGGCGTCTATCACGAGATCCTAATTGGATACTTGGAGTATGTTAAAAAAATGGGGTTTGTCACTGGCCACATCTGGGCTTGTCCACCGAGCGAAGGTGACGACTACATTTTCCACTGCCACCCGTCGGATCAGAAGATTCCCAAACCTAAACGCTTACAAGAGTGGTACAAGAAGATGCTTGACAAAGCAGTAGCTGAGAGAATTGTGCATGACTACAAGGTACTGCGACAGCTGTACTTCTGGCAGACAATAGTAAAAATTTAGACTTGAGTCAGCATACTGCACGATAGTCTTTTTTCCTTGTATGGCTCGTTGTTGACTGTGCCATCTATTTGAAGTCATTCACTAACTATTGCTTGTTTCTTTGCACCCAGGACATTTTTAAGCAGGCAACAGAGGATCGTCTGACCAGCGCGAAGGAGCTCCCGTATTTTGAGGGCGATTTTTGGCCTAATGTGTTGGAGGAAAGTATTAAAGAGCTGGAACAGGAGGAGGAAGAACGGAAGAGAGAGGAAAACAACACCTCTAGTGAAAGCATTGACGTGAGTGATTGTAACCATTTTGTGCTGGGGGAAAAACACACACTCAGGTGCCAAAAGACGACATTTGTTGTGCATATTTCTTTGATAAACTAGGAAACTTCAAGAAGTTGTGCATGTCTTTCTTTCTTCAGCTGAAAAGAAATTAAGGTTTTTGAGGGAAAAGATTTCAGGATTTTTCTCCATATAGTGAACTTGAATGGGGATCAATGAGATTGAAGGTCCAAAATGCAGTTTTAATGCAGCTTCAAAGGGCTCTACATGATCCCAGATAAGAAATAAATGCCTTATCTAGCAAAATGATCAATGATTTCTACGAAAAAATAATAATCATGTTGGAAAGGTTCTTCGTCTGTGTACTTTGGTTCCAAAAGGTAGGGTAGGGCAAAAAATCTAATTTTCTCCTCCAACTTCAAAACAGTCCGAAATCGTTGTTTTTCCTTTTTTTTGTAAAGAGCGTTTGACTTTCTTTGCACGTTTGCTTTGTAAACACTGGGTTGGTATTTCCACCGTATGTTTTGCGTGACCTTTCCAAAATGATTACGTAACGTGAAATCAAGCTAGTGCAAGACGAGCGTTTGTGGATTAAAAAGTATTTCAATTTAATTTTTTTTTTTTTTTTTGTGGAAAATGACTGTTTAGCTAGATAAGACCCTTATTCCTCGGTAGGGATTATGTAGAGCCCTTTGAAGCTGCATTGAAACTGCAAATTGGACCTTCAACCCGCTGGGTCCCATTGAAGTCCACTATATGGAGAAAAATCCTGGAATGTTTCCCTCAAAAGCCTTCATTTCTTTTTGGCTGAAGAAAGAAAGGCATGAACATCTTGGATGACAAAGTGATGAGCAAATTATTAGGAAATTTGAATTCAGGAGTGCAAGGAGTCGTTTAATGGTAAAATTAATTCTAGTGCAGCTGCTTTAATATGTGTTCTTAAAACCTAATTATCATAACTTAATGCTTAAGATTAATATTTTTGGACTGTCTAGGCTACCAATGGTGACAGCAAGAATGCCAAAAAAAAGAACAGCAAGAAGACTAGCAAGAACAAGAGCAGTTTGAGCCGAGCCAATAAAAAGAAACCAGGCATGCCAAATGTCTCCAATGATCTATCCCAGAAACTCTATGCTACGATGGAGAAACACAAAGAGGTATGTAGCTCCCAAAAACATTTGAAGCGTTTGTCAGTTACACATTCGGATTGAGCTCACAAATGTCAACTCTCTGCTTAACTTCAAGGTTTTTTTTGTTATCCGTCTCATCGCTGGTCCTTCTGCCAATTCCCTTCCACCCATTTTGGACCCTGACCCCCTGATGGCCTGCGATCTGATGGACGGACGAGATGCTTTCCTAACACTTGCACGTGACAAGCACCTTGAATTCAGCTCGCTGAGGCGAGCCAAATGGAGTTCCATGTGTATGCTAGTAGAATTGCACAATCAGAGCCAGGACCGTTTCGTCTACACGTGCAATGAGTGCAAGCACCACGTTGAGACACGCTTTCACTGCACTGTTTGTGAGGTAAGAAATGCCACGTAGGATGTATGATATCTTGTATATCTTTCCAAAAATACTGTATAGTGGTGCATGTTTTTTTTTCATTTCAACTTTTGAAATGCTCCCTTCTTGCTTCTTTTATAGGATTACGATCTTTGCATCACTTGCTACAACACTAAGGGCCATGAGCACAAGATGGAGAAACTTGGATTGGGTCTTGATGACGAGAGCAACAACCAAGCTGCAGCCGCCACCCAGAACCCCGGCGACTCTCGTCGCCTCAGCATCCAACGCTGCATCCAGTCACTGGTGCATGCGTGCCAGTGCCGCAATGCTAATTGCTCTTTGCCATCTTGCCAGAAGATGAAGAGAGTAGTGCAGCATACCAAGGGCTGCAAACGCAAGACCAATGGTGGCTGTCCCATCTGCAAGCAACTCATTGCGCTATGTTGCTACCATGCCAAGCACTGCCAGGAAAACAAGTGTCCTGTGCCCTTCTGTCTCAACATCAAGCACAAGCTTCGTCAACAGCAGCTGCAACACAGGCTTCAACAAGCGCAAATGCTGCGTAGACGAATGGCCACCATGCAGCGAGCAGGACAGCCACCACCATGTGGAGGTGCGCCTCCTGGAGGTCTTCCATCACCCGGCAACAATGGGGCCACAGGTCCTAGCACACCTACGTCCGGCGGTACGCAACCTGCAACGCCTCAGACGCCCACACAGCTGACACCCAACCTTACGTCTCTGCCCCAGCCTGGTGTGGGTGGAGTCCCAGCCGGAGCTCCGCAGCAGCCTCCTCAGCATCCCGTCCACCACCAGTTTCAGCAGATGCCAGGTGCGGGCGGGATGATGACCTCACCGCAGCAACAAATGGTTACTCAGCAACCTGTGGGACAACTCCCGCATCCACACAATCAGTATGGTCCCCATTCCGCAGGTCCCTCCCCAAATCCACAGTCGCAGGGTAAGCCAGGCCTTGGTCCTGCAACTCCTCCGCAACTCCCTAGCAATCCAGGCACAGCACCTATGTCCCAGCAACAGCAACCTTCGGGTCCTCCACCTGCAGCTGTGGAGATAGCCATGAAGATTCAGCAGGTGGCAGATGCGCAGCGAAAGATGGCACAAGTTCAGATGCTACAAAGGCAGGCTGCGCAAGCTGGCATGATGCCGCAGCACCATCAGCAGCCACAGGGACAGATGGGAGTATCCCACCCTGGAATTGGCATGGTAGGACCTCAAGGAATAGCCCCGCAGGCACAACCATCAGCAAACAGAGTACAGATGGAGCAGCAGCAAGGACCTCAGGGAATGATGGTGGGAGCTGGTCCCATGCAGCAGCAGCAGCAGCAGCAGCAGCCGCCGCCTCAACAGGCAGGTGTGCAAGGCCAGATGCCACCACAAATGCATCTACAGCAGCCGAGAATGAACCCACCACTTCAGCCTCAGCAGCAACAGTGGCCGGGGCAGGGTATGCCAAGTCAGCAGAGACCAGCCATGATGGCTCAACAGGGAATGGTTGCAATGCAGCACCCACCACAGCAGCAGCAGCAACAACCACAACAAATGCAACAACAGCAAGCACCCCAAATGCTAAATCGAAATGCCTTGATGAGTATGGTGCAGGCTGGTCTGCAGAGTGGTGTAGCAAGTGGGGCAGCAGCTGGCAATCTGCCTCAGGGAGCCCTGCAGGATCTTTTGCGGACCCTGCGATCTCCGAGCTCGCCTCTACAGCAGCAGCAAGTCCTCAACATTCTTCGGTCTAACCCTCAACTAATGGCAGCATTTATCAAGCAGCGGGTTCACAAGTATAAAGGAGGCACTGGTGGTCCTGCTGGACCACAGGGTGGGCCAGGACCTATGGGAGGCCAGCCAGTGGGTGTCAATACTGGGGTGCCCCAGCCTGGCATGCACCTTGGACAGGGTGTTAACATGCAGACTCAACTTCCTCAACTTCCTCAGCTCCAACAGCAGCAGCAGCAGCAAATGCAACAGCGGCCGCTATTGCAGCAGCAGCAAGTTGCTGCCTTGCAGCAGCAGCAGCAACAACAACAGCAGCAGCAACAGCAAGGAATTCAGGGTCAGGGGGCTCCAAACATGGCTAACATGAATCCACAGTTTAGAGATCTGGTCATGAGGAGGCAACAGCAACTACAGTTTCAGCAGCAGCAGCAGCAGCAGCAGCAACAACAACAGCAGCAGCAGCAGCAACAAATGAGTAATCACGCAGCATTCCAACAGCAGCAAGGTTACATGGGTCAGCAGGGTAACATGCAAGTCCCGCCAGGAGGTCAACCACTACAAGGCGTTCAACCGGGCCAGCAGCAGAGTTTTTCTTCGCAGCAAGCTGCGGCTGCTTTGCAACAGAGGCTTGCACAACACCAGCTACAGATGCAACAGCAGCAGAACGTGGCATCGCAAGGTCCTGACGTGGGGCACGGAGGAGGTCCGCAGCCCCCACAAGGCGGTCCCGGTCTTCAGACACCCCAGGCATTATTGCAACAGGCCTTGCATCAGCGTCTGCTTCAACAGCAGCATCTCAGTGGCACCTCGCCGGCACAGCAGAACAACCCGATGAGCCCGCAGCAGCATCAGATGTCTCAATCGCCGCACTTGCAGGGCCAACAGCACCCATCCTCTCTCAGCAACCAGGTGTGTTCCCCTCAGCCCTCCCCGCGACCCCAGTCCCAGCCACCTCACTCGAGTCCGTCCCCACGCCTGCAACCACAGCCCTCGCCCCATCACATCTCGCCTCAGACCCAGACGGGTTCTCCGCATCCCAGCCACCTTCAGCAGCATCACTCAGGCATGGCTCCACCTCCTCCACCTCCCCAACAGCCACAGCACAACTCTAAGGACCCAAGTGGATTTGGTGCAGATCAGAATGCCATGCTGTCTCAGCTGAGTGGCTTGGCAGGACTCCACGGACCAGGAGCTAATGATATGCTGCCCCCTAGTGGCCAGGACCTTGGCATTAACATGAATAACCCTTTAGACATCATATAATTATGAAATTCACGAAACCTCACCAGAGACAGTGTTAGCTTTTTTATACTATGAGGATGAAGTTAGTGTTTTTCATCAGAAATGCTTTGAAAATGGACCCGCCTAGAGAGATAGCAAATAAGTATGGGAGGTGTTTTCTTTTTTTTCGTTTGCCAGTTGTGTACAAAGAGAGGATTGTTTCTCAGCCTCGGAGAACAAACCACAAGTAATATTTTCAACGTCAGGTCCAGGGGAGTACTTTTCCTTTTTCAAGAGATATTTTTTAAGATTTTAAAAGTGGTATAAAATTAAATCGAAATGATTAAGGACTTTTTTTATATATTGTTTCACCATGTACCAGTCTCTGTTAAGTGTTCTACAGAGTCATATGGAACATTTCAAACGTTGTGATGCCTATATTATTATAATTATCTGAACATCATGCATATCTTCCTTGTAAATTTTGAGTTTTGCATTTTATTTATTCTAGCTTTTTCATTTGTCGTCATGATGGATTTTGTTCATGTGTGTTCCCAGAGACTGCTACAGTTCACATAGAATATATTTTTGTTAATACCTATTAAAATGGGGAGCTATTCCTTTACTTAAGCTGGAGATTTAGGTTATTGAGTATAATATAAATTACAGTGTTGGGGGATCGGGTTTGGTGTGCGCTCCGCTGCCCAGTGGATCTTATTTCATGCCATATTGGAAATTCCATTGGACATCACTTCTTTTGCAACAGGACAACTTCTTAGACGCACACACCCACCCTCAGAATGTGTGCACCCCTTATAAGACTTACTGGATAGTGGAGGTGTCTGTACTAGTTGGATGATTGTGTATATGTGCGTGTGTGTGCGTGCGTGCGTGTGTGTGTCTGCTCTCGCCAATATCATATTGAGCAGCGTTTCACATATGAACTGTATTGCGCAGTGAAACGATGGAGAAGGAGAGCCACTGATTTCACCGTTTTCGTCCTTCTTCAGTACCACACCTAATTTTCCTCCACTTCCAGAATTTTCTTTGCTCTGAACTTTGGGAGTTTTATTTGAATATTTTGTACTGTACAAAGGAAACACAAACTGTGGACTTCATACCCTTTTTTTTTTTTTTTTTTAATAAAATGAAGATAACAATTTCAGTTTGTTTCATTTGAAGAGTGCACTTTTTATCCATTTGCCTTCCTGCTTTAATCTTTTATGTCCTTATTTGCCGTAAAAAGATATTCTTTTGGCAGAAGGGCAGTGCTTTTGGACTTGGGTTTGTTTGGTTAAATGTGTTAATAAGGCCTGTTAGGCTGGTCATAGTTGACTCATCAGCCAGCTGTCATTGCTGGTTGACGTTCAGATCGATGCTGAAGAACCTGTTGCTTCTGCAGATCATCCTAGAGGTGATAAAAGGGAACTGTAGAGATTGCCTGGTGTAAATGTGTCTTTGCTTAAAGGAGAAGTCCACTTCCTAAACAAAGATTCACATATGATGTACTCACCCCCTTGTCATCCAAGATGTTCATGTCTTTCTTTCTTCAGTCGTAAAGAAATTGTTTTTTTGAGGAAAACATTTCTACATTTTTTTCCATATAATGGACTGATATGGTGCCCCGATTTTGAACTTCCAAAATGCAGTTTAAATGCGGCAAAATGTGGTTGTAAATGAGTCCAGCCAAGGAAGAAGGGTCTTATCTAGCAAAAAGATCGGTTATTTTCATAACACGCAAACACCCTCATTTTTCGACATACCCTAGCTGTCATGAACATGAAAATAACTGCTAGATAAGACTCTTTTTTTTTTTTTTTTCTTGGCTTGAGTCGTTCACAACTGCATTTGGGATCGTTTGAAGCCGCATTTAAACTGCATTTTGAAAGTTTAAAATCAGGGCACCGTATCAGTCCATTATATGGAGAAAAATGCTAAAATATTTTCCTCAAAAAACAATTTCTTTACGGCTTCAGAAAGAAAGATGTGAACATCTTGGATGACAAGGGGGTGAGTACATTATATGTGAATCTTTGTTTTGGAAGTGGACTTCTCCTTTAAAGGATAAGAATCATCTGCTAAAAAATAAATAGAAACCATCACAAGTATTCTAATGGTTCCCCTACAAATACCACAATCATAAACCATCAACTTTTAACCATTAAAACTATTAAAAACGGTTTCCGGCGACCAATTAAAGACCAGTAGGCACCATTACATAACCAGTAAAACCATTACAAATTCTGTGATGGTTTCTATTGTTTTTTTCAGCAGGGTAAATGAGTTGGAACTGTCGGCTTATTATGTTTCATCATTTTTGACTAGTAGTTTAGAACACTTACCTGAACATTCTTTGTGGAAAGAGTTGTTCCTAGTGCCAAAATTCTAAGAAAATTCTTAGAAATGTGGGTGTTTCCTCTTAAAATTAATGAGAAGATCCTAGTAAAGAAAAAAGTCTTTCAGAAAGCATCTTAACCCTTAAAAGGGGTCTTAAGGTCCAAATTTGTTAGGAGTACAGACAATGACTTTTAAGAGGCTTAAAAGTTTCTTTAGCAGTGGAGAAAACTGACAACTTGAGGAGGGAGAAGAAACATGTTGCACACAATGCATGACAGTGAGTTAATAACACGCCACGCATTAGATTGTGCAGGGATCATGTTTGTGACCGATTTTATTAGACACATGCTAACATCTCCGACACGGCGCAGAAATATCATAGCGCCACAAATGGAAGTATTCACTACATTAATTACATCAACATATTCGGCAGCTGGAAAAAATACAACTACAGCAGTGATGATTTGGGTTTGTTACAACCTTCTACAAGCAAAGAGATCACACAAACAGTTACCTTATTGTGTCACTGGTAAATCCCTATTGAATACGTTACAGCATGATAAACTAAAAAATAAAGAATATATAAATATATATATAGAATGTGTGTGTACGGTAAAACAGGAAAAAGTACGCCTATAGTTTCAAAGTGACAGCTTATAATAGACCCTACACTTAAAAGTGCTCTTTCATTTATTTTGTGGACAACCAACCAATCACAGTGTTCAAAAGGTCATAGCTGTGTCATAGCTAGCAAGGTCAGGCCTACCTTCTCACTAAGATAAAGGTTTTGGTCTCTCAGAGGTGCTCTTAGATTGACCCTGATTCACTCTTAAACTAAGACTCCTATGTAGGAATTTTTAAGCTAAATTAGGAGCTTTCTGAGAGAATCTTTGGAATTTTTGGAAGCTTTTTGAAAGCTTATTTGGAAGAATACGGGCCCTGGTCAGATTGACAAGAGAGTATTAACTTGAGGTTCTTCTCCTGGGTTTATTTTGTAACAACAATTGGCTGACTGTACTTGCGCTGTTAAATGAGTATTTCAGAGCGTGTTTTAAGAATAATTTACACTCCTGTCTGGAAGACTTTATTAAATACATTTTACGGAATCTGCCTTAAAGTCAAAAAATGAACAAAAAACAGCTTCGTGCCTTATAATTGTGACTATTTCTTGTAAATGCGCCTTTCTCACAGTGTGACTCGCATTTGCAACTGTTTTCATAAATGTGACTTTATATCTCACAGTTGACCCTCGCAAAGACCCGCCACCCCCTTCGTTACCGTTGCTATGTCCGATGGCGCTCTAACGCCTGTTATCACGCAGTTAAAAATACATCGAAGAGGAAACTGACAACGCGCCAACAGACATGACATTGACAAAGCAGGTTACTTAAGGTATGAAACAGTCTCAGCTCAAATTTCGCCATTTTTCAAACATTTCAAACAACAAATACCGTTTTGTGGTTCCTTAATGTGTCGTGACAGATCACTGTAGCGCCTCAGTTCAAACGACACGTGAATCTCTTCTTTTTCTTTACTAGTTTTAGCATTAAATCAATAGGAATGAACATCATAAGGGTTTCAACCAAGGAAAGACTTCAATACACACCATATCCATATCTCAAGTCCACCGATGTTACTTTACTCTCATGTCTGGTTTGTTTGTTGTACAGAAATTGTAGATTCAGCATTATGATTGGTCAGATCGCCTGTCAATCAAACTACCTAGGAAGGGTCAGTTTGTGGTTTTACTACTCTTTTTGGTCAGAACATTCTTTATACTTTTCCAGTCATTTTTCCTTAACAAAATAACTATCTTCCTTAATATGGTTATTTCAATGTAACTACAAGTCAAAAGTTTACATACACCTTGCAGAATCTGCAAAATGTCATTTTACCAAAATAGCAGTTGAACTTATAAAAAAGTTTACATACACTTGAGTCTTAATACTGTGTTTTTACCTGAATGGTCCTCAGCTGTGTTATTTTAGTGATAGTTGTTCATGAGTCCCTTGTTTGTCCTGAACAGTTAAACTGCCAGCTGTTTTTCATAAAAATTCTTCAGGTCCCACAAATTCTTTGGCTTTATAGCATTTTTGTGTATTTTTGAACCCTTTCAAACAATGACTGTATGATTTTTAGATCCATCTTTTCACACTGAGGACAACTGAGGGACTCATATGCAACTATTACAAAAGGTTTAAACGCTCACTGATGCTCCAGAAGGAAAATGATGCATTAAGATCTGGGGTGAAAACTTTTGGAATTTGAAGATCAGGGCAAATTTAACTAATTTTGTCTTCTGGGAAGCATGTAAGCATCTTCTGTAGATTATGAAGAGCAGTACTAAATGAAAAAAAAAAAAAAAAAAAAAAAAAAAATATATATATATATATATATATATATTTTTAGGCTAAATAAGAAAAATGTACACATCTTCATTCTTCTCAAAAGTTTACACCCCTGCCTCTTAATGTATCAATTTTCCTTCTGGAGCATCAGTGAGCGTTTGAACCTTATGTGATAGTTGCATATGAGTCCCTCAGTTGTCCTCAGTGTGAAAAAAAGGATCTCAAAATAATACACTCACTGTTGGAAAGGGTTCAAATACACAAAAATGCTGGAAAACCAAAGAAGGGACCTGAAGGACTTTGCTGAAGAACAGTGGGCAGTTTAACTGTTCAGGACAAACAATGGAGTCGTGAACTACTGTCAAAAAACAGCGGTGGATCATTCAGGTGACAACACAGTGTTAAGAATCAAGTGTATGTAAACTTTTGAATGGAGTCATTTTTATAAATTCAACTATTATTTTCTCTTGTAGACCCTATGCAAACATATTTCATGTGAAATATCTTATTCAGGTCAGTACTAAATTTTGCAGATTCTGCAAGGTGTATGTAAACTTTTGACTTTAACTGTAACTTATAAAGTCTTTTAAGTTACACACAAAAAAGTGTCACTCCACAGTGAATTAAAATCACCCACAACTTTATTTTGCCATTTATTTGCTGTAAATACAAGCAAAACAAATGTAGTTGTCACATGTGAGAGCAACAACAGAGCTGACAAGCCATGTTCAACTATCACCACGACCAAAACATGTCATTTAGCCTGGGCTTTGATTTCTGCCATGCTAAAAGCACACCTAAAGCACATGTGTTCAGATGAACAGGATCTACCCCTATGAAAGCGTCCACTGTAGCAGTTGTGAATGTAAACCAATACTGTCTCTTTAAAAATGCACAAAGGCCTCCGTACAGAGTGAGGACAGCTCGGGCGCAGATATGGAAACAAAGCCAGTTGGCCTTTTCTTTTTCCCACCTGGTTGCTTACAGGACAAAAGAGGCAACGTAACAGTAGTTTTGTCTTCGAGTCGGAACTGAAAAACAATTTCTTCTCATTGTTATGCCAGTGACTTTGTCAAGTGGAAAAGTAGTGGTACACATACAGAGATTTGCTTTACATGCTTAAAGTCTTCGCATACAGCATCACTGAGTATAATCAGAAATGTCGTCTTTCATCGGTTATTTTACCACAATGACACAAGGACAAACTTAAGAGGAAAACAAATGCCTTTTTGATGTCTTTACCTTGTTTAGACAATATCTGCTTCACTACTGCAAACTGTATTATTCACTTGGTCCTCACTAAATGTACATGAATCTATTGTATGTTCTTGGGTTCCTTTGTCAACTTACACCTCAAGCCCGTAGCCACTAAAAAAGCCTTCTGCACTCACGGCCTCTTTGAAGGTGACAGTCAAGGAATTGATCGTCACCTGAGTCACAATGACTTTCCCAGGATGCACTGGAGTGGTGGAAGGAGCCTGTGATTGGTCAGTTGGGACCTGTAGTGTTGTTGTGCATTCTGCTGTAACATCAGCATCCATCTCTTCCTTTTCTTTGGCCTCTGAACTGTCTGCCTCACTTCTTACTCTTACCTCTTCCTGTCTGCATTTAGTGCTCGAATGTACCTCGATAACCGAAGGTCTGTTTTGTACTTTGTCAAACACACCTTGCTCGGCTCCTGACTTGGTGCGGTCGTGTAGTGATTGGTCAGTGTTTATTATGTCATGTGATACCCGTACGGAGTCCTCACCCCCTGCAGTGTTTGTGACTGGCTCGTTCTCTTGTGTGTTGGTGATTGTACTGTTTTCCGTTGCTCCTAAAACTGGACCCGTATCCTCGATTGGCTTCTCAGCATGGTCGAAAATGGAAGAGCAGTTCTCAGTTTCCTTGATAATGATTACAGCTTCATGTTCTGCCGAAGAGTTGTACCCATCCGACATCTCTTGACCTGATGGAGAATGAAAGAAAGTCGTAAAGAACTTTCAAGGGAACTGTTAAACTAAAACTTAAAGTTATTAGTGACCCTAAAGTTTTGTCAATAGTCAATGAAGTTTTGGTTTTAATGATCTTCTCTGACTGGAAGGGATAGTTCACCCAAAAATGCAAATTCTGTCATTAATTACTCACCCTCATGTTGTTCCAAACCTGTAAGACCTTGTTCATCTTACGAACACAAATTAAGATGTTTTTAATGAAATCCAAGAGCTTTCTGACCCTGCACAGCAACAGAGCTGACACGTTCAAGACCCAGAAAGATAGTAAAGATATCATTAAAATAGTCCAATCAAAAATAACAACTTTATTCAACAGTTTCTTCTCTTTCATGTCATTTTTTGGTGTGCGTTCATGAGAATATCACGACACGTGTGGTGGTGCTCTTTTGAATGTGTGTCAAAGGCTGACATGGCAAAGAAGAAATTGTTGAATAAAGTCATTATTTTTGTTTTCTTTGCACATAAAAAGTATTCTCGTAGCTTCATAAAATTACGTTTGAACCACTGATGTCACATGGACTATTTTAACAATGTCCTTACAACCTTTCTGGGCCTTGAACGTGTTAGATGCACTGCTGTCTATGCAGGGTCAGAAAGCTCTTGGATTTCATCAAATATATCTTAATTTGTGTTCTGGAAATGAACAAAGGTCTTATGGGTTTAGAATAACACGAGAGTGAGTAGTACTTGAATGAGAAAGAGATTTGAAAGCAACAGCAGAAGGGCAGACTTTTCACAAATAACAATATAAACACCACTTTGTTCCTAATGTATAACTTCGAAAGACCTGGAAGTTGTATGGACTACTTTGTAAAATTAAATGAGTAGCAAAACAACCTGGGCAGTGTTTCCCAAAAGAATTGTAGGCCCAAGTAGATTGTAGAAACCAATGGCACCAATGGTCTCTACTATCTACTTGGCTTATAATGATTTTTGAAACACAGCTCTGAAATCACATTTGGCTGCTGCTTCAAGACGTCATGTTTGATTTTACATCAGTGACAACTGATTGCAAGATGTAAGAACCAATGTTTAATGTCACTGTCATCAAACCTGACACTACTTCATGTCTTTAAAATGGCAAGTTTAAATTTATTTAAACAGGATTTGAGTGCTATAATGGAGGGTTAAACAAAGACTATTTAAATGAGTCGTGGCCCACACAAAAGGTGAAATTGCTTCAGAACACTTGAAATGTATGGCAAATGTAGGGCCCTATGAAATCCGTTTCATTATTTCCTAAATTCTGTTTTATTTATTTATGTTTTTTTCAAATTCTTTTTTTTATTTTCATTTTTCTGTATTCAGTTTTTTTTCTTTTAAAACAGAAACGCGATTAATTGAAACAATGAAACTTACACAAAGTGAAAGCAATTTATTAAAAGTTTAATAAAAAAGAGGGTTTTTTTCAGTGTTTTTTAATAGTATTGCTTTAATAGTACAATTATACTATTATTTTAATAGTATAGAGTTTTTACACAGAAATTTAAAGGCATTCACGGCAACCCATCAAAATAAAATTTCGATTTAACGTGAAGAAATACTATTGTTCAGTGGAATGTATACTACTACTACTGAAATTATTAAAACCTTTTAAGGAATAATCATATATTTCTTCAGTGTTTTAATTGTAATAGTAAATCCCCTTTATTTGCCAAAAATTACAATTTGTTTACTTTTCATTCATTAAAAGATCAATAAAATTAATACTTAATGCCTTTATTTGATAACCAGAAAAATGCAAATACACAACACAGAATTTCTGAGAAAAATAAACATTTCACAAGGCTATTGTAAGAATAAATGAAAATTGTTTTTATGCATTCAAATAATTAGACATGCTAGAACACATAATTTGGTTACAATAAAATATTTCACAGGGTCCTAAACATGTTATTTTTGTTAAACTTTTAATAAACTGATGTTAAATTGTTTAAGTTTCATTAAATTATTTAGGCATGCTTTTTGATTAATAAAATTTAATTTGAGTCCAGAAAAATGAAAACAAATTTTGGGAAAAAAAATGTAAAAAAAATTTGGGAAATTCTGTGACATTCCACGTTATACAGTAAAATGGATTCTATGATTCCGTCAAAGTTGTTTCATGTTTTATGATGCGTTACGGTCCAGTTTTAAGTTTAATGGTCATTTACTTTCACTGTAAAAAAAACAGTAACTAAAATCTTTGGAATGACATACTACAATTGTCATTTTTGAGTGAGGATTTCTTAATCACATTAGGCACGTGTTAGCCAGTTGTCACTGTGATTCAGAAATATCTGGCAAGATTTTTCCGAATGGTCTTCATGACCCCTGAATATGTTCATTGCAGAGTATCTTAGCAACAGTTGTCGTATTGATGCCACACAACACCTACCACTTGGAATGTCCTGGTGCACTTCTGTTGCGTTTTCATCGATTTTTCTCATCTTCTTCACCTTTTTCTTCTCCTCATCCTCCTCGTCTTCATCCCACTCTTTTGGAGAAAGTGGATGTCTTCTTGGTTGCTGGGATGGTTTGATGTCATTCATGAGCTTGGACCTGCACTGCCTGTTTTTGCGTTTCTCCATGCGACGGCAGCGACGCCCATTCTGGTCTATTTCCGTCCCCATGGAGCGGGCGAGTGACAGGCGGATTCTCGGGGTGGGTTTATCTGCAACCTTGTGTTTACTTCGTAGGTCCATTGGGTAGATGTTCTGTTGGAAAGTTAAAATTATGCAGTATTTATCAGATGTTGCAAATACTGACTGGGTTAGATTGCTTTTTCTAAAATACTGAGGTGTCTTCACAACTTGCATTCTAGATGACTCCATTGATGCACTTACAGAGAACTGTTTTGAACCATGTCACAAAGGCAAAGTCAAGTACAGTACCCTGTGGAAGCTTAGTTCAGATTCTAGGACATTTTAGTACATCAGATCTGTTTTATTATGTGTATCAGATTGTTGGATATATGATATATGAATCGATATCATTGGCCATGGTACTTATTTTTACAGAAGCTGCACACACAGGACACAACAGTTGGATAAGGCTTCAAATACTGCCTTAAGAAAAACATCACAAAGTTTGTTACAGTAAGAAAAAAAACAGTCATAATCACTTCAAATTCATACTGGACATTATAATAGTTAAGAGATGACTCATACCCGCAGAATAATTTGACGGGGTCTCAGGCCTTTCCTCTTATAAGCCAGAGCTCTTTCCTTCTCCTCTCTGTTGGAAAGAGAGACAGATGCAAAGGAATGGGGAGATGCAAAGGAAAGAACATCCCGTTGCCTCCAGCCTATTCATCTCCCCATCAGTAACCGAAGGTTCCCAGAGTGCGACTTACTTTTCTTCGTAGGCCAGGACAAGACGAGGGTCCAATATGTTGTCCTCTGGTTCCCAAGTGCTGTACCTGACAGACAGTCACAAACAGATCATTGGAGCAGCACATGGCTAAAAGAGTTTATTTTATTTAGATTTTCTTCCCAAAGTATATGGCTCGTATTTCACCCTAAAATCAAAAGAACATAAGGCTATATTTCTGCCTTTCCGAAAGCGCCACCTGCTGGCAAAGAATGAATTAGCACTTTTTTCAATAAGTTCTTTTTGTTTAGACCAAAGCCAAAATCGACCTCTATTTTTACGCAAAAACATGCAGTTGTAAATGTGAACCGGTGGATCTACAAGAAGATAATGAATTATAAAAATCTAAAGATATAGTCTACAACAGTGGTTCCCAACCACGTTCCTGGATTCAAACACTCCTAATTCAGATCATCAGCTCCTTAGTAGAGATTCCAAAAACTGAAATGGGTGTGTCAGACAAAGGAGAAATGCAAAATGTGCACTGTTTGGTTGGGAACCACTGGCCTACGCTAAGATATACTTATAGGTTACTTAATGAATATAATTGTTTGATAATAATTGTATAAATTAATATAATAATTAATATAATTTAATTTTAAATTAAGAATTAATATCACTTAATTAATTAATATAATTTATAAATATAATCATGTAATAATATATCTTATATAATCATTTTTAAATTAACTGATATAATTTATATAATAATGTATACATTTATTAAATGTATAAATTAATATATATATTTTTTAAATTAATATAATTTATATAATAATATAAACATTTATTAAATGTATAAATTAATATAATAATTTGTAATGAATTAATATAATTCATAAATTAATTAATATAATAATATAATTTAAATTAATTTAATGCATGTGTCATGCTACTGTTGTGAATGTGCGGCGGTGACACGGAAGAGAAGAAAATGTTAAATAAAGTCATTATTTTTTATCTTATTTGCGCACAAAAAACATTCTCATAGTTTCATAACATTACAGTTGAATGACTAATGTCACATGGACTATTTTAATGATGTCCTTACGACCTTTCTGGGCCTTTAACATGGTAGTTCCGTTACTGTCTATGCAGCGTCAGAAAGCTCTCGGATTTCATTAAAAATATCTTAATTTGTGTTCCGAAGATGAACAAAGGTCTTCCGGCTTCGGAATGACGTTAGGGTGAATAATTCATGACAGAATTTTCATTTTGATGAACATTCACTTTAAATCTCATTTCCCATTACTGTAATTAGGAAAGAATCTTGATCTCATTACTGTAATAGTGTGAAACAATAATGATAATATAAAATATATACACAGTATTTAATGACAGTATTTAATGTTCTTTCTTACAAAAAAAATAAAAATAATAAAAATAAACAAACAAATGAATACATAAATAAAAGAAAAACAATTGAAAACTCATTGATGTTGCAATGCATAGCATTTTAATGTTTCTAAAATTAGTGTTCATTATCTTTTCTTAAAATAAAGTTTCTTTTATTCTTTAATTTTAGTGTTAAATATGATCTTAACATTTTCTTGACATTTTCTTGTGAGATTCAGCCCTAAAATATGTGACATTAGAGAAGAAATGAAGAATATTATGCTGTGTTTCAATCCAATATCTAGTTTTCTCATGTTAATTTTGGAGAGTTGGAGAAAAGTGACCTTGATAGGTTTTCATGAGATTCACCCACATACTGTGTCCTAGTTGTAGGTTGTATTATGTCTCGGACAAAATGACTAATATATGGTTTTCCAATCTTATACTAAAACTTACTTAGGCGGCCATCCTTGCCACTTCAGCAGATATTCCACATTTCCCTGAAATGAGAAAGAGAAAGAAAAGGGGTCACTTTCACTTTTAAAGTTGAGAGGGAGACATACGTCACCGCCATTCTGTTAGCAACAAACCCGTGACACAAACATCCCACAGATTTTGAAAAAGCACGCCTGTCTCTTTAAGATGTCAACACTCAGTAGTATTTTGACATCAAAGATTATGCAGGATGAAAACGGCGCTGCGCTCGCCAATGTCACGGCGCGTGATGTCATAGAGGAGTGAGCTCCTGAGTTCCATTTAGAAAAAAAAAAAACAGCGAGTTTCAGGAACATTCATGGGATGGAAATAGGTGGGGCCATAGAAACACGTAAACAACTCATTTTGTGCAACGTGTGGAGCTGCGAAGGTCTTTCCTCCCCTTATGCTCGAGCGTACGAAACGAAACCCGCGTGCACATGCAGCGTTAGTCATCATCATCATCACTAGCTATTACTGTACATTACAACATCTGGCTGTATACCGCACACAAAATAATGAATAAATAACATAAACACCCACCAAAGAGATACTTACTCATGCCTGCTCTAATAATAAACATGACCTAATTTATTTATCGCTATTTAAACATCTTTAATCTTGTTTATTCTGCCGATGGTCTTAACTGCTCCGATTATTTTGACAACTGCGCGGATGTTACGCGCATCATCCTTGACCCTGCGCTCGCACAAATAAACTGCGTAGCCACTAAACGCGGCGATTTTCCGAGCGAAACGCGCATCGATGGCGATGCTGATGACACGCGCGCTGTTCTCACACACCCCCCTCCATCTCTAGCGCTCGCAATTCAAGCGAGAGACCTTACAAAAATGAACAAACTTTAGAGAATAACATACCAGCCGCCGCAGTGTTTTGCACACGAGAAGAAGTCTTGCAAAGAAAAAGTTCCGAAATGTTACGCAAGCTTAGGTGTTATTCACTCATGAGTCATTCCTGAACTGGCAACAGAAGAAAACGGACTTTGGGGGGTATTCTTCATTTCAAAACAGAAAGTAAACAGTGTGTGCAAAACACATTGCGCTCAAGCAACTGGCCGAAGTGCGTTTTTATACGCACCAGCAACGTCCTTACCTTTCTTATTCGCTTCTTCGTTATTGACTCCACGGCAAACACTTGCTCTCCTATTGATGACAGCTCCATGTTCATGAGATCATCCAGTGCAGCAAACAGAGTTTCTTGTCTCTCCCGTTCGTCCTCTTCGGGTGATGAAATGTCGCTTAACTATTTTGCGTTGACTCTCGGAGTGGTTTTTAGCATGGAAACCCACCGCTAGTCTTGGTGCACCCTCAGCTCCGCCGCTGTTCCAGCTCTTTCTGAGTTTTAAAATCTGCGACACATGTACGCACTGGCTTGGCTTGGCGCGTGCACGCTCTACGCGCTCGCGCCCACCCACTTCTCTGTTTATGGCAAGCCCTGTTAACATTTATTTCTCCCGATTGTTATAATAACTGTTTTTCTATTACTATTTAGTAGTCTAATGGTGGCTAGTCCCTTTTCCAGTGTCACTAATAAATATTCATTAGTTAACAGTGCGTGTTTCCTGTCACTGGTAAATATCCCAGTTGTTATTAGATGGGTAGTGCTAGGGATGCACGATTTATCAAAGGCCATTGTCAAGTGCATTTTTTTCAGTAAAGCTTGTTGTGTAATCAATAGTAAATCTCCAGTAGGTGCTTTCAGATGGAGCAGCATTTAGTACACAGAGCCGTAGTTCACTGCGCTATATCAGGTTAATTATTGCAGGTGATTTAATTGTGTGATTATTAAATCAAAGGAATCGTTCGCGATAATGACAGCTGTTTGCGTAGATTCTCAGAGCTCTGTGAAGAAATGCTGCAGAAAACATGTGCAAATACCACATTTAATAACATGTTTTTACTCCAAACTCACTTCATAACGTCAGCCAAGTGTTTGAAATAATTTTTTACACAGAATAAGGCACGCATAGCATTCATAGTATTCTAAGCAGCGATAAAGGCATTGTATTATTATATACTGTGATATAAGGAAAATTATAATAAGAACTCAGATAAACCATACATTGTTGTAGTCATGTGTTTATTACTCACGCTGAATCAATGAAAGCAGTTAAATTTTCTGTTTATTCAACTGCAGTGATTGTGATTTCCTGGGTGTCTTCTTCATCCTCTTCGAGTTTTCATGCGAGAGCTGATAACTGCAGAACCGTGCTTCACTGAAAGATATGCATGACAATCGCAGCTTTTGATTAATTGCGTTTGCGATTCCATTTTGATTTATCATGCAGCCGCAGGTTGTATTACTAGTTTTATTTATTGTTTTTTACTTTTCAGATGTAAAGGGTAGACTTACGACTTTATAGTTCAATTAAAAATTAATTAAAAAGATTTTCAAAATTTTATATTTTAATTTATTTTTATTCTTTTAGTGAAACATTTTTACACTTACATACTAAATATTGAGTAAATTCTAAAGCAGTGAAATCAACTGGATATACCTTAAGAACTAAGTAAATGTAAAAAAAAAATATTAAATACATTTGAGTAACTACATTTGTTACCAGATTTGCTGACAAATAAAGTAGACCCAACAGCTTAGGGTAACGCAAATATTTGGGGAATAATAAATAAATAAATTAGTGCTGTCAATCGATTAAAAAAATGAACTAATTAGTCACATTTTTTTCTCAAATTAATTGTAATTAACTGCAATTAATCCCACCTAACATTGAAGTTTTTACTTTTATATTGCAAGAATTTTACATTCAAGCTTCAAAAATAATTTTAATATTTGTTTAATGGCATTTTTTATGATTAAAGGTGAGTATCACTGATGCCAATATTACTGATGTCTCTAGGAAATTGTTCTTTTTTTCCTGATATTTAACCATTGACCATAGCCATTTAACATTACAGCATAATTGAGAGCTATCAATTTTAACATTTATTAGACTTAAAAATAACAACTTCTAATTTAAGTTAACTTAAAACAATCTTCACACAAACCTGTTATTTACCTATGCCCTTCAGCAAGTAGGAAATATACAGAAATTGCATTATCGATGAATCATTAAAGCTACAAATGTTACTGATTTAAAATTTTTTCTTTTGTTCTTTGATTAACAGACATAACAGCAGATGGGTTATGAGGTTATTTGGCTGCTATTACTTTAAGAGCTGCCGCTGCTGAATGTGGTGTGGATCTGGCACGCAAGCTAATACTGTCATTCGCACTTTAATGTGAAATGATAAAAGCTACAGCACTTGCCACCATATTTGTGCGTGCAATTGAAGAGCACATGTTCCAAGCACAGTAAAATGGCAGACAAGACAGGAAAATTATTTTTTACTGATATGTAGCCTGACCACCGCAGTTCACTGATGTTCTACTTAAGCTGCATCGTCACCTATATGTTTCCGTGCTTGCGCCTGGTGCTAAGGCAAAGTGGAGCATGCGTCTTCCATTTGATGTGGTCGTAAAGATGTTCTGCGTCAAAATTCTTGTCAAGAAAAAAGAGGCAGAAGTAGTGGTCGTGAGTGAGGTGGCCGACTCTAGCTCCGCCCCTGTGTAAACTGCGTTAAATATTTTTAACGCCGTTAAACTTGAGGAATTAATCTTCTGCATTTAATATGCTTATTTTAACCATAATGACGTTGGATCGCTTGCTGGAATTTGGCTTGTGTTTGGAGGGAGAGCTGCGAACCTTAGACTGCCACCCGGCGTTTCACTCACAGCCAAAAGATTTTGTGTCTGACTCTGTAACTTACCTATAAACAAACAGTGCACAGTTACGAGAACGTATTATCCAAATATGTAGTATCTTTAGCAATAAAATAATTTATTTTATGGAAGATACGCGAAAAGACGAATGGAAGACTTGTTTAGGTGACTGGCATTCAGTGTTGCCAAGTCCGCGGAATTGTGCTGCTTTAACACTGTTGCCACTGGTTGTCCTCGGGTTAAAGCGACCCCAACAACGTCACATTTAGCCCCTGAAATACAAATTTACCAGAGGAACCCCGATTAAAAAAAAAGTATCCTCTGGAATGCGATTTTTTAGATTTGAGTAGCAATTGGGCGGGTTTTGTTGTGAAAACTTGGCAACCCTGCTGGCATTATGTTCCAGTATGTTGCTTTGCATAAATAAATGATTTATAGCACAGTAACGATTTTATAAATGAAATAAAACATACACAAACCTGTATTTTTTATCAAAGAAATGCATCAAATCGGCAGCGCTGAGGTTGTTACATCAGGGGTAGGGGGTGCGCATTTAATTAAACTGTTTGCGATTGTTTCAGTTAAAGATGTATCTAGCAAGGCAATAAGTAGGCTAGTACATTTTGACAGACACGACTTATTAGAACGACTTATATTAAATATTATTTTACCATACAATCAAAATATAACATAGATACTAGTTAGACTTTAAAGAACGAATGTTAAAAATGGCTTGCCAAACTCCGTTCGTCCCTTCAGTGCTGCACCGAGCACGAGTCGCCACGAGGGTTCGCGCGCGCTGAGGAAGGAGCGCGACTGTTTTTGCCAAGAAATGGAAATGAAAGACGGGAAAAGGTGGTCTCTCTCTGAGCGATAAAGACGTATTAGTGCGATGAGTCACTTTTGAGATTCACGAGAATATCAGGTCATTGCAGAGGCTGATGTAAAGCCCTGTATAAAGTAACGTGATCTACACATACACATGCACAGACACCTAGAACATAATGAAAGTACTTGAATAGTGTTTTCCGAGAAATGGGCCCAATAACACTGTTAATTATTCCTTCCCGGAATCTGCGCCAACAGAATTCCACAGAAAGTTCCACAGAATTCCAGCGCCCCTCATTTACAGCTCTACACACCTCCCACCCTCGCACGCTGCTGTGATCGGTGTTTTTGTGGATTCGATGTATTTCGATGTACCACATTTAAAGCATATCGACAGAATTCCGCTGGTTTTCACCCACAATCAACGCAGATAATGTGAGGTGGTGTAATTAATAGACAATGAAAGGATGACTGAAATCAGACAATGCGTATGCAGGCAAAAAGATAAATATAACGCAATGTCTAAAGTTAAGCGTTTCCATCAAAAAACATTAAGAAAACGCGTAAAGTTGGTGATGTCGAAGACCCAATTCAGTATTTATGGCACAGGTACAGATACAGTCATATGGATGAAACCCAGAATATAAACACACCTTCGGTCCTTCAGTATAACTGTCTTAAGTAACGACAAGCTTTTTCATTATAATGTTTTCATTTTTATAGCGGAAAACGCGTAACGTTGCCTTTTTGTGTTGCGTTCATATTCGGGGTTCACCTTATAGCCGTAGTGTGAATTATCGGGAAAAAGTCGTCCGATAGCCTATAACATGGTCTTTTATCATACTCTAAGCCACGCTAGAAGCGTTAAGCGTTTAGAATGTTCCAGAATGTGCGTAATGCCACAATTAATGATTAAATATATCAAATGTACCGTTTGTTACCCACAAAGGTTTTTCCTTGAAAATTTAATAGCCTATCTTATTTTCTTCGTCTTATTTTCGGATTGTTCAAACTTTAGGATTTAAAGATATTCAATACAATGCATCTCCCTCAGACAGACTGGAACATCTGTCTGAGGTAACACGGAACGTTCTCAGAACTTTTTGGAAAGGTTCCACTTAAACTTACGGAAAAACGTTCTTTCAGTAATGTTAATAGAACGTTTGTTCAAAGTTGAGCGCCTGCTCAAATGTGGAGAGAACATTCCAAAATCATGTTCCCATGTTTGCAAAATGATAAAATGGAATGTTGTCTACCGTTTGGACAACCTTATTTTGTTAGAAGTTCTATTTCAAAATATAAAGTTTCTTAAATTCAAAACAATAATAAATAAGATCACTACAGAAACTTTCATTTGTTAACATTAGAACTAAGAATGAACAATACTTCTACAGCATTTATTAATTAATTATGTTAATTTCAACATTTACTAATGGATTATTAAAATCAAAAGTTGTGTTTGTTAACATTAGTGATTTGACTGAACTAACATGAACAATGAATGAATGACTGTATGTGTAGTTCATTGTTCGTTCGTGTTAGTTAATACTTTAATGTTAACAAATGACACCTATTTTAAAAGTGTTACCAAACTTTCTTTCTAAAAAAAAAAAGAAAACTCAGAAAGTAACAGTAATAAGTTAAGAATACTATAAATATGTCAAAATGGACCTATACAAACAATAAACATGGATGAAGAACAGTAATATACAAATAAGAAAGGATGATAGTTGCTATGTGGATTTTATATGGTTAAAACCAACTGAAAGATTGACATACTGAAATTGCAATTTTATTTGTCAGGGGCATTTAATGTGGTTATAACGTCGTGAGGTAAACCCTTGCACATTCGATAGATGGCGCTGTCGTGCCGCTGAATTAATGCGCTTCTTCATTGGCGACTTGGAAAGACAGATCCTATTTATCTTGCTACCGTTATAAAGTAGCTTTGCTTATTTTTTACTCAGACCCTCGTAATGCCATCGATTCTCAAAAAGTCTGACATAGCTGTACTATTGTAGAAGTTTCAAATCTGAGATTTCAGTCTGTCGTGATCATTTGAGAAACCTCAAGGCCGTGTAACTGCAGGATACCGCCGCAGACAGGCTAGTCAGCCGCATTCAGCCACCAGCATCACAAACATGGATCAGCACGACTCGACGTTCGGAGTGCAGCTCTTCATTTATGATCTGTCGAGGGGAATGGCCCGACAGCTCAGCCCGATAATGTTAGGTGAGTGATGTAGACAGTACATCTTTACCTTTAGATTTGTGAGGGCCGCGGAATCTACCATGAAAAAGGTTCAGCTCATTCATATTACTTCCATCGTGCTGTCGTACCCTGGTAACCTTCCAATGAGAAATCTTTCCTACTGAATATTAATGACTTAATTCTAACGTTGACTGGCAAGCTTCCAATGGCGACGACTACGTTCTTAATTATTAATAACGTAATGCTGACGTTGCGTCTTCGCTATCCAATAGCGAATGGAGTGCTTATGAATATTTAAGAGAAGCCGCAACTGTACTAGGATTCATAAATTCGCGTCCGGTTACAGCTGATATCAACAAAATCTTTTATTCACAAAACCGTAACAGCTATATTAATCGAAACCTGTTTATCTGGTTCTCTCAGTTATCTAGAATTATAAAGAACAAACTGTTTTAGAACATGATGTTCTCTACTGTAATTAATCGTTCTGGAATGAGCGATTATGATTGTAAAGGTCAATTAAATAGAACATAATGTAACTATTTAAGTGGTAATATAATATATTTTCATAATATAAATAATATGAGGAACATATGTCATATATCTAATAACTATCTATTACTGTATGATTTCTAAAACATATTCTCTCTTACAGGAAAACAGCTTGATGGGATTTGGTAAGTGAAATAATATCTGCCTATAATATAAATAAGTTAAATATACAAATGTTAGTTATGTAACTATATGCTTTTCCTGTATCAAATGTCAACACAGGCACACATCTATAGTGGTCTACGGAGAGGAATTCTTCTATGGTGGTGCCGGGATCTCTAGTTGCACACCGGTACAATCGCAACCCACTTTTAGTACTCAAGATAGGACAAGCACTTCAAAAATGTAGCCCAAAAATATTCACAGTGTACTTCATACTGTGCTGTTTGTGAGCCCTCAATTTACATGTTTATTGGCATCCATGTGAAGCTTTGAACAGCACGTCTTAGCACATTGTTTTCATCCGTTTAGTCAGCTTGTTGAGATTAAAAGGCCTTGGAACATAATTGTTCCTAAGAGGTACATTTCTTCTAGGGCAGCTACAAGGACAGCATGTACCATACTGTGTATGTGTGTTTACAGGGCGGGACGATGCTCGGACCTCCAGACACAGTGGTGGAGCTGGGAAACACAGAGGTGACGGAGGAGATCTTTATGGATTATCTGTCCTCACTTGGAGAAACAACATATAGGTAACTGTGTGTCTTTAACAGTTTGTTTCTTAAAATAAAAACAGGCATTCATTTCTTCCAGTGTGAAGTCTTTATGAAGTTTTTGGAGTGTACAAACATGTGCTTTGTATGCATTTTGTAGGCCTCTGAAATCTCTTGTCTCTATTTCTCTCTACAGTGGTGACAAGTACAGATTGTTTGAACACAACTGTAACACATTCACTAATGAGGTGGCCCAGTTTCTCACTGGCAATAAAATTCCCTCCTATATCACAGATCTACCATCTGAAGTGCTCTCCACGTAAGTATGCTAAACATAAACCTGCTCACAAACGATTCTCAGTGTTATTTTTACTTCCACTTGATGGGTAAATATTTAGTAAATACACCCAGAGGATAAATAAATACCTTGAGATCTGCACTGTAAATCTGTGTTTGAAAGTTGTTAATAAACATTATTAAACATTAACGATTATTGGAGTACATTTTTCCTGTTTCTTTGTGGGTCATTCCATGAAATCGGTGCCTTTTCCACTTGGAAAAAGTGAAACATAAAACGTTTAATCAATCTTTTTTAAATATCCATGAAATAAAGACACCTTAAAATGTAAGAAACTGTATTGTGCAACTCAGGCTATGTACCTTATTATTTTATGACTGTTTTTCTACCTTATGTTTTGGTATTTTGTCTACCCTGTTACTTGCTATATTTTAATTAAAACTCATATGCCACTGAATGATATAGGCATTAGTTTAATTATATACTGAGGGTGACCTTTAAAATGATTGAATTTTACACAGGCAGTCTTTAAAAACAGGGTCAGACCTAATCAATGTCATCCCTGTTACCCACATCAAAACCTGTTACTCTAAAAAGTAGCAGGCTGACAATAACAGGTTTGACGATTTCAAATAAATTTGCTAATTGCTAGCTAATAGTCAAGTTCACAAAAGCACATATTGTACACTTTGAAAGGATTTTACTTGTAGATATTGATTATATTAAATGTACGAAATAATTGTTTAAATTTAAATGGTAAAATGGTAACAGAATTGACAATGAACATTATAGTGGAGTGAGAGAAACATGCTTGTGTTTTAAGTGCTGGAATCCTGGTTGAGAGATGATGCAACCTCCTAGAAATGATGTCACTTGAATGTACATTATTTTACAAGGGTTTTTTGATGAGGGTAACAGGGCTGACATGAAATCAGGGAACACCAATAAAATGATTTATATTTTATAGAAAAAATGCATACTTATGCCAATAACAATGAGACTATATTTAGAATAATATGTGATTTTTATATCATTTTGCCTTCTTTTTGCAAATTAAAAGTCCTGCTGAAAAAGAAAAAACATAGTGAGGGACAGGCCAAAAACCTTACCCATACCAGCATAAATGCTTTTTAATTTATTTAAAATAATATTTAATAGACATTTTATGTAATATTGATGAAAGCATGCATATTATCTTTATGTTCTTAAATTGCACATGTGTTTGTTGTTATATTAAATCTATGTTTGATTATTTCTTAAGGACACAAAAGGCACTGATTTCGTGGAATGACCCTTGTAATTATGAAAATTATTAGCGACTTCTTAGAAAAAAACCTTTTCTACACTTATGTATCTTTATTGTCAAAAGGTACAATTAACAAGAAATTAAATGTTTGGATGCATAATGGTAATGAAAAATTGAAGAGAATGTGCTTAAATGTACAGATATGAATGTGCCAATGCCAGAAAAAAAAAAAAAAAAAAAAAACTTAAAGAGACACCCTCATGTCATTCCAAATCTGCATGACTTTCATTTTGTGAAACACAAAACTATTTTGAATAATGTTTTTAACCATACGATTAAACGAATAATTCACCCCAAAATTAAATTTTGCTGAAAATGTACTCACCCTTAGGGCATAAAAGATGTAGATGAGTTTGTTTCTTCATTGCAACAGGTTTGGAGAAATGTAGAATTACATCACTTGCTCACTGCAGTGAATGGGTGCCGTCAGAATGAGAGACCAAACAGCTGATAAAAACATCACAATAATCCACAAGTAATCCACACGCCTCCAGTCCATCAGTTAACATCTTGTGAAAAGAAAAGGTTAATTTGTAAAAACAAAATCCATCATTAAGGCATTTTAACTATCACTTCTGGCCAAAATACTAGTCCATAATCCATAATAATGCTTTCTACAGTGAAAAAGTCCATCTCCTGTTGCTCTCTCACATCAAACATATTTATTTAGAACTGTTTTGGCTTGTAAACGGTGTTGATCTGTGCGTATTTATCTTCTGATTCAGATGAGACATCTATTTTACTGAAAAAAGTATTATTGTGGATAGAGGACTCTAGAAGTAATAAGTTGATGTTAAAACGTCTTGAATTTGTTTCCCACAAGCACATAGCTTTTTGCTTCACAAGACATTAATTGATGGACTGGAGTGGTGTGGATTACTTGTGGATTAATTTTGATGGACTCTCATTCTGACGGCGCCCATTCACTGCAAAGGATCCATTAGTGAGCAAGTGATATAAAACCAAACGACTCCAAATCTGTTCTGATGAAGAAACAAACTCATCTACATCTTGGATGGCCTGAGGGTGAGTAAATATTCAGCAATTTTTCATTTTTGGGTGAACTGTCCATTTAGTCATCCTAAAAATAGGCTTCATTTTCTTCAAGCAAATTTGTATTTATTGATTTTGTAGTGAAATGTGAGATTCACCCATTTGTGATTGTATAACTGTGATGTTCTCTCATTTTCAGCTGTCACATATCCAATGCTGAACATTTATGTAAGAAGATCTGTGTGATTTTCACAGTACTTCATGCTCTCTCTTTCTCACTCAGGCCATTTGGTCAGGTGCTGCGGCCAATCCTGGACTCGATACATATTGCCCCTCCAGGCGGAAACGTGATCAGCAGCCAAAATAATCATAGCTAGATCAGCTTTGTAATCTCTCTCTCTCACACAAACAAACACACACCTACACACGCAATAATTCACACATACGCTGTTTATACACACACATTAGCCCTGTTGTAAATGAAGTTGGCTCAACACACCTCGTTCAAGAGCGCTGAACAAAATTCTGGTCCATGTTCACAGTTGCCCAGATATTTTCATGCACAAGGTCCAGGTCATTCTTTCCAGAACACTGATGGTTCATATTTTTCACTGTTGAGTTCTTGGTTTCTATGGTTTTCATTTTAATATGTATCTTCATTTTGTATCTCTACAGCCCACCACATGCAAAGGTCATTTACTGTTTGTTGATGACAATCCAACTTTTTTCCCCTGTTGTTAGTTATGATTCCTTTCGCATCATTTCATGCATTTTTTTCCCCAATATGTTGATATGTATTAATATTGGCAAGCCAAATCTTTAAAAGACCATGTTTAATTTTATTCTTAATATATATTTATTTATGTTTGTGTGTGATTTTGTGGCTAAGAAGCACATGTGGCTTGCATTCTGAAGAAATGACTAAATATGACCGGATGGACCATGATACATTTTGCTCAGATTCAGAGAGAAATATATGTATCTGTGCCTTTGTCATGGCAGCTTGGGCACAAGTAACATTTTAATCATAACTTAACTGTAAAGTACGAATTATTTATACAAGCTATGCTTAAGGTAGACGTTGTCTCTTCCATTTATTTAACCAACTGAGTGCTTTTATATATGCTTTATGCTGATTTTTATTTTCATGAAAGGAAAGTTTGCTGCTGCCATCAGTGTTATACGGTTGAATGCGTGACTTTGTTATTGCTATTTATGAACATATTCTTATTTTAAATTGGTTTATTTATTAAGCACAATAATAATGTAATATTCAGAGATGTTTGATGAAAGACTATTGCCACTTTTATTTTGTTTTCATGCTGCTGTTGTGTAAAACTCCTGTTTTAATGGAAGTCATCTCATTAAAGAACCAGCACTGAGTCTACATTAAAGATGTGTGTGTGTGTTTCTTCTCTTCACTTTTTTTTGCAAAAAACATAGACGTTGCATGTCAAAATGTATACATCCAGTCTTTGAAACTGACAGTTCACAATTCTGAAACAAAACTGTTACAAAACAGAACTGTAGGTCCATCGACAAAGATGATTTAAATAGTTTTTCAGTATATATAGGAATCTAAAAATAATAGCATGATAACCTGAATACAAATATATGTAATATGGCCAATCCATAGTTATATTTAGTTAAAAAAGTAGCATATTCTGCACCTGTACTCAGAGTGATTCTTACAAGAGAAAAGCTGACTATCCTTGTCATGTGAAGTATACATCTGTGAAAAGCGAGATGTTTTTAAAAGTGTGCTACCCTAGAAAAACACCAGATGGAGATGTTACACAACGCAATGCCGCTGTGCTTCAGCTCTCTGGTTCTTTCTTCCAAAACTAAGTAAACAGAACAGAGTGAGGCAGGATGCGTAGGTAACACTTTGCCTTATTTGCAGTTATAAGTGCAATCTCCTCTAAGAGACAAGATGAGAGACAACAGGTCCTTCATCTGATTTCCCAAACTAGAAGATACATAAATGGCATCTTAACACTTTTTTTCAGCACACCAGAACTCAGTTCTATAGTGTTTTCTGTTTTTCGGTTTTGCCACGGTGGTGAGTTGATTTCAGGGCTTTTATAACAAATCACTTGACCCGAGTAGTTTCATGGAGCCCATTTTCAAAATTTTCTCATAAATTACAAGGGTTAGTTCAGCCAAAAATAAAAAGTCTGTCATCATTTACTCACCCTCAAGTTGTTCCAAATTTGCATGAATTATTTTCTTCAGCTAACTAAATACTTTCTGCTCCCCATTGACTTCCATAGTGTTTTTCAATTTTGGGTAATTTATTCATTTAACCCCACTCGCTCACTATACTTCAAGTCCAGAAACCATTTATTAGTTATAAACTGGGAAATTTAGTAAAATAAATGATTAAACTATCTCTATCTTGAAACTTTCACTTATAAATTCTGAGACCAAAATAACTTGTTCTTTAAAAGGGGTCACTTAATGTGACTTAACTTTTTTGGCCTTTTGACATGAAAGACTAAAACTTCCAAAATTCATCCCCAATGCAAAAAACAAAACAAAAACAAAACAAAACAAAAAAACATTAAATGACAGTAAGCTGCAAAAGCACTTTGTTCTGAGCTTCTGCAAAGGTCTGATGTCAGACAGAAACATTAAGCAATTAAGGGGCCAAGCACAGCAGAGGTAAAATGAACAGCCAAAGAGCTTTCTTTAATTACTCAGTAAAGACCAGGGTTCTCTAACCCTGTTCCTGGAGAGCTACCTTCCTGGAGACTTCCAACCCTGCTTCAATACACCTGTCTGTAATTCAGTAGCCCTTTGATTAGCTGGTTCAAGTAGATGCCCAAAAAGACAGACATAGGCCACTCCATATCTAAGGAGAACACTCTTATGATTTTTGGGCAATCTGGTCAGACGTTACAAGCAGAAATGTCAATTTTTGCAGAAATGTCAACCAGTAGGTGAACTTCTCATGTGCCCTCAGGTCATGCTTGTTATAACACATACCAAGTTTGGTCAAAATCCATCAAAGCGTTGTGAAGATATAATAATGTCCATTTTTGCACAAACCTTGTCAAATTTGTTAATGTGCTCTATGAGAATGGTTTGGTACATCAAAAAGCTTTTGAGAAATTTCTTCCAGAATGCTCTTAAGATGATCTGAATGAGCCAAATTTGGTGAAAATTGGACAAACCGTCCAGGATGAGTTTGAAGAAGAAGATTTTTTTGGAAAATTCAAAATTGAGAAAAATCTTGTATGAATCTTGAAAAAATTTTGGTGTTATTATGTATTTGACTCAGTATGAGCCAAAGAATCCAAGGAAAAATTAGTTTGCTTCTAGACCTTATGGATCAAAAGTTGTTAACAGAAACATGAGTGCAAATCTGACCTGTTGGTGGCACTAGAGAGATTGTGTTAGAGACTTAAAACTTTACTGTGGTTAATGACGAGACTGTTCTCTATGCGTGTGCCAAATTTTCCACAAGCAGTTCTATAAGATTCATAACAATATGCTGAAACATTTGAAAAATACAACATTGTACTTCAAAATTCGAAATGGTTCATGCTCAAAATGGCTGACACAGGAAAATTGGGTATCATTTGATTCGGCATGCCACTCCAAACTGCCACTGTCAAACTGTTCAGAAGTTATAAACAAAAGTGTCAACTTTTTAAATATCTTTTGACCAGGAGGTGGCGCTGTGGGTGGAAATTGGACAAACCACCTAGAGTGAGTTCAAAAAAGTACCTGTAGAATTTAAAAATTTTGCTATGCATTTGTCTTGGCATGGAATCAGAAGATAAAAGAATTTTGCTTCTAGACCTTACGATTCAAAAGTTATTAGCAGAAACATGAGTGCAAATTTGGCCTATTGGTGGTGCAAATTTGCTATGGTTAATATTCAGACTGTCCTCTATCTGTGTGCCAAATTTCATAACTTTCCCACACGCAATTCTATTGGCAGCCATAGACTCCCAGACCAGAAGAAGAATTGCCAACACCAGACCACTAGCAGCCCAGAAAAAGACTTTTCTGTTTGAATGAATTGTTTTCAACTAAGTGTTTTCCTTCCTTTTACAGAACAACCACCGGAACAATAACCAACCTGGATTTGAAAGAGGCCATTCAACTAAAACCGGCTTGCTGTCAGTGAATGAATGACTATGGAAGGCAAGAGATGAGTCTAAATAATCTCATTCTGCTAAATTTATCTGCTGCTTTTAACAATGGAACTGCACTTCGCTGGTTTGAGTCTTACCTCACAGTTAAGTACTTCAGAGTTGCTTGGGAAAAGAGAGGTATCCTAATTACATCAACTGGTCACTGGGGTTCCTCAGGGATCAGTTCTTGGACCCCTCCTCTTTTCTATATACACTGCATTACTCGGACCCATCATACAGGTACATGGTTTCTCCTACCACTGCTATGCTGATGACACACAGCTCTACCTCTCATTTCAACCAGATGATCCAACAGTATCTGCTCTGATCTCAGGCTGCCTGGTGGACATCTCAGCATGGATGAAAGAGCATCACCTGCAGCTCAACCTGGCAAAGACGGAGCTTTTCATCTTCTCACCAACCCCTATCAGTACAGCACCAGTTTACCAACCAGCAAGGTTTATCAACGATAATCCCATTGAGTTCAGCCAAGAATCCTGGGATGATCCTTGACGATACCTGACCTTTAAAGATCATACTGAAAAAACGGCACAATTAAACAACATTAGAAATATAATGCTTTTCCTAACACATCCTCATCCAGGCCCAAGTCATTTCTAGGCTGAACTATTGCAATGGCCTCCTAGCTGGACTTCCAACATGTGCAATCAGACCTCTGCAAATGATTCAGAATGCAGCAGCACGTCTTGTTTTCAATGAGCCCAAGAGAGCCCACGTCACTTCTCATCTCTCTGCACTGGCTTCCAGTCGTGGCTCGCATCAAGTTTGAGACATTGGTGCTGCCTACAGAACAGCCACGGGCTCCGCATCCTGCTACCTCTGCTCGCTCTTACAGGTCTACCCCCCCGTTGGTAAGTGAACGGCACCTCATGGTCCCATCGCAGAGATGCTCAAAATCTCTCTCAAGGATGGTTTCTTCCACCATTCCTTGCTGGTGGAATGACCTACCTAACACTATCCGAACTGCCGAATCACTCACAGTTTTCAAGAAACAGTAGAAAATGCATCTCTTCCGTGAGCATCTAACCACGTCCTCTTAAAAAAATATCTGTATGTGAAACAATATTTGGTTCCCTCATCACATTCAAGGGTCTTTTTTCAAGAAAACTTGAGATGATTACGAAACAAGCTTCTTCTTCAAATGACATCTTTATTATCCATTTTTCTAGTACTTAAGGACAATGTCCATTTGTTGTCTTTGTGACTGGATGCATCATTACAGAAGGGGCGCCTGTGTTCCCCCCTGAAGTCAACCCCGTTACACTCATTCACTGACTCACTCTCTCGTTGGCTCTCTGCAGCTAACACTGTCACTGCGGGAGGTGTGACCTCTGCGGAGACGTCTCCAATCCTCTCACACACTTGTGGTCACAAGAGTGTGTGTGTGTTTTTGTGTTATGACTATGACAGACCCTCGATCTGACAACCCAAAGTCTTGGTGCACACGTAAACATGACCCAGAAAGATTCTGAGGGAACATCTCAGAATAGAAATAAGCAGTTTAAACCCAAACTTAATCCCCACAGAGAGACCTATGATGGATTCTCTTGGTACCCTGTCCTGTTTGATTAAATGCTATGTCATTTAGGTGAAATTTCGATGGTGGGGCATTATAATAGAGGAAACACTTTCAGCAAACATCGTATGTGTCGAACACTCATGTCAATGAATAATCATCAATTCTTAAAGCACAAAAAATTTTTCCCAAATAATTACAAAGAAATGGCAAGTAGAATTGTTACATTTTGAAAGAGTTCCTACAACTTCAAAAGGTAATTTTTTTTTTGTTTTGGTACCGATAGCCTTGTATTGTGCTATAGGCGTCCCGAGTTCGAATCCCGGCTCGAGGACCTTTCCCGATCCCACCCCCTTCTCTCTCTCCCTCTTCACTTCCTGTCAGCTATGACCTATGATAATAAAAGCAAAAAGGCCATATATATATATATATATATATATATTTTTTTTTTTTTTAGTAAGGAACAGTTGACCTAAAAATAAGAAATTTGTCATTGTTTAGCTTTGAAATGTGCATATGTAAAAATTAAAATATACATATATTGTATACATGTGATTAATGAGTAAATTTTTTAATTGACTGACAGCACAAAAAATATATACGAAATATAAAAAAAATAAATATATATTATTTCATTTTTAAAACAATTTAAAATTAAAATATTAAAATTAAATTTAAATAAAAAATATTATTTTAGTCTTTGCACTTAAAAATTTCATATTAGATTAATATGTTAGTTTCTTTGTGATTATTTGTGACATTTACTTCTGAGTGAAAATTGTTTCTTTAAAATCTTGTGATTTTAAACCTATGACTAACTTTTAAATGTGCAAATGAGATTTGATAGCTACATGGCAGAAATGCTTTATGAAAGTTGAGACAGATTATTGTATTATTGTACGCTCTACAAGAAAATCTTTCTTTCTGAACTCTTTCTACTTCAAAATGTAATGTTTAATTCAATGTGTTGCTGTTTCTTTGTAATTATTTGTGAAATTTACTAGGTATTTCTAAGTGAAAATGGTTTTAGAGTAAAAGCAAAAGGGAATTTCAGTCTTTTCCTCAAAACTATATGATTCAGAAGACTTAGAATATAGTGCACAAGGCATAAAAACAATTTTTAGGTGTTTTTAAGGTGTAAGGTGTATGGGAATGAACAGTATTCACATTATTCAAAACATCTCATTTAGTGTGCTATAGCAGAAAGATCCTAATCACAGAGGTTTGAGGGTGAACAAATGAGTGATTTTTCAAAACAGAACTGTTCCTTTAATTTGAGGCGATTATGATGTCATAGACCCATTTTTAACTACCGCTCAGTCGTTCCCAGAGACTCATTTGGTGTTTCATCATAACGTCCAGACATTATGTCTCACCCTCGCTTTGGCTGTCTTTATATGCGAGGTCTCATCTTAAGTGGGTCGGCTCGCAGACAGAAGCACAACTGAGCTTCCTGTTCTTCTCCAAGAGTTTAATTCCAGCTTTATCTGGAGATCTAATGTCTGACTGCCGCTTACGGTATTTCTGAGAACGTTTTCCAACCCTTTCTGTCTCTCTGCCACTGTCATAAATGAACTGAATGAACTGAAATGAGAGCAAGAGTCTCATGCTTGAGTGCATGTACTCGTGTCTCTTCTACTTTGGCTTCTAATATCTCTCCATCCATTTCTCTCATCTCCCGTCCCTCACGCAATCTCTCGTGACTTGTCAGATTCTCCAGCTCACTGACATACACTTTCAAACCATAGCAAGCAACTTTTTCAATATATTGTTTCATTTTCCCTTCTAGCCTCTGTATTTCTTATTTCATTTTCTTTCCAGTTCTTAGGTAACATAACACACAGTGTTTTCTTGTTTTACTACAAAAATCTAAAGAGATTTGAATCAGATGCACCAGTAAAAAATTTGCTTTCACTCTCCACAAAGCTGAGATATTCTACAAGCACATTATTTAGAGTATTCACTGAAAATGACCATGACTGTCTTGATTTAAAAAACAGTTGATTGTTTTATTTGCAGTAAATAAAAAGTGCTTTCTTCACTTAAAAGAGTAAAAACTTAAATTTAATTAAATTTTGATCAAATTTTGATCTTCCAGCCATCCCAGCCAGCTTCAAGCCATCCTAGATGTATATGACTTTCTTATTTCAAACAAATCCAATCGAAGATATATTAAAAATAAATGTCTCAGTTCTTCCAAGCTTTATAATGGCAGTGCGTCCATCCATCATAAAAAGTACTCCACCCAGCTCCGGGGGATTATTAAAGGCCTTCTGAAATGTATCGATGCGTTTGTGTAAGAAAAATATCCATATTTAAAACTTTATAAACTGTAATATCTAGCTTTTGCTAACTGTCGCATGCAGGTTCATAAAAGACATTCCAGCGGATGACGTAGGATGTAGGATGCTTACACTATGCTTTCCATCATCCGCTGGTAAGCCACTCTCCCTCTTGTTATCCAAGATGTTCATGTCTTTCTTTCTTAAGTCGTAAAGAAATTATGTTTTTTTGAGGAAAACATTTCAGCATTCCTCTCCATGTAATGCTCTTCTATGGTGCCCCTGAGTTTGAACTTTCAAAATGTAGTTTAAATGCAGCTTCAAAGGGCTAGTGAAAAGATCAGATTTTTTTTTTTTTTTTTTAAATATATATATACAATTTACATACTTTTTAACCTTAAACGCTTGTCTTGTCTAGGTTTGTGTGAACTCTGTTGAAAAACTCCTATCTCATTTTCTCCTCCAACTTCAAAATCATCCTACATAGCTGTTTTACTTTTTTATGTAAAGGGCGTTCTTTGCATGTTCACCTTGTAAACACTGGGTTGGTACTTCTGCAGCGATTTATGATGATATTGAAGTTGGAGAAGAAAATGAGATGGGAGTTTTTCGACATACCATAACTGTATTGAACTGGAAAAACCATACAGAGCTAAACAAGACGATTGTTTGAGGTTGAAAAGTATATAAATTGTAATTTTTTAAAAGAAAATAACCGATCGTTTCGCTAGACAAGACCCTTCTTCCTCTGCCCTTTGAAGCTGCATTTAAACTGCATTTTGGAAGTTTAAACTCAGTGCTTTCCTCAACATAATTTCTTTACAACTTAAGAAAGAAAGATATGAACATCTTGGATGACAAGTGAGTGAGTACATTTCTGTAATTTTGTCATTTTTGTTCTAGAAGTGAACTACTCCTTTACGTTTTGATGTATTTACAGTAGGAAATTCACAAAATATCTTCATGGAACATGATCTTTACTTAACATCCTAATTATTTTTGCCATAAAAGAAAAATCGATCATTTTGACCCAAACAATGTATTGTTGGCTATTGCTACAAATATACCTGTGCTACTTATGAATGGTTTTGTGGTCCAGGGTCACATATAATAATAAAAAATAGCAATTGCAATTCCACAAATCAAATCTATTTTGGTCCAGCATGCTGTTATTTTCCCTGAAAGTTGAGTTTCATTTGTCCTTCTGTTCACTACTTTGTCTTTTACAAACTTGTGTGACATTGACCCGAGGGGCACCACCGCAGGGCACGAGCCATATGGATTTCTCCTGAGACTGGCATGACCCACCTCAGTCAAGGCCAACTATATAAACACACATATGCACATGGAGGACAGAGGTTGCTTACGCATGTGTGACTTTAGCAGAAAGCACTGCATGTACATTTGCCTGAGACAGCAGGAACACTGTGACCAATGTAACTTTAATGTCCTCATGTATACCAAATGCATGCACGTAGTTAACATGCACATCATGTGCATGATCTCACATACTGTATGTATTAACTTAAACTCATGCAGTGCAAACATTTATATCTATGATTTACTACTAATTTAATTAGAATAGAATATTAAGACATTGGTTTAATTTGATTTAAACATTTATGTGGGTAATGGTTACAAATATTGGAAATTAATTTGTGAAGTCGAGCAAGACAGGCATTTTTTTTTTTTTTAGAAAATGACAGATTGTTTTGCTAGATAAAACCCTTATTGCTTGGCTGGGATCGTGTAGAGCTCATTGAGGCTGCATTAAAACATTGCATTGCAATTTGGACCTTCAACCCGTTGCTCCCCATTAAGGTTCACTATATGGATAAAAAAATCTGAGATGTTATACTCAAAATAAATAAATAAATAAATGTCACCCAGTATCACAGCTGACCCAAACAAGTCTATCATCAATGTGTTGTGATTTTATAAATTGTGAAAAGTGTTTTTCATGTCTAAGAACAGATCAATATAAATGCTTTTCACTATACAGACCCAGCTGTTATATTCAAATGGTTTTAGATGAAAATCTCTCTGTGTGCGCTATTGACTTTACTGATAAAGCATCAACTACTAGATTACCAGAAATATTAGTGTGTCAAAGTAGTTTAGACACACACTCACAACATCTAATGTGTGCCATGAGTGTGTGTGTGAGTGCTTGTTCGAGAGGGATATGAAGTGAATTCGTTATCTGTGACATTTTCCCATTGCGGTTGTGAAGGCAAAAGAAATTGTGTTATTGCACTGCTGAGTGACCAAAGCTCTCCAGGTACAGTAGATTTCAAGCACTGCTCATAAGTTACCTTCAATACTGACAATGCTGATTCCATTCGACTTTAAACAGTGATTCAGAATATCAGGGTTGATATCACAGCGACATACATTGACAGTGAATATTGACTCATCTAAGCAGTTTTTGCCCAAGGGCAGGACAGACAGTTACTTAGTCCGACACATGGATGCCCATGATGTAACTAGACTGAGAAATGCTGGGCTTGTACATTTTACTAGCACGCAGCATCTGGACAACAATGTAGAAAACACCATAAAAGCAAGTCAGAGCTTTGTGCACATGTGTGCGTTTATCCAATACAGCATGCACAGTAAATGCTTTGAAAATGTACTATATTGCAGAAAGTGTGATTCATAGACCACTGTGACATATAGTAAGCCTATAGCTAGTCTCTAAAGATCATTCCTCCCTCCCATCCGTTTTTCCTTCTCACGGTATGTAAAAATGAAAAGGGCATAGAATCACTTTCATTTATAATGAAAAGAACGAGTAATTTAAACGTATGTAGACTGATGTAATTAATATTCCTCTGAAAAAAGTGCACCTGTGTTTCTCTGACATTGAGAAATTAGCTTTGTTTTCAAGTGCTTTATGAACAAGATTTATTAACATAAAATAGGACGCATCTCTCTCAGATTGTCACATTGCTGATCAATGTGGGTTCTTCAGTGACTGATTCTTAAAATTTTACCCTTCCTTTCCCTTCACTATTGATTATTTGGTTGCATACTTGCATCAACAGTCACCTGCGGGTCACTGTCACCAACTCACCATTCAGAGAAGTGATGTGATTTATAATCAATAAGCTGCAAAAGCCAGCATGTAACGTTGTTTCCTGATCCTGTTCCTCATTCTTCTCCTCATAATTTTCTGGAATTTCTTCATCTAACAATTTTTAAAAGGGAACTTCGGCTATTAAGACTTGTATGGCTTAATACAATGTAAATGCTGTCTCTTACTGAAAAATGTAGTAGAAACCCATGAAGGATTTACATTATTTAAAAAATCCACATTGTTTTATACATATTTTGGACTGTGGGGGGTGCCATTATTTGAATGATGTGAAATGGTTGCACTCAGTGAGTTACTGGCACTACCTGTCGCTATTTTTTACCGCATCACAACTCAGAAAATAAAATACATTGTGTGGCTTTTGGTTGTAATTTTCAGTTGATGGGCAACAAGAGAAGTGATGTAAGTCTTCACTGTTTTCCTAGTGATGAGAAGAGAAGAAAAGAATGGGAAGATGCCTGTGGACGAATAAAACTTCCTGAAGACCCTGAGGCTTTTAGTCGACCACAGGTACTGAAAGAGCTTACAAATGGCAGAGACAAGAAACGCTAGATGCCATCTTGTCAGGATGTAAACATGACAACGCTTGTAATGATGCCACAGCCACTGAAGGAGTTTCTCAGCGTGGATTTCACTCGATATCCGGGGTTTAAACTCTTTGTGAAGAAAAATTAATTGTACGGCATTTGGTTTAAGCCTGCGCTTATATCTATCGCCAACTGTAAGCTCTTTCAGTAGTTGTGGTCATCGTATTAGTATTTTATTTTCAGAGACGTGTTGTGGTAAAAATAGCAACGGGTAGCGACAGTAGCTTAACGAGTGCTACCATTTCACGTCATCAAAACAATGGTGCCCCCTATAGTCCAAAACATGTATAAAATGATGTGGATTTTTTTTAAATAAGACAAATCTTTCATGGGTTTTCAACTACATATTTCAGTAAGAGACATCATTTATGTTATATTAAGCCATACAAGTCTTTGATTTACTGACAACGTGCACATTAAAGAACACAGAAGCACAAATGTTAGTAAATTGCGTTGCGTGATTTATTTGAATACTATCCTCCCATTAATTAGCCCATAATTTACTCATCCTCCAGGCATCCTAGGTGTATATGACTTCCTTCTTTCAGACGAATACATTTGGAGTTCTACTAAAAATTATCCTGGCACTTCCAAGCTTTAGGACGGCATAGACGGGTGTTTCTCTTCACACGGAAGCAGCTCCGGCCGGATGACGTAATATGTCATCATTGCGCATGCGCCGGTGAGTCTCGCATTTGTTTACAGAAGCAAAGGAAGCAAAGTTTCCTTACTTTAGCAAAGTTAAACCAGTCTCCTCTTGGTTTATATTGAAATCCTCCGACAATTTTCTTTTCAAATCCTTGTTTTGAACTTCTAATTTGTGACCGGTGCTGTCTCCACGGTGCGTTCGTGTTTGTCACTTCCGTGTGCGACCAGTTCGGCGCAAGCTAGATTAAAGTGATTTTAAATATGGATAATTTTCTTACAAAAATGCATTTATTTACTGCAGAAGGTCTTTATTTTTATTATGGATGGATGCACTTTATTGGACTTGTTTTGGACTGATGAAGAAACACCCGTCTATGCCGTTCTAAAGCTTGGAAGTGCCAGGATCATTTTTAATATAACTCCCATTGGATTTGTCTGAAAGAAGGAAATCATATACACCTAGGATGCATGGAGGGTGAGTAATAAATGGGTTAATTTTCATTTATGTGTGAACTATTCCTTTAACGGTTTGTGCTGGCGCAAGCTGTTAGTAAATCTGGCCCCTAGAGTGTTTTAACTACATAGATACAATTCAGATTAGAGTGTTATCATTTTAACCTGACAATGATGATTAAAAACAACCTCTTTGGCCAACAAGCTGTGACTCTAGATTAGCAACTCACAAACAACTCACAATCACAACCGGATAGCAGCATTCTGGCCACCATCTAGAACACTTCAGTACTGTGACACTGAGTTTTGCTTTAAAAAAATGCCAAAATGTATGATTTTTTTGAAGTTCTGTTTGCTGCCACTAGTGGCCCAGAAATGACACACAGCAGCTGACATGTTCTCCCCTTCTCTCACACACTGTCTGTTTATCCATGACATTTGTGCATCTCCATGATTGCACCTTATTTAGCATATGCATGCATGCATTCTCCACGATTATCTGGCCTTGAGGTGAAACTCAAATTTAAGTGTAAATTATAAGTACTTTGTTTACATCAAACTACATTAAATATATTAATACTTAAGGATGTTTCCTCAGCTTTATGCACTTTCATGTCCCAGGAATTGTTGTAAAAATATAACTTCAACACCATAATTGCTGCTGTTATTGTTTTACAATAGGCATGTAATAATATTTTCATAAATATCTATTTTTTTAAAAACACTGTTAGTTGGCTAATGAAATAAACTAATAAGAGTTTTCACAATGTGTCCACAGGTCAGAGATGCCCATAGTTGAAAAAAACATAAATAAAACACTGTGCCAGTGTGCATATAGACTTAGCTTTTGAACCTCAGGGTATATCCATAATCAGCATCATTCTCCCTGCCTTTTTTGCTGTTTTCTCCTTTGCTTTTCCCTCCGGATCTATGATAAACTGACGTTTCTTTGCTGATATGCACATTTCCCCAATCACTTCATCTCTAGTCCCTTCACACACACACACATAATCTGTATCTGGATCCCCCAGAAATTCTCCTGCTTCACGGCGGATGCCGCGTTGCCTCAGTGACTTCTTTGATGTTATAGGCCGTCACGGCGGGGGAGCCGGCTCAGGCTTTGTAAGGCGAGGTGGTGACGTCACAGCATGTAAACTCAAAACTCAAACATAAACAGGGCTCGCTGCAGTGCAGCGCTGCAGGATTATAACACTTCAGTCACGCAGGCCTCTGATGGATATATCAGTCCAAAAGAAGCAACATTAAAAGAATGTTCCGCATGCAGTACGAGTTAACATTCAGCTTGTGTGGCATCCTGCTAATTACCACAAAAAATAATTTTGACTCATCCCTCAGTGCATAACTTGTGCATATTATGATGCTGTTCGCATCGTAAAAAATGTGTTTTTGCTTCATTTTTACAAATTTAGAGGGATTTATTTATTTAATGATTTATTATTACAGTATAAAATAGTGGTTTTCTATTTTAATATACTTACAAATAGTATTTACTCCTGTGAAGCAAAGCTGAATTTTCAGGATCATTACTCCAGTCTTGTTGTGCTGCTTAATATTTTGTTTTTGGAACATTTTTTTTTCTTGATTCTCTGATGAATAAAATGTTAAAAATAACAGCATTTATTTAAAACAGAAATCTTTTGTAACAATACATTTGTTTTCTTTATTTTACAAAAGACCTTTTACAGTAATGCATTATTAATAAGACAATAAATGGCAGTGTTTTAAGTTGATTTTGCTGGTATAAGGAAACAGTTTAAAGGAGAAGTTCACATATAAAGTACTCACCCCCTTGTCATCCAAGATGTTCATGTCTTTCTTTCTTCAGTCATAAAGAAATTATGGTTTTTGAGGAAAACATTTTAGCATTTTTCTCCATATAATGGACTGATATGGTGCCCCGATTTTGAACTTTCAAAATGCAGTTTAAATGCGGCTTCAAACGATCTCAAATGCAGCTGTAAATGATCCCAGCTGAGAAAAAGGGTCTTATCTAGTGTAACGATCGGTTATTTTCATAAAAATAATACAATTTATATACTTTCATTACACTTACATCCTATATTGCTGTTTTAACTTTTTTATTAAGGGTGTTTGATCTTCTTTTTTTGTTCACTTTGCAAAGACTAGGTCAGTACTTCTGCAGCGATGTAGGATGATTTTGAAATGAGTTTTGAAGTTGAGGGACAAAATACGAGTTTTTCGACATACCCTAACTGTCTTGAGCCAGAATACACAGAGCTCAGGGAGAGAAAGGCAAGACGAGCATTTGAGATTAAAAAGTATTTAAATTGTATTTTTTAAATGAAAATGCAGATTGTTTCACTAGATAAGACCCTACTTCCTCGGCTGGGATCGTTTGAAGCCGCATTTAAACTGCATTTTGGAAGTTCAAAATCGGGGCACCATATCAGTCCATTATATGGAGAAAAAAGCTGAAATGTTTTCCTCAAAAAAATTATTTCTTTACAACTAAAGAAAGAAAGACATGAACGTCTTGGATGACAAGGGGGTGAGTAAACTATATGTGAATGCGACTGAAGTACAAAGCCTATAATTTACATAATAAAAAATTGTTTAGCATTTAGATACATCGCAAATATGAAAATATTATGGAATATTTGGATTTGTGCCGACTGAAAGAGGTAGGATACAAGAGCACAAAGGTCCATTTCACGAATGTGCAAGGTTTTAAAGTAACGTTGTACTCCTTTGTCAGTGATACATTAAAATACATTATTTTACTTCACTATGGTTGTTAGTAAAAGATTTAACCATGCTTGTTAAGTGGATCTCTTGAATACTTTCTTTTGGATAACATCATTGACAGCAGACATGCCAGCAGTAAACACAGACACACAGTGCTGCAATTTCACCTAGTTTATCAGTCTAACAAAAAATAATGTATTCTATCAGGACTTGACTGTGCCAGCACCTACTTTCTGTGTGTGTGTGTTTTACCAGAGCAGCCAGGCAGGAACTGAATGAGCTGAAAATAGCTGTGCTCCTGTTAGTGTTAAGAATACCTGCCTGTCTCGCAGATGTGTGTGTGTGCATTTTTAAGAAGTGAAATTTCCCTGTTCTCTAATTACCAGTGTACTAAAATTAATTAACAACGTTGACTCTAGTGATATATGCAGGAAGACGAGTGCGAATCGGAATAAAAGACCTGAGAAATGCGGAATTCTCAGGTTGCTAAAATAATGAAGCAAAGACTGAAATTGACAGGCTGTTAAATGTGTCAAGAGTGTGTGTTCAGTGTGTAAGTGTGGGTGATGTAAACCAGGCCCTTTGAGTTCTGGGGTTTGATAAGCAGGAGAGTTTGGGAATTTTCAGAAAATGCTGCAGTCAAACTTTCATTGAAATCCGGCATGTTGCAAGCAGTTGTAGTGTTTGTAATGTGGGTCAGTAGCTTTGGAAGTGGTGCCACTTTTGTGACAACTGCCTGAGAGTCCACACTCAAATAATAGCTAATACACACACCCGAATTTATCTGGGTCAGCCCAGTGGTGGAGACAGTGACCCTTAGACAAAGAAATAAAATGAGTTTGACTGCTGTTTAGTTTGGCGAATGTGGGTTCCAATTGAGGAAAATGGTTTTTGCACATTCAGTCGTCATCTAAAAACTCATAAAAACACTGAATAACAAATGTGGAGGAAATAAAAAGGAAAGGAAATCAAACGCTCAAGAATGAGTCATAGAGAGAACTAGATGTTTACGTTTTCTAATGTGAGAGGTGTTCGCCTGTGGAAAAACTGTACCATGATTTTACGGTGTGCTGGATGTTTGTTAACAGACTGCTATGCGACTGCTACACTACTGTAAAAAATGTTGTTTCAGCTTAGGTTCTCTCAATTGCTTTGGCACATTTTTCAAAACAGCCTTAACATTCTCTAAACAGCAAGTTCAGTTGTCATAAGTGTTTGCTGGAACATTAGAACTCTATTGCATGTCTGCAAAATGTAGTAACTCACCCAAAACATTTCCAAGATATGTTTTTCTTTCTTCAGTTGATAAGAAATTATGTTTCTTGAGGAAAACATTTCAGGAACGTTCTCCATACAGTGGACTTCAATGGTGCCCCTGAGTTTGAACTTCAAATATGCAGTTTAAATGCAGCTTCAAAGGGCTCTAAATGATCCCAGCCAAGGAATAAGGGTCTTATCTAGCGAAATTATTGGTCATTTTTTAAACAAATTGACAATTTATATACTTTTTAACTTTAAATGCTTGTCTTGCTTAGCTCTGTGATGCGTAATCTGGGTGAAGACAGTTAGGGTATGTCAAAAAACTTCCATCTCGTTTTATTCTTCACCTTCAAAACTGTCCTACATCGCTGTTTTACCTTGTTTGTAAAGAGCGTTTGATCTTCTTTGCATATTCACTTTGTAAAAACTGGGTCGGTACTTCTGCAGCGATGTTGGGGAAGAAAATGAGATAGGAGTTTTTCGACCCTAACTGTATTGAAACGGAAAAACACGCAGAGCTAGACAAGACGAGCATTTGAGGTTAAAAAGTATATAAATTGCTAATTTGTTTAGAAAATGACCGATCGAACCATTGAAGTTCATTATATGGAGAAAAACCCTGAAATGTTTTCCTTAAGAAACATAATTTCTTATTGACTGAGGAAAGAAAGACTTGAACATCTTGGATGACAAGGGGGTGAGTATATTACCTGTAAATTTTTGTTTTGGAGGTGAACTAATCCTTTAAACTTGAAAAAAAAGTGTGTATTGACGTCTTCTTGCGGTTAAACAAGATACCTTCTGATGTTCATTCGTGTTTATTTTGTGATACAACTAGTAAAGAGAAACAGTTGATTGATTCACATGCAGCTTGAACTGAGGTGCTACAGCGATCTGTCACAACACATTAAAGAGCACATTGTTTTATTTCAAAAGTAACCTGCTGTGTCTTGTCTGTCGCCACATTTTCAGTGTCTTCGTTGCTCTGCGATGTATGTTTCACTGTGTGACACAGTCTTGCCAAGTCTGCCATGGAATTAGGCTACTTTGACATTGTTGCCACAGGTTGTTTTTCATATCTGTGGGTTAAAGCACCCCCAATAATGTGGTATTTAGCCCCTGGGATGCAAATTTTACAATGGGAACCCTGCCAAAAACCATGTATTTTACCCCTGAAATGCAATTTTTACCAGGGAACTCCCTCCAAAATGTGATTGGGCTAGTTTTCAGTAGCAATTGGGCTTTTTTTTTTTTTTTGTGAAAATCTGGCAACCCTAGTGTGAGAACATGATGTGTGGCGTGAGAGCACCATGGCTTGTTGGACGTAGCAACAGTAACGAAGGGGGGCAGGTCTTTGCAAATGGTCAATTCAACCATTTGAGATTGAGAAAAACTAAAAAAAAGTATGTGTCTGTGCTGCCTTAAAACATTTACGTTTAATTGAAATTTCAAGGTGGCATGAACAACAACTTTTTTTTAAGTTAAAAACTTTTTTTTTAGTGTAGGATATTATAGGTTGCTAGGGTGTTCTGAGTAAGTAAAGATAGATAGTTAGATACATACAAGGAATAAATACTTGAAATATATTTAATTTAGTTAACTAATAGACAAGGGGAAAAAAACTGTGCAACACTTAACGTAGCCTATATCTGTCACAGTTTTGTGATAATAGTTTAGCATTTGGATGCATCACAAATATAGAAATATTATGGAATATTTGGATTTGTGCCGAATGAGAGAGGTAGGATACAAGAGCACAAAGCTCCATTTTGCAGACAGTTGAGTGCGCAAGCCTTTAAAGTAACTTTATACTCACTGCACATAGTCACTGTCTAGTGGTCTTTGTTTTCAAGTGCACAACTCCTGGCATTCACTGTTGTTCTGCTGGCAGTTATCAAACAGAGTTGCATTACTGCGGGCGCCCCCTTCTGGATTGAAGGTGAATTGCCTGTATTCGTTGTAAAGCCTCATGCACCAAACCGAGATGCCCGTACCATGACGGTTCAGTACGAATGCATATATCGTTACACCCCTAATAGACTGACAATGACATTGTTCTTAATTTGAAAGCAATAATGGCTTTCATGTGGTCTTTGTATTTGAGCTATTTCTGAAGCCTTCAAAATACTGGCAGTATAGCGGGTTTTCTGGTTCAGACTTGGATTCTTTCTTCAAACGTCAAACTTAATCTCAATCTACACATTTAGCAGCCCAAAAAGAGAGAAAGAGATAGACTGCAAGCAGGCTGAGGTGTGCACTTGTGCGTGTGTAGGCAGGACACAGGGAACTAGAAGAGAAAATAACACGATCTGAATGGACACTAAAGAGATCACAGAGAAACTGAATCTCAAATGTGGGGTGTTCGCTCCTCTGCTTGCTTTTGGCCAGTTTCCTGCAGACATATCCAGCCTGATCCAGACAGACAAGTGCAACTCAAACGGCACAGAAAATTCAGACAGCCTTTTCTGCATTGACAAGATTCTAGCTAGAAATAATTTGTTTGTTCACAGGGCAAGCAAAAATGCCATGCAACAGCAACCAGTGAGAACATATGCAGAGTGTAATTTTAGACCAATAAGTTTTCACTGTGGGCGGAGCCACTTAGTGCAAAGCAGCAGAAAGAGAAAACTAAAAGATCAGCAAAAAATCTTTGATTTGGTTACAGTCTAACACAACCGGAGTGATATGACCTGAATAAATCCATGATAATTCAAGGTCATATCTTGAGGATTTGAATAGCTCCTTTGAATTCTAAGACAATATGCTCTATGATGGTTTCTGAAATGTAGCTGCATCTCGGTTGTCCTTGTTCTCGGTAGTGTACGACCTCTACCGAGGTTCAATCACTGATGTTTTCACAACCGTCAGCCTGAAATTATGCTTTAAGGAAAGTGAGCTTTGAGAACATTAACACTGGCTAACACGCCTGCAGATAAAAACTGTGCCTCTGTAGGAGCCGACTGCGTATCGCTTATGACATGCTGCGTAATAGAATTTATGAGGCTGTGAAACTGTTGCAAACCACTGCTCCAATGTAGCGGTAGGATCCAGCTAGCCACAGGAATAGAGAATTATCCATAAGGCAGTTCACAGAGTAAAAACAAGCTTGTTCCTAATCAAAGTTTTGATTATGTCAATACAATTATGCATATTTGCAAATGTATATTGTTAGTTAAAAAAAGCAAAACAGTGATTGTTTGTGTGTTAACACTTGTGCGAAAGTGTGTAGTAATGGAGTGTTTGCAGTGTAAGCTAAAATTGTTATTGAGCTATGAATAGAGCCCTATTATTTACGCAATGCAGAAAAAGTGGACAGAAACGCGGAATCCAGTCATAAAATGTAATTTTTTTTTTTATAACGCGGAATGTCTGTTCTCTGTGTGAATGAATGCTGCAGACACGTGATTTCGTTTACACTTTACACATACTGAAGTGCACATAATGCTTGCACTGTTTACAGCCTCTGCCGCCTCAATATATGAGTACATGAACATATAAACAGCTGCTCTGAGAGTCACTTCATGAGCATTTTACTGTTTCTTGTGAGAAAAATGATTGTCATATCATATACAAACAAAAACTTAAAGGTCTTCACAGCAACCTGTCAAAATAAACGTTTGGTTTAACTTGAAGAAATTGTGACGGAAATAGATTACTTAATGGAAAAGAAATAGTACTACTACTACACTGTAAAAAATAAAAAACTATTTGTTGAGTCAGCTTAAAATAATTTGTTAATAAATTTTAGGTTCAGTCAACTAAAATAATTTTATTCAACTTGAAATGTTAAGTTGTACTAAGTTACAACTTAGATATTTGTGTTTGCTAAACTTAACAGATGGGTAAGTAACCCAGCTGCCTTAAAATTTTAAGTTGATTCAACTCAAATATCTAAGTTGTCACTTAGTATAATTTAACATTTCAAGTTGAATAAACTTTTTTTGAGTTGACTGAACTTAAAATTTTAAGGTAGCCAGGTTACAAATTATTTTAAGTTGACTCAATAAATTATTTTTTTACAGTGTACAACGGATAAAATTATTATTAAAAACATTATTTTTAAGGAATATTTACCAGAATACATTATTTACAAGAATTTATTTACCAGAAGAATGCAAATACAGAACACAATATTTATGGGAAGAAAAAGAGATAATAATAATTTTTAAAAATAAAATCAATTAATTTGAGATCTTTTGATTATTAAAATTTAATGAAACCATTAAAAAGAAATCCAAAAGATTAATGGAGAACACAAAATTTGGTAAAAATAAAACTGAATTTGAGAGAGAAAAAAGTATTTCATAGGGCCTTAAAAATGTAATTTTTGTTAATTTTTTAATAAATAGCTGTTAAATTGTGCATATTTTATGATTTCATTATGATTTCATGATTGATTAATATTTCTTAATTTAACCATAAAAAAAATTAAACAGAAAAAGTTATAACTGGAAAAAAGTGGAATCCAGAAAAATAATGATAATAATAATACATTTTGTATTATTCACTAATAATATAATGCAAAACACACACAGAGTTGTACTCTGTTGTTTATTTATTAATTTAACGATAACACATTTTTAATTAAGTCCAAGAATAATCAAAGAATCTGATGAAAATTCACCATTCAGAAAAGCAGAAATAAAAAAAGCATTATGCTTATTAATTTTTTTGTTTTGTTTTGTTATGTGACTTAGATATGTTTTCATATTTACACTATTAGCTACAAAAGACTGAATGCTATGAATAGAATTCAACTAATATTTTCATCATTTACAGCCATATACACTACACTGTACTTAGTGAAGCTGGTTTATAAAGAAAAGGTTTTCGTTCCCTTTTCTGCTTTACTTTCGCTCAGCTCCGTAATTCCTGTACTAACAGTCCTACTTGCTTAATATCAAACCTCAAGGATCTTTTTTTTTTTTTGCTTCTTTCTATCTTTATCACTCTTCTTTCCTCTCATCCACTATCTGCATCTCACACATCTTAGACTGACTTTGGATTTAAATGATCTGATCTAAATATTTAGTCTTGTAAATAAAACCTGAGCCTTGACTGACATTTTTAAATACGCTTGTGAAAGTATCTTGAAGCACATCTTTCTTGTGAGATAAAACATTTAAATCCTAATACAACATTAAAGACATGTTGCCATTCCTCGGGCTATGATAAGGTCTCTGCAATTCCCACCGAGATGAGTTGAAACTTAGAGCAACCTCAGTAAAGCCTAATAGTTTCTCTTCTAAAAACAGATCTTTTGCAGAGCTGCTAGATGCCAGTTTATGGTTGAAAACACACGCTTTTCACGCCGAAAAGGAAACAGCCATTGTGAACGTAATTGTGTTGATGCAGCGTTCATCCGAAACAAATCCAAAATTGTTTGGCATAACATATATAACTCAGCTGCCAAGTTAACATGTTAATTTGGTGGAATTAATTATATAAAAACATGATTAAAAAAGCAGTTAATAATGCAAACGATATATTGACTTCTAAAGCCACTTTTTGTAACATCTCCCCAAAGATTCACTCATCTGCCACAATAATGTTAATTCTTTTTCTTTTTTTTTTTTAACTATTAAAAAAGTTAGCAAGTACAGTCTGCGTCCTATAGGACAAGCACACCTCAAGCAGCTATAAAGAAGCTGATCTGTAAATCTTTGAGAAAATCAAAGAAGTACACTATGATGTGCAGTGCAAGCATGCTATACTATCATGGTGCTGACTGTGTCCTATCAGCACTACACAAATGCATTTCTGTCATCTCCTGTAAAGTACTACTCCTTAGGTATTTATCTGTTCTTGTTCTGTATTTTTATCCATTTCAGCTAATCTTCTAACTAGCAGTGCACTCTAAATATTTTTTTTTATTATAGGTGAGGTTGGATTTACTCATATAAAACTCAGACAGCAGGGTTCAAACACCTTAACAGTGTGAGTGTATCAATTATAGAGGTGCAAACTGCCCTGCTTATACATTATGTGCGTATATACGCACCACATGACCTTCTCCTGTCAGAGGATCAGATGCATGACCCACAGCTGCCAAGATTTGTTGTCATCTGGGACAATATAAGTTTCCATCAGGCTGCTCTGCTCTTGAACTGGTTCATCGACCACAATATATAGATTTTTCTGTCCATTTTAATTATATATGTAGAGTACCTGTTTCTATATCTTACTGCATTGTATTGGATTTAAGACAGAGAAGAGCTGTGCTTTAGATAAAACTAACACACCAGGGTGGGCAAAGTTCAGAATTGGTCAATTTTTAAATGTTAAGTTAGAACTGAATTGCACTGGCACTGTTCTTTAGAAAAATCCTCCAGGTCCTGCAGATTCTTCAGTTTTCCAGCATCTTTTGCATATTTGAACCCTTTCCAGCAGTGACTGTATGATTTTGAGATCCATCTTTTCACACTAAGCACAATTGAGGGACTCAAACACAAGTATTAAAAAAGGTTCAAACACTCACTGATGCTCCTGAAGGAAACACGATGCATTAAGAGCAGGGGGGTGAAAACTTTTGAACAGGAGTAAGATGTCCAAATTTGTCTTATTTTGTTGAAATATCATTTGTTCCCATTTAGTACTGCCCTTCTGAAGCAATAGAAGATACTTGCATGTTTCCTGGAAGACAAATTAAGTACAATTTACCTTGATCTTCAAATGCAAAAGTTTTCACCCCTGGCTCTTAATGCATCATGTTTCCTTCTGGAGCATCAGTGAGCATTTGAACCTTCTGTAATCGTTGCATATGAGTCCCTCAGTTGTCCTCAGTGTGAAAAGATGGATCTCAAAATTATACAGTCAATGAAAAAACAGTATTTAGAACCAATACACAGTATTTAGAACCAAGGGTTCCCAGACTTTTGAAGGGGGTTATTTAATAATTTCACCAATCTTTTTTTTTGTCTTGTGGACTATATGTAAACAAGTTTTATGTAAAATATCTTCCTCAGGACAGTACTAAATAAAAAATAACATGCATTTTGTATAATCTCTCTTATTTTGTTTAAATTATTCACATTTTCACAGATTCTGCAAGGGGTTCCCAAACTTTCGCATGCCACTGTACATTCATCCATAAATCCATCCATCTCTGTCTGTCTGAACACCCTATAAACCTTCAAAAGTCCAAGTTTTAAAAATATTTCTTAAAACTTTTAAACAAAAATCCAACATTCAAGTTGGAAACACAAAGTTATATCTTCTAATTTAAAAATATTTTAATATTCAATATTTGCTTTCTATTTCATACTATAAAAATATTCAAACTGTAGTTCTGCAGTCTGTTTGCTATTTCACATTAAGGGTTCTGTCTTAGGCCCTGTTTTAATCTTCTTTGATCAGTCATTTCCTACAAAAAAATTAAATATATATACATTTTAACCACAAATGCTCATCTTCCACTAGCTCTGTGATGCACGTGCATGACTTCACGCATTACGTAATCATGTTGGAAAGATCATGTGTGGTTAGTTCTTTGTCTGTGTACTCAGGTTCAAAAAGGTAGGGTAGGGCGAAAGACTCCATCCCATCTCCCATGTCCAAGGTTGTTTTACCCTTTTTTGTAAAGGGTGTTCGACTTTCTTTGCACGTTCATTCTGTAAACACTGGGTTGGTATTCTGCCTACGTCATGTGTGCATGATTACTTTTTTTTTAGAAAATGACAGATTGTTTTGCTAGATAAGACATTATTCCTCGGCCGGGATCGTGTAGAGCCCTTAGAAGCTGCATTGAAATGTAATTTGGACCTGCAGCCCGTTGACCCCCATTGAAGTCCACTATAAAGTGAAAAATCCAGGATTATCATAGGGGTGAGTAAATTATCAGGAAATTTGAATTTTGGGATTGAACTAATCCTGTAAGACTTTTTAAAATGGCTTCTGGTATGTAGTAATTGCTGTACAATATTTTACTACGTGTGATTTTATCTTTGTCGTAAATTTGTGATTTGTTTTACATTGTTATTTGTTTTATGTATTTATCATTTTTTTGTGCAGCACTTTGGTTGACTGTATCATTATTAAATGTGCTACAACTAAACTGAATTGGAATTAAAGAAAGGTAAACCTTGCTGGTTAAGCTAGTTACAAAGAGGACAAAACCATCCATTGCTGAACAACTCATACACTCACAAATCCTCATACTCCACTAGTAAAGTGAAGTAACTTAAGCCGAGCACGTCCAATAATAAACTGGCACTAAAACAAATAACAGCAAGCACTCAGGCACTAAAACAAATAAAAGCCCGCAAATTACAGAGCCCAATCAGAAAGAACAGATCCAGAGGAAACACACACAGCACGACCCCAGCGGTAGAAAGGAAATAAAAGCTGTATTTTGGGAGCAATGTTATTTATATTATAATAAGCGGGAGAGAAAGAGAGAGAGACTGTCTAATTGCACATTAACAGAAGCCGAAACAGTAAATCTTTGGGGACGTTACCACGACTGTCAGTCTCTTTGCCGCTTTTCAACCATAATTAATTCAAGCTTCTGTTACTAATTAATTTGGCTCAGCTAATTAAACAAAAGAGGCACCTTGGGTTCCTATCTTTCCTTCCCTTTCTCCTCTGTCCTCTGTCGTTGTTCTGCTTTTTCCTTGGGATTTTCTGTGTCAGCGGGACAATTCAAGCAATGAAGGCTTAAAATGTGCTCTCTTCGTCATACTGATGTTATCTTTTCCTGTATTATGCATGTTTGCCTTTATATGTTATCTAAGGTCTAAGTACAGGAAGAAAAATGAAAGATTTTTTGTTTCACAGTGAATCATAGAAACAATTTTACTAAAGATTTCAATATAAAGGCTGAGTCATCTGTGTATATTTCAGGATCATCTTGGGTAACCACAACAAAACAGATGCTGCAAGTGGTGCAGCGTAAATAAAAACACCTAGACCTCATCTTTAATTATCAGTGGAAGATACAGAAGGACGCTGGCATCTCAATAAGGTGAGCAATGACTCTGGTGACACTTACATGACTCTCCAGTTGTAACAGGAAGCAAATGAACAGCATCACTCTTTCTGTTTGTTGAAAGAGCTGCTCTGAAGAACCACCATTATTTTATTTCAGGTAATAAGATTTTTTTTTTAAAGTTTTGGTTAACAAGCTTATAATAACCCTGGCAGAAAGACCAGTTTCAGTAATATCAAGCCAATGACAGTTAATATGGGAGCCTTTTTTGGGATGCATAATGACCCATCAAGCCCTGGCCCAGAATTCACCACTCCAAATGGATGTTTTTTTATCAGGGGTTAATGTACATTGTCTAAATGCATAAGGATGTCAGGTGCAATAACTGGAGGAAAATGACATTGGGATTGTAAAGAAATTGGATTCCTGTGAGACTGGTCCAGCTTTAAGATACTGTTAGGCACTCTGCTACTGGAAAGCATATCAGAGGCTCAATGAGGTCTAGCAGTTTGACAGGTACCATATTCCAAAGCAAGGCTCACTTCTACTCTGGATTTCACGCTGGGATACTGGCAAGGTCACTTCACGCCCACAGTGAAGAAAAAGACCTTATGGCCTGTATAGGCCACCTGCCACCTTCTAGAGATTAACACATAAATTGCAGACTCACTAATGCTAAGCATCTGCTTACCTAGGTGACGTCATTCTTCACCTTGAGAGCTGTGGTGGTGGTGGTGGACATCTGTTGCGACTCTGAGGGACCTTTGCAGGGCTGGAGTCTGGAGAGAGAAGTGCTGGCAATAAACTGAGTCTTGAAGCTTCTCTGTCGCCTTCTGGCCAGCACTTTGTCCTTGTCACAAACCAATGCACTGGATGGCACGGGCAAAGGAAACCAACTCAAGCTGTCAAATGTCGAGTAGCACAGTGATTAAACTGGTCACAAAAACAAAATAACAATTTCTGACGATAATTTAACAACCTTGTTTACACTGGTAAAAGTCAGGACTAGTTTGTTTGAGTAAATAAAAATATCTTAAGACATCACCTCCTGAGGTCTTCACAGCACGCGGCAGTGCGAATCACCGATTCGCGAACAAATAACTTGTGAACTAATTCTTTTTAATGAGTCAGTAAGTCTCTTTTAACTGCTGTCTGAATCAGACCGTATCGTTAAGAGCCGTTACCGACTCCCTAGCTGTTTTTTTTATTAAGCAGTACAAAAACATTAGACAGTACAATTATTAAAAATATGCCGATTTATACACAGCTACAGACTACTCCTTCACTGCAATGAGAATCAAAAACCGAATAGAGATTTAAAAAAAAAAATAAAACATACATTTATTTCATGCTAAGTATACTACAAATACATTTACATATTATGTACTTAATAAAAATACCCTGTAATTGTACTTTTAGTACTAAACTGGTATATTTAAAGTCTGCTAAATTGGAACAACTAATTTTGTACTCAATGCACTAATGATTATACAATCCCCATCAACAGTGACATGTTTTAAAGATATTTTAAGCTTAATATTAAGAAATGTGTATTGTGCACAAGTACTCAAAATAAAGTTTAATTACAATTTTTATATCAGTAAGTCTTGAGCGATATGTCAGTAATTATGTTAATAATAAGCTTACTTGAACTATACTTAGGATAAAATAATGCATTTTAAATCTATTGCTTTTTTACTATAGGGTCGTTACGTGCTATTGCATAAAATAATAATAATAAATAAATAAATAAATAAATAATTGCACAACATAGGATTATTGCTCGAACTGCGTGGCATTGTTATTAATAACTAAACGCAGCTAAAACTAAACATAATTTACAGTTGAAATGAAGCTGAAAACAACAACAACAACAACAACAACAACAACAACAAACTATTATATGAAGAACTTAAATGTCAAAAACGTAATTAAAAATGACAAACGTTGTATTGGCAACAACCTTAATTGAAATGATAATACTAAAATGGTTGAAGTAGCTACTAAAATTACTAAAACTAAGATATAAATAAAGCTATAAAAATTAAAATAACAAAAACTTTTAAAATTGACAAAAAAAAAAAAAATGCTATTTGTATATAAATCATGCTAAAACACTGCTGTGTTGGTAACATGTTGGCATTCAGGTTGCCAGATTTTCACAACAAAACCTGCCTAATTGCTACTCAGAATTAGCCCAAACTAGCCCAGTCGCCTTTCGAGGGGAGTCCCCCATTAAAAATCGCATTCCAGAGAGCAAAATACAAATAAAGGCAAAATAAAAAAATCTTTTTTTTGGTGGGGTTCCCCTGGTAAAATTTGCATGCCAAGGGCAAAATATCACATTATGCAGGTTGCTTCAAATCAGACATAAAAAACAGCTGTGTTGTGTAGCAGCCAAATTTCGTGGGAAAACCATAGACTTGGCAACACTGGCCATATATGACCTTTTTATATAATCAGGGGAGATATATTCTTACAACACAGAGAGAAAATTATATATATATATATATATATATATATATATATATATATGATAGAAATACAGCATGTAATGGAACTAAACCAGTTTTGATTGAACAACCATCCTTAATCAAGCAGTTCTGTAATTTGTCGACTAAAAATCATTTGTCTCTTAAATGTTTAAACCCTCTGGCTTAAATATTCTGCTATTGTATTCACATAGTTTATTTTTGTTTGTTTTTTCATTGTTAAACTGACATTTACATTCTTGAACACGGTGTGAATCAGAATAGCTGCCGCACTGTCCCAGAAATTGTGACAGCAGCAAACATATCCGGGATGCTCGCTGTTATATTGCTGCTGTCACAGTGACAGATGTTTAAGAGCTCTGTGATTGATTTAGCCACAAAGCGGGTTCAGTGATTTCTATAGTATGTTTGGAAATTTTGTACTCTATATGGTTAAACAGCACTAAGGGGATCAAGCAAGGTTGCTCTGCCCCCCAGGGGCCTCTGGTAACTATGGTGATGTACTTAATTGATGAATTGATTGCCTTGATTAATGGGGAGCAAGAGCAAAGACAGACGCTCGATGCTGTTGAGCTCTCACTACAACAAAGCGACGGCCTCACACGCTGCGTGGAATCATGTGGGATGAGCACCTTCATGAATGTAAAGTGATGTAGGCCTGCTTCATAGCACTCTTGTTATGTCAACCTGTCAACTTGTGTTAACTTTGCAATTCATTTTAAAGACACATTGCTGATTGCATTTCAGGTTCTGTTTTCAATTTCTGATTGCTGCGCTGGTCAGCTGTAGTGAATAAGCTGATTTAGTTGCTTTTTTGTCAGTGCAAAAATTATGTTTTTAATAATTACCCTGTAACACTTTACAATAATGTCTTCGTTAACATTAGTTAATTTGTTAACATTATAGTTCACTAAATAAGCTAACAATGAACTATGTAAAAATGAACAAAACGATGAACCAAACAAAACTACAGCATTTATTAATTTTACCCAAAAATGAAAAATAAATAAATAAATAAAAAATCCTGAACATTCATCCTCAGGCCTTCCAAGATGTAGGTACCCAGCAGACCCTAACGTCGGACAGATGTTGCATTTTGGTTGAGAATGAAAATCGTGTTGATGTCAGTATTTGACGTTAATTTGACGTTGACTTGACGTTGGATTTTGATTACACAACGTAAAAACAACAAAATATCAATGTCAGTTTACGTCGGTATTGGACATCAAATTAACATTGACATTTATTGTTGAATTGACATTGAATTTTGGTCACAAAATGTCGCAACCGAAATTTAATCAAATATCAATGTCTTATGCTGGGTCCGTTTGTTTCTTCATGAGAACAGATTTGGAGAAATTTAGCATTACATTACTTACTCACCAATTACAGTTTCAATGATAAATCAATGCATCCTGAACTGAGAAATGATTCAGCATCGATTCTAAGATTTTCCGAATGCATCGCGATTCTCCTTCAAATCGATTCTGAGCTTAGTTTTTAACAGCAGAAACATGCTTTAGAAACAGCTGTACTCTGCTTGCTTCCAATTACTTACACACACTTGAACCTAAAATAATCATTTATAAAGTTTGAAAAGGTTGAAACTAATTACAAGAGTGTTTACAGTGAGCTGTTTAGTTTACATTATTCTCGTGTCATAAAAGCATTTTGAGCCGAGGTGCAATTACATTTCACATGAAGTTCTTCTTCCTGAGAATTTATTTGAGTGTGCAGGAAATTATTGCTTCCTCCAGTGAAAAAGCTGTCTTGTCTGAATTCTAAGAGAAATATGCACAGATCAAAAACCATTTACAAAACGAAACAGCTCTAAACAAATATTGCCAATAGAGGGTTTGCACTTACGTCACGTTACCCGGATACGTGACCGTATTGGAGATACTCGGATATAAACAACAGCTACTGAATATGATGTTCTGCTAATTTATGCTGTATAAACTACGAAAAAAAAAGACATGTGGAAGCTGCTAAATCATATAGAAAAGGACTTAGCGCAATATTTTGGTAAACTAAAATTAATAGGTGGTAAAGACAGGTATGAGCAGTATTAATTAAGATATATTAGTCTAACATTTTATCTACCTGACTGGAAACGTTTAGAACAAACACAAATGTTGTCAAAATTCTTGCCCTGGAAATCCTGGTTCAGTCCGGCCAACCACAAACGCCTTTTGTTCCTCAGACAATTTTTTGCACTACTCTCCTTGATTTGTTATAACTTTTGGCAGTCTATAGCACTTCAAATGTTTTTAGTACAGCCCAAAACATGACAATAATTGATCATTTTTTGCAGCAATAATCGAGTTTCGTTCGGTTCAGTGGCATTGTTTACATTTAGTGCCACCAATATGGCCGATTAAAAACACTCTGTGTCATGAAAACACTCTGTTGGTGGCTTTTTGATGTGACAGGACAACAGGGGATGGACTTTTTCACAAGAAGAAGTGTTATCATGGATTATGGATTTGTATTTTGGCCAGAAGTGATGATTCAAAGTTAAAACGCAAGTTATTACAAGCTAATTGCTAACAAACAAAACCTGTGTGCTAAATTTTTTTTTTAAATTATGTTTAAAATGGCTGAGAAACAATCTGACAATGGCACAAAACAACTTGTTTGGTTGTAATGCAAATACAGTTCAAGCAACATTAAAGGGGTCATCAGATGCCATTTTTCACAAGTTGATATGATTATTTAGGGTCTTGTGAAAAGTCTATAACATACTTTGGTTAAAATGTCTCAATGGTAGTGTAGAACAACACCCTTTTTACCTTGTCAAAATCAGCTCTGCAGACATCAGCCTGTTTTGTTGCATGTTGCTTTAAATGCTAATGAGCTCTGCTCACTCCGCCCCTCTTTTCTGTAGGGTGACGAGTGATGTTCTGTTTACTTTAGCCGCATTTAGCTGCGAAACTTGCTAACTAGCACGTTGTAAGGAAAGGCGATTGCAAAGATTAATTAAAAAACTCACTTCTGCTGTAGGTGAAGCTGGATCACGAATGATTCGTGCGAACATAGACGCATTTAGGTAGATCAGGAAGTGCATTCCTTTTTACAAACAAAAGTAATCCACTGTGTCTTCAGCAGCTCAGATGTCGGAAGTGAATGACAACTGTTCATTATTACATTTAGTAGCTTTACAGCATGAAACTGATCTCAATGGTGCACTTTCTCAACACACAAATGCACACACACAATCAATCAAAATAATGTTATTTACATATCTATGAAAAACAATTCAAATTAGTGAAGTCAAGTTGACTTGTACAGTGCTATTCACAAAATACATGTTATAATATGTTATAATATATGACTATCTAGGTTATGAAAACACTTTTTTTTTTTCAGTGCTTTGTTTCCATATTTCATCCCTTGGATTTGCATGTTTAATTTAGTCAACAATGACCGTGCCACTGTTTCTCTTTTCATTCATCTGTCAAATAATGCATATAATTTAACTTCCTTTCTGTTTAACGTTCATTTGCATCGTTGGAGGCCATTTACTCTGTGCAGCTGCGTTCCAGCTGCGTGTCATTATGTCTGCAGCAGCTGTTGACACCCAAATTACGGCAGAAAGAAGGTGCTACAAATTTATTCCATTTTTTAAAGTGTGTAAATATGCCTTAATCAGTCTCCCTCCTCATGTTCTCTCTCTCTCAAGTCTCTCCCTTCTGCTGTCTCCCTGATCTCCAGGTAATCTAGGCACTAAAATAGAGCTCATAATTTCAAAAATAAGACAGACTTAAACAGCCTCTGACAGCCATTTCCAGCCTCTTTTCCCAAGATGCCTTGCTTCACAAGTAAATGGCCTCTATCTGACATTTACTGCCATTTACTCCCCTGTATGAAATGGGAATGGGTCGATCTCTCTTCGTGAACCGGTGACAACCGCGGCAAGAAGTAAACCTTGTTTTGGAAACCAAAGACAGGAAATAGGTCCCTTTTAGCTATAGCCTGACAAACAGTCTGGGTATTCAACCTAGTTTAACGAGTTTGTGCCAAAAAAAGAGTGTTATTTACAGATTTTTCCAGAAATGTTAGTATGCTACATGGGAGATGTGGTGTCATCATGCGTAAATGTGATCAAATAAATGGCTTTTTTTTCTGTGTGTATGCAGTACGGAATTATTATCTCTTGTAAATCAAGAGCAATGTCGTCTTTTATGGCCACGCTACAGCGCCGTAAGATGTTTTTCTTCTTGTCTTCATGTTTCTAGGTCACTGTCTCATTGCTTGTTGCTATTCCAGCTATTAGGAAGTAGGAATATCATAAAGGATTTGATACTTCCTGCTGACATGGAAATCTCTCTCACTATGAGTTAAGACCTCCTTTTCCCCTTCCTCTCTCTAACTCCTCTACCTCTGTGACGTCTGAAATGTGAGCTGTAATTTTATCCGTGAGTGTGAGCGGATCTCAAGGATGAGGATCACCAACTGTGAATTTTTTCAGTTTTGCTCTGAGTTAAAGGGGTCAAATATACTACTGTTTTGGGTCAGTTCCCTTTAAGAAATGAATACTTTCATTCAGCAAGGATGGATTAAATTGATCAAATGTGACAGTAAAGACATTTATAATGTTACAAAATATTTCTATTTTAAATCCTGTTCTTTTGAACTTTCTATTAATCAAAAAATCACTACAAAAATCACAGTTACCACAAAAATATGAAGCAGCACAACACTGACAATAATAAAAACATTTTTGGAGCAGCAAATCAGTATATGTGACAATAAAGACTAGATGCCGAACATTTAGCTTTGCATCAAAGGAATAAATTCAATTTTTAAATAGATTAAAGTAGAAAACAGCTATTTTAAATTTTAATATTTCACAATACTACTGTTTTTACATTAAATAAATGCAGTTTTGATAAGGATAAGATACTTTTTACCCCCAAAATATTAATATATATTAATATTTCCCTCTGAGGTCAGTGTCAAATCCAGTTATAGTCTTCCACACTCTCTCTCTCTCTCTGACCTTTACAATTATACAGACTGTTATTTGTGACTGTGCCTTTAAGAATTCTGAGTAAACACCCTCTTCACATGTGTAATGAGTAATAGAGCTTAGCTGTGCTCATTAAAAAAGTAGATTAGGTAGGTAAATAAAGTATATTGTTAATTATAAAAGTAAATTAGCAAAAAAGGTCAGTTTTGATTCAAAGTTGACTTTAAGGACAGAGCTTCAGCCCCACGTCATGTTGCCTCTGATTTTGGAAACATTCAAGAGTGAAATGCCTCGAACACAACCGTGACCTCCCTTCTCCTTCAAAGGGCAAAAATTTAATCCTGCGGGCCTGGAAAAGAACAGGGAAAGAAAGCCGAAAATGTAGTGAGAATGTTTTTGGCTGTTTTTTGTTTTGTAACCTTAAAATACTCTCAAACTTCACAATGAAACTTAGTTATTACCTTGTGGAGTTGCTGAACATTAATAAATACAAAGAGGATCAGCTACTTCCAGCAGCGATAAAACACCTGACAAATGTGTGTTTTTTTGTTTGTTTTTTCAAAAAACGTATTCCAATTACTCAAGATGAATACAAAGCAATGCCTGAGCTTACAGATATGGAAACAGCCAACACAATCTCATGGCAGTTTGTAACTATTTTACATTTTGATGAATTGTTAGATAATTTGTATGAATTTTCATATGATCTGCTCATGACCCAGTGACGGGTGGTTATGTTTAGAGTGGGCCTTCATGCTTACATTTTTTCAAAAACCACATGTGACCCTTGATCGGAAAACCAAGTAGCACGGGTATATTTGTAGCAATAGCCAAAAATACATTGTATGGGTCAAAATTATACATTTTTCTTTTATGCCAAAAATCATTAGGATATTAAGTAAAGATTATGTTCTGTGAAGATATTTTGGAAATTTCCTACCGTAAATATATTAAAACTTGTATTTTGATTAGTAATATGCATTACTAAGAACTTCATTTGGACAACTTTAAAGGCGATTTTATCAATATTTTTATTTTTTATTTTTTACATTCTCAGTTTCCAGATTTTCAAATAGTTTTATCTCAGCTAAATATTCTCCTATCCTAAACATACATTAATGGAAAGCTTATTTTTTTATGGCTTATTTGATTTATAAATCTCAGTTTCAAAAAACTCCAGGGCCCAGGGTCACATATGTATTTGTACAATTCACCTCATAAAATATGTACATTTTTATGTGAGACTGGGTTGGAAAAAGCTTTATGTCTGTCTTTAAACCCAAATACAAGTTATTTAGGCTACAACATCTTCTAGCATTAAAACACAACGGCAAAACAATCCCATTGATTTAGAGTTTGTCAAAAACATAAGTCTAATTGAAGAATTACACATATTTGTGTCTGCCTTACTGGCTTTTAAAACGCTAAATTAGCTTTTTTAATAATAAATAAGTCTGTCTTAGATAAATATTTTAATGATCTTAATAAACTATCAGGCTGATCAAAGACTCACAGAGCAGAAAGTTTCCATATAAGTTCATTTATCACTGTTTGTCAGAGATGAAGGTGAGAAAAGGCAGTAGGTGTGAGTGAGAGAAAAATAGGAAGAGTACATCAGGCTAGAAAGAAAGAGTGATGAGAAATAGAGGTATGAAGTGATTGGGGAGTTGAGCTGATGGAAATGGAGGGATCAGGACAGAGAGAGAGAGAGAGAGAGAGAGAGAGAGAGGGAGGAGTTTGATTACAGAGACATTTTCCACCTTTCTCTCAGTCTCTCCATCTATCCATCCATCCATCTCACGCACTTACTCTCTGCCAGGGGAGTCGAATAGACATATCTGGGAAAAACAAACATGAGGGATTATATGTCACAGAAACGCACACGCATGAACACAAATCAAAACAAACAAACCGAAAAGAGTTTTCCTGATGGAGAAAAAACAGGAAATGGAATGCAGAAATTATGCATGATGGAGAAGGTCTGAAATATAGATGCAAAGCCGGCAAAAACAACAAGTGGACAGACGCATACAGCATCCCTGATTCACAGACTTTTTTTTTTACCTATGCAATGATATTTTTTCCAGGGATCAATCATAAAAAAGGGGCGGGGCTTGATTGTATCCATCAGAAATTGATTGGATTATAAAAGAGGGTGTTCTGTGCTGAAATTAATTAGGGATTAATTAGGGTCTTGATGATGTAATCTGAATCGGAAAGCCATTTCTTTGGAAGAGCAAAAGTTGAAAGTTTTTCAGTCAAAAAATACACATTTTTTTCTTTCCAAAAATCATTCACAATATGACTAAAATATGCATTTATAAACATAAATGAAGTGTCAACTGATTTCATGTTGAACTAATTTGAATGAACTGGACTTTCCTCTGCCTGCTCCAACACATGACTAATGCAAATACATAACACATACACATTATAAAACATAGAATGAATCTAGGTCATACTTTTCTCAGACATAAATGGTAGGGCAACAAGATTTGGACCTGTAGAACAAATCAATAAGTGGTATAGAGTGACTCCGCCACATTTATGTGGGAAGGACACTGTTTTTTTTTTTTTTAAGTCAAGAACTAATTCTGACAAAATCTTCCCTAAAAACATCCGGGCACGTCCTTAAAGTTAAATGATTAATGAAGAAAGAAAATAATGTTTGAATCATTCTAAAAATGTTGAATGTTTTGAGATTTGGGTTAGTGTTAGTCATCATGATTATCCTCGAAAGCAATACAACTTTTTTGTTAAATTTAGATAATTAAAAAAATGTCTGATGAGGTCACTTAAACATATAGACTACTTCAAAACAAGACAAAAAAAAAAAAAAAAAAACAAAGAAAGGAATGAATATCTGTGTCTGTTTTAAGGATGCACAAAATATTTTAGCACCAGCTATCAGCTCTTTTTATTTTAGTATTTTCAGAATTTTATTTTTTAGTATTATTAGTATTTTGTTTAATTCTTTATATTGCCTGACATATATTATTGTTTTTTGTCTTTTTAAAGATTTAAAGTATTTCTGCCATCATCTACACTGTAAAAAATAAAAAACACAATTTATTGAGTCAGCTTAAAATAATTTGTTACACTGCTGCCTTAAAAGTTCAGTCAACTAAAATAAGTTTAGTCAACTTGAAATGTTAAGTTGTACTAAGTAACAACTTAGATATTTGTGTTTGCTAAACTTAACAGATGGGCAAGTAACCCAGCTGCCTTAAAAATGTTAAGTTGATTCAACTCAAATATCTAAGTTGTCATTTAGTATAATTTAACATTTCAAGTTAAAAATTTTTTTTTTTTTGAGTTTTGCCTTAAAATTTTAAGGCAGCCAGGTTACAAATTATTTTAAGTTGACTCAACAAATAATTTTTTACAGTGCAGAACTGAAAGATGAAAGATTTTTTTTTACAAAGTAGCTAATATATATTTATAAAATTAACCCTATAATTATCAATATATTATTATTAGTCAGAATTTCATTATATTGTAGGGTAAAACGGGGCTAAAGGCACAACCTAAAAAAAAAGTGCTTTTCTCTCCGCACAAAGTGTATGATTGCAGAAAAAAAAAAATACGTTTGTACTGAACATGTATGAAGCAACATATTTTGTGCGAAAATAAATCTTACAAGTCGTTCATTTTGTTTAAAAATCGTATAAATGTATGAAGGGGGGGCTTTTATCCCACGTGTGGGTAAAAGGCTCACCAGCAGGGGGGTAAAAGGCACACAGTATTGACAAAAAATACTTTAGTTAAAATAATGTTGTTTTTTTTTTTTTTTTTTTTTTTAAATAATGTCTTTAAATAAGTTAATTGCTCAAAACAATCACTTTATTTATTTTATTTTAAATAAAATAATTAATTTTTGTTCAACAAATATAATGTCATTAAAATATGTTAATATAAAACATATATTTCAAAATACAGAAACAAAATAATTTTAAAATGTACAAATTCTGAAAGCATTGAAGGAGATCTCATAGTAATTGAATATACATTTACAGTAGTAACAACAAATGATATTTTAATATATGATATGATTAATATCATGTTTTTAAAGATAATGGTTTCATTCTAAACATGGTAATTATCTCCAAGATGGACACCCAACATAATATATGATATTTACTTGATATGATATTATCTGACAACGTCATGTCAACAAATGGAAAAGTCAGCCTTCTATAAATTATCATGTTAATATTGTGCCTTTTAGCCCCAACAGCAGGGGTGCTTTTTACCCCAAATACCATACTTTTACATATTCTTTGGTTATTTAAAAACTGCTGCTTTAATTATCTTAAACAAAGCTGAACATAATTAAGATATATTAAAAATCTTTAAGCGATTCTCATTTGCTCATGTCAATGTATGACATTTTTAAAAACACCAAATGTTAGATCAAGCAAGCACAGAATCGACTTTGCACTGCTGCCTGCAATCACATCAAAGATCAGGCAAATTTGCATGTGCATCTTGAAAAGTGGATGTTTTGGAAAGTGCTACGCCACGTTTTTCTGCCATCTAGTGGTTTAGAGGAAAATAATATCAAAAGCACCTTTTACCCCGGGGGCGCCTTTAGCCTGTTGTACCCTACATTCCTTGTCTATATGTGTAAATTGCCTATAAACTGTCCTGCTGAGCTACAGACACATCATCTGCTTTGCTGACATCTTCTCTGTTTAAATATCAAACTCAAATCATCAGCTTTTCTCTCTGTTTGCACCATTTTCCACCTGTCTCTTTTTTTTATTCTTGTAAAACAACACCAACACCCCCTCCCCCCCTTTCCGCCCTCTTTCCTTCTGGACCCGGAGTCAAAAGTAATTTATACTGACTGACAGCTCCTGACAAACAGAGTGAGAGAGAGAAAGACACAGAGAGAAACAGATAGAGGGGAAAGAGAAGAGGAAAAGGGGATTGATATGCTGGAGGTGAAAAGATGAAGTATAGGTGTTGTTTGGTCACAATATGAGATCAGGAAATATATGAGAGTGAGTCAATTAAAGCTGACTCTGACTGGATGAGTATTAAAAGTAACTATTATATATATATTATAAATGTTGCATTGGCATGAACTGAAACAAAATAAGTTGACACACTAAAGTTACTACAAACTAAAATAAATAAAATATGAATAAATACCACTTACTAAATAAGTAATACTAAAATAACATGTTTGAAAGTTGAAATACACTCACTTGTGACTGCACATCATTTGAATTATATATTAGAGAATAAAAACTCTGTCATTACTTACTCACCCTCATGTTGTTTCAAACTTGTATGACTTAGTTTTTTCTGAGGAACACTTTGCCATGTATTATGTAGGTCTAGTAAAATCTGTTATTTGTATCCGTCACTTCTGTTTGACTTGTTCGATGTTAAATGGCATTTTCTGAAAATTAAAATTGAAAAGCCCTCTAGTGGTCGAAGCGTAAATCTACAAGTTATTTACGGAGGAACGTTGTTTTGGTATTTACATGAGTCGTGCGGTCATGAATCTGATGGCTAGAAGCGCGGCGCTGTGTCCATGGTTACAGAGCATCGCCTTATCATTATGAATGTCAACAACATAAAACCTAGCCATAACGATGTCATAAGCAAAGAAAGTTGGATCTCCGAAACATGTAAGGAGCAGGTAGGAAGCTTATTATGCCGCTGATGTTTTGACTTCAAATCAGTTTTTAAAAAAGTTTGGTAACGCTAACTATTAGACACTATCATATGAGATGGAAATTATAACTTCGCAAGGATATTTATAGGCAAACAGACCAAGGTATTAACTGGCTTTTAGGCTAATATTGTTACCAACATCAACATTGTTTTGTGAACCTAGTCAATGCAAATGTGATATTATAGAGGGTTTACATTTACGTCACGGTTTGGTCAGTTACCAGGATGTGCGGCCATATTGGTGATACTCGGATGTAAACAACAGCATGGATTGCATGGCTAATGTACTACTGAATACGTTGTTCTGTTAATTTATGCTGTCTAAACCACGAAAAAAATGTGTTTAAGCTGCTAAATCATAGAGAGAAGACTTAGTAAGCAGGGAAGGGTGCAATTTTAGTTAATAGGTGGCAAAGATACATATGAACAGTATTAATTAAGATATTAGCCTAATATTTCACCTACCTGACTGAAAATTCAGTTTGCCCTGGAAACAGTGGCGTAGCAAGTCAGCCCCCCGGCTATATGCAAAAAATTTGTACGGGCCCCCCAATCATTATGGGCTCCAACTTGGTTAACTTGTTGATTTTTCTTAAAAACATAACACTACGTAAGTATTCACAAGCTGTTTTATTTACCGTATAAATGCTTGGAAGTAATATTTAACGTTTTCAACTCATTATTTGTGGCATGCAAGTCTCAGCATATACATTCTGTCAATTTCATGATAAAATACAAATAATAAATGTATTTTTACGCTCTTTAATTTGTAGTTAGATAACTATATTCGTCTTAGATCAAGCACATGTGAATTAATGATCTTTTCCTCTTAAATATTTGCAGCACGAAATAAACATGAAAAAATATTTGAATGCATGTTAAAAAAAAATTATAAAAACGATGACTCATGAAATCGATTAATCAGTTATTTTGTGTTATCTTGTGAATAGTCATAATAGCAGTAACATAACATTTAGCCTACCTCAGAAAAGCCATGAAATTAAAAGCATTCTATAGATATATTTATCGTGTCTGTGAGGCAAATATTCGAGTTTATGATCATTTTTGTGAAGCGTTTCTCCTTAAGAGATGCAGAAAGCGTTTGTTTGTTTTCTTTATTTTACGAAAGCACAACATTTTGTTAATATTGTGAGTGCACACAAATAAAAGTAGACTTTTTACTGTTCCGAATGATATATTACTCTTACCTTTATGAACAAAAATATTTTAGGTTTCAACTGGTAAAATAATGCAAGTGATCGCGCTGCACCTCCATCTCCTGCAAAGTGCGCTTTAGCTTCCACTCTCTGAACAAACAATTAGATATGTGTCTAACAGCACACATTTATCTAGATTAAATGTTTAAATTAATATTGTGAAATGCATCAAGTGTTTTATGTCTATATCAATACTTAACTCATTGCCGCTGGCCGCTTGGTCGTTACTTTTAATAAACAAAAGCTTGAATTTAAGCATAAAATGTTCATAAAACAGTATATATAGTATATAGTCTATAGTACTCCAAATGTTTTTCGCGGTCTGAGCGATAAGTACAGCCCAAAACATGACAATAATTGACCATTTTCAGCAGCAATAATCAGCAAAATATGCAAATTTCATTCAGTTCAGTGGCATTGTTTACGTTCAGTGCCGTCAATATGGCGGACTAATGACGCGTCATGAAAACACTATTTATTTATTTATTAACAGCCTGTATTTTTCGCTAGCATTGTTACCAACATAAACATTGTTTTGTTAACCTAGTTAATGCAAATATGATGCTATACTAACTTTGCTGATTCGAGTTTTATTACGTGTACTGTCGCTTTCCCTTTGTACTGTCGCTTTCCCTACTGTCTTCCCTACTTCTTGATTCAGTGTTCAGTTTTGTGGCTTCAAAGCTACTTCCGCTGCATAGAGTATCCTGACCTTCTTTCCTTTATTTATGGATATGATGTAAACACACATCTATGGATGATGAAAGTATGCAATTTCTGGGGAAATCAATCCTGACAACTCTAAAATATAAATAATTATTATAGACTTACCATAGAGATTTAGAGTAAGGCAAAACACAGTTTGGATGATGTTTATATGATGTACTCACTTGTTTAAATTGCGTTAATTTCAAATAAAAAAAGTAGCATAGCTTTTCTGTTATGCTAAATGCCAGTGAAACCTCTTGCATGGACCTACAGAATTCAGATCCTGAATGAAATGAACCGACCAGACAAACAAACACAAAGCAATTGGGTACATGGGATTATCCAAGGCCACTTGCCTCCATTTAGAAGAGAAATGGCATGATCAGGCTGGAGAGAGAGCGAGTATCTCAGATGATTAAAGATAAGTTTCCCCCGGCCTGAACGCTCATTGCCCCTTATTTCTCCCACAAGACCTCTGGACTCATTCATTCCTTCCCTGTGGTGCAGAGAGCCGCTGCCGCGCCAGAGCAATAATTCAAAAACACAGATCCAGAGAGAAGACCGGAGACTGATTCTGAGTACGAAGATGCTACGGGAAGAGAAGGAAATAGAAAAACGCATAAGAATCGAATGGTGAAATGATGATTTTCGACAGGTCATTGGTTTAGGTCGCAGAGAACAGCTTGTAAAAGTGACAATGTAAATGTGGATATGTAAGTGAGCAAAAGCAGTAGACACTGGATTGTGAGATGATACCCTGGGCCAAGTCTAAGTTTCCTCCAGCTTCAAAATCCCTTCTGTCGTCGGCTATGGCCTGTTTTCTGAAACATCAGTGCTGTAGATCAGCCCGTTTAAATGAGTCAGAAATATTTAACAGCAATCAGAGCTTACACAGCCACCGGCAACCAAAACACTCAACGAAAACATTATCATATATGCAAATGATTCTCTCTTTCTCCCTCTGTTCTTGTTGTTCTTTACTTGACCTCGTTTATTTTCTTGTCTCTGCTGCTTTTTATCCAACTCTCAGCGGGTGAATCTTATGAAATCTTATGCTTTTGGGAAAGTGTTATGACCTTTACGATTTGTTGCATTGTGACAATATTTTCATGACAGTTAGCGTACCCAATTTTCACTACCAACTCAGGCTCATTAGAAGTACGTGAAATATGTGACTCAGGTGACATGTCCATAAGAGGTGCTATGAGCAATGTTCATTGCAATTTTCTGTTTATTAAACAATTAAATTGTAATGGGTAAATTTTTATGAAATGATATTGCGATGCACGTTTCACGCAAGTTTAATGTTGAACCAGGTGAGCTACTGAGCAAGTTTACTACATCAGAAAAGATATGCATATAGAGCTGGTTAAGTGTCAAAATGTATTAGTTTACACACCATGAACTGTAGTAAAGGTGTCTATAGGTCGTGACATAGTGTTGAGCAAGGAATTGCCTTTATTTATCAATAATTTGCCCCATAATCTTAATTTATAATCATAATACAATTATTTTAATTTTAAAATGCATTTAAAGACCCCCCTCCTTTATTTTTGAATTATCTTATGTATTATTGCTGGGTATTTTATTTTACTGTAATTGGGGTGATAATATTGCAGAATTTTAATATCTGAATTGGGTCTCTTAACTGTGCATTATTCAGCGTAGAAAAATCCGATATCATTTAAAAACAAGTAATGTACAGGGTGATTTTAATTATTGTATTTTGCATTATAAAGAATATTGTGAGGAATGCATTTAGTTGTTATGAAAATGTCACAGTGCAGAAAATATATGTTCTCTATTATTGTATTCAAAATGGGCTTAATTTTTTAATATATATAAAGAAAAATATCTTGTATAAAAAACTAATAAATTCTTGGATTTTTCACAGACTACAGTAACTACAGACATGAATTTCAGTTCAAATACCTGTACTAATAAATATATACTCTAAACTGGTTGGAGTAAAAATGTCTGCAATTAGATTTTCTATTAATTGATTTATTTATTTGGGGCCAAGCACTGAAGGTGCTTTGGCACCTATTGGTTTCCGTTATTTTTCTTTATCTTCTTCCACTCTGGTAGTCTATAGCAGCCCATAGAACCGCTTGCGGGAAAGTTATTTGCCACACAGATAGAGGACATGAATATTAACTATTAATATTATCTCAGTATTAACAAAGCAGATAAAACATAGCAAATTTGGAGTCTCTACCTCAAACTCTCTAGCGCCACCAATAGGCCAAATTTGCACTCAAATTTCTCCTAATAACTTTTGAACCGTAAGTTCTAAAAGGTCTAAGGTCTCTAATTACTTGGCTCTTGCCAAATCAACTACAAATGCTAATTTGCAAATGCACATGCAAATTTTAATTTCTATGGGTCAAAATTCAGTCTCATCCTAGACAGTTTGTCTGATTTACACCAAAATTGGCTCAAATCATCTTCAGACAATGCTGGCCAAAAGTTATCAAAAGCTTTTTGATATACAAAACTCTTTGTAAAGCGTGTTAACGAATTTGATGAAATTTGCACAAAAATGGACATGAGGCTATATCTTTGCAACGCAGATTCAGACCAAACTTTGTATGTGTTAAAACAAGTAGTTATTTCATCGCGCCACCTACTGGTCAAAAGATATAAAATTTGACATTTGTTTTTATAATTTCTGACCAGTTTGATCCAAAATCATAAGAATGATCTCATTAGATTTGGAGCAGCATACCGAATCAAACAATACCTAATTTTCCTATGTCTCCCTTTTTAGGTATTGACCATTTTGAGTTTTGTTGGGGTCTCCAACCCTGTTCCTGGAGAGCTGCCATACTGCAGTTCAGCTTCAACTAGGGATGCAACAATACAGTTAGTCCATGGTTCAATACATACTTCGGTTTTTAGCCACGGTTTTCGGTGCGGTGCCACTTCAGTGTTTTTTTTGTTTTTTACAACAAATTAACAAAATACTCCTGTAAACCTCTGTACACTGGAAAAAGCGTGGTTTAGTATATGTCTCCTTAATTTTTTCGATTTTTACGCAAAATAGAATGAGTTGCGTTTATACTGGACGCCAGAGGGCGCTCGCGTGCAGAAAATCCACATATGCGTTAAAGAAGTATCACTGATGACGTTCTGATTGATGTTTTTTATAACTTTTGTTTTTATAACTCTTTTGTTGGACAACAGGTTTGGAAAGGCTTGTCATTGCATGTCATTATAATGGAAGATGCTCTGCGTGTGTTGCTTTTTCAAATATAAGCGGGGAAGCGTTTCCTCATTTCAGCACATGAAATCGCGGGCACACATACAGCAAATTCCCAGAGAAATAAAACAAGAAAGTTATTTAAATGCAAAACTGAAGAAACGCAATTCACAAGCGGGTATTGAACCGTGGATGTCGTACCAAACGGTTCGATATTATATTGAGAATTGTTACATCCCTAGCTTCAACCCTAATCAAACACTCCTGTGCCAGATAATCAAGGTGTTCAGGGATACTTAATTGCAGACAATTTTGTTGAAGCGGGGTTGGAACTTAAGTCTGGAGAAGGGTAGCTCTCCAGAAGCAGGGTTGGAAAAACCTGGTCTTTACTGAGCTCCTTAGCTCTTCATTTTACCTCTGTTGTGCTTGGACCCTTAATTCCTGCTTGCAGCTATATTATATTTATTGTACCTCTGTTAGGGTATACAGTTTTGTACAATATTCTGCATTCTACTAATATTCTATATTGAGCTGAGATTCACTTAGATGTTTTTTTGCTTTTACAAGATAAGATCCATCGTTCCTTTAAAGCCTAAAATTCACTCTTTCCTCAGTCCATATTTCTGGATCCACTCTTCTGTCGTTCCTTCCTCCCCACGATCCCTCCGTTCCGCTAATCCCCTGCTGCTTCATGCCCATCATCTCAGCCAAACCTCAAAAGAGCACTGTACATGCACCACACACACTCACACACACATATCTGTGAACTGCTGTCTCAGTAAACACTGCTGCAGTCATCTGTTGAACCGTAAGATTTTGTTATCACATATAGAAAGAGAAAAATGCAATAGATAATTGACACACAAAAAAATGGATAGCAGATTGTGGAGACAGTGAGAGCAGGTAAACATATGGCAAAGAGGAGGCAGAGACAAAAACAGGGGGGAACGACAGGAATATTTTTGAACAGTGAGAACAAAACATGGGACAAAGGAGAGAGAAGGTGTCAATGACAGAGAGAAAAAAGAGAGAGGGGGGCGAGTCAGCAAACGAGATACGCTCATTCGCTCACGAGACAAACTGAGTGAGAGAGAGAGAGGGAGGGAGAGGGAGAGAGAGAGAGGGAGCGCGAGCCACTATCATTCGTTCCTGACTCCACACGGGAACACACCATCCCTGGAACACGGAATCTGGCTGGGAACGGAAGAACGGGAATGCATTGGGACGAAAAAACTGAGGAGAATAAATATTACCTGCCATCTGTTGGTCTTCCTCACTCATCTGTCATCCACTGTCACTTTTTCTTTTGCTTTTTCTGAGGAGAACTTCTTCAGAGCCTCCAGTGAAAACACATACATATAGAGATATATCTATAACAATCCTATACATATATCAATATACAGTATGCCTGTTTTCATAAACAGCGTATGGGTAAGCCAATGGATTCAGATTCTACGCTTCAGAAGCATTTCCACCGTTGTAGGAAGCTGATCTGTTGCATTCTGAGACGTGTGCATCTGCACCGCGAGTCCACATGGAGAAAGACAGACACAGAGAAGAAGCTTAGATAGGTGCTTTGGGAGCTGGATTAGGTGTGCTGTTGTGTCTTTTCGTGTGTGTGTGTGAGCATTTTGCGTTTCTGTGTGTGAAAAACTGAGGGGCTTTAATGCTGAGACCCTCTTTCTTTCTTTGTGTGTGAGTGTATGAGTGTGCAGTAGATTTAGAAGAACAGGAAACTGCAGCAAAATGATGGAACTGAGAATAAGAGGCCCCAAAGAAGCCAGACCCTGAGGAAAATGTGTTGATGTTACTCAGAGGTTGCTCTTTTATTGCTCAGGAGACTTCTCACTTATGTTTGTTTGAGTAGCAACTTTGTCTCAGATGTTTCTCCTGAAATGTCTTTGGAGAAACAAACAGAAAGCTAATAAATTAATAATGTGGACTGTAGCTCAGATAATTTGATTTTGATTAGAATGAGTTTGAGTTCAGGCTAAAATTGCAGACTTTGGTGTCAAAACAGAGGACAGTTTGAGGCAATGTTGAGATCTCTGTTAAAACTCCATACATTTAAATGCAGACTGTGGTCTGGAAGAAAGAATGGAGATGTTAGAAAGATCTCATTTGTGATTTCTCTTTCCTGTGGGGACTGCGAATATGTTTGTGAGCGAGAGAGAAGCAGAGAGCGTGTGAACGAGAGAGAATATCTGATCAAAAGTGCCCAATGTGAGATACAGCTGCATGTTCACTCACAGAATAGAGTTCAGCAGATCAGATCAGACCTGCTAGTTTGAGATATTTGAAAAGAAGGGCTGTGTTTTGGCTTCCAATTAAGCGCAATCGAGTGAAAAACAATCGGCAGTATTGCTCATTCTGGTTTAGATCTTGTTCAGATCAGCATATGCATCTCTGAAGGGTCCAACGCATTGTATTTATGACAAAACACTTCATTTTTAAAGTGTATTACAATCAATTTTGTAAATATTGAAATTTAAATTTTGTAAATAATGAAAATATTAATAAATGTCAATTATATTTTATAATTACAGTTGATCATTATATGTAATTTATGTGTATTTAAATTGAAATTAATATAAATAGATTTGTATCTATATAACAAGACTTAACTATATATTAGGGACAATGCATGGAATATATTTTGACCTAAAAGTTATAATATACATTTACATATTCAGACTTAGTATAGCATGGTTTTAATACTTATCAACTACTGTCACATGAACATCTTAGTAGAAATCTTCAATCATAATCTCTTTTTTGGTTGAAAATGTTTGACAGTATGTTTGGTGTTTTGTCACAGGGGACAGAACTGAGCAGAAAGAAGACACTTTGATTGTGAAAACAAAGGTGTCAGGAGGACTAAAGAACAACAGATATTCCTTTGAGAAAACAGAACAGTGTAAAACACTGAGAATGACTTGTGGAATACCTCCGAACTGTAGTGTGAGGCATCTATTCCTCGCTGGTATCACACAATGTTCGGTGGGACAAAGATCATGGATAAGGCTTGATTCCAACAGTGTCATTTCTTCAGGCTTCTAAATTGGAATTCTACCAAGTGTTGTTTTTTTCTTCTCGGGCCACGAAACAGTTTGTCTCAGGGTGAGATCCTCAAATCTGGAGTCTTTCCAAAGGGGAGGAATCTTGCTCACTCTCGCTCTCTCCCTGTAGTGATGACAACGGCGAGCACGTTGTGTGCTGAAGTGGCGTGGAAAGCTCTCCGTCCCGTTCGCTGATGAGGGCTGCTTTCCCTGTATCAGCTTGCCGTTCTTTTAGGAGCTGGACAACAAGTCAGCATTAAACCTGCTCTAAACTTGGAGACAGAACTCTTTGCTCAGCAAACTTGCATTAACTAAACTCCACCGGTTTAATAGTCCCCAGTGGCACTGTTGCGTTCTGGGATACGCATTGTGGGATTACTCAAAGAGGATCATGGGTGCCTCACACCTGTTTGTGAATGTGTTGGCTGCCGTTTTACTGTTGAGCGTTTACGTTTGTTACGGTCAAAAATCCAACACTGCCAGCACAGCTGTGCAAGCCAGCAATCGGACGGCTGCCCCGTCTGGTGCCCCGGAGGTCACACTTGCGACTCCGGGGTCAGACGCAGATGAAATCCCATCAGCCGGGAGCCGCTGTTGGGGTTACTACGACGTAATGGGCCAATGGGATCCTCCGTTTAACTGTAACGCGGGAATCTACCTGTTCTGCTGTGGTTCCTGCTACTATCGATTTTGCTGCCAGTTCAAGGTTCACAGTCTGGACCAGACGTCTTGTTCCAATTACGACACGCCGGTGTGGGCCAACACCGGCAAGCCGGCAGCTCCGGTGACCGACGTCCAGGAGGAACCGGATCGAGACCGCACTCACATGATCGTGTACATAATATGTGGAGTGGTGGCCATCATGGTGCTGGTTGGGATCTTCACCAAACTGGGCCTGGAAAAAAGTCAAGGAGGACAGACGGACATGACAAACTCCAGGTGAGTGGGTGTGAGGATGACTTCATTGCTCAGAGATTGCTTGTTAATAAAGTTCTCAGATAAGTGTTATTTCATATCAACTTACAGTAGATGTTGCTTCTTAAAATTACGTTTTGATCAGAGTTTTTATTGTAGACTTTTGCGTCTTGGCAAAGCTGATCACTGTTTGAGATCTCTCTTGAGAAACATATGAGGGGCTTTTTCTCAGCAGAAAAATCTGCTATAAGTAGTAGTACTCAAGAAAAATCTCTATTTGTTTTTCTGTAATTGCAGACAAGGTCTTTACAACCACTGGCGCACAATTGAAGTTCACAAAGAATAGAGGTTCTTTTATACTTTCATTTTTGGTTCCATGAAGAGCCATAGGACAGTTGTTTCATGTTGGTATGTAGGACGTTCTTCAGTTTATTGGAAAGGTCTTCACACCAAGGAAAAATGGTTCTTTTAGAAACAATTCACTAAAATGTTCTTTTTTGGAACTCAGAATGGATTTTTTTTTCTTTAGAAAACCATATTCTTGAAGATTCTTGCTTTGAAGAAACCAGAAACCAAAATTCCAATCTGAAGACTCTGTAACATCAAAATCTTTTATTTTAACCTGAAAAAATCATAAAGCCAGTTCAAGGACCTTATGTAGAAAAAGCTACTGTTTTGAAAATACAGTTTTCTTTACTACAGATTATAGTGTTAGAATAGCAAGTTGAAAAGGGGCCAAGCACAAAAGAGGCAAAATGTGGAGCTAAGCATGGCATGGAGCATCAGAAAATCTGCAACAATGAGTATCTGAAGCAATTTTAGTCAAAATATCTGAAAAATCATAAAAATAACCACTAGTAATATGATTTAATGGGTTGTCACTTTTGACCAATAGGTGGTGCTTTTATCAAATCGATGTGGTGTGTTCTGTGTGAAGTGTCATAGCTTTGCAGAGACACAGCCTCAGATGTAGTCTAGTATCATGTTTCAAATTTGTTGCGTTGATATACAAAAAATGTGTTGTCTAAAAATGTTGTCTGTCAACATGAAATCCATAACTTTCTGTCAGCATGGTCTGAAGATGATCTCGATTTTTTTAAGATGACATGATTTTGGTGAAAATCTAACCAACAGTTAATGAGGAGTTTAAAAAAGTAGGTTCTCTGCATAAATCAAAACGGCAGACAGGAAGTATGGCATAATTGGTGTCTATGTAATATTTTGAGACCAGTTTCATTAGAAAAGGCTAGTGCAATCAAAAGTTATTAGCATTTTTGGAAATTTTATTATTAATGGTTAATGATAGGTTTATCACTTTGACCAATAGGTAGCGCTGTTACCAAACTGATGTGGTGTTGTCAGTGTGAGGTGACAATGGCGCATGCAAAGTTTGGTGTCAGTGCAGTTTGGCATAATTCCAGAAAAGTCATTGATGCGTTAAACGATAACGGCTTTGTATATTGACACAACATCCATAACTTTTTGTCAGCATGGTCTGAAGATGATCTGAGCTAAATTTGGTGAAAATTGGACCAACAGTCTAGGAGGAGTTTCAAAAAAGTAAGTTTGCAGAGCTTTGCAGAGATACAGCCTCAGATGCAGTTCGGCATAATTCCAGCAAATTCGTTGATGCGCTAAACGATAACTGTTTTGTATATTGACACGAAATCCATAACTTTTTGTCAGCAAGGTCTGAAGATGATTTGATGATTTGTATAAAAATAAGAATGCCAACGAATATGTGCCTTTGCACCTTTGGTCCTATCTTAGTATATTCCTAATGACAGAAGTTGCATAAACTTCACAAGTTCACATGTTCTCTAGCAAAATTTAAGATGATCCATCTGACTGTCTGTACAAACATGATGTCACAGATTTGCTAATTTGTAAACTGGAAATAATGCAGAATCTTTTACACATTTCAAAATCCTAAGACATTTCCAGGTTTTAAATCCCAGTTTTTCAGTTTGATCTCAGACTTTTGCAACCTACTGTAATTCTAAGATCATACATTCATGTTGATTTCTCAGAGCTTAGCTTTTGTTTGAGTGGAACTATACAGTACTAGCTGCAATCAGAGAAGAAGCACAATGAAACATTTATATGTAGTCCTCTGTTATGTGTTCTGACTATATGAGGTTTGCAAAAAAGAAAAAGGAAAAAGGAAATAATTATTTTAATGCACTCAACGCCATCATAATGTAAATAAAGTTGACACTTTGGTGTCTTTTCGGCACGGGAAAGCGTAGCGCTGTCCTCCGGGGGCGGGAAGAGCGGGATGTCAGTCCAGCTATCTGTCTCTCATCCGTAATGTGGCATGGCAGACAGACACCACCATGATTTAATGAGGGCTATTGATAAGGGCTGGAAGCATGCCATGCTCGAGATAGAAAGCGCGCGAGAGAGAACGGATGATAGATAATCCGTTGTCTGATGATTTTAGCGGGTGGGTAAAAACAAATCTCTTACGATTTGTGATGGAATAAAAAAGTCACATGGCAGAGACGCGTTTCTGAATGTATTGAAGTTTCTGAGAGTTTCTGTTGGTAAGGATGTACTTATTTTGTAAGAATTTTGTGAGCATGTGTGGGATGTGCACAATGACAAAGCCAGTGTTAGAAGGGCAAGCTAGTGAAGCGTATATCCAGCTTGTTGTAATTTAACACGATTTATCATAGGAAAGCTTAATGAGGCTCGATAAATGGGTGCCAAAAGTAGTGAATAAAGTGTGTGTCATAATGATCGCAATGAAACATATCTAGTTTCTGCTGGGATGAAATACAGAGGCACACTGAAGAGAGAAAGAGAGTGATTCTATTGACCAGCCCTGAGAAATCCAATGAGGCCAATATGACCGGATTCATGGGCCAGTATAGAGACCAACGTGCTTGCACACACACGTACACAAAACACATCCTATGCCACTGACCTTATAAAATCGCAGGGTCAGAACAGTGACTAATGACTGGTGAAATGTCTAGAAAACGAAATTATGTGCTTCATTTGAGTGTGCGAATGCACTTGCGCAGTAAGCAAACTGACCGTTCTGGCTTGAGACTTTCAGGTTTTATGTTTTTATTCATAATCTGACCTTTAATAATTATCTTTGGTGTATTTGAAGGGTGTATCGCATTTGAGTGTGTTTGCAAACTGTGTTTGCTTGTGTTGGGTTTGTTTTTCATGTGTAAAATAAATTCAGTTAAGCATGAAATTATGTTTTTTTGCCACCGTTCGAGTGATGGTTGGACTGTGCGAATGCTCTGCTTTCTTCTTGCATTATTTTTACGTCCGTGCTTGACAAGTCTCTTGGTCAGACATGGCAAATTTTACTAAGACAAAGTTAGTAAGCAGAGACCGAGAGAGTCTTTGAGAGAGAATTTGTGTGCTTACAAATTAAACATCATACAGCCATGCTGAGTGCCTCTGTATTGCACAATCATCCAGGCAATAATGGAAGAGGCTCTGTAATGTTTTTTTAATGTCTAAAATGTGTGAACATGCAAATAAAGCTTCACATTGAGAGGCTGGGAGAAAAGAAAAAGCACTGGAAGGACAAAAGTAAGGGCAGAAACTTGTAACTCGTAACTAAGCTTTTAATGAGTGCGTCCTCAGTAACCACACATACCAAGATGCCTGCTTTCTAAAACACATGTTTCCAGGAATTAGCTATTTAAAAAAACAGTTACCAGTTTATAAGGTTTAATAGGGTTTATAGCATTAAAAACCCTCCAAAATTAAAGAATAGATCATGTATTTGAGAACTTGCAGTTAATTTTACAGATAACCCTCATCACAGATTTCTCTTCCTCTGATTTCATAGAGTTTGTTTGCTAGTCTATATTCAGCTTTACTGGCCAACACACAGGGGCCAGAGAATACAGTGGTGTCCCATTAAAAATGCATTACAACTTCTGATAGAGATGATTCCCAGAGCTGGCTCTGGAACTATTAATGCGCTAGACAAACAAACTGAGCTCCACAGTGAGTCCAGCAAGGCGAGCAAAAACCAGCGGGAGACGTCTCACAGGTCCTTCCATACAAACCTCATGAATGCACTGAAACCTGCTGCACTTTACTTACCCACAGGTCAAAGACTCCCGGGTGTTTTTCACAGCTTTTCAGAAGGAAAGAAAGGGCAGAAATGATGAGGACTGATGCAGAATGACTCTTGACACATTTGGCAGTGTAATGAGAAAGAAATGAATCTTGAAGTGCAAAAAAACCCCACAAAAAGCAGACTCAGGAAAAAATAGATATATATACATTTTTTTACATATTCCTGAAAAAAAGCTGAAATTAATGGTTAAATCAATGGTAAAATTACTGGAATATGTATAAATAAAATTCTGAAGCCTTGATTCTTCCATTATCTGTAGGACTAAACATATTTCCACCTCCTGAGGAGTTTGCTAATTACTCTGCCCACTCTGTAAATTTCCATCAACAACAAATCATGCATACACTAATACGTCTGTTTACACTTTTATGAACTTTCTAGTAAACACACATTCTGAAAAATGCTGGGTTAAATACAACCCAGTGCTTGGTAAAATATAGACAGACACAGCGATTGGGTTGTTTTGACCCAGTAGTTGGATTACCACCCAGAACTTTGGGTTAAACATTTAACCCAACAGCTGGGTCAAAACAACCCAGTTGCTGGGTTTGTTCACATTTCACCCAGTGCTGGGTTGTTTTTAACCCAGCATTTTTTTAGACCACACTCTAAAAAATGCTTGGTTAAAAACAACACAACTGGGTTATTTAGCAACCCAGTGCTGGGTAAATATTGGACAGAACACATGCTGGGCTATTTTGACCATGCTGGTTGGGTTAAATGTTTTTACCAAACATGCTGGGTTGTTTTATTTAAGTCAACTGTTGTTGAAAAATGATTATATTGCTGGCATAAATGGGCTGGAAATTAAAAATCACAATCAGAATTATAGAGGCAACAGCAATAATCAAAAGATGAACATTTATTATTAAGCAAGAACACCCATGGACAAAAATATAAGACAAATTGAATTTATTTGGATCAATACAGCATAGTTTACAATGTTACATACATTTAAACTCATTAAACAAGGATTTTAGAAATAAAAATGAAACATTTAAAAATAGCATTTTAATGTAAGTATATTCAACCATTCTCTGTAATTTCACCGAAATAACGCTAATTCTCGTGCTGGCGTGTTGCAGAAATATGAGCTGGTAATGGGCTGCTGTTCGCTGGGGGAACTACGAACCTCAGGCCGTCATCTCGCATGTCATTTGTAGCTGAAAGATGCTGTTACTGACTTCATAACCTGCCCATTAACAAACATTACATTTAACATTAAATTAAATTACATTCAGTATTATAATGAATAAAATCAGTTTATGTTATGCAAGGCAAAAGGCATTTCCATCATGCGAAACGATGGCTGCTGATGCAGCTGACTGACATCTTGTCGTTGTTTGTTGTGTTGAGTAAAATAATATACAGCACAATTAAAACTTTATAAATGAAATAAAATGTGTACAAACCTTTATTTCGCTGAAGAAGTGCACCAAATTGGCAGCGCTGAAAACAAAAAGCCTGCACTCTGACTGTAACTCAGCAGCTGGGGTGTTTCGTTGGAAACAGGCTCAACCCAGTGGTTGGGTAGACAAAAATAACCCTTTGGGTTTAAAAAAGATTTGGGTTAAAAAAAGAACCCAGCAATTTTTAGAGTGCAGAAAAAATAACCAACACCTGAGTAAAAAAAATAAAAACAACCCAATAAAATGACCCAGCAGGCTGAATCCAGCATTTGGGTTAAAAAAATAATCCAGCTTTTTTTAGATTGCAATTGTGTGTTCGTAGGCCCACAAAAAAACCTTCATTTCCCTCCATAACATCGCTTACTAACATCTTACCATCCTATTAGGTTGCGTTATACATAGTATACACGAAGTTGGTAGGTTAATTGTTAGCATAAAATGCTAAGTTGTGTAATGTTCCCCCTAGTTGCACTTCATTGTTAGCATGTTAACACTAACAAGTGGGCTATCGTAATGACGTGTTTTGCTTTGAAATCCTGCTCACTGCAAATGGCGAACAATGTTGTCTTTACCAGTAATTAGCTTCCCAATTAACTGTAGCACAGTCTCATCAGTGTCATTGTGATATTGTTTCCTGTCTGAGAACATGGTTTGATTAGTCATTGTCTGTCTTTGAAATCATCTCTAGAGGAAAAAAAATATATAGGTCTATATATAGAGAACACTGGGGGGCTTGTTGTCACGCAAGGAAGTTGTCAGAAGCACTATAGCTCAAGTTTCTGAGTCAAAGGTCCAATTACACAAATGCATGTTTTCTATGTAAACAGTGACTTTGTTTGTTGGTTTGAAATATCTGCTGTAATGAAAAAATAAATAAAAATAAAAATATTCATAAGATTTTTTTCTCACTCTTGTGTAAGATAAAACATGGGATACATACAGTAAGGTTAATATTGTTACCTAAAACCAAAACTTAACAAAAGTATTTAAATGAAATAAAGCTAAAACTAAAATAAATTATATATATATATATATATATATATATATATATATTTGATGAAAACTTAAACTAAACAAAAAATTTGAAATGTTTCTCTGCCTTGGCATCGAACTGATTTTGAGTTTACTAAGTTTACTTTGAAGCAATAAAAGACCTGTAAATAAATAAATACTAAAACTAAAACTAAATATATTGCAAATATATATATATATATATATATATATATATATATATATATATAAATATATAAATATATAAAACCTAAAGAGTAATAAAGTAATAAAAACTACAACAGAAATCAAACAAAACTACAATAAACAAACAAACAAACAAACAAACAGATAAATGTTCATTCAAAATGTGAATAAAAACTATTCTGAAAATATAAATATAAAAATATTAAAAAAATAAAAAAAATAAAAGCCAATTCAAAATATTAATAAGTATTAAAATAGTATGTAAATAATTGTTTTCTTTGTTGTAATTTAATCCATTACCATATCTGTTTGCTAAAAAAATATTTCGATTTTTTTGTGCTTAATAATGTTTATGCTTAGAAAATATTAAATGTGACCCTGGACCACAAAACCAGTCATAAGGGTCAGTTTTTAAAAACTGAGATTTATACATCATGACATCAAGCTGAATAAATAAGCTTTCCTTTGATGTATGGTTTGTTAGGATAGGACAATATTTGGTACAACTATTTATAAATCTGCAATCTGAAGGTGCAGAAAAATCAAAATATTGAGAAAATCGCAATTAAATTTGTCCAAACGAAGTACTTAGCAATGCATATTACCAATCAAAAATTAAGTTTTGATATATTTACGGTAGGACATTTAAAAAATATCTTCATGGAACATGATCTTTACTTAATATCCTAATGGTATGCCGAAAGCATGAAAGAAAAATCGATAATTTTAACCCATACAATGTATTGTTGGCTATTGCTACAAATATACCTGTGCTGCTTATGACTAATTTTGGAGTCCAGGCTCATAAACAGCCTGACAGCAGTGTGACAACTCTCCCTACCATACGTCATCTTGTGTTCATTGATCTGTATGTTTATTTTCCTGGGCAATAATGGTGGAAATGTTCAAAAACTTTTTTTCTTGTAGCCAAAACTGAAACATTTTTATTGATTATAGAAATTGACTGTGAAATATAAACCTTTTCAGTGGGGTGAAAAGTGAGACAACTAGCTCCAGTCTCCTTTACTGTTCCTCAACAAAATGTCCTGTTGGTTAAAGACGTGACCTGTCAGTTTCTCTTCACGCTTGGACACACTGAGCTGTGGTGCTCATGCGGGTGACAGAAAATGGGAAAGTCTCATCTACTCATAATTTCCTGTCAGTTTTATTGAGTGTATCTATCATTAAAAACTGCACCCCCTAACCTCACTTTAGCCCCTTTGACACACCAGTACCCCATCACACGGACAGCTACGCATGTTCACACACACATCCTGTTCCGCTTCATTGAAGATTGAAAGGGCTCAGAGGGCTTTTGGCAGCCCGAGGCTCAGCTATCAGAGCCCTTTGAGATTAGCAGTTTGACTGCATGTACCTGTCCATCAATGCCTCGGTGAAGAAGGCGAACCGCACGTTACACACGGACGGACATCACTCCGGCTATAAAGGTGACCGTCTTGTAAAGCTACTGAATGGACCATTGCGCCCCTGATTGTTGCAATTCCTCTAGGAAACTGCCTCCCTGAGCTCAAGAGCAAAGATGTCAGTGACGGATGCTGCCACTATGGATGGATTAGACACCGATTACAGAGCTTCACTGCAGGATACTGCTCTGCCCGAGATTTCATTTTGACTTAAATAGCACGAGGAGTAAAAGGCTAAAAGCAAAAAATGATGCATTTTGCAGGGGCGACATCTAAAAATGATGTCAGGAGGCAAACTAGTCTAACGGCAGAAAGACATTACTAAAAGGGACAGTTCAGCCAAAAATAAAAATTGTGTCATTGTTTACTTACTCTCATGTCGTTTCATTCCAGCATGACTTTTCTGTAGGGAAAAAAACTATTGCAAACACATCCTGGCCACTCTTTTCTAGAAAATGAAAGTAAATGGGGACTGGGCAACCCAGGCTCATTGGGAAAACACGCTAGTGGTGACATTTCTGAAATATGATATTGTGTTGTTTCTTGCATGCTTCGCAGGACTTTCAAAGTAAAACATTCAGTAAGTAGAGCCAGTTTTATCTGAAACAGACAAATGTGAATCTGGCATTGTTTCATTACGTGGGTTGTTGTACATATCTCTGCAGTAAATGGTGCAAACATGTTAAAGGAGACCTATTATGTCGCTTTTTACAATATGTAATATAAGTCTCAGGTGTCCCAAGAATGTGTCTGTGAAGTTTCAGCTCAAAATACCCCACATATCATTCATTACATAATTTTGAAAATGCCTATTTTGAGTGGAAGCAGAAACACGTTGTTTTCGTGCACAACTCTTTAAATGTAAATGAGCTAAAATCATGCATTTTGAACCAAATTAGTTTAATCCTCTGATATAGTTTTCTGAGCGCGCACATCCAAAGCACACGCACAGACAGCAGCTGTCACACTGCATGTGAGTACTAAACTAAGTTCTCTTTCATGTCTTATTGCGCTTAAACTGTCAAATATACACAAGTTTATGTTAAAAACACACAGGAGTTACAAAAACAGTTGGTTATGTCTGTGAAGGCAAACAGCTGGGAAATAAATGACATGTTAAATATTAGATCTGTGTGGCACCAGTGTAATATACAGTAAATAAATCAATAAATCCACTGCTCTCTTGTTTCCTCTGAGGCTGGGACTCTAAATAGTGTTCTGAGCTTGTTGGTGCAGCCAACGACAGAACAGTTAGCATTGCTTGAACTTTTGCAATGCCATTAGAACTGGTACACCGTTGTCGCTTGCAAAAACAAAATGACACCGAGGGTGGAAACATGCAGATGCACCTATTATGCCCCTTTTTACAAGATGTAATATTATTCTTATGGCTCTCCTGAATGTGCCTGTGAAGTTTCAAATCTAAATACAATATAGATTGCTTATTATAACGTGTTGAAAAGTGTCATTTTTGGGGCGGGTCTAAAAAGTGCTATTTCAGGGGTGTGTACCCTTACATGAAAATGAGCTGCAACTCTCCTTCCCTCTCCGGAAGGGGGCAGAGCCTCAGTGTTGGGGGTAATGCATTACAAGTAATGCGAGTTACGTAATAATATTACTTTTTTCAAGTAACTAGTAAAGTAACATATTACTTTTGAATTTCTAAGAAAATATCTGAGTTACAAATAAGTATCGCCAGTTGCTTTTTTCCCCATTTATTTATTGACAAGTCTCCTGTCGGGAAATTGGGAGTAAACATGATTTTACTGTATTCTAGTCTAAATGTGAACATGCATTAATTCATCTCACTTACAAAAAACACAATCAGTATTCCTCAAAATACAAACTGTGAAATGCAAACTCAAAATATGATGCAACCTTGCAATAATTAAATATGTTAAATAAAACAAATATCCTTTAATCCCATTTTATTAACCAGTGTCTTTGCTGCTGACCTTCGATGATGTAGTTCAACTATACTAATAAGCCAAAATTACTTTAGATAAACTAACATTTATGCTTCATTTTTTTTTTTTTTTTTTTTTAGCTGAAGAGTGATCTCCTGCATAAATGTACTTTTCTTTCAGCCTGAGGTGAATTAATTTCACTTTTGGTGTAAAAGGGCTTTTACATTAGAATTGTTTTATATTAAAAACAAAGAAGCAAGCCCCGCCCAGATTTAAAAAGTAACGCAAAAGTAACGCAACACATTATTTTCCATAGAAAGTAACTAAGTAATGTAATTATTACTTTTTCAGGGAGTAACACAAAATTGTACTGCATAACGTTTAAAAGTAACTTTCCCCAACACTGCAGAATCTAGACGTCTCTGCATATGGCAATAAACAGGAGCAACATGAGCAAGCGTGAGGTATTTTTACTGTACTTAAATTGAACAAATACACAATTTCGTACCAAGAGTTGCTGAACAATGAATCGAAGCGTGCAATCTGTGATCGTGTGCAATTGCTCGTGTGCAGTTGCATGCTGTTTTACCGGTTTCACTTTCGCTTTTGAAATCATGTTTAGCAAGGAGCGGGAGAGGATGGACGGGGGGTACGGCCCGCGAATGCACCCCACTTTGGCGCGACACCTCTCCTGCTTGACATAGACGTAAATAATCTGTTTAACGCATTTACATTTTAATGTTGAATTTTAATTTTGTTTGGTTTATAGAAAGGTTTATCCCATCCCTCTTTTTTTATAGGTGTTTATATTGAGCATTTTCATTCAGACTTTTAAACCGATTCCAATGCTCCATGTAAATGCACCTAGTGAGTGCCAATGAATAGAATATAATTGGAGTAGCCTGTTAGATGATCTTACAAAACTTTTTGCTTCACGTTTTCCTAGTTAAATCCAATAAATAGTGAACAAAATAAACTCTGTACCTTACTTTTTTGTGTTATATTCGTCAAGTAATCCATGAAAACTTGCATAATGTGATTACTTTTCTTTATTTACAGGTATAGAAAAATATCAATGAACTTTAAAGAAAGATATATAAATAAACTCTTACAACCAAATTGTAGTTGTGCATAGACTAAGTCTAGATTTAGTAAAACTCCTAAAAAGCCTCAATAGACATTTACAGCAGAAACACCAACATCCTTGAATATTTTATGATCATGAAACAGAGCAAGGGTGTTTTTGACGGGACACTGCTTTCGACACAGCCGACAGCACGCAAACAAAATGGCTGATAGGGTAATACGCGCCTGTCAGTCAATGCCATGGGCAGGGCTACCGAAATATGACGTCATTTTGCGGACAGGCTCCAAAGTGCTTGTTTTTTGAGCCTGGTTTGATTTTATGAAAAAAAAAGAGGCTGGATGTATTTTTATCATTATAAGATGGCTGTGTACACACAAATCCAATACACATTTCTGTCCAAACACCTTCTAAAAGTGGATTTTGCATAATAGGTGCCCTTTAAGGGCGTTAATGTACTAAGACCTTGTCATGGGGGAAGCGAAATATGGCGCACTAATTTTTTTACATGCTTTCAGACAAAAAAGGCTTACCAAAACAAAGTTACTGTGTTGTAGTTTTTTCACGTTTTCTGGGTTGGTAGATGCACTGGGAAAGACGACTTTAAAGGGTCATGAATCCTCCCTCTTTCAGTTCAAGTCTACCTCAGAATTTAAAAAAAACTTAAATAGGGGTGGATGGCTGCAAGCAGAAGGTGGTTGTGTGATGCAAACTTTAAAATGTATTAGTTTACAAATCATGCACTGTGGTAAAAGTGTTTTGAGGTCATGTGTATTTTTGAGGCCTATGTATTTATAGGTACTTTTTTGGCAAAAATATAGGTAGAGGCCATTTCTTCCGATGAGCCTATATGTTGGGATGGGTCTGTCAAGCTTGACAAATAAACAAGCATCATAAAAGTGGTCTATTCAACCCCAAGTTGTCTAAAGTCATACAGTAGAAGGCAAGAGTGTAACTTTGGTTTGAGAAGTTTCATTCTCTTTAAACTTAACATCTCTCTTCAGTCAATCACATGTTATCTGGACACAACAATAAACAAACAGGCTGATTCAGGATGCTTTTGCACCTGCACACTTTAAAATAAACAATTTGGATTCAAAATGTAAATCTCCTTTTCATGCATACACTTGAAATGGACAGTGAACCGTGCTGACTTCAGTTTAAAAAGCTGTAGATGCCTGTGGAGCGTGTGCTTGTGCTCAGCTTTCGGCTTTCACTGCACACAGAGCATATTTGTGGTCCCCAACTGTTTAATGGTAACACACACAACACACACAGCCATTTTACAGCGTTACATAACGTGGGGTGATATTGAACACACCCCGGGCACAGCGTGTGACATCACTTAAATGCATCTCATTTCCCACCCTTGTAATATAGCTAATGAACAGCAAACTTAACACACACACACACACAGACACACATATATATAGTAAGCATACATACTAGTGAACTGCCTCGCCGTCTAAACTATCACAATGGCAATCTATGCTAGTATAAATATAATCAGAGTGTATGGGATACCCAACTTACAGTCCAGTAAGTTCAATATTAGCATGTAACTTAGCTAATGTTGCTATACTCAAATACATAAAACCCCTACAATGGATTTAATATAGTTTGTTGCAGTGCATTTCGGGTTTGCCTTTGTCTTCTGTGTAAAGAAAACATGGATTTTAAAATGAGGTATCTTAAAAGACAACATGTTGTTGCATAACAGAGTTTGACATTAGCAAGTAGCTTAGCTGGTAAACTCCTTGGATTTCATATAGACCAAACTACTGTAATTTTTATGAATACTTTTATTCTGCCATCTAGGAGAGTTTGTTACAATGCATTCTGGGATTAACTTCTGTGTGAAAACCTTATTGAACAGCTTTCATGTGAGGAGCATGCTATGACAACGTACATCTCGGAGATGTCTATTTGATGTCTGCATTTACATCTGCAAGACGTAGTTTGCTTATCTGCAATACGTCTATTGGATATTTTCTATCAGATGTGAAATAGATGTCTATAAGATGTCTTTAAGATGTTTATGCTTTAGAATGTATGTAAAACTGACATCTTACAGATGTCTGCCAGACGTCTGTACACAGCAGATGCTTTCCAGATCTTTATCAGACATCTTCCAGACGTACGTGTGCTATCTGGGGATGCTTTGAAACACTTGAAAAAGTTTGTAGAGAGGTTATACACGTGGCTTTAAGTTTGTATTAAGTGGATTCATAGAAAAACATTCTGTACTGAACTGCTAGTGTGTGAGGAATGTATTAATCTGTGTGCATGTTATATTACCTCATAAATATTCATTCTCCACTTCCTTGGGCCACTTATGAACTTCATAACACAAATGTCTGCGGAAAGAGGAACAAAACAGACAGAAGGATCAAAGGCTGAAGGGAAGGTTGGACTGCAGTACAGCATGGTTTTAATTAAATAAAATAATTATTGAGAATACTATATAACTGTATTTGCAATTGGAGAGCCAGTAAATAGCTTATTACGGATGGTGCATAGTGTCATAACCAGGTGCAGCGCAATAACATGACTGTTAATTTTGTTAGCTGAGTTTTTGTCCAAACCAGAAGTGACTGCAACTTTAAATTGTTTTCAACCAGTTAATCTTAGTTTTTTAATGAGATTTTTGTCTGATCTCATAATGGAAACGTACCTTTGGAAAATTTTTCGCAAGATGTGAATAAGTACCACCATGTACGTTTTGTGACATATTTGATGTGAAATGTCCACTGAGTGGCACTAAAAGAATGTTCAGTCTTTTTTTTTTTTTTTTTACATGAAACAGATGAACACGGACAGTTTTATGTGACGTTGGTTTTGTATGTGTCACCGCAGTTCTGATTTGAAAATGTCCATTGAGTGGTGCTATAACTCTAATGCTCTGTGACGTTTTAAAATAATGAACCATCAGGTAGTAAAAATTGCTGTACGACTTTTAAAATCTGAACAGATTTTAAAACACTATGCAATTTTCTACAAAGCTGGTCAACTCAAACTGCAGAATGGCTCTGATTTTTGGCAACTAATGTCAACTTCTCCAGACTTTAAATTGGGGGGGGAAATTGGGACAATTATGTGATTAACAATCACTAAAGGAAAAATTTACTTTTTGGTTCTTTTTTAATATGTTTGTGATTAAAGTCCATGCTCTAACTGTTTTTAACCATTTATTCTGAGCAAAAATGTTATGTTAAAGGAGAAAAAAACACGAGTTGTCACTAACATTTGCATGCACAGATAATAGCACCCTAAAAAGGCAAAAAAAGTTTGACTTAGCTATGATCAAACTTTGTAAAAAATTCAATTTCAGAACTTTGAGAAAACATTTTTCTCAACTGTAATGTCAACGTACCATGCAAACTGGTGTAAAGTAAAAATATTTGATATGCCTGAATCAACCTGACTGCACTAGGTTACACAAAATTTGATTTACTAGAAGTACAACCTGTGCACAATGCACATTTTAATGTCAGTATTGATGATGGTTGTATGACCTTTAAATAATACTTCTTTAAATGCAAAATATTTAATGTGGACCTAAAGTATACTTGCAATTGTTCTACTTTAGCACAATCAAATACAGGCCAACTTGCATTAGTATATTTATTTTTCACTAGGGTAGCCCTGCCTCCAATGAAATCCCATTGGTTTACAATTCTGCTCCACATTATTATATTTTGAACATCAAGTATGTTCTCATTTGGTGTTGTGCAGCAATTATGCTTTCAATGTGACCAAAAACTAGTTGTTGGAAAACTGTCCCATTTACTCCGCTCACAAGAAATTCTTGATTTGCAGTTGAAAGCAATCTAAACAGAGGTCGTTTTTGGAATGTAAACTGGCACTTTTGTGTTTTGGCCATCAGAGTGTGTTTGTGCATGTGCTTTGTGTCTTAATCACACTGATGGAAAGTCGATGGCTAATTTGCAATTTGTTGCAGCAATTGAGTACTTTACCTTCTCTCTGTCTCCCTCTCTGTCTCTCTCCCTCTCTCACCTTGATCCTGAATTACTGCTGGACAGTTTCTGTTAATCCCACATAAAAAAAAGAGACAGTGAAAACACAAAACAGTGCAGCGATAAGTATCACCAATGAGCTGCTCAGAGCCGAAGCCCTGCGGGAGGAACGATTCTTTCCCTCTCCATGTCTCATCCCTCATTTCAGAAGCTCAGCGCTGCTCAGTCATCCTGAACAGACTTGTTCCAGGGGGGATGGTGGGATGGGGTGTGGGGGTATTGTCAAGGCCAAGCGCCAAAGAGAGGACCTGATTGAGACCAGGGGGTGTAGGGTAGGGATTGTACAGATATTTATCTTGATCTCTGTCCTGTCAATCAAGCTACACATGCCGGAGACATCTACAGTCGATGGGACGATGAGGGAGATTGACGAGTGAGTGGAGGAAGGACACAGCGTGAGAAGTGGGAGAGGGAAATGTATATTGTTTATTTGACTGATGGATCTAGTAGAATCAAGGAATGAAGGTTCATTCTGTCAAACAAAATGGGGTTTTTGAAATGCATTCCATTTTTTTTACTTCATGCACCGCCTTGAAAATGAAATGCTCATGGCGTGAGATGCTGAAAAAAATACAGTAATCGCAAAATGCACATTCCTGGAAGTGTTATTATCAATTAAAAATATATTTTTCTGTTACTTGAAACAAAGTTGAAATAAAATGGAAACTAAAATGTAGACAAAAAAATCGAATTGAAAACTGGACTGAGACTACTAAAATGACTAAACGTTTGCTTAAAGCTAAAACTGATAAAAATTAAAGCTATATAGGAATATATAAAAAAATAAAGAAATATGAATAAACATACTAAAACAACAACAACAACAAAAATACTAAAATACCATAGTGAATCACCCATGGCTATTATTAATTATTATTTGCAACTAAAACGGGGCTTATAATAGATTTTAATTTGAAGTAAAATGTATTAAAATAATTAAATGATTGCTAAAATTAAAAATAAGAATATAAAATGTCAAATGAAAACTGAAAATGTTAAACACTATTAACAAATATTAATTGTAAAAAAAAAGTATAAAAATGCACCTAAGATAGATTTTTTGTTTTGAACAACCACATTAGCCCCTGCTTCATATCTCCTCTATAAAGCATGCAGGTGCAGTCTGACCTTTACAGAAGGAGGTGCAGGTCCACATGGAGGTTCAGGTCATTCATCTTGGAGGCGGAGTAAGGTTTTCTCTTGTTCCAGAGAGGAGGGCGGTTGGTGTGCCAGTTGGTGCAGTGGTGCAGGATTGATGTTTTTATAAACCTTCACTCAGCAAAGGTGCCGGTGGTTCATCATTTCCCCCTAATTGCACCATCCCAGACTGCGGTGTGTGCACCAGTTAAGTCAGCTGGTGTGTGTGTGTGAATGAGAGACTGTGTTTTTTTCCAAGTGGATTAAATACCTACGTGACGCATTCATCCTCATAAAGCAGTGATAAATGTGTGCGTATGTTGGATTTATTTTCTCTCTTTAACCCAACATCACACTCAGCCATTCGGTTCACTGAACCTGTTCTAACAACATTCTGGTCTGCCAGTACCCAGAGCGAAAACCCTTCTGTGTTTCTTCCACAAGCACATTAGCTCGAGTAAAGCTGACCCAAATTGAAGTGCTCGGCTCAAACCACATGTCCATTGTGGATGTGTTTGGAATTCTCTGCGCGGCCGCGCCGCAAATGGCTGTTGGTTTTCAGACAGTAGAGCCGATTAACTTGATTTAGGATTAAATTGCTTGCACAAAATTTCATTTACTGCTTACCTCTGGCTGAACAACCCACATCACAAGCAAACATAGACACAGAACCAATGTTATCTATCTATCTGTCTGTCTGTCTGTCTGTCTGTCTGTCTATCTATCTGTCTGTCTGTCTGTCTGTCTGTCTGTCTGTCTGTCTGTCTGTCTGTCTGTCTATCTATCTATCTATCTGTAACAGTGAGAGTAAATACTTTTATAGTACATTGTAAAAATGCTGTTAATTTGCACTTTGTATTCATCAATTTCCAAAGCATGAACTCAGCATAATATTTCTTAAGTATCACTTGAAATGAAAATTCTGTCATCATTTACTCACCCTTAAGTGTGTAAACACTTGATGGCAGCCATTGAATTCCATAGTAATTTTTTTTTCATACTGTGGAAGTCAATGGCTACTATCAACTGTGTGATTACCAAAATTAGTATCTTCTTTCATGTTCAAATAAAAGTGAGAAACAAGTTTGTAACAAATTGATGGTGAGTAAATGACAACAAAATTTAGATTTTTGGGTGGATTAACCCTTTAAGACATACAGATAATTAATTAGCATTTAATCAAATGCCTGCTGTTCTTCCCACAAATTCTTTGGCTTTTTAGCAGTTTTCTGTATTTGAATCCTTTCCAACAATGACTGTATGATTTTGAGATCCATCTTCTCACACTGAGGACAACTGAGGGACTCATATGCAACTATTACAGAAGGTTCAAACACTCACTGATGCTTGTGAAGGAAAAATGATGCATTAGGAGCCAGGGGTGTAAACTTTTGAACGGAATCATGATGTGTACATTTTTCTTATTTTGCCTAAATATCATATTTTTTTAGTACTGCCCTTCAGAAGCTATTTACATGTTTACCAGAAGACAAAATAAGTTAAAGTTAACCTGATCTTCAAATTCCAAAAGTTTTCACCCCCTGGCGCTTAATGCATCGGTTTTCCTTCTGAAGTATCAGTGAGTGTTTGAACCTTCTGTAATAATTGCATATGAATCCCTCAGTTGTCCTCAGTGTGAAAAGAAGGATCTTAAATTCATATGGTCATTGCTGGGAAGGGTTCAAATACACAAAAATGCTGAAAAACCAAATAATTTGTGGGACCTGAAAAATTTCTCTGAAGAACAGTGGGCAGTTTAACTGTTCAGGACAAACAAAGGAATTATGAACCGCTATCACTAAAAAAAAAAAAAAAAAAATCAGCTGTGGATCATTCAGGTGTATGTAAACTTATGAACAGGGTCATTTTTCATAAATTCAACTGTTATTTTCTCTTGTGGACTATATGTAAACGTATTTTATGTGAAATATCTTATTCAGGTCAGTACTAAATGAAAAATAACATGCACTTTGTATGATCCATTCTGCAAGGTGTATGTAAACTTTTGACCTTAACTGTAATTTTCACATGCAAACGGAGTATCAAGTCACTGAAACCAGCTTTTTTGAAAACTCCTGCTAAGATGAAGATTTTCAATAACTCTGGTTGCAGTGTTATCGTGTAGCCAGTGAAACCAGAGATTTTGGCTTGTGACGTTAGAGTGCACACTTTTTTCAGGCTTATGATCGGCCAACATGGCTTTACGGTTAGGGTTATATCACCGCCTGTTGGTTTGGCATGCCCTCGACAGCACTTCATAGCGTGTTTTTGTGTTTTCATGAGGATGAGATTTTTTTTTTTTAATGAAGAATGAAAAACTCTGTTTATAAAAATACCTGTGTATGTGTGGACAAGGCCTTCATTTTTGTAGCTCATATGCTACTCTGCTATAGGTGCAGACAGATTTTCAGCATCTTTCACAACTTGGCTCCATGCTATTCCGTGGATAGTGTCTTGGCATCCACGAGTGTGAGACAACGGTTCTTGAGGTTGTCCTCAACTTGTTTCACCCAGGGGTGTAGGGGTGTACCTTGAACTTTGGTGGTCATTGGAAATCCTTGATCGTGGATTGGTCGCTGCATTGTCTACATATACAGTAGTTGCGTTCTGGAGTCAGTCAAGCCCAGATACGCCCAAGATTTGCCTGAGGCATCACACTTGAAAGACCTCAAGTTTGTTGATTTCCATCTTCAGAAAGGTCTAAGTCTCTGATCCATAGAGTATGATTGGAATTATTAGGGTCTGGAAAAGGCCCATTTTGGTCATGGTCGTACTACTTAAGCACCACTTAAGCAATGCAAACACTGCTGCTGCTTGGGCGATTCAACACTGAACTTCTGCAACCGCTGCAATCTTCTTCTCCTGGACCATAGATCCTAAGTTCTTAAACATTTTTTTCAATTATATCACCTCCACTTCATTCAGTGGAGGTGATATATATACAATTCAGTCCTCAATAAGTTCCAATGTGATCACATGTTGATAAAGGACAAACCTTTTCATGCTGGCTACTTACTTTTTCACAGCACTAAATTGAATTGGATCCTTTTCCGAAACTGCTTACAGCCTATCGATTCTCACTTTTTTTAAAAAGCGTATGCCTCCTCTGTCTCTCTCTTTTAAAAATATCCCAGAATTCTCTCTCTACCCCTTTACCTAACACTTTATTTCATCGCACACACACACATTCTCAAATCTCTCGTGCGCTCACACTGAAAGCTCTGTCTCCCCTCAGTAAATACTCTCAAATCGCTCACGGATTTTATCTGAATCCAGCGTTTTATTTCTCACCTCTCTCTGACATCTCTTAGGAAAGTGTGTGTGTGTGTGTTCAAGTGTGTGTGTCGTAATGCAGACGTGTAATGCAGTGCTCTGTTTAGCCCAGTCAGCTCTACAGATATTAACACAATTTACGCAGTTCTAGCAATGCAACCGCTAGGATCAACGTGACGCAACCATAGAAGGACACACAACCACACACATTCATAAAAAGCATGTGCCCTTGAGTGAAGTGCAGTATATAAACCCAATATTCCCGCTGGCCCAGTTTAAAAACAGGCAATCAATGAAAACTGACCTGTTCATTTGAAAGTGAGGAGGTATGACCCAGCATTTCGCCCTCTGAGTGTGTGAATCTGTCTCTCTGTCTCCTCCCTGATAAGGCCATAATGAAACGTGCCATTATAAAACAAAACGAGTTGGTCTGGAGGAGAGAAAATGAGTTCTTTGATGGAGTTCCACAGGGGATGAGATCACAGAATGTCTATATAAGAAAGATCAGAACACAACCTTAGCAAATCACAGAGAGAGACATGAGAAGAAGAAATTTTAAGGCTCTTTAATGTGAAGTTTTTTGCATCGCTCAACCCTAGCGCACCCAAAAATGAACGTTCTTCATGTCCTTCCATACCTGTGTGAGTTTCTTTTTGAAGAACTGTCCTGGTAGCACTTTTCCATTCAATAACAATGACAAAGAGCACCATAAAAGTATCATAGATGTAGTCCATATGCACCGTATTTCAAGTCTTCCGGTTTTGATGAAAGTTGTTTATGTCACATCATGGTAAAAAACATTGCTAAGTTGCTACATGCTAGTTGGTAACATTTGCTTAAAGGGGTCATCAGATGCCCTCTTTCCACAAGTTAATATAATTCTTTAGGTCTTAATGAGAAGTCTAAAACATACTTTAGATAAAATTTCTCAGTAGTAGTGTAAAAAATACCCTTTTTACCATGTCAAAATCAGCCCTTTTTAGAGCGAGCCGTTCTTGTGCATGTTTCTTTAAATGCTAATGAGCTCTGCTCACCCTGCCCCTCTCTTCTGTGGGGTGACGAGCCATTCTGTTTACTTTAGCCGCATTTAGCCGCAAAACTTTCTAACTAGCACATTATTAAGAAAGGCGATTCGCAAAGATGCATAAAAAACCCGGATACTCACTTCTGCTGTAGGTGAAGCTGGATCATAAATGATTTGCGCGAACAAAGGCACATTTATGTAGATTGCTGGGCACATTACCTTCAAAAACCAAAGTAACGTTAATTGTCTGCGTCTTCAGCGGCTCAGATGTCAGCAGTAAATTATGACTGCTATGTTCATTACTACATCCAACAACAGAAACAACCTCAATCGCTCAATCAGAGACATTGGCTGCGTCCGAAAGCTCTAAAATGCTGCCTTTGGAGGCAGCATTCCAAGGCAGGAAGGGATCAAGGCATGTCCGAATACAAATTTGGTTTCACTTCCTGTCTCTAGAGGTACCTTCTTCGAATTTTGAAAGCAGCATAGATGTGTCCTTCGCTACCGTTGATATCCAACAGTCTTGTGCGTTCCATTCAGTGATGGTTGAGCTAAAAAAATAAAGACGGCTCTGAAAGCTGCGTTTGGTCAGTTTTTGTGTAAATGTATATTTCTGACATTTTTTTTGCACTTTTGATGGTATTTCTAGCAAGAAATCAGTATTATAGTAATTCAATATTTGTTTAGTTATCATCCAGACTCGTTCTATTTTGTTGTAGATCATTAAACCGTTACGCTGCCTCAGAAGCCTGTCTGAAATCAGTTTCATATAAAGTCATTGACTGATAAGGCAGCAAGTCAGCTGTCTAGGCTTTCGGATGTAGCCATTCTTGTCTTCCCCTGCACCAGAGTGGAAACAATGTCGGTTGGACTGTTCTCAGCTCACACAGCTCATTTAGGGCAGGTCTAAGGTGAGATGGCTGTGTTAGTCAACTATCATGGGAGCGGCCTTTGTCGGTGTGACGTCAAACTGACAAGAAGCTGAGAATGGCCTAATTTGAAAAAGGGTATATTACTTATAAAGATTTAAAAAATACCACTGGATTAATTTTTTATTATTAAAGGGTGGTTGTGTACACACACTGCCAACACATATTTATGTTCAAACAACATGTAAAAGTGAGTTTTGCATCTGGTGACCCCTTTAACTTCTGGTTTTCAGAGAGTGATCCACAAAATTTGCTAATCTGTGATCGACTGTAAAGCAAAATTAACACAAAATTAACATTAGATTATAATTTGGTTTACATCCACTGTGTGCTTTGTTTATACTGTACATTTTGAATGCAAATGGAGCAAAGTTCACGTACAAATGTAGTCATTAAATTAAATGACACTTTAACAAATCAAAACACTTGATTTGCTTTCGATGTGATTTTATCAATTTTAATCTATTTTTTTCTATTTGAATACATACAAATTTATTTCTGTGATGGCTAAGCTGAATTTTCAGCATCATTACTTCAGTTTTCAGTGTCACATGATCCTTCAGAAATCTCTAATATTGCTGATTTGTTGCTCAAGAAACATTTCTTATTATTATCAATGTTGAAAACAGTTGTTTTTGCTTATTTTCATGGAAACTGTGAAACTTTTTTTCGAAAGAACGGCATTTATTTAAAATGGAGATCTCGTGTAATATTTTGGTTTCTTTACTGTCACATGTAATGAAATTCTTGTGGAATAAAACCTTACTAACACTAAAATTTGAATGGTAGTTATATTACGGTATATAACTAATGCATTTTATTAATGCAAAGTTCTGTCATGAAACTCGGTGCGGGCTGATGATATTCACAGCGTTAAACTACTTGGTACAAGCTGATTGGTTTGTGTTGAATATGCAGCCAATGAGCTTGCTGCTTTACATTTAAATGGCTGGTGTTTAACATATACTAGGGCAGTTTGCAGCATGCTTTCAGAGTTCTTCTGAAATCTTCCACCTCCCCAGCTCCACCTGTATAGATCTGCTACAAGTTATTATATATGTTAAATGTGCAGCATCAGTGTGTCTTAAATATTCACAGCACTGAATTGGCGTATGTATTGGCAGTAGCAAATTCCTGTACTTTGCAGCAGCAGCAACAGCAATAATCTACAACGACAGCAATTCAGCAGCATAGCAGATCTATTCCGCCAAGACCAAATGCATTAACATTGTCATATCCGTTACCATGCTAAAATCTTCCAAGAGTTGTTTTGATAGAAATTCTTCCCCGTCTCACTAAAAATGGACCAAAAATACACCAATGTGTCTGCTTTTAAGGCCAAATACAGTGTGAATGCGCTTTTTCTTTGTGAAAGAAAACCTATAAGTGGACTCAGCCCTGATATTCTTCTGGAGAGGCTTTAGCAAATATTATTTGTAAGGATGACAATAGTTTTTTTTGCACTACTCACTAAAGTGTGCGTGTGTGTATGTGTGTGTTAACAGCCCATGACTCATATGACTGAACCCAAAATATGTCTCATGGTGTATTTGTTTAATTTAAACGATCCCATTTGCTCAATTTCATGAAGGGTGCCAATACGTCTTGAGTTGCCTTTAGACTTCATTAATCTGCATTAATCTGACGGCAGACTGTTGGGGGAGAGAGAATGTGAGAGAGAAAGCAAGAGAGAATTGCCTTAGGGATTGACGTCTTACTAGTACAGCTTCAGTCTGTTCTTTACTCTGATTGCTACATGAATTTGCTTGTGCGTGAACATGTAAGAGGTGAGGCATTTAAGGGTGAGATGTTTCCTTTCTTTTTATTTGTATCGGCCGACTAATACAATCAATACAAGTGATATTGATATATAAGTGATATAAGTGATATACAAATGTCCAAAACATACTTGATGGAAGTATTTAAACAGAAACACTAACTGCAAAAGCTTGATGCATGCAAGCATGCATTGATGTGCTCATATAAACAATGTGGCAGATTATTACTTCTTTGACCAAAAAAATTGTTTTTGTTTCACTAATTAAGTTAATGGGTTGTGAACATTTTAACTATATTTAACTACACTCGTGATGTTTTGGCCAAGCATTTGTTTTTATGTTTGCTGTTGATGTTGTATCTTTCTGGTCTTTGTTTGTTTGTGCATGTGTGAGAGAGCGAGACAAAGTGCCAGTCAAAGAATGTTAATTCGCAGCCAAATAGCATCTACAAATATTTATCTCTGTGTGTTTGTTTGTGAGAATCACAGGGCATTTTAGTATATTACAGTTTTATAGACCTGATATGAGCTGACAGGTGTAGCTAAGCGCAGCTAAACAGCACGTACAACACAGGGAGCGAGAAAGACAAACGCATAAATGCTAATTTTATGCAGTGCACGTTGTCTTTTGATTTATGTAGGGTATGTGTGTGAGTCATTATTCAGTAGCAGCGATACCATTTTAGTGACATGTGGTCATGTGATCACAGGAGGTCATTGCCATGCTGGGATGTAGATTTAGATATTCTGGATTCCACAGCAGAGATCCAATCAATAGCCGTGAACTGTTAGTAGGTCGCCAGCCACACATCCCCTCAGCATTCAGTACAGATGCAGCTGTGATGAGGAAATCAGAGATAGCAGAGAAGGTGCATCTCATGAAGATGCCCTGGTCATACTTGACCTCCAAAGCAAATAAGAAGAGACATTTTTTATTTATTATATATGTTTGCACATTATGGCAATGCGTCTGGTGTTTTTTTCCTCCTGGGTCTTTCAATCCACCAAACTTGGCACAGTCCTTCAGGCTGTTTTGACAATGTGTGCTTTTGTTTTCTGATTGACTGTATGGTTTATTTATGCACCCAACAACACAGTTACTCTGCTGTGTGTTCAACAAGAATCAACATTTGCATGTTTATTCAGTGTATTGTTGACATTGAATTGAATAATTGTGAGTTTTAAGCATAACTTCTTACATTACCATTGTCAAGTGTAGCCTAATTAGATCAACTAGATTGCATAAAAAAAAAACCCAAAAATGTAAATGGCATTCATTATTAATAACGATACTTAATTGTAATATTTAAAATGTTTATAAAGCACATTTTATTTTTATTGCTGTACAGATTATGCAGGCCTGTTTCCGCCACTGACTAAAAAATAAAAAAGGTAATTATCTTACAATTCTGACTTTTTTCTTAGAACTGCGTGACACAAACTTGCAATTCTGACTTTTGTTCTCAGAATTGTGACATGAATTCGCAATTCTGAGAAATAAACTCACAATTCTGTGAAATAAAGTCGCATTTCTGAGAAATAAAGTTGCAATTCTGAGAAATAAACTGTCAATTCTAAGAAAAAAGAAAAAAGTCACAATTCTGAGAAATAGTCTCAATACTGAGAAATAAAGTGAGACAAACTCACAATTTTGAGAAATAAACTCACAATTCTGTGAACTAAAGTCTGTGAGACAAACTCAGTAAAGTCATGATTCTGCGAAATAAAGTTGTCATTTTGAGAAATAAAGTTGCAATCCTGAGAAATAAAGTTGCCATTTTGAGAAATAAAGTTGCAATTCTGAGAAACAAACTCGCAATTCTAAGAAATAAAGTTGCAATTCTGAGAAACAAACTTGAAATTCTGTGAAATAAAGCCGCAATTCTAAGAAATAGCCTCAGTTCTGAAAAATAAAGTCAGAATTGTGAGACAAACTCACAATTCTGAGAAATAAACTCGAAATTCTGTGAAATAAAGTCGAAAATCTGTGAAATAAATCGCAATTTTGAGAAATGAAGTTGCAATTCTGAAAAACAAACTTGAAATTCTAATTAGTAGTCACAATTCTGAAAAATAGTCTCAATTCTGAGAAATAAAGTGAGAATTACGAGACATAAACTCAAAATTCTGAGAAATAAACTTGAAATTCTGTGAAATAAAGTCACAATTTTGAGAAATAAACATGCAATTCTAAGAAATAAAGTCGTAATCCTGAGAAATAAGTCGCAATTCTGAGAAATAAAGTCACAATTCTGAGAAATAAAGTCACAATTCTGAGAAACAGACTCGGAATTCTAAGAAATAAACTTGCAATTCTAAGAAAGTCACAATTCTAAAAAATGGTCTCAATTAAAGTGGGAATTGCGAGACATAAACTCACAATTCTGAGAAATAAACTCAAAATTCTGTGAAATAAAGTTACAATTTTGAGAAATATAGTCGCAATTCTGAGAAATAAACGTGCAATTCTAAGAAATAAAGTCGTAATCCTGAGAAATAAACGTGCAATTCTAAGAAATAGTCTCAGTTCAGAGAATAAAGTCAGAATTGCTAGACAAACTCACAATTCTGAGAAATAAACTCACAATTCTGAGAAATAAAGTGAGAATTACAAGACAAACTCATAATTTTGAGAAATAAAGTCGCAATTCTGAGAAATGAAGACAAATTGCGAGATACAAACACAATTCTGACTTTTATATCTCGCAATTCTGATTTTACAACACTCATTTGGGAGTTACTAAGTCAGAATTGTGAGATATAAACTACCATATCCGAGATATAGACCATATCAGTCTTTTTTCCCACTCAAAACTGGACTTTATAACTCACAATAGCGAGTTTATATCTCACAATTTTGAGAAAAAAGTGAGAATTGTGAGATACAAACTTGCATTTGTGAGAAAAGTCAGAATGTAGGTAAAAAGTCACAGTAACCTTTTTTTAATTCAGTCACGGAAACTGTCTTCCTTCATTAATATTACAGTCAGTAAGCAGTAATAAAACTATATAGACCTCTGCCCAATTCTTGTTAACATTTATTTTTTAAAAAATTCCAAGAAAATCTTTATCTCTGCTTAAATTTTCATGCCTTGAAAGCTGTTTTAACCTTTCAGGCAGAATTTTTTCACACCAACATCAAAATTTGTCTGACTCTATCATGCTACACCAGAGAACATTTGAATGACTTTATGCCTCATCCATACATCAAATACAGTTTTATTTATAGTACGCCACATCTGCTGAAAACTCTACTGTATTTTGCTAAAAGCACTTCATCTCTGACCACATGTGCTTGTCTTCCAGCAATGTGTGATGGGGTGTCTAGAGTGTAATCACATCAAATACAAACACACTCGATCTGTTCCCTGCGGTTTGGGTGTCTTTGATATTACACTCCACGCTCTCTATGGTCTGAATCAGCCTACTTTGGTTGTGTATTTCTGTGTGTGATGACTTAGCATCCATGTTTAATTGTTTTAAGTGTGCTTATCTACACGCAAGCTCTACTTTGCAGCATATGTTCACAAGTTGGGTGGGTGTGTGTTTGTTGCATTGCAGTGACGTCAGTCATTTAGCTTTGCCCCGAAGCCTCATCTGTTCTGGAAAGTGCTGTGTGTGTATGTGTGTTTGCATTCCCAGTGACATTTGCGTGTGTATGTGTGTGGCAGAATGGGGGAAGCCTTTTGTGATGTTTTCATTTAGATAATGATGAGAGATGAAATAAAGGAATCTGATACAAGAGATAGATTTACATGGGCAACAGATCTGACCACAATAAAGCAGCAGGCTGAATAACAAGCATGCAAGCAGCATTATCTGAATATAAAAAGTCATATATGGAGGAAGCACCAGTGAATTGGGCCAATTCAAATTTTAATTGCATTATTTTTAAGACACCTCAATCTGTTTAGGATAACAAAGGCCTGAAATAAGTATAGTATGTGAACATAAAGCACACATTGTTGCGTTCTAAAATGTGTCTGAATGCAATCCATAATCCATTAGTTAAACTGTTGACATGGTTATATGTAATCTAGAATAAATATATACCGTACAGCAGGATTGCGCACTTGCAATGTGGGAGCCAAGCATTTGTATGGAATCTTATTTCTGCCACTTTTTATTTACACTGACCAAAATTATAAACGCAACACTTTTGTTTTTGCCCCCATTTTTTATGAGCTGAACTCAAAGATCTAAGACTTTTTCTATGTACACAAAAGGCCTATTTCTCTCAAATATTGTTCACAAATCTGTCTAAATCTGTGTTAGTGAGCACTTCTCCTTTGCCGAGATAATCCATCCACCTCACAGGTGTGGCATATCAAGATGCTGATTAGACAGCATGATTATTGTACAGGTGTGGCTTAGGCTGGCCACAATAAAAGGACACTCTAAAATGTGCAGTTTTACCGTATTGGGGGTCCTGGGAAGTCCGGGGTTGGGGTGGGGGGTGGTGGGGGGGGGTGGGTGGCCGAAAACCAGTCAGTATCTGGTGTGACCACCATTTGCCTCACACAGTGCAACACATCTCCTTTGCATAGAGTTCATCAGGTTGTTGATTGTGGCCTGTGGAATGTTGGTCCACTCCTCTTCAATGTCTTTGCAAAGTTGCTGGATATTGGCAGGAACTGGAACACGCTGCCGTATATACGCCGATCCAAATCATGTGGTCTTGTTCAAGGTTGTCTGCTTGGATATAAAATCATTCAGATGTCAGTGCATGTATCTGTTTTAGTAATCTATGGGTGGGAAGGGACAATTTGCTGGGTAACAGAAAAGCAATTAAGTTTGACATTATTCCCCTCAACGGGTGACATGTCCGGTGAGTATGCTGGCCATGCAAGAACTGGGATGTTTTCAGCTTTCAGGAATTGTGTACAGATCCTTGCAACATGGGGCCGTGCATTATCATGCTGCAACATGAGGTGATGGTCCCAGATGAATGGCACAACAATGGGCCTCAGGATCTCGTCACGGTATCTCTGTGCATTCAAAATGCCATCAATAAAATGCACCTGTGTTCGTTGCCCATAACATACGCCTGCCCATACCATAACCCCACCGCCACCATGGGCCACATGATCCACAACGTTGACATCAGCAAACCACTCACCCACACAACGCCATACATGCTCTCTGCCATCTGCCCTGTACAGTGAAAACCGGGATTCATCCGTGAAGAGAACACCTCTCCAAAGCGCCAGACGCCACGAATGTGAGCATTTGCCCACTCAGGTCGGTTATGATGTCGAACTGCAGTCAGGTCGAGACCCCGATGAGGACGACAAGCATGCAGATGAGCTTTCCTGAGACGGTTTCTGACAGTTTGTGCAGAAATTCTTTGGTTATGCAAACCGATTGTTGCAGCAGCTGTCCGGGTGGCTGGTCTCAGACGATCTTGGAGGTGAAGATGCTGGATGTGTAGGTCCTGGGCTGGTCTGGTTACATGCGGTCTGCCGTTGTGAGGCCGGTTGGATGTACTGCCAAATTCTCTGAAGCACCTTTGGAGACGGCTTATGGTAGAGAAATGAACATTCAATTCACAGGCAACAGTTCTGGTGGACATTCCTGCAGTCAGCATGCTTCCTCAAAACTTGCGACATCTGTGGCATTGTGCTGTCTCATAAAACTGCACATTTTAGAGTGTCCTTTTATTGTGGCCAGTCTAAGGCACACCTGTGCAATAATCATGCTGTCTAATCAGCATCTTGATATGCCACACCTGTGAGGCGTATGGATTATCTCGGCAAAGGAGAAGTGCTCACTAACACAGATTTAGACAGATTTGTGAACAATATTTGAGAGAAATAGGCCTTTTGTGTACATAGAAAAAGTCTTAAGATGTTTGAGTTCAGCTCATGAAAAATGGGGGCAAAAACAAAAGTGTTGCGTTTATAATTTTGGTCAGTGTAAATAAATAAAAAAGGCAATCGCAGATTTTCAGCTCATAATTCAGATTTTTTTCTCACAACTGTTTATATCTCACAAAAATAACTTTTTTCTCAGAATTGAAAGTTTATATCTCAAAATTGCAAACTCATAATTCTGAGTTTACATCTTGCCATTTTTTTCCCCACCATGAAATAAGAATTAAAAAAGGTAATTGCTGCATTTGATTCTAATTCTGACTTGTTTCTCACTTTTTTTTTTTTTTCTCAATTAACGGGCTCACAATTGAAGCTTATGTTCAATATATCAGTTGCGAGTTTATATCATGAAATTCTAAATTTATATCTCGCAATTCTCATAATTGCAAGAACCCCCCCCAAAAAAAAAAAAAAAAAAAACTTAAGCTGAAAATAAAATATATTATATTATTTATATATTTAATTAAATACATTTTATTTGAAATTCTGTGAGATATTTTTACATTTTATTTAATTATATTAAATTAAAAACAATACAATTAGAATTATTATACTTAATTTGTAACATTTCACAGTAAAGTTCCATTAACATGAACTAGCAATGAAAAATATCTTTAAAGCATTTATTAATATTAGTTCATGGTAATTTTAAGATTTACTATTACATTATTAAAATCAAACGTTGTATCTGTTAATATTATTTATTGCACCTGAACTAACAAATGTATTGCTCATTGTTACTTAAAAGTTAATCCATAATTAATTATAAAGTGTTTTGAAAAAAATAAAAAAAAACACATAAAATTGTTAAATATTATATACAAAATTCATTTTGTAGCATATTGCTTTTCAACGCTTGATTTGCTTTACATGCAAATAGGAATAAATGTAATAGAGCTTTAACTTGTACACACAGCTAAACAGGAATATTGTTCTATTTATTATAATAAGATGAATAGTGTTTGCAGTGCTTATAAACCCTGGTTGCTGACACACACACACATGCACGCACGCACACATATAAATACACCTCCTTCTGTGTTTTGGGACTGTACTTGGCAGCTGTCAGATTCATTATAATTCAAGAGAGGGATCACAGATAGAAAGGGATCCGTTATTGAGAAGAAGAATGACAAGAGACTACAAACGACTGCATTCATGTGCAGATAACAGCAGAAAGACAGACACAGAGAGACGAGGAGAGGCTGCTGGAAAACAGACCTATGATCATGGCATTTGGGTGACGTGCTATTTGCTGAACTGTGAGCGTGTGTATGTGCATTTGAGATGCCAGTGCCAATTCCAATTGGTGATCTATATCAGTTCATCCACCAAAATGTCCACGTGCACAAACATCCCCAGGGACAGAACTGTCTATATGTGTGTGTAAATTTCATTACCCTGGGGCTTGAAGCGGTGCTCATGAATAGTCTGACAAAGTGTTTTCAGGTTGCTTCTCAACCGGGCAACTTAAAAAAGAGAAAAGAAAAACTCAAATTGTGATTGTGTCTCTATGTAAAGAATATCAAGGACAAAATCACAGATGTAGTTGGTTGGCAAGCCTTTTCAGAAATTTTCTAAGCAATCAGACTTATAATTTTTACATTAATGTACAATAAAATCACACTCTGTTGTTAAATATTAATTAATGAATAATATTTAATAAACAACAACCATCATAAAAGTTGCTAGGCAATTCAGTCAAAAGTACAAAAGCAGTGCTCTGATATACATCATTAAATTTACATAAAATATAACACAAGGAGATTTTGCCCCTCAGCAAAAATTATTTGCTCTTAAACGAAAAAACAGATTAATGAGGATAAAGACTCCCAGTTGGATTTACCCAAAACTAATCTCATGTTTAACCACTATAGAGACATCAGAGCCAGCGTCAAATTCCAGAAGAACTGGCCAAGGTGAGGCTGCTCTCGGCGGGTTCATGAGTGCTGAATGACCCTGTTCAATACGCTTGTTTCTTAATACTGTGTTGTTACCTGAATGATCCACAGCTGTGTTTTTTTGTTTAGTGATAGTTGTTCATGAGTCCCTTGTTTGTCCTGAACAGTTAATCTGTCTGCTGTTCTTCAGAAAAATCCTTCAGGTCCCACAAATTCTTGTTTTTCCAGCATTTTTGTGTATTTGAACCCTTTCCAACAATGACTGTATGAATTAGATCCATCTTTTCACACTGAGGACAACTGAGGGACTCATATGCAGCTATTACAGAAGGTTCAAACGCTCACTGATGCTTCAGGAAGAAAAACGAAGTATTATGAGCTAGGGGTGTAAACTTTTGAACAGAAATAAGGTCTACATTTTTCTTGTTTTGTCTAAATATCTTTTTTTTTTTTTTTTTTCATTTAGTACTGCCCTTCAGAAGCTACTTACATGTTTCCCAGAAGACAAAATAAGTTACATTTACCCTGATCTTCAAATTCTAAAAGTTTTCACCCCCCAGCTCTTAATGCATTGGATTTCTTTCTGGAGACAAATAAGGGACTCGTGAAGGACTATCACTAAACAAAAAAACAACACAGATAACAACACAGTATTAAGAATCAAGCGTACGTAAACTTTTGAACAGGATCATTTTTATAAATTCAGCTATTATTTTCTCTTTTAGACTATACGTAAATGTGTTTTATGTGAAATATCTTATTCAGGTCAGTATTTTTCATGTATTTTGTATGATTCCTCTTATTTTGTATTATTTAACGATGAAGTGGCATATAAAGTACACACGTGTATGTAGACATGTCTTTTTTTCAGAATTTCCCCACAATGCTCTTGTCCCAAGTTTAGTTAATAAGCAGAGAGTCTATAAATTTCCAGCAGTCAGCAGAGAGAATCTGCTGCTGTCAGGCGTTATTGAGTTTCTACAGAAAATCAGTCAGGAGGGGAAGGATGTCAAACTTCATTGCTTTTCCGTTACCCAGCAAATCTTTCCTTCCCGCCCATAGATTACTAAAACAGATACATGCACTGGCATCTGAATGATTTTATATCCAAGCAGACAACCTTGAACAAGACCACATGATTTCTCATGAAACAGCAAGAGGGGGAAACTAGAAGGTCTCTTTTACGCAGATTAGCGCACAAAAACACACGCAGTCTCCAGTTTGCTGCTAACCATATCTGAGGCTCTTTGTAGTGTGTCAGGCACATCAGGGCCAAATATTTCTCCTACTGTGATATCGCTAATGGCTAATGCACCAGAAACACAGACAAGCACACATATTTCCACACACACATACACTGTCTCTCACTGGAGCAGCATTAGCCCTGTGGCTAACCGGGCCACTATGAACCATCTGCCTCACCAGCTCAAAGTTTCAGCTAACTGATTCCCAATGCATGACGAGATTAAAAACAAAACTCTGCTGAAATGTATTTCGATGTTATGGATGCTTTAAACTTTAATGTTAATGAAAAAGTGGTTGTATGTCAGGCTAACCAAGCTAAACCCCACTGACAAAAATGCTGCATTACTGAAGCTTAAAAGGAACTCTGGGTATAAAGACTTGTATAGCTCATACTAAAATATGTAGTAGAAAACCCATGGAAAGATTTACAATATTTTACAATATATCATGATGGACTATTGGGGGTGCCATCATTTTGATGACATGAAATGGTTGCACTTGGTGAGCTACTGAAAGAGCTTACAGGTGGCAACAGATATAAGCGTAGGCTTAAACCAAATGCCGTACCATAGATTTTTCAAATGATATCAGGTGAAATCCGCGCTGAGAAACTGTTGCTGTGGCATCATTACAAGCATCAGCATGTTTACATCCTGTCAGGATCGCATCTAGTGTTTCTTGTCTCTGCCGTTTGTAAGCTCTTTCAGTAGCTGTGGTCTATTAAAAGCCTTAAAGGCATCAAGGCTAAAGTGGAGAGAACGAAGACGCTGGTCTTTAGGAAGTTTTATTAATTCACAGGCATCTTCACATTCTTTTCTCCTCTTCTTATCGATAGGAAAGTCACTTCTCTTGCTGCCCTTCGACTGAAAATTTCAATCAAAAGCCACACAATGTTGCATCATATCAGTATTTTATTTTCCAAGTTGTGTTGTAGTAAAAATAGCGACAGGTAGCACTAGTAGCTCACAGAGTGCAACCATTTCACACCAATAAAAAAATATAATGAAATAATGGTGCCCCCCACAGTCTATAATATGTATAAAATGATGTGGATTTTTAAATTCTTCACTTAGAAGTGCCCATTGCCTCTTTTCCAGCTCACAACCCTTTTTTAATAATTAAATTAATAAGAGCATACATTTTAATTAAACAATTTTGTAGTTCAAAGAGAATTTTTATAAACTTGATTAAATAAAACCAAAAATTGATTAAATAAAACCAGTGCTGTATCTGTTTATCTGCACATTTGAATTGGGGATTAAATTTAGTTGTTATTTTCTTTATTTGATTTTTAATTCCGCAGACAATCAGAACATAAAAAAAAAGGAATTCGCGACTTTTTATCTCACAATTCTGACTTTTTTCCTCAGAATTGCATTAAAACTATGTGGATTTTTTAAAAATAATGTAAATCTTTCATGTGTTTCTGCTACATATTTCAGTAAGAGACATCATTTAAGTTATATTAAGCTATACAAGTCTTAACAAACAAACAAACAAACCAAAAACGCAATTGCGAGGTGTGAACATAGAATTCAGAGAAACAAGGTCTAGATTGTAAAATCTAAATTGTGAGATAAAGTCACAATTACCTTTTTTACCATTTTTATTCTGTGGCAGAAACAGGCTTCCATAAAAAGCTGCATCATGACCATAACTAAATGATTTTAATTATCAATGAAGTTGACTGAGCTGAAAGCGCTAAAAATCACTGATCTTCTTTGCTAGCGGGTTAATTAGCTGAAATGATTAATCATTAATCAGTCTATCTACAACATAAGCAATCTTACAGCTTACACTTGGACACCCTGAAGCAAATGGTGAATTTGAAGAGTTGCTCGCTACACTGTTTATAAAAGCATTGCAATAACAACGTTACACGTGATGCAACATCCTAAACAGTCTCTAAAACATGGAAAATTAATTAAAAAGCATTTTTGATTTACAACACAGTAACTTGTACCCATTATATGCTATTAGTATCATAACTAGGTGTGTTTTGATTTTGTATTGCATTGTATTGGATTTTGTTTTTACAGTATGTTTAAAATATATTTTAATCAATACAATTTTTTATTTTTAATAAAATCTGTGGAAAGTGTGGTAAAAGGTTGGTGTGACAGAGTTTTGAACATTATCATAAACTAAAATGAGGAGATTTTTGTCAATCCAAGACTAAAAAATGTGTAAGCTGGTCCAGACTGTTCTGAGAGTTTTGTTGAGTGACTACATTGATTAGAAGGGAGTCAAGCGTATAGGCCTACCGGCTCTTGTCAAAGTGCTCCCAACCGAGTCTTTAAGTGAGTTTAGGAGCCAGTTGGGGGCACTTAAGACTGATTTGGGTTGCCTGCAGTTAGTCTTTCCACCTGTGATTACCACTGGAGTGTCTTAATAGGAATTCTGCTGAAAAATAACAGTTTAATTGAAGACTACATGTTTCTGTAATGAAAAGGGAACATGCTGAGAGAACATCAGCAAGATTGGATATCTCTCACATAATTTCTAATAGACACTCATGCAGTCCAATCCAGCGTATGTATGGCCAATCAGAAATTCATTCATCACACACGTTAGCACCCCTGGAAGTTAAGACCATCAGCATGATTAACGATCATTTTGCTATCAATAAACGGCTGAATGATGGTTGATTGCTGCTTTGTTCTGAAGTATAAAAACTGGTCGTAGGTGAAACAGATTGAGCCGTTTAAAATATTTAATTGCGAAACAGAACGGCAAGTTAATGGAGATATTCTTGGTGAACACAGCTGGGAGCAGATGAATAAAGCATGTGTGTACAGTAGATGTTTCTCAGATTGCATGCTGTGTGCATCCTTACATGTGATAGCAACGTAAGAAACGTTCTCCTGAGAGCAACCGTGAAAGACTAACAAGTGGTTTAAAGATCATGTTGCCACATTCCTACAACCTTGAGCCACCAGAGATCAATCAAAGTGTTTGGTTTAGGTCCAGCACAGTGCAAACTCAAGATCAATAACTGACATGTCAGTTTAATCAATTATCACAGCAGGTTTTGTTTTAAATACACATTTCCTACTAAATTTCCCAATGGAAATCTGCATTCAATTCTTCACTTAGAACAAACTGTGCCCACTGATTCCTGTGAACGATGGCTAAATGTCCTCTACTGCCTCTTTTCCAGCTCACAACCCTTTTTTAATAATTGAATCGGTTAAAAAGAGCATATATTTTAGTTAACCAATTTTGTAGTTCAAAGAGAATTTTTCTAAACTGACATCAAAGTTTAATTACTTTGCAGTTCATGGAATTACTCTTAAATATGTGGAATCGATTAAAAAAAACCACTGCTGCCTGATGTCAAAGTATCTGTTTTTCTACATATTTGAGTTGGGGATTAAATTAGATTGTTATTTTCGTTCTTTATTTGATTTTTAACTGTGCAGCCAATCAGAACATAACTATGGAAGCCCATTTCCGCCATTGAATAAAAAATAAAAAAGGAAATTGCGACTTTTTACTTTTGACTTTTTTTTTCAGAATTGCATGATACAAACTTGTAATTCTGAGTTCTCAGAATTAATAAAAACTTGCAACTGTGAGATATAAACTCACAATTCTGAGAAACCTGAGAAATTAAGTCAGAATTGTATAATATAAACTCTTAGTTGCATGTTATAAAGTCAGAATTGCAGGATATAAATGCACAATTCTTCATTTTTTTCTCAAAAACTTGCAATTTGCGAGTTATAAAGTCCAATTCTGGACTTATAAAGCCATTCTGACTTTTTTCTCAGAAAATTGCGTGATATAAACGTGCGGTTCTGACTTTTTTCTCACAATTGCAATTTTCTGTCTTGTAATTCCGACCTTTTTCTAAAAAACTTGCAATTGCGAGTTAAAAAGTCCAATTCTGAGGGAAAATGACTGATATTTTCTCAGAATGGTGAGTTTATATCACACCATTCTGACTTTTTTTTCTGAAAACTGCATGATGTAAATGTGCAATTCTGACTTTTTTTCTCAGAATTGTGTGATATAAACTAACAATTCTGAATTTTTTTCTAAGAATTGCGAGTTTGTATCTTGCAATTCTGACTTTTTTCTCACAGTCGCGATTTTTACTTTTTTCTCAAAAACTTGCAATTGCGAGTTATGAAGTCCAATTCTGAGGAAAAAAGACTGGTATTTTTTCTGAATTATTTATATCTTGCCATTCTGAATTTTTTTTTCTCAGAATTGCTTGATATAAACCCACAATTTAGATTTTTTTTTTCTCAGAATTGCGAGTTTGTATCTTGCAGTTCTGACTTTTTTCTCACAATTGCGATTTTCTGTCTCGCAATTCTGACTTTTTATAAAAAAAACTTGCAGCTGCAAGTTAAAAAGTCTAATTCTGAGGGAAAAAAGACTGATATTGTCTCAGAATTGTGAGTTTATATCTATCTATAGTTTTTTTCTCTGAAAATTGCGTGATATAAACGTGCAATTCTGACTTTTTCTCAGAATTGTGTGATATAAACTAACAATTCAGAATTTTTCTCTAAGAATTGCGAGTTTGTATCTTGCAGCTTAGACTTTTTTCTCACAATTTTCTCGCAATTTTTACTTTTTTTAAAAAAAACTTGCAATTGTGAGTTACAAAGTCCAATTCTGAGGGAAAAAAGATTGATATTTTTTCAGAATTGTGAGTTTATGTCTCGCAGTTCTGAGTTTTTCCTCGCAATTACGAGTTTACATCACACAATTCTGACTTTATAATTCGCATTCGCGAGTTTATATCAAGCAGAATGTGTGTAAGAATGTATTTTTTTCTTACTGCACTGCGCATTGAAAACAAAATGCACTATGTTTATGATATAATATATGAAAACAAGTCTAATATCTACATATTGCTTTGAAAAGAAAATATATCTTCAGGTCCACCAAAGGGCTGGATATGATATGGCTCGCTAGAGGAGTAGGAAGTTCGTAGACAGCCATCGTCCTGTGTGGCCTATACTGGCTTTGAGGAGACAGTAGAAATGATTCACAGGGCAGCACATCAGTCGAGCATACAGCAGAAAGCTGGCCAGAGCCGAGTGCCTCATTCTCCTGGTCGTTATCATGAAAGAGACAGACCCTTCTCGTACTGTATGCCTTAGCCCAGCGTTCCTGGCAACTGTTGCTTTAGAAATGTCCCAAGGTTCCATCCTGCCCTGAATTTCAGCCTGTGGAATAGAGAATGCTGAGACAATGATGTCACGAGGGAAATAACAGAACCTTGAAGAGCAGCCGAGCAGAATTATTTTGAATTGCACAGGAATCAGGTCACGCTTGCACTTCTGTGCACCTACGCAGTTTTAATGCAGCCACTGGAGCACTTGCCAGTAGGGGATGGATGGGTGCATTAAAAGGGTTGGTTGTTAGTTAAGGGTTAGCAAGACATTATAACAGCCCTGAGAGTTTAGAGATGGCTCAGTACTTGGCGATCGGTGAAGGTTGCGGTCACTGAAGCTCCCAGTGAGGGTTTTGGATAGATTCTGAAGGTGAGAACAGGAATTAGTGAACAAAGGAAGGACGAGAGCCAAGGGCAGTTAATTGAAACGTTCTTTGAAAGCATTGTGTAGACAGAATGACATAAGCAGTGTGGAAATAAAAGAAACAACTGAATTGAAATACAAAATGATTACTAAGACTATATTTGAATAACAAGGCACAACAAGTTCAAAGATATAGAAAAAAATCTAATTGTATATATATGTGTTTGGTAACAGTTGCATCCATCCAAGTTTAAACACAGTTTTTATCCTATGGCTGTACAAGCTTTAAATACTGCAGGACTAAATGTGAAGTAAATGGCTCTGTGTATTTAGTATTTGCACTTGTGTTTTTTTTATGGGATTTGTGCAATTTTGATTGTATGAGGGTGTGTGCACTTGGTGTTGGAATGAGAGACAAAATTTTCATTTGGACTGTTGGACATCGCAATCTTGGAATCATGTCACTGCACGTCACTCCTGGATAATCGAAAATGGGCAAAGAGGCTGGACGTGGGTGGAGCTGGTTGCTAAAACCACACCCGTCTAGCGTGACAGCGGCAATCCACCTGTCACTCAAGTGGACACGCCCTAAATAATGCAGAACTTTAAGGCTTAATATAATTTAAATGGATGAGTTCACCCCCCCTCACAGTTGACATGAAGGGCAAAATTAGCTATGTGGACCAAAACCACTTTTTGTACCAGGCTGTAAACATTTTTTTTTTCCTGCTGTAAAGTTGGGCATTTGCTGGGGGGTGAAAACTTTTGCACAGACTGAAGATGTGTACATTTTTCTTATTTTGCCTAAATATCACATTTATCATTTAGTACTGCCCTTCAGAAGCTACAGAAGATACTTACATGTTTCCCATAAAACAAAATCAGTTAAATTTACCCTAATATTCATATTCAAAAAGTCCCCCCCCCCGGCTCTTAATGCATGGTTTTTCCTTCTGGAGCATTAATAAATGTTTGAACCTTCTGTAATAGCTGCATATGAGTCCCTCAGTTATCCTCAGTGTGAAAAGATGAATCTCAAATTCATACAGTCATTGTAGGAAAGGGTTCAAATACACAAAAATCCTGAAAACAAAGAATGTCTGGGACGTGAAGGACAATATGTAAACATCTTTTATGTGAAATATTTAATTCAGGTCAGTACTAAATAAAAAATAACATGCATTTTGGTAAAATAATTAACATTTTTGCAGATTCTGCAAGGTGTATGTAAACTTTTGACCTCAACTGTACTATAGGAATAATTCATGTTTAAAAAAACGGAATATGATGCTTTAATCTGACTCTTCATTAAGCCCCTTTATTAAAATGTAACTGACCAATCGTACTTTAGCAACTGTTGCCATTTGCCATTTTACTTAGCATTTGCTCTTTTTTTTAATGCACGTCTAGGATCTGTGTGATGGATTGTTTTAAACAATTTTATGCAAATAATCCACTTATAGGGATTAAATACATTTTGAAATGCAACATTAAACTATTTATCGCCCTCATTCGCACTTGAACATGTAGACCTACACTTATGTATTGATTCAAGTCACTGCTGTGTTGATAGTAAACGTGCTGGAGAAATGCTAGAAAGCGTTCTGTTCACTTATACTAATGTGATCAGCTGTAATTGCTTTCAAATGAGATTTTTCTCATTTTAATTGACAGTGAAAAGTATTTACCTCAATTAAAATGAGCAATCTTTGCAGTTTTTAATCACTTTGTTGCACAATTGAAAAATTTATTTACAGAAAATGGTTAAAAATACTTTGCACTGTCCTAATTCTTTCCAGAAATGAATCTTCAGCTCTAGGAGCATGATTTACAGAAAACAGCGCTATTTGCATAAATCTCAAGTTCATTCCTTTCCTCAAAACATGTGATCCCAGGTATCTAAGACTTTAAATACAAACGACTTGAATTAGTGAGATGTGACTTGGACCAAATGCAAAACACTGGCCTGGGTTCTTGCCTGGTTTGTATCGCTCACCCTTATTTGCCAAGTGCCCTGCTGAGTAACTGATGGCGTACAAATGCGTCTCTTTTTAGGGCCTTGACGGAACTGCTGAAGCAGCCAGGCGAGCCTGGAGGTGTGGACAGAGGAGGAGGCCACCACCCTATCGGATCCAACGGCATCTCTGGCAGGTCAATGCGCACCAACAACGGTGAGTCAGAGCTTCAGAGTTTCTGCTGAGATGAATCTCTGGGAATATAATGAACGTCAAATATAATATAATGAATGTCAAATATTCAGTGCTGAGGTAAAAAAGGAGCCTTGACAGGCTGCTTGCATTTGTATTTCTGTTGCCAATGCTCAGATGTGAACCCTGGAGATTTTTGGCACAAGAAACTATTTAAATATGTGTGTTAAATCTCTTTCTGTTGCCCACTTTATTATGCAGTGACAAGTTTACCTGTAGTTGATTTTGATACTGTTTGATACTGTGGTGCTTTCAAAACATTGCTGTTTGTTTGAGCAGCCTTGCATGGCATTACTGGCTCAACTCATGGTGCAGAGCAGGACTTTGTTATGAAACAAAGTCTCAGCTTTCAAATTATGTCATTTTTTAGAAATTTAAACAATTAATACTATTTTGTGTCGTGACAGACTGTGAAGCCTCAGCTCAAGCAGCACGTGAACCGTTTATCTCTTCCTCCTTACTAGTTATAGCATGAAATAACATGACATCAATCTACTCTCCTGTTTGGTTTGTTTGCCAGATGAAAGAAATGGAAGATTCTACATTATGATTGGTCAGATCGCCTGTCAATCAAACTCCCTGTGGTTTAAACCCCTTACCAGTGATGTTGTTGCTAACTAGAGCTAAAAGTATTTTCCGTAATTAAAATAAAACTGAAATAAAATATAAATATTAAATGCCAGATATCTTGGCATTCAAGTTGAAGTACTTAGTAAAAAAAAACCCACCTAATTAAATAAATATAAAGATGAAGCCTAATATAAATATAAAAATGACAAAATTACATAAAGATGTAATAAAAACATAAAAAGGCTAATTTAATAAAACTGTAATAGTATTTAAATAACAAATGGCAAGAACTGTTTTTTCTCAGTATTTTTTGTCTTTTTTCAGAACAAATATCAAAGCATTATTAAATCAAGATACAATTACTTGAGAAGCACAATGACTTAACAAATCTTTTACCTGAAAAAAAAAAAGTTTTTTTAATACTTAAACCCAGGGAAAAAATGTCTGCCAATGGGGTAAGAAACCCCACTTTTAAATTATTTTAAATTAATCTTACCCCATTGTCAGATTTTTTTTTCTTGTTTTAAGAATAAAGTTTACAGAAGACATATAGAAAGAATATATAGGGATATAGGAAGCATATAGGAACATATAATTTTGCTTCTCTTATTTTCTGTAATTAAAGTAAAGCTAAAATAAAATATAAATATTAGATGCCAGATATCTTGCCATTTAACAACAACAACAACACCTAATTAAATACATAAATATAAAAATGACAAAATTACATAACAAAATTAAAGTGAAAAAAAAACAACAAAAACAAAACAAACAAACAAAAAAATCTAATTCAATAAATACTGCAATTGTATTTAAATAACAAAATGCAAAAAATGATCTTCCTCAGTATTTTTGTCTTTTTTACCAGTACAAAAATCAAAGCATTATTAAATCAAGATGCAATTACTTGAGAAGCTCAATGACATTTATTAAGTCTTTTATCTGAAAAAAAAAAAAAGTATCAAAATTAAGTGACTTCTTAAAACCAGGAAAAAAAGGTCTGCCAGTGGGATAAGAAACCCCACCTTTAAATTACATTTTTTCTCTTACCCCACTGGCAGATATTTTTTAAGCATTAAAATATTGATATATTTTACAGAAAACAAGACCTAATATAGGAAGTAATATTGCTTCTCAAATAAATGTATCTTAATTTTGGGAAGTTAGATATTTTTAATTCTTTTCTTTTTATATTTTTGGTTTTCATTTTAAATTTAAGCTTTAGTTTTAGTAATTTAATTATGTGCTTTTAGTGCTTTTCTTAGCTTTCGAAAACACTTTTCTATGAATTTTTCTCTGTTAAATTTTCTATTAATTATTTAAGAATTTTATTTTTGCAGTATAAAATAACACTGCCCTTAACTCTACGTCATAAACTGAGCCACGCAACTCATTCTGAAATGTGCTACAGGCACAGATTGTACCTCCAATTTAGTCTTGATGAGGAGAGAGGTGTACTTTTATGCAATCAGACTTTTGCCTGCAAGAAGAAAGGATAAAAAAAAATCATAAGAACTAAAGTGCTTTTTGACTTCAGCTAGTAAGAAACAACCTAGTATCTCCCCCAGAACACCCTAGCAATCAAATATCAACACCTATTAATTCTGACAATGACTTTTATTTTTGTACAGTTTGGTGCCACTAGAGATGCAGCGATTACACTCAAAAGATTTGGTTTGCTAGGATAAATTGCTAAATTATTATTTATTTATTTTAAGTAGCTATGTCATTATTCAATACATTCACGTTCTCTTTGCAGTTAAAACAGAAGTTTTTGCGCAATCTAAATGTTGCACTGATATGCAGTGGCCGATAACGTTGTTGATGAAACTCCGCAAACATACTGAGGCTTTAAAGGCCATCACCTTTTGACCCTGTGAGGGTAATGAACCGGAATGAGAGAGTAATTAAATTTGCGGATATGAGAGGTCCTACTGCTGCTCCCTCTCAGCCTTGGAAGAGGAAGTGGCTTAACGAAGCAACTGTGCTAATTAAGGCATAATTAAGAAACTTCAGCCAAGACCTGCTGATCAAGAACACTCTGTCCTTCTGTCTGAGAATTAGGGACCCATTTATCTCTCCATCTCACACACACACTTCATCACAGGTGTGAGTTTTCCTTGGGAGTGTGAGATTTTCCACTGTGCCAGTGTTTCTGCTCGTACTTCTTTTATCTTCTTCCTTTTCTAAATCCACCTCTTCAATAAGAGTTTAATTAAGTGCTCATTAAACCAGCTTGATCGCACGAAGGGTCACAAGGGTCTAAGAACGATCCATCTGGATATAAACATACATACAGCTGAAGAGTCGTGACAGGTAGACCCACATCGACACAGGTGGTCAGGAAGGACGGATGGATGGATTTGAGAGGACCCGAGGAAGACCGAAATCAAGTGATGAAGGTGGAGTGGGATGTTGACCTTCAAATTATGCACTGAATAATTTTGTTGACATAAATGTATGATAAAGTTTTATTTCAGTTCATTAGCTTAACATAGCCGTTTCAATGAAATGAAACAGCAGAAAGAAGTATAAAATTCTGCATTAACAAAAGAAATAATATATACAGTTGAGATCAAAAGTTTACATACATGCAACTATTACAGAAGTTTCAAACGCTCACTGATGCTTCAGAGAGAAACACAATGCATTAAGAGCCAGGGGGTGAAAACTTTTGAAGATCAGGGTAAATTTAGCTAATTTTTAGTCTTCTGGGAAACATGTAAGTATCTTCTGTAGCTTCTGAAGGGCAGTACTAAATGAAAAAAATTATGATATTTAGACACATCTTCAATCTGTTCAAAAGTTTTCACCCCCCGGCTCTTAATGCATCGTTTTTCCTTCTGGAGCATCAGTGAGCGTTTGAACCTTCAGTAATAGTTGCATATGAGTCCCTCAGTTGTCCTCAGCGTGAAAACATGGATTTCAAAATCATACAGTCATTGTTGGAAAGGGTTCAAATACACAAAAATGATGAAAAACCAAAGAATTTTTGGGACCTGAAAGATTTTTCTGAAGAAAAGTGAGCAGTTTAACTGTCCAGGACAAACTCATGAACAAGGTGTATGAAAACTTTTGACGTCAAGTGTAAATAATATAAAATGATATATAAAATAAATAATAAAATCATATAAAATGTTATAAAAGTATTAATTTTGTGCTGTTTTCAGATTAAAAATGTAATTTAAAAACAGTTAAGGTCAAATTTTGACACTGTAGGCAACTCTTTATGTAGTACTTTCCCCTATTTTTGAAGTGTAAAATGGTCTGCAATCTTCTTGAAGGAGTCCACCACCTGAAAAAGTTTGAGAACCACTTTCCACAGGAAGGGAATGAGATTTCAGGAATGAAGAAACCCAGGTGAGGGAACCTGGCAGAGAAAAATAGAAGGAAAATGAGACAGAGATTGAATGAATAAATAGTGAGATAGAGATGGGAGGGGAGGAAAAAAGACCTAAGGGGAGGGATAAAAAAAGAGCGAATGAGACAGGAGGAAAGATGAATGAGTGTGGGAGAGGAATGGTGTGGGTGTGATAGGCTGTCGAATGAAAGGAGAATTAGAGTGATGTTTAGACAGGAGAATGAGAACTGAATGAGAGAACTGTATCTCTCTCTCCTTCATCATCCTTCCATCCAGGCTCAACAAATCTTGAGGTCATGACCTTTTGCAGAAGCGTGCACTTTAAATAAGCATCATTGTGATTATCATATTTCCAATTATATTTGTTATTAGTGATGTTTACAACAGCCAGGACCACAATTTAATCATAGCTCAGGTGAGTATAAACACAAAGCAATAAACTTAGGTGTGTAGTTCAACCCACATTGTTTGTGCTGCGGACATTAATATTATCAAGCAGCTTATTGTCATTATGCCCTGGCAATCATCTACAAACACCCTGGCATAATCGTGGCAAGTTTTGCAGCCATTTAATACAACTTTACACTTCTAAAAATGATAAAATCTTACAAGTTCTTAAAGAGATAGTTCACCCAAAAATGAAAATAACCCCATGATTTACTCACCCTCAAGCCATCCTAGGTGTATATGACTTTCTTCTTTCAGACAAATATAGCTGAAGTGTCCTGGCTCTTTCAAGCTTTATAATGGCAGTGAATGGGTGTTGAGATTTTGTGCAAGTCCAATTAAGTGCATCCATCCATCATAAAAAGTGCGGAGTAAATCATGGGGTAATTTTCATTTCTTTAACCGTACATTTTGGTTATACGCTTGTTAGGCAACCTTAAAAATGCACTTCATATGGTAATCAATCTGGCAACATTGTTCGCTGGAATTTTTATCAGGTAGAGCAGATCAGGTAAAAGTGAACCTTTTAAAGTAATGATTGTACAGTCTAATTCAAATCTTTACTTGTAACAAAGTAGCTTACATTGGAAATTATATAAATATTTTTTTTCTAGTCAGCTGTAAAGACAAATACGAAACTCACAGCAAATTGACTTCATTTTAAAGTACACTTTTCAAAAATAACAGTGTGTGTGTGATTGACAGCTTGCTTGTGACAAGTAGAGAGATGTTCATGTTCATCTTACAGTAAATCTTACACTTCATCTTTGCTGTCTGGCCGAGCAGTCAGACGCCTCTGGAACCGCCTTCAGGCAAAAACGCTTCCATTTCTTTCACCTGCTCTAGAGAGACACGTCTCTTACGCAGACGATTTTACTGCTGATATAAGCATATTTTTACCGCATTTCTAAAGATGCAGATCTTACGGGTCTGGCTGAGTGCAAAATGCATCATATGTGCAGCTAATGAGTGCAACAGCATGAGTTGTCACACTGTTTGCATTTGATGATGAGACATTGCGTTGTTTGTGTGCGTGCAAGAGAAAAAGACTCTGTGCCATATGTGCCAATCATGCTCTTGGCGGGCAGCTTGTGTGTCAGTGTGCGTGTGTGTGTGTGTGGGGGGGACCGAGGTGGGTTGTACGACAGACCACCCATGAAAAACATCCATCAAATCAAAATGTGTGTGTGTTGAGAGATGACATGAGTCTCCATATGTCTGGGAGTATATTTTTATCAGTGTTGTTACTGTAACTGCAGTCTAGCACTGGTGGAATGAATAATGTTTCATAAATACGATACATTTCAACAAGACAAAAAAAAAAAAAAAAAAAAAGGAGCATTTTTGACAAAAAGTTGTGACCAGTTTTTTATATAAAGTTATAAAACACTAAATCATGCTTTATGCTGCTAAAATGTAAACAAAAAATATAAATAAATAAGTACAGAAAAATAAAAAGTAAATATTACAAAAGTGTGAAATTTAATACATTATTTGAATCATTCTTACTTTAAAAAATGTAAATTTGTATTATATGTTTCATACTTTAATATATATTTAATACTTTAATACTTTACTATATCTGTGATATAGTATTATAGTAAAAACACACTCACACACACATATAAATAGACTACATTTTTGTACATGAATGTTTAGAGCCAATTATTATTATTTATTTATTTATTTATTTTCATTTTTCATCAGCGTTAGATCTTTAGAATCACTCAAATTAATAAACTTTTCATAATAGCTGACGTCTTGATTGAAGTGTTTTCATTTTTTTCTCATGGTAGCAGGTCAAGGCGGTTGAATAATTTTGATTGCAATTGTATACACACAAACATTAAAAAAAAAATCTGCATTTATTTGTAACATTATAAATGTCTTTACTGTAGCTTTTGATCAAAAGCTGCTGAAAATTCAACTTAAACTGTTATTTTATATTTTGATATTATATAGTCTTACTAATTTTACTGTATTTTTGGTCAAATAAATGCAGCCTTGAGAGAAATAAATAAATAAATATTAAAAACTTAAAAAATCTAAACTGTGTGTATGTGTGTATATTAGTGCTGTCAATAGAATTAACTATAATCACACGTTGTTTTCTGAAATTAATCGTGATTAATCCAACCTAACATTACAGTTTTTAAATATACTTTTATATTTCAATAATTTCACATTCACTCTTCAATCACAATTAATCTAGAAACAACATAAAGACAGTATATTTTTAATATTTGTTCAATTAATAGACATTACAGCAGCAGTTATTAGGCTGCTATTACTTTAAGAGCTGCCACTGCTGAGTGTCCGTCCCTGCGTTTACTGTGTTAAATATTTCTAATGCCGTTAAACTGGGAAAACTTGTTTATTTATGGCAAACATATATTTAGTATTTTTTGCTTATGCCCTTGAGAATCTGCACCAGTGTGACTGGCCAGACATTTACTGCCCCTGCATTGTGTGTGTAAAGTGTAATGAAGTGGAAGTTTGATCACACCCATCTTACCAAACGCCTCCAGTGCCCTTCCGCTGACCCCAGCAGCTGTGGGCACCACACATGCACACACACACACACACACTCTTCAGACTCAGATTAGTCTAAACACGACAGACAAGCAGCAGGACATTACCCCGATATTCCAAAGCCACAGCAGGACACAGCATTGGTTTCATCGCTGACATGTCTTCATAACAGGGTTAAACTGATCTGAGGCCTGCTGAAATGCTCACTGATCTGAACTCTTTTGATGTTGCCACAGATCAGAGGTGATTTCTGCACTGAGCCTGAAGCTAAACTGGCTACAGAACCAGTAATCAGGATCTGTTATGGGCCATGATGGTCTCTCACGGAAACTCACTGCAAAAGTACTAGCCCTCACGGTTATTTTTTGTCTTTTTTAGTCCAAATATCTAACAAATATTCTAAACAAGATAAATGTACTTGAGAAGCAACAATGCATAAGATATTAAGACTTATTTTCAGAGGCCTTTTTTCCAAGTTAAAAGTTGTCAGTGCAAGACATAATACGCTTATATTAAAGATACTTTCTCAGAAAACAAGTCTTAATATCTGATGCTGTTTTACTTTTCAAGTACATTTATCTTGTTTTAAAGTTTTTAAGATAGTTTTACAGAAAAATAAGACAAAAAGGCAAACTAAAAAACTTATATTAAAACTTAACTTATATTAAAAACTTATATGACTTCTGAAGTGGTTGTACCTTTCTAAGCTATTGCCAAAAACAAGAACAACAAAATGTCATATATATATATATAATCACCTATTGGATCCTGCTTTAAAAACACCTAATATAATGCATAACTCTCACTGTCACATTTTTTTTCAAACATTGAAATATAGTGTTAGGATGTTGATAATTCTTTGCTGTGATGTTTTGCCCTGGCAGGATCTCAAGGCTATTAAAGCCCTTTGTATTTGTTCTAATTAATACGATTATTACAGTGTGACCTTTTGCATACAGCATGTAACTGCTAAAAGGTCATCTTAGAAAAGGTGGAATCTCAAGAGGGACAGATACTCCACAAGAAAAAGATCAAATAAAATGTTTGAAGATGTCTTGAAGGTCAGAAAGGAAGAGAAATATTTGGAATGAGCTGTTTGTGTGTTGAGACAAGACAATATTTGAAATCGATGGTTTAAATAAAGGCCATTGCACAGCAGGCATAGTGAAGGTTGGTCATGGAAGTTCCCTTCTCTTGATAAAATGAGTTTTGGCAAATAAAAAGGTTTTTAGGTTTTTCATAAGAACACGTTTTTTTATATTATAATAAATGTAAAAACAATTTAATGTCCAAATATGTGTCAATTATAGTAAAATAATGTAAATATTAATTTTTAAAAAATAATGCATAAATATTAATAATAAAACACTGGATTGTGAATTCTTCCATGCCTTGTCCAAAGCAAACAAAAGAGTGCGCTGTACAATTCAGTTAAAGTTAGTTCAAGGCACTTTGGAGGGACTGAAGTTAGCATTTTGCCATGGCAATTTAGCAACAGGAAGCTTCCTTCCTGCAAATGCACCACCAATCATAAAGCTGTAGTAGAATATGTCAATCAAACATGCATTGATGCTTGTGTGAAAGGAGTATGATTAAAGGAGAAAGTGAAAAGTACAATGGAGAATGGCAGTTACATGGACAATGAGTGAGAGGAGAAAGCGAGCTAGAGATCAGGTCGAGATATGCTTTTTAGGAAATGGAGTGGAAAGAGTGGAAAACTCAGAACAGTGGAAAATATTGCCCTTTCAACCTCTCTCTTTCCATCTGAAAGAGGTTTAAATGTCACAAGGCAGATAGTACATGTGGTCTGAGCAGAGACACCGAAATGTCAAGCATAGCAGGATGACGTATACATGCATGTTTCTGTTAATACATGTCTTTAACCCTAGAATGCATACATGGCGAGCACTTTTTTTTGCTGTGTTTTTCACATCAAATGTTCTTTTTCATCTGACATTTCCAGGAATCATCCTCGCAGTTAGTGGGTCGATATATAGCGCCGTTGCACTACGAGGGACCCGAGTTCGAATCCCGGCTCGTGGACCTTTCCCATTCCACCCCCTTCTTTCTCTCCCACTTTGCTTCCTGTCAAACTACACTGTCCTAATTAAATGAAGGCAATAAAAAAAAAAAAAATTACATTCTGTTAGCATTTACTCACCCTCATGTCCTTTCAAAGAGTTCGACTTCATCTGTTGAACACAAAAATCTGTCATGCTTTTCCATACATTCACAATGAAAGAGGAACTGAGACTTTCAGGCCTCACAAAAAGGCACAAAAGCACCAGAGAAGTATCATAAAGGTCCTTTGGTTTATTGATTTGAGAAGTAGTGACGCCTGACTTACAAACAAATCATTCATAGAATGAAAAATGTGCTTAGATTCACAGAACCGGCCTGATTGATTCAGGTTATGACTGTTGGAAGGGAAGATTTATTAGTGATAACTGGGAAGATAAATTTAGTGCATTGGTCATAAGAATTTCTTTTATGGTGATTTTGTGTCCTTTTTGAAGCTTGATAAGGGTGAATAGATGATAGAATTCTAAATTTTGTGTGAACTGTCCCTTTAAGGCAAAGTCCTTAATTGTGAATGTTGTACATATACTGTACATATTACATATTCAAAGGAGGTTCGTATTGATACCCATTTCTACAGTATATGTGTTTCCTATGGAATGCAAACTGATGAGTGTGTTTGAGGTAAGATCTAATCTGCTACAGTGACTTTCCAAAAATTATGTCTGCTGAGATAGAGAAGCTGTAGGCGGGATGTGTGTGGGTAAGGCTCATCTGGTCTGACCTTCGTACATGTGACAGATGTTTTCAGATGTCCTCAAATCCAGCTGTTTTTCATTGCTCTGTGGAAAACGGTGGGTCAAATCTTGCAAAAGCTGCGTCTGATTTAGATTCATTTGCATAAAGAAGAACAACAGCAGATTAAACATTTAAAACCTTTCTAGATTTCAAAAGGGAACAAATTAGTGTATAATGTTACAAAGACTTATGTCATTCAAAATGAAATGACTATATTTTGTCTGTGAAAAAAGAAAAAAGTTCTGAAGACTGTATTATTTGTGCTAAAATGAATGGGAGCTGGAGCTGTCAATCTTAATAAAAGCACACAAAATCACCATTCTGTAAAAGTGGTCCATATTTCAGAAACCCTGAAATATTACAGAGCCCCGAAGGGGACATCGTGATGGATAAACGTGAGCTGTGGGGAGAAAAAGATATTTCAGTGCTTCTTTCTCTCTCACAAAAGTACTGCGTTCCTCTGAGAAACTTTGCATGCTTTCACAAAAACATTTGTTTTCTCACAAAACTGTTGCATTCTCTTGCAAAACGTCCTTTAGGTCGATAGCTGCAAACCAATCCTGGTGCCGGACACAGGAAAGAATGGCTTCTGTGCCAACAACTTGAACAGAAGCCTGAACAGGGATCGATACAAGACTCACAGGTCCAGGATTGTCGTAACCTACCGCTGTTCTTGGGTACAGGACTGTATAATCCCGAATTCATCTCGGCCGGAGGGGCAGCCTTTATTGTGCCCTTTGCCAAGAAGACTGCAAATACCCTTGTCCATTCGGACAAATGTAAAGAGGATGCCTCTGAACCTAGGACAGTGCCTGGCGAACTGAATCATGTAGCCGAGCCGGACCAAACCATCCAGATAAGCCAGCGCTAACCACGCCCAAGCCTCTGTACAAGCGGAATCAACGGGGTAGTTACCGATGCACAAACGATGGGGCAGCTGTGGGAAGAAAGGTGGCTCAACCCAGGAAGTGTAGTGTCCTGAAAGATGAGCTGCTAGAAGCAGAGCGTCCTGCAACTCCAAAGTGTTAGGTGGGGAAATCATGCCCCGAATCTCAGTGTGAGGAAGTAGTGTGTCGCTCACATTCAGAACCCGGCGTGATATACCAAGAAGTGAAGGAAATTGCTTTTTTATTGAAAAGGTGGGAGTGGCAGTGGTGGAAAAGGCCCCCGGCCCTCCCCTGCGGGTGGGGATGCAGATACCGGTGTCCCCCAAAGGGAACAGTTCCTGTCATTTCTGGGTGGTCATCCAAGAGACTGGATGGCGCCCTGAGAGGCGGGCTGCACCCCCTTCCTGTGGCCAGCTAAAATGCCCCTTTTGAAGGGTTACCTCCTTGGATGTTGAGGCTGCAGAGGCCCCCCAGCAGCACGCAGATGAGGGTCTGGCCCTTGGCGACTTGATTTTTATGTTTGGAGCATCTCACCGCGGTAAGATGTGCTTAATGGTCTCCTTGCTGGGCAAAGTCCTCGACGGTGTCGCCAAAGATGCCGGCCTGTGAGACGGGGGCGTTGAGATAGCGAATTTTGTCGGCTTCATGCCACTCAGCCAGGTTCAGCCAGAGATGGCACTCCTGGACCACCATAGTGGACATCACCTGACCGTAGGACCGCTCCCTGACCTTAGTCACTCATAGAGCAAATTCGGTCTCCCGTACGCAGCTACTGCATCAATCCTGAGTCAGAACTACCCTTGTGCAACTTGGCCTGGTGCACTCGCAGAATAGTTATGGCGTGCAGGGCGGAGGCGGCCCGGCCCACAGCGCTGTAAGCTTTGGCAGCCAGGGTTGACGACAGCTTACAGGCCTTGGACGGTGAAGTGGGGGGGCTGCTCAGCAGAATCTTTGGCTTCTGAAGATGATAGCCCCTCCTCTGATGCAGCGATAGACATCTTATCCTCCTCAGGAGCTCCGAATGAGACACTGGGCCCACAGCAGGACAAACCGGCGCCATCATCCGGGAGCTCAACGGTGCTACGCTGTGAGGAGTCGGACTTCCATGGGGGCTGGCCCGATGGAACATTCCTGACACAACCGTGTATGCTGTAGGAATTTGCTCTTTTAGCTGGTGTGCCCAGGGGAGGACCACAGCACTTATCTGTGCTATAGCAGAGCGATCTCTCCGCAGAATGCACGAAAAAAGTTTCACAGCTGAGAAACTCCTGCAGCTCAAGATGATTCTTCTTCTTCTTCTTTGCAAAGTCAGAAGTAGCGCTCAAGAAGCAATCAGCTCCGAAGCAAAAATCTGAATGAGTGGCTGCACGCCGCTATCTTACAGGGAGTGGCTTGGCATCCAAATTCCACTTGCCAATTCTCATTGGCCTTTTCTCCTAATGCTCAGAGGCGATTGGGGCTCCTAAGTGAGACCCCTAACGCCAGTCGACGTAACGTTAAACGTGACTGACTGAAAGGTTTTACAAGAGAATACAACAGTTTTGCAAGAGAACAGTTTTGCGAGAGAACACAATAGTTTTGCAAGTGAATGCAAGTTTCTCTCGCAAAACTTGTTCCCTTTCAGCCAGTCACATCTGACATTACATTGACTGATGCCATGGGGTCTAGCTTGATGTTAGTCGACCTAAAGGAGGGAACGAGGGTTACGAGAGTAACTGAGACTTCCTCTCGCAAAATTGTTGCGTTCTTTTGAAGAATGGTTGCTTTATTTTGCAAAACTTGTTCTCTCACAAAACTGTTGTCTCACAAAACTGATGCGTTCCCTTAAAAAATTACTGTGCTCCCCTGAGAAACTCTACTGTATGTTTGGTCACAAAACATTTGTGTTCTCTTGCAAAACTACTGCATTCTCTAACAGAACTATTGTGTTCCCCAAAGAAATGTTGAGTTGTCTAGCAAAAAAAAAACCCAAATTGCCTTCTCTCACCAAAATATTTGCATTGTTTTGCAAAACGATTGTGTTACCCCAAGAACTTTGCTCGCTTGCAAAACATTGGCACTCTCTCACAAACTTTTGTTCTCTCATGAAAGTATTGCATTCCCTCTCAAAAATATTGTGTTCCTTCACAAAACTATTGTGTTCCCAGAGAAACTTTGTGTTCACTCGCAAATACACTGAAATATATTTTTTCCACAATATTATTTTCACCACAAAAGTTTGCAAGTGAACGGCAAGTTTCTCAGGGGAATGTTTAGTGAGAGGATGCAAAAGGATTAAAATATATTTCTTCCTCTCATCGCTCTCTTTTCTTTTTAATGAGCCACATGGACTACTTTCATGGGGTATTTGTGTCCTTTTTAAAGCTTGGCAGCAGACTCTCTTTCATTGTACGTAATTACGTGGAAAAAGACAGAAATTCATCTTCAAAAATTCTCCTCATGTGTTCCACAGAAGAAAGTCAGTCACGCAGTTTAAAATGACATGAGGGTAAGCAAACAATGACACAATTGTCATTTTTTGTCTGAACAATCCCTTTAATGCACACGGTCTCTCATAGCTGCATTACTAACCACTCTACATCCCAACATCTAAAAACATACACACCACTTCATCTCTAAATAACCACAACAAGCAGCCATACTGTACACACTTCTTTTGAAACATGCTTTCGCACTGACAGCATCAGCACATCATGAGAGAGAGAGGCATAATAAAAGTGGAAAAAAAGACTGAGGGTTATTTAGTATGACAGTAGAGCAGCTGGTCTCTGTGTTAGACATCATACATGCCTTCATCTCTCCCTCCGTCCTGTCTTTTCTCATCCCTTTTCCCCCTTTTCATTCATCGCCCTTCTCCCAAAACACAAGTAACTGCATGAATAACTCAACTGTGCTTCTAAAGGCCTCTCATCTACTCGTTGTCATACAATTTCTGTCATATTCCACAACATTTGCCGCTCATTACCTTTTTCTCCTTCATTCTGGTTCTCCTATGTAGCCCAATTAGAGAGTTGCATGAGCGTTAGTGAACACCCCTCCACTGCAAGTACACTGACCCAGTCTGACTGTGTTCATATAGGGATTGAAAAGGGTCGTACCATCTGTAGAGCAGGGAGAGGGGGGGATGGCAACTGGAGGTGGTTTGAAGGTCAGAAAGCTGCTGGTGTGTGTAAGAGCATCAATCAGGTTTAACTGAGCAGGTTCACACACACACACACACACACACACACACGATTGCTTCGCAAGCACTTTGTAGAGATTGGGTCAGGCTGCTGAGTGAATGAATTGCATTGTACTGCATGCACACTGATCTGTTTTTACACACACACACACACACACACAGACACTGTATGTATAAATTGTATTGGTCCATCAGCGGTATAAACGGCTGGGTTGTACTTACCGCTGACTGTTGTTTCTCCTATATGGGATCTGATGATATATATGCATAAAGTCTGAGGAGACTCACTAATTTCCTGTGCTGATAATGAGGTTTTGGTGTGTATTTGCACGTATGTGTGTGTGTATGTTAGTTTTCTGCATGCGGCTTGTGGATGTAGTGGAATATGTGTCATTAAATTAGTTCCAGCCCATTGAGAAGTGGAAAAATAAAACCTTGCTGGCTCTGGCAGTGAGCTTGCATGTAGCGTCTGTGTGTGTGTTTGACAAGCTACTAAATTTACCCTTGGGGATCAATAAAGTGTCCATCTATCTATCCATCAACACTAATAAAAACATACTAATTGTATTACCATGGTTTTTAGACATTTTAGAAACACCCTGTTTTTAAAGTATTAAATTTTTTTTTAAACATGGTAGCATGGTAATTTCTACATTGCCTAAAATATCCAGATTTAGATTTTCCTGTTTTTATACTTGCTGGAGGTAATGATCGAAAAGTAGTTTGACCAATAACATGCAGGCATTGTACATAATCAATCAGTCGTGGTGCGTGAGAAGGTAGGATCTACAGAGAACGGTCAAAGTGATGCAAATACGCATACATATTAAAATGATACTGAAAAATAGTCTATGGTACTTACATGGTACTTCATGGTATTTCAAAGAATACTATGGTACATACTTTTTGTTTTATCATGGTTGCATCATGGTTTAATCAAATTATGGTTGCACTTTATTCTACCTGATTTCATGACGAAAACGTTTCTGTGGGAACTTTTTCACAAGATGTAAAATAGTGCATATCACTGCAGTTTCCAACAGAAATGAACACTAGAGGCAGTTAAAAAGTGAGCACTTGTAATCAGCTATGATTACAGCTCTGTATGTTTTGCTTTCCGGTGTTGACCCCCGCCAGATTACTACCCCCCTAGTATTGGTAGGTTTAGGGTTAGGTGTTGGGGAAGGGTTAGGATTAGGCAATCATGTTGCGATTTCAACGAGAGGGGGTAATAATTTGGCAGGGGGTCAAAAATAGGCACAACACCAGACGTAACAAGCTTACTTGAATAGCTAAGCCGGCACGGAATGCTTGGGTATGAATCCTGTGAAAAACACGAGAGATTGAAAAACAAGCTAAAACGACATGCTTCTGATTGTGTCTTTATGTCATATTCGCTTTTGTTCATGCTATCGGGTAGGTTTAGGTGTAGTGCAGATGGTACATTATTTTAAAACGTCACAGAGTTATAGTACCACTTAATGGACATTTCAAATCAGAACTGCGGTGACACCAGAGGTTGCGCTAGACTTTAACATTGTCCGTCATTTTGACGGACAGGGTCATAAAAATTCCGTCATAATCTATTGTTACTCGTCATTATAATTTTCATATTTTAATTAGAATAAAACATTTAATAGCTTTTATTTTTGTTCACATTTTCGTTTTTAATCATGAACCTACAGGACTACAGCGCAGTGTTTAAAAAACAACAAAATACGCTAGGGCTGGGTAAACAAAACAAAACAAAACAAAAAAACCCCAAAACAATTTCTCGATGTTAATAGATTCTTATTTTAATGAACGAAAATCAATTCTTAAATCACAATCCATCTTTTGGTCTATGCTGTTTTCAGTTGACGAATAAACAGTGCATAGTGCGTCTTACTTCCAAAAAAATAGCAATAGGCTAGGCTTTGTGTTACTTTTGATATAAAACAAAGTCTCAAATTTCAAATTCGGTCCATTTCATTAGGAAATTCAAGCAATAAATACCGTTTTGGCACTCTTTAATGTGGCGTGATAGATCGTTGTAGTTTCTGTGTGCTTGCCTGTGCGTAATCAAACACATAGGAAAACATTCGTGACAGTTTCATTTTTGTTCTGGATCCTGCTACATTGGAGTGCACTCATCACCAACTGGACAGGGGTGGAAATTACAGCTACAGTTTTACAATAGATCACCCTCAGTGTATTCCGTTAAAATGATGGACGGCCTTCAGATTTTTCTGTCACTGATAAAAAAAAATTCTGTCAATAACGGAGAATTTTCGGTTAACACGACCTCTGGGTGACACGTAAAAAAACAACGTCACATAAAACATACCATATGTACGTTTATCTGTTCTGGTAAAAAAATATTTTTTAGCACCACTCAGTGGACATGCAAACAAGTATGTTTTCTCGCAAACAAGTATGTTTTCGTCATGAGATCAAGTTGACTTTATTTTACAGTACGTGTACTTACAGTATACTGAAGAAAATACTGGTAATATAAGGTAACTACATGGGGTAGGGTTAGGTTTAGAGGTAGGTTCAGGGTCAGTACCTAGTTATTACCTAGTTATTGTAATTACTATAAGAAGTACGTAGTATATACTATACATGAGGAACAGGACTGTAAAACAACGTGCTACCCAGATTACCATGGTAATAATTTTTAGACCATGGTAGTATTATGGTTTCTGAGACATGTACCATGAAAAAAACATAATAGAAATTATGTAAATACATACATATACACACTACAGGACCAGTACATTTTTTAATTAAAGAAATTAACAACTTTATTCAACAATTTTTCTCTTCTGGAGACTGGAGCAATGATACTGAAAATTCAGTTTTGCATCACAGGAATGCAAAAAGGCTTACAATTTATTTTAAAGTACTGAACAGTATTAATTACAGTTAACTACATGTACTTACTATATGGTTACAGTTACGATTAGAGTTTGGCTTAGGGTTACTTGCATGTAATTATACATAACTGATTGTTATTATAATAGTAAGTACATGTAACATGTGTAACAAGGACACTGTAAAATTAAGTGTTACCAAAAAAATGTCCCAGCATGTTCAAAATTTACTGACATTGCTATCCTTGTGGGGACATAACGTAGGGTATACCAGGTACACACACGCAAATATGCATTACAGCATCTCACTGGAAGCCTAATGCTCAAGATTGGAAAATAGCAGCTAGAAATATGCTAATTAATGCAAACATCCGCATACAACCTTATCTCAATCAATCCGTCCTGTTTGATTCTGTTCCATATTGTTCAAGTTTGCCCTACTGAGCATTTTCCTCTTACTCTCCCAGGCCAACAAAAGAAACTCCTAATGATTACCTACTAATGATATAACAACGGAAATTAAAGTAGAAAGTAGCACTAAATATGCAAAGAAATCAATTTAAATTAAAGGCATATATATATATATATATACATAAAAATAAAAATATCTACTTTCATAATCACGGTTTTTACTATTTACCAATATAGAAGTATATAAAACTCTGTTACACAATGTCAAGAAGATCAGAAACAGAGCAACTTTACTACAGCAAATACAGCAACTTTTTTCCTTAATGCTGCTCACTATATTCTAAACACTTTGGTGTTTCCACTATTGATTTCATACATTATTGACATAATCTGTAATGTTTAAATGCTTTCAAAGGCCTTGTAAGATCACTAATTTTTGGATATTTGATGGCACTGTGTCTGTATGGAGGCAACAAAGTTACATACACCCTTCAACAAATGGATAGTTTGTGTGTGTGTGAGGTATCTAAATGCATGTTGACAGCAGTAAACTGTGTCAGATGTGTGTTGTGGCAGAGATCTAGAGCCAAGTATAGTTGTTTGACAGAAAAAGGTGTGTGTGTGTGTTTGTGTGAGTGTGTGAGCCAGCCTAACAACTCATCACTGTCACTACTGATTATTCGTCAAAGTATATCAGAGCCAATTCAAGTCAATTGTAAGTGTGTACTTGGAGAAGTGTGACAAAGGAGCTGCTCTTACACACACACAACCGCACAAATTCAATCCCCCTTCAAAAGTGATAAAGCAAGGCAATACGGCCTTGTCTTACTTTCTCTGTCCCTCTTGGCAGTCAATATTTCTTTTGCATATTAGGTTATTTTACTGTTTCTTTATCTCTCTTTTCCTGCCCCTATCTCTGTTTCTCTCTCATCCTTGCCGTAAAATGCTCTTCAAAGCCTTTAAGGGCTGGGCAGTAATATTTAAAAAGCTAAATGAATATGCATGTTGATTGCTCTTTCTTCCTGAGCGGGATAATGCATTATTAATGAGAAGTAGTGCGTTTTCTGTGGCGAGGCGTGTGTGTTTGATTGAATTCTGCCCCGAGGGAGCACATACCCTCAGAGAACAGAAATATCCAACTCCAATGGAGCGGATCCACGGATGGATATCAAATGCCTTTTCTGCCGTACACATTGTTCCAGTGAGGAATCACTCTACAAAAACTTTTGTGAAGTCTGTCTTGAAAAGTTAAGCTGAACCTCCTGTGGATGGTCAAAACAGCAGGATCTTTCCTTCTACACACAGAAAACAGAGATGATTTAATTTGTGAGGTTCAGAATATTTTCTCTGTCTCTACAGTGTGATTCTCGGTTGATACAAGACCTTTACTTTTAGAAAACACAACAGGTTTTAGCTTCCACAAGCTCAGCTGTGATTTCTTTTGTGGTGCCAGTCTCCACGATTACTCCCTATTTTGTCTAAACAGAGATGCACAATGTGGATTCAGACACAAAAGAAGTTTCTGTTTTCTAATATCAGATTTTTAATATTGTGTCTGCACAGAATAGCACCCAACAGTTGCACTAAGAGATAAAGTAAATCATTATGAATATTATGGGTTATAATATTAAAAATGTTATTTATTAAAGTTCAAATAATTTTTGATTCTGCATATCAGTAATTAGACACTTAAAAATAATAAATTAAAAAAATGAAATATCAGACGATCACTAGAATATAACAAAAGGTTTTAGCCCCTGACAAGCTTCAGCCTTTCTAATAATAAGAATAATATTAATGATACAAATAAAACATTCAGAATATTATGTATTATACTATTTAAAAAAAAAAAAAAATTAAAGTTATAATAATTACATTTTTGATCTTTTGACACTTCAACATAACACTATTATATTTAAAAAGTAATATCAAATGATCTTCACAAAATCTGACAAGCTCCACTGTGGCTAATAATAATAATAATAAATTATTATGAATATTATGCAGTATAATATTAAAATGTTATTTATTAAAGTACAAATAATTTTTAATTCTGCATATCAGTTATCAGACACTTAAACACAAATAATAAATCATAAAATGCAATATTGGATGATCACTAGAATATAAAAACAGGTTTTAGCCCCTGGCAAGCTTCAGTGTTGCTAAGAATAATAATGATGATAATAGTAAAACATTATGAACATTATATTTTATAAATAATAATAAAAAAATAATATAAAAAATAATAAATAATTAAAAATATAAAAAATATTGATATTTTGGATTCTGCATATCATTTTTAAAATATTAATTTATTACATTTTTTTACATTAATTTATTATTTAATACAAATTTAAAATATTATTCTAAAAACAATAATTTATAAAAAGAAATATTGGATGATCATTAGAATATGTGACCTTGGATCACAAAACCAGTCATATGGGTCAGTTATTGAAATTTTTCGACATTTTGAATTTTTGAAAAATGAAATCTAAATAAATAAGCTTTTGATTGATGTATGGTTTGTTAGGATACGACAATATTTGGCCGAGATACAACTATTTGAAAATCTGGAATCTGACTAGTTATTTAAATCTAAATAGTTAGGAAATCTTCTTTAAAGTTTTCCAAATGAAGTTCTTAGCAATGCATATTACTAATCAAAAATTAAGATATATTTACTGTAGAAAATTTACAAAATATCTTCATGGAACATCCTCTTTACTTAATATCCTGATGATTTTTGGCATAAAAGAAAAATCAATCATTTTGACCCGTACAATGTATTTTTGGCTATTGCTACAAATATACCCGTGCTACTTAAGACTGGTTTTGTGGTCCAGGGTCACATATATAAAAGGTTTTAGCTTCTGACAAGCTCCATTGTGGCTTCTGTTTTAACTATATTATGACATCATAATGAATCCATTTCAAATTCATTGGGATTCTATTGTAAAATCATTATTGTGACATCATAGTGACTCCATAGTGATTCTACAGTGACTTCTCACATCTCACTTTGACTCCACACTGTGGCTTGCTCTTTAGATTCCTTATGTAATTCATTCCTTTTTATGAGACGAATCATGTATTACTTCTCAGACAGCAAGCAAAAAGAACTGGATTGAATGAGGTGTGCTTTCATCATTGAAGAACAATTCGTGAACTTTTTAATACCAATCAGCCCTGACTGATATTGATCTATTGCTCTCAAAAAAACAAAACAAAACAAAAAAAATTCAAGGAACAAGCAGTAAAACTAGCCTAACCATATTAACAATCCCTAAACAGCATAATCAGATTAATAATCTTCAACACACAAAGTTATTTTATTTTATTTTAGTCCGCACCTCACCAGGTTACCAGATCCAGGCACAGTTACCGTCATGCAGTTATTATTAATTATGACGCAAACCTCAGACTCCCATGGGGCAGAGGGCGTTACAGGGAGCTATAGTTCGATAGCCATTTAGCAGTTCATTAAGTTACGTAACCCCAGTCTGAGAGAAGCACAGGCCACCCACCCATCACTCTATCATCTACAATGAGGGACGAGCAATGGAAAAAAAAAAGGAGTACAGAGAAAATTAGGGGCAAGCAATATATTTTTAACCATCAACATGTCACATAAGATCATAAAAAAGTTTGTAGTATCAGAAGGGTTGAGTTGACCTCTGACCTTAGATTCTTTATTTGTTGCTGATTAATTGATTTTACAGGAATCAGTGAGGATAATGAAAGAATAATATGAGCAAACAGAACAGAACAAAGGGGGTGAGGGCCAGATTTAGTGTGAGACCCAGTCATGTCTGATTGTATCAGAGTCTGATCTCCACGTCTGCGTGTAATGGAGTTTAGATGATTAGATTATTAGATTACAACTGCAGCCTGACCGCAGAAAATCGCTCAGAGCCTCGTGCTCGTAATGTCAATCCACCAGCGCCAGAACTTGGATCAGTGTGGACTTCAAGGCATTGTGCACTGGCAGACCAGGGGTTCTCTTTTCAGGCAGAAAATTCACCCTCTCAGCTGATTTCTGACCAGTCTATAATCATAGCCTACCAGCAAACACCATGAAAGGCTATTGTACATGCACTATAAAGTAAAAAATACAGTGTATAAAGGTCAAAGTTCAACAATGGATTTCAGAGCAGTGTACATTTTCTTATGTGCTTTATGATAGATGAAACTTCATTTTCCATCAGCTATTGTGCACGTAGGGGAAAATGTAGGGAAAATCTGCTTCGCGTTAGGGTCCTGATCACCCTGTCGGGGTTATTCTGCGATAACAACCGGCTGGATGTACATTTTCTCACTTATTACACAGCTAATTGTCACAGAAGTAAATAACTAGACACAAAATGTTAATTTGACTTTAAATATTCAAACGCAAATCTTCTGTGAAGAAAGCACTTGCTAGGAAGTGGCAAGTTCAAACTTGACGTACATCCAAAGGGAACACCAGGTAGAGGTTGACCGATATTGGATTTTACCGATAACTAGGTTGGACCACACTGGCCGATACCAATTAACTGACCGATAGTTTTTAAAATGGATACTGAACTGAAAATAAATAGTGCTCTACTATTTAAAAAAAAATGTAAGTGAATTTGTAAATAAATTTGTAAATGAGTTATATAATTAATATTAATATTAATTATATATCGATCATTACAGTTCATTGTTCATTAATGTTAACAAAAGCAACTAAAATTTTTCAGTAAATGCTGAAATTAACACACTCTGGCGAGGAACAATACTTCTATTCTACAGCTTTTATCAGTCTTAATGTTACAAATGGACTCATATTGTAAAGTGTTACCATCACATCAATAATCAAGCTAAAGATGGCCATCTTTAAATATCTACACAAAGGCCACAGTATTGAAATTGCATACATATGGATATTGTGTACTTTCACAATTTAACTGCTTCTATTCTAGAACATTTGTGGTTATCTAATCAAAATATAAAAATATGTTATTCACACAACGGACAAAAGTGCGGCACCACGTCTAGAAGAACTCTCAGCTATTCGGTGTCACACACACTGGACGCGTCGCGTTCAATTCAAGACTTTACTTGATCACCAAACGGGCAAAAGTATACTGTTGTCCTTTCTCCACTAATGCAACATCTAGTCAACAAATTCATTGCTTAGAAAAAACTATCCGCATGGATTTTTGCCGATAACTGATAGTTCCGCCAAATTCACTATCGGTGCTGATTAATCTGCAAAACCGATACATCGGTCGACCTCTAACCCCAAGTATTAAGACTTGAGTGGCTTAATATAGCATAAATGATGTGTTTTAGTTAAATATGTAGTAGAAAACCCATGAAAGGTACGTTATTTTAAAAATAACATTGTTTTATACATATTTTGGACAATGGGAGGTGCTGTTATTTCAATGATGTGAAATGGATGCACTTGGTGAGCTACTGGCACTTCCTGTGTTATTTTTACCGCAACTCTGAAAATAAAATACTGATACGATGACCACAGCTACTGAAAGAGCTTACAGGTGGCGATGGATATAAGCGTAGGCTTAAACCAAATGGCCATACCATTGATTTTTCCCACAAGGAGGTCTAAATGCTCTTGGATATTGAGTGAAATCCACGCTAAGAAACTCCTTCAGTGTCTGTGGCATCATGACAAGCGTTGGCATCTTTACACCCTGTCAGGATGACATCTAGGGTTTCTTGTCTCTGCCGTATGTAAGCTCTTTCAGTAGCTGTGCTCTACTAAAAGCCTCAAACGCATCAGTGCTAAAGTGGAGAGAACAGAGACGCAGGTCTTTAGGTTGTTTTATTCATCCACAAGCATCTTCCCATTTTTTTCTCCTCTTCTTATCACTAGGAAAGCAGTGAAGACTTCAAGACAAGCTTCTTTTGTTGCCCTTTGGCTAAAAAATAACACCCAAAAGCTGCACAATGTGGCATTGTATCAGTATTTTATTTTGTGTATTCCAAGTTGTGTTGCGGTAAAAACAGCAACAGGTAGCAAAAATAGCATGAGGTAGAACAGGTAGGATCGCAGAGCGCAACCATTTCACGTCATCAAAATAATGACGTCACCCTATACACTGTAAAAAATAAAAAACACGATTTGTTGAGTCAGCTTAAAATAATTTGTTACACTGCTGCCTTAAAATTTTAAGTTCAGTCAACTAAAATAAGTTTAGTCGACTTGAAATGTTAAGTTGTACTAAGTAACAACTTAGATATTTGTGTTTGCTAAACTTAACAGATGGGTAAGTAACCCAGCTGCCTTAAAATTTTAAGTTGATTCAACTCAAATATCTAAGTTGTCACTTAGTATAAGTTAACATTTCAAATTGAATAACTTTTTTGAGTTGACTGAACTTAAAATTTTAAGGCAGCCAGGTTACAAATTATTTTAAGTTGACTCAACAAATTGTTTTTTACAGTGTAGTACAAAATATGTATTAAAATATGTGGATTTTTAAATAATGTAAATATTTCATGGATTTTCTACTTCATATTTAAAGAAATTGTTCAGTGTATAAAACAATCATCACAAAATGGCAGCAGCAGCGTTTGTATAAAACAAGAAAGCAAGTCCGCGATACCAGGATAAAATAATGATATAATTGTACACATAATATTGATTTGAGTTTTAATATTTTGTTAGCTAACCAAACGCAAATCTTCCACAAAGAAAAACTGTTCCTAGCAAGCATATAGCGCCGACTTCAGTTACCATGATGAGCCAATACAGCACTATGGTGAATATCCAAGAGCAGGACTGACACCCTTTGCACTGGAGCATCACTTCACACACGCAAGACCCTCTGACCAATCTCAATTACAAACTGACATTTGTTAATAAGCCACTGAATGGAAGAGCGGAAAATCTGTGCTTTTAATTAAAGAATCTCTCTGTTTGACTGACACCTTATCCGTTTTTCTAAACATTACCAGAGTCTATTTTACCCATTCTCTTTCACAACATAACAAACAGAGAAAATAAAAAGAATTGGAAGAAACTGAGAAAAGATGTCACACCTTTAATTATTGGGAGTCTGACACTTCTATTCTAGAACAAGCCTCTAGAGGAAAACACTAGATCGGTGTGGAGTGCTAGAGATCTCTTATTCTATATGTCCTTAAAAACAGTCTGTCCGGAGAAGAATGATGCAAGAACATTTCCTCCTGTCATAGCCAATGACAAAAAGGCTTAGCAATTTCAGATTTTAGTTTGAAACTTTTGCTTGCGAGTGAAAGAAAGAATAAAACATACAGATAGATATATAGAAAGAGAGCTGAAAGAAAATTAAAGTGGAGGAACAGACGGATCTCCTGTTGTGAATGAGATTGAGTTGGTGTGGGGATTGACAGGCGGACATGGATCTAAATCAGCCAGGCTTTACTATAAAGACATACTGTGCTTAGAAACATGAAGAAATCATTCTTTAAGTTACATAAAACATGGCACATATAAAATATACAAAATATTTTACATATTTGAATACTCTCAGCTCCAGTACTGGATGCTTATTGGTCAATACAATGCTGTGAACGCAAGCACATCTGGATCGGAGGACAAGCAAAGTGGAAATGTTCTTTTTATAATGCTATTTGTGATTGTGTGTGCATGATTAACCTTTTTAAAATGTGTCAGACAGTGTCAATAAACACAATATGCGTGTCGTGCACATGCAACTGATATAATCCATGATCTGCATCCAATTGCTGTGATATAACCTGAGGATTTAATTGTATCTGGATTGCATGTATGTGGCATAACGATCCGTCCTGTCATCTTAAAAGCACACATATGCACTGACACATATATATGTTAAGTGCATATACACACACAAGCACAAAGTGATCTGACAGAATCAGGTCAGTGACCACACACCCCAGCCCAAAGGGGAGGACACAGGATGTCCTAAATAACCTTTAGTGACCTCCGCACATCGTATAGACAGCGGACTATAACATATACAGCAGTCTATCATGCATCCGTCTCGGAAATGGACATTAATTGGACACGTGCACAAACATACCCGTAGGAAAGAAAAAATGTGATCACTTTATCTCAATTGTTTTCACTAGACAGCAGTGACCTTAAAGGATTTGTACACTTCCAGAATAATTTACTCACCCCCATGTTATCCAAGATTTTTATGTGTTGAAAAGACATGATCTGTCATGATCTGAACGATCTGTCATTTTCTAAAAAAATATAAAAATGTATATACTTTTTAACCACAAATGTTCACAGATTTGGACCTTTAACTAAGGCCCTATGAAAGCCGTTTTATTTTTTCCCCAATTCCATTTTATTTTATTCCAAATTCCGTTTTTTTCCGTTTTAATTTTTCTGGATTCCGTTTTTTCCTGTTTTAATTTTTCTCAACTCATTTTTAATGGTTAAATTAAATTTTATTAATCAAAGAGCATGTCCAATTAATAAAAATCATGAAACTTATACAATTTCACATCAATTTAATAAAGGTTTAACAAAAATTACATGTTTGGGGCCCTATGAAATGTTTTATCTTTTCCTCACCATGTGTTTTATTGTTATCAAATTCTGTGTTTTAGCATTTCTAATTATTTGAATGCATACTTAATTTATTCAAATTTATTCTTAATGAAATGAGTCTTATGAAAGGTTCTTTTTTTACCCTCAGAAATTCTGTGTTGTGTACTTAAAATGTTCTGGTTATCAAATGAAGGCATAAAACATTAATTTCATTTATCTTTTAATTATTGAAAATTAAGCAAACTTTTTTTTTGGCAAACAATGGGGAATTTACTATTAAAATTAAAACAGGAAGAAATGTTGTGTGATTATACCCTAAAAAATAATGTTTGTTTCATTTTAGTAGCAGTAGTAATAGTAGTAACATATATCAGTGTTGCCAAGTCCTCAATAACATAATATTTAGCCTGTGGAATGCTAATTTTACCAGGGGAACCCCGCCAAAAAAACATGTATTTTACCCCCTGGAAAGTGATTTTTAATGGGGGACCCCCCTCAAAATGCAATTGGGCTACTTTTGGGATAGTTTTGAGTAGCAATTGGGTGGGTTTTGTTGTGAAAACCTGGCAACCCTGGGCACAATGTCTTCAAGTTAAACCGGACTTTTATTTTGATGGGTTGCGTGTCTACCTTTACATTTCTGCGTATGATATAACTAGTTTTCCTAAAATGTAAAGGTCAAATGCTCATTAAGTGACTCTCGGCAGATATTGTTCATGTGTTTATGTCTTCATTTAGTAAGGCGACAGACAGTGAAATCACTGTGAGCGTCACATGCCCTTCAGTGTGTGTAGTAAACAAAACCGTCTGCTCCATTCATTAAACGCACGCAGAACATGCAGAATTCACATTTAAATGGTATTTTTGTGGGGTAATATTTACAGATACTAGTCCACATTGCGGTTTGATTTAATTTTAATGACCTGCTTTTGATTAATTAATTCAAACTTTGACGAATCCGCAACATTCCACATTATTCAGTAAATTCCGTTTTCATGACTGGATTCCACAATTCCGTCTGCGTTTTCTGCATCATGGAAATCATAGGGCCCTATTTAACCCACTGATCCCCATTAAAGTGGACTATATGGAGAAAAATCCTGGAATGTTAAAAGCGTTCATTTCTTTTTGACTGAAGAAAGACATGAATATGTTGGGTGACATGGGGGTGAGTACATTTAGAGGACTTTTTTATTTTAGAAGCAAATTAATCTTCTAAGTTCTCTTCTAAGAAACATATGTTAGTGACTATTACAGTTTCAAATGATATCTCAACAATGACTTAAAGAACGTCTCAAAGATCGACCCACAGTCTGAAGAAAAATCCACAAATCAAAGAAATCAGTTTTACTATGGAAGCATAAATCGCGGAATTTTCTGTTCGCTCTCATGAAACATTGCAAATTATTTTTTCTAATGTCTGTAAAGATCCTTTTGAACAATGTGTATTGTGAAAAATGCTTAAAATATTTAAATATTACATTTTTAATGTTTGTCTTATACTTATGGTCAGCACTTATATATATATATATATATATATATATATATATATATTGTATTGCCATTTCTGATTTGATTGCATAATATGCAGTGCTTTATATTATTATTCAGATCAGTATTCCCACACTTAATGTTAAGAACATAGCATCATAACTTTGTATTTTTGATTTTCAAACACTTTTCTGCTTGTGATTCATGTTGGAGATGGTTGGATTTATTTGAAACTTGTTTTGGGGCACCCGGAACCAAAACTGCTGAAAAGTTGGTGGGCGTTCACTGTCTATTCTGTGAATTCTTCAAAGACCAGCTAATCTGAGGCTTTGCTTTCCACATAAATTTAACAGCTCTACACTTGTATTATGTCTGTTTTATTTCACAAAAGTGATATTAAGGTAGTTTTCCATCTTAAAATATCTAGAAAACCTTTAAACAAAAAATATTTTTTGAGAAGTGATATTTCAAAGATGTATCTACCTACATGTGTATGTAGGTAGATTTTATTTTTCTTATTTTTGAACTTGTTTATACATGAAACAGTAATAAATCTGCCAGTGCATAAAGACAAAATACACATGCACTAACCCTATAAAGCCTGATTTATGAAATAATAGTCAGAAAAATCGAAGTATTTGAATGGAACAATTAATTGACTCTTTAGACAAAATATAAAATGTAAAAAGATTTGCATATGTGTAGTTTTTGCATATGAGTATCAAATTTAATGGCTATCAAATATATTATGATATAGGAGAAAATGGAGCTCTTCAAGTAGGAGGAAAAATTCAACAGAAATTGTTGAATAAAGTCATTATGTTTGTTTTCTTTGTGCACAAAAAGTATTCTTGTAGATTCATAACATTACGGTTGAACCACTGATGTCAAATGGACTATTTTAACAATGTCCTTACTACCTTTCTGTGTCTTGAACATGTCAGTTATGTTACTATCTATGTAGGGTCAGAAAGCTCTCGGATTTCATAAAAAATATCTTACAGGCTTGAAAAGGTCTTACAGGTTTGAAATTTTTGGGTGAACTATCCCTTTAAATGCTAAGTTTTATCATCAAGTTTTATGATTTGAGGACAAAACATATAACGCAATGCAATAAAATGATGTTTGATAGATGAACAAAAAATAAAACATTCCTCAAGCCTGGTGCATCATATTTGATACTCACTTAAAAATGATTTCTGATGTGTGGGCCTTATTAAGCCTTAGTTGCTTCAGTCCAATAAGTGTTCATCTTCAACAACATAAACGTTATTTTTATGTTTACTTTTTAATCATTAAAGATTTCACAGCAAAAAGACACATGATGTGGTTTTTAGAATAATACTAAAGGACTTTCACTGGCTAAAAAAATATAAACCATCAATCAGACAACACAAGGCCTGTAGTAGATTGTGTACAAACATGTTTTTCAGCAAACTTTAATCATTTTTTAAATTAATAACTTGTCTTAATATCTTACACATTGCCACTTTTCAAGTAAATTATTCTTGTTTTAAAGACTTTTGCAGATACTTTAACCGGGAAGCAAGTCAAAAAAGATTTTCGCAGTGCACTTGCATAAAACATAACTGAGAACTTCATTAAGATTGCGCTGTTATGCAACAGCAGCCTACATTCACATTTACACAACAGACGCTTTTATTTAAAGACACAAAGTCCAAGCTATACATAGCATTAGTTCATGCATTCCCTGAGAACTGAACCCATGACCTTGACATTGCAAGCGCCGTGCTTTACAGGAACCTCTGAGCTATAAGACTCATGCATGTCCTTCGTTCCCCTTTACTAGCTGAAATTAATGACAGACTTTCTCCTTTACTGTATAATCACATGCACTCATCTCTCTATAAATGTGCTGACTTCTAATGTACTAACGCACCCTTCCTCCTTGTCTCCCTCTCTCTCCTCTTTGCTCCCTCGTTCCTTCCTGTCCTTCCTCTCCTTCTGTGCTTTATTTCTTCCCTCAGAGCATAACCACCTGAATAACGTCACGCTTCCTCCTTTGAGTCCTGCTATGGCTTTGTCCCAGCCTCACAACAACCTGGGCTTCAACAAATACTCCTCTCTCAAGACCATGGGTAAGACACACACACAAACAGCTGTCACATCTTGTAATGCACACCATAAATGCCACACATGTTCATCAAGGTCACTTTACCCACAATCGCTGATTACCATTGCAAATGATTCCCAGTGTCATTGACTGCAGGGAAAACACACAGTGTAATCACATATGCAAATACCACCTCTCAGATCAAGAGGAAAAATACCCTGACATGTTATTAAAATCACAGGCGGATGATCTAGGGAGCATGTACTGTACACATATGGATGTGATAATAATGGACACAAATACGCTAAGTAGTGTGACCTTATCAATCACAGCATAAGTCGAAACACAGAGGTGCCAATTCGCTAAACAGCCACGCTAACGTTCTTTCTTAGTGCATTACCCCCGAGACACATATAAATACACACTCGCTGAGAACTAGGGGCTGATGGGAAATCGTTTGAAATGTACTAATGTGTTCTATACATGAAATTAAGAAAAAAATATACACCATATACTGCAGGAACAACAGCATAAAAACAGGAAAAACTGACACTAAAAATAAAAAAACAGTTCTAAATATAGTGCCCACCAATAATATTGGCACCCTTGGTAAATATGAGCAAAAGTGGCTGTGAAAATAAATCTGCATTGTTTATCCTTTTGATCTTTTATTCAAAAATGCACAAAATTCTAACCTATCATTGAATTAAAACAATGGAAATTGGGGGGGGGGGGGATCTCATTATGAAATAAATGTTTTTCTCTAGTTCATGTTGGCTATAGTTATTGGCACCCAATTATTGCAACTCACTTTTCCCAAGATAACAGCTGAGTTTTCTCCTATAATGCCTGATGAGTTTGGAGAACACGTGATAGGAAATCAGAGACTATTCCTTCATACAAAAGTACTCTAGATCCTTCAGATTCCCAGCTGTTCTCTTCAGTTCACTCATTTACTATAGGGTTCAGTTCAGGGAACTGGGACGGCCATGGCAGAAGCTTCATTTTGTGCTCAGTAACACATTTTTGGTTTGATTTCATTGTTTTGGATCATCGACCTGATGGAAGATCCAACCACAGCCCATTATAAGATTTCTAACAGAGGCAGTCATGTTTAGATTTTTCATTTGTTGGTATTTTCTAAAATCCATGATGCCATGTATCTGAACAAGACGTCCAGGGCCTCCAGTAGAAAAACAAGCCCACAACATTAGATCCAGCAATATATTTAACCATGGGCATGGGGTACTTTTTATCCCTGTCTGCACCAAACCCATCTGGTGGGTTTGGTGCCAAAAAGCTTTTTTTAATTTCATCTACCACAGAAGCCAGTCCCGTTTGAAGATTCAGTCGTGCCTGACAACTGAATTTGCTGGAGTTTGTTTTTGGATGAGCGAGGAGAATTATTCTTGAAACCCTCCCGAACAACATGCGTGATGTAGGGGCTGTTTGATATATTTTTTTTTATTTCTTACCCCAAGACTCAACTAATCTCTGCAGTTCTCTAGCTGTGATCCTTGGAGAGTCTTTGGTTACTTAAGCTCTCCTCCTCAACATGCATTAGGACGATATAGACACACATCCTATTCCAGGCAGATTTGTAACATCTTTAGTTGATTGGAACTTATTGCCCTGATGAATTTTCAATACTCTAGCTATTTTGTTATTTTGTAAAGCTCAACAATCTTGTTCTGCACATCAGAAGTATGTTCTTTGGTTTTAATCCTTGTGATGGATGATTAAAGGAGAAGTTCACTTCCAGGACAAAAATGTACAGATAATGTACTCACCCCCTTGTCATCCAAGATGTTTGTGTCTTTCTTTCTTCAGTCTTAAAGAAATTATGTTTCCTGAGGGAAACATTCCAGAAATTTTCTCTATATAGTGGACTTCTATGGTGCCCCGAGTTTGAACTTCCAAAATGCAGTTTTAATGCAGCTTCAAAGGGCTCTAAATGATCCCAGTCGAGGAAGAAGGGTTTTATCTAGTGAAGTGATCAGTTATTTTCTAAATAATAATAATAATAATAAATAAATGTACAATTTCTAAACTTTTTGACCTCAAATGCTTGTCCTGTCTAGCTTTGCAAAGTGCATGCGAACTCTGTGTAATCCGGGTCAAGACAGTTAGGGTATGTTGAAAAACTCCCATCTCATTTTCTTATCCAACTTTAAAATCATCCTACATCGCTGTTTTACCTTTTTTTTAAAAGTAGTTTGACCCTCCTTGCACATTCACTTTGTAAACACTGGGTCTGTACTTCTGCAGCGATGTAGGACAATTTTGAAGTTGGAGGTGAAAATGAGACAGGAGTTTTTTGACAAACCCTAACTCTATTGACTCGGATTACACAGAATATGCATGTGCATGGCAGAGCTAGAAAAAGATGAGCACTTGAGGTTATAAATTGTTTTAATATTTTTTATTTTATTTTTTTTTAGAAAATAACCGATCATTTCGCTAGATAGTACCCTTCTTCTTTGTCTGGGATCATTTAGAGCTCTTTGAAGATGCACTGAAACTGTATTTTGGAAGTTTCAACCTGCGGGCACCATTGAAGTCCATGGAGAAAACATGCATTGGAGATAAAACATTTATTTCATAATGAGATTTTCCTCCCATTTTTAATTGTTTTGCTTCAGTGAAAGGTTCAAATTTTTTGAATGAAAGATCAAAAAGATAAACTATGCAGATTTATTTTCACAGCCGCCTATGCTGATATTATTTACCAAGGGTGCCAATATTAGTGGAGGGCACTGTAGCTCGGTCAGATTTTTTTTTTTTTAATGTTGTTATGCATTTGTTTGATCAAAAATACAGTAAAACAGTAATATTGTGAAGTATCACTACCATTTAAAATAGCTATTTTCTGTTTGAATTTTCGGCATCATTGCTCCAGTCTTCAGTGTCACATGATCCTTCAGAAATCATTCTAATATGCTGATTTGCTGCTCATGAAATTCTTTTTATCATTATTAATGATGATTTTTTTTTGCCTGCTTAATATTTTTGGGTAAACAATGATATTAAAAAAATCATTTTCATCCTTGCTGAATAAATGCTGATTTTTTTTTTTCTTACTGACCCCAAACTTTTGAACAGTAGCATATACTGTGAATCTGCTTTCCTCAAGTATTTGGGAATCTACTTTCCTAATTTTCTCACTTTCCACATATTTTTTGTCTTCTATGAAAAAAGAAGCAATTTTAAAAACTATTAAAGTGTATTTAAGTTTATTTAATTTCTATCCACACTATGCAAGATTATATGGATACAATCTTAAAATTATGGTTGTCACTGAGACATTACCCTTAAAAGAACTACTTTGTACGTTATTTATCCCTAAAAGCTTCAAAGTAGTACCTTAAGGGTGCATATTATTACTCTAAGGTATTAAGTTTAGAATCATATCATTAGAATTATCATACTTTCTTAGTGATCTGCTCAACATCTCAGGAAGGCTAAGTGTGACATTAACAGAACCATTTTTGGGCATTTTTAAAAATTTTCTTAAGATTTGAATTTATTTCTGTTTAGCTATTGTGGGATCTTACTAATATAAAACATATTGTTCCTATTGCACATATTTAGCCCACATCAAAGAGATATGAGAGGATAAAATACACAAAGATGAAAAGGGATTTATTTTTCCCCTTCAAACAATGTGTAGTTATACGGTACATCCGTGTGCATGCAGTCTCTGGCATGGTGTCTGCTGTTGGATTATTGCTTTTGGAAAGCTTGAGGTGGATCAGCACTGACTGCGCTGGCAAAGAAAGCGGATGGGGAGAGTTCAGCAGGGCAAGTGGAGGAAAGGATGAGAGGATGACGGGAGAAAAGGAGGAGGAACATGTGCGTTGGGAGGGGGTGTAATGAATAGGGTTGGAGCCAACTTGTGGCAGGTGCCTAAGACAGCTTCCCAGTACCATCTTAATTAAAGAATAACGATTAGAAACAGACAGACAGATATAGAGAGAGACAAACTAAATTAAACAGAGAAAGTCATGAAGAAAGAAACAGAGAAAGGCCAAGAAGGTGTTATAGGAGAGATAAAAGAAATAGTATATGTGGTAAAGAGGGGAAGAGACAGTAAGAAAGGAAGAGAAGAAATGGACAGAGAGGCTGTTGGTACATTTACCGTCTGTTCATTAGTTAGATACATATGTTCACTCTCTGAGCACTTCCTGTGTCTGACATCATCAGGCCGTTATGTCACATTCTCTCTTGTTGCAGTGCCTGAATGCCCTTGAGGACCACACACACACACACACACACAAAATGTTTTTCTATCATTTCATTGACTGCTGTTGTATTTATACTGAGGTAATGATGTGTTCAATACCTTAATCCTAACACTTCCTGTATTTAATATGTCTACAAAGGTGTTCCAAAGGTGTTCAACCTCATAAAGTTCCAAAAATGAAGGCAAAATTTGTTCCAAACACAACTGCTGCAAATGCTAACATATCGTAGCCTATACTTATATTGTTTTAAGGTATTTTAAGATAATTACAAACCCTAACCCTAACCTTTGGACTAAAATAAAACCTTTTTGTTTTCAGTGCCTCCATCATGATATGACTGGACTAATTATCTTCAGCTGAGATTAGTTCATGCGATAAATCCTGCCTCGTGTTTGTGCACATTCTGCGTTCGCGAATCAGTCTGAAAGAACAAAATAATGACGTTAATGGGAAGACTCATTTTAAAAAGTAAGAAAACAACTCACATGCTTAGATATAAGCTTTTTTTAAAAAATCAAAATAAGACTCAAAATGGCCCGAAAACATGATCTGTGGGAGTTTTTAGTGAGTAATCAGTTTAGTGAAATTTGAAGTAAATCTCATGCCTGTGACCAATATTTACCAAGCTTTGATTACTGATGATCCGAAAACATTTATCAACAGTTAAAAGTTCACTTTTAAAAAGAATAGTTGAACGCAAGTTTAAAAATAAAAGATACTGTCTGAATTGTTACTGCCTTGAGTTTTTATTAGAATATTTATTACATTGTTAATGTAAAAATATAAAATAGATTTTTTTTTTTTTCTGTTTCTGATGAGGTCCGATGAGGTCAAAAGTTTACATAAATCTTCCAGAATCGGCAAAATGTCAATTATTTTACCAAAATAAGGGGGATCATTCAGAATGCATGTTATTTTTTATTTAGTACTGACCTGTATAAGATATTTCACATCAAAGACATGTACATATAGTCCACAAGAGAAAATAATTGTTGAATTTATAAAAATGACCCAGTTCAAAAGTTTACATACACTTGATTCTTAATACTGTGTTGTTACCTGAATGATCCACAGCTGTGTTTTTGTTTTTGTTGTTGTTGTTTATGAGTCCCTTGTTTGTCCTGAACAGTTAAACTGCCTGTTGTTCTTCAAAAAAATCCTTCAGGTCCCATAATTCTTTAAATTCTTTGGGTTTTCAGCATTTTTATTTATTTGAACGCTTTCCAACAATGACTGTGTTTTTGAGATCCATCTTTTCACACTGAGGACAACTGAGGGACTCATATACAACTATTACAGAAGGTTCAAATGGTCACTGATGCTCAAGAAGAAATGCATTAAGAGCCTTAAGGGTGCATTAGGGGTGAAAACTTTTGTAATTTGAAGATTAGGGTAAATTTAACTTATTTTGTCACCTGGGAAACATGTAAGTATCTTCTGTGGCTTCTGAAGGGCAGTACTAAATGAAAAAATATGATATTTAGGCAAAATAAGTGAAATGTTGATATCTTCATTATGTTCAAAAGTTTACACCCCCAGCTTTTAATGCATTGTTTTTCCTTCTGGAGCATCAGTGCGCATTTGTACCTTCTGTAATAGTTGCATATGATTCCCTTAGACAAGACAAAACAAAACAAAACAAAAAACACAGCTGTGGATCATGCAGGTAACAACACAACATTAAGAAACAAGTGTATGTAAACTTTTAAATGGGGTCATTTTTATAAATTTAACCAATATTGTCTCCTGTAAATGTAAATATGTTTCATATGACCTGTGAATATGTAAATGTCTTTTATGTGAAATTCAGATCAGTACTCAATAAAAAATAACATGCATTTTGTATGATCCCTCTTATTTTGGTAAAAATATTAACATTTTGCAGATTCTGCAAGGTGTATGTAAACTTTTGACCTCAACTATATTTACATAGATAAAGTGTCAATTTTCTGGTTTAGTCAAAGTGAGTGTAGTTGAAAGCGCATGTGCAGTTATGTACCCTTTTTCAGGCTAGTTTTTTTATATATGGCATAAGTTTGTGTGTGTGCGCATGTTAAATCTGTTCTTCTCTTGCTCATTATCAGGGTAATACATCTCGGTGTCCTTCTCTTTAAACACACTCCCTAAATAATTCATGTCTACTCAACGCACACTGCCCACATTACCTATTCACTGGACCTTGACTGGAAGTCGACTGAATTGTGATTATTTAGCACCTCTCTTCTCCTTTAAATTCAAATCAAAACACTCCTGAATTAAGAAGTGCATGAATGTGCTAATGGATGTGCACACTTAAAAAAAAAAAAAAAAAATTAAGCGCATTAGCAAATTACTGCTTGATTTACTATCTACAGGAACAAATTAACATCCTCATTTGGGTAAACTGTCATATTTCTAAAAAAAGATTTTTTCACTTCTTTAAACACGTAAGATGTGTAGTGCTGAGATGTGGCTTTGGCCCTCAGCATATTGGAAAATCCCAAAAAACCCTTCAGGTTTCATTCTGACCTTCTAAGCTGATTGTAATACTAACCGACATTCGCTCATGCGCGACTACAAACAGTGAGCTTGTCCATACTGATGCGGTCAAAAACAGTCATAACAGTAGCTGCTATTGCCAAGTTACAGCAGTTTTACTTTAGTGACTACAGTATTTAAGCAGAAACAGGAGCTGGCCAGGATGTACGTTTGAGATCACACGTACACATACAATGAAATTATGCTACATGCTTGTGTGTCTTGTCAGCAGGTATTCACCTCATGTGTTGGCTGTGACTCAATCGATAGAGAGAATGACAGTATAGGAAGTCAGGATGGAAAACAAGAAAAAGGAGACAAAAATGACAAAACAGTGAAGCAAGGTTGTTTATGTCTGAAGGCAGTGAAGCGAGTGGCCTGTCTATAGCTTGCAGCGCTCAGCAGAGATAGGCTGATTTGATGAGACAGGCCAAAAGGCTAACTCTACTCTGTCAACTATGCTAACATGCTAACCCAGTTCATTCTGAAAAAGAATAAAATAATCCTATAAGCCTGTATTATACCAGTCATAACTCTAACCAGCATCTATCACATAAGTACCTAACGTTTACCAAGCTGCTATAAATATCACTAATCAAAATCTTACATAAAATTGTACATAATAATTAAAGTTCTGCAGTTTCTGTATTGAGACCACACTAGTAAACACCAGGTAAAACTATGGGTTCCATAAAGTATAAAATATTTTTATAAAATTACCTACAGTTGAGGTCAAAAGTTTACATACACCTTGCAGAATCTGCTAAATTATTTTACCAAAATAACAGGGATCATACAAAATGCATGTTATTATTTTTTTATTTAGTACTTGCCTGAATAAGATGTTTCACATAAAAGATGTTTACATATAGTCCACAAGAGAAAATAATAGTTGAATTTATAAGTGTTTTAAAAAAAAAAACCCTGTTCAAAAGTTTACATACACTTGATATTTAACACTGTTGTTACCTGAATGAACCACAGCTGTGTGTGTTTTTTGTTGTTGTTGTTGTTTAGTGATAGTTGTTCATGAGTTTGTCTTCTGGGAAACAAGTAAGTATCTTGTAGCTTCTGAATGACAAAATATGATATTTAGGCAAAAAAAGAAAAATTTACACGTCTTCCTTTGTTCAAAAGTTTAAACCCCCCGGCTCTTAATGCTTAGTTTTTCCTTTTGGAGCACTGGTGAGTGTTTGAACCTTCTGTAATAGTTCCATATGATCCGTTGTCCTCAGTGTGAAAAGATGGATCACAAATCATACAATCATTGTTGGAAAGAGATTAAATACAGAAAAATGCTGAAAAAACAAAGAATTTGTGGGACCTGAAGGATTTTTTAAAGAACAACAGTTTAACTGTTCAGAGCAAACAAAGGAATCATGAACAATTAAAAAAACAGCTGCGGATCATTCAGGTAACAACAGTATTAAGAATCAAGTGTATGTAAACTTTTGAACAGGGTCATTTTTATAAATCCAACTGTTATTTTCTGTGGACTATATGTGAACATCTTTTATGTGAAATATCTTATTCAGGTCGGTACTAAATAAAAGATAACATGCATTTTGTATGATCCCTCTTAATTTGGTAAAATAATTGACATTTTGCAGATTCAGAACATTTGACCTCAACTGTAACTGCAACCAAAAGGCAAAGGTACAACGTTGTAAAAAATCTTCTAGAACCTGCCTGGTAGGTTGTCTTTGAAAATTAAAGTGTCAGTATTACGCATTTTAACCATACAAACAAAATCAGACCAAACTGCAAACCATTCTACTGTCTGCTTTTGACTATGTGCATCACCTCTTCACTGGACATTCCTTGCATTGATCCTTTCAAACAGAGTCCGGCCTCAGGACACATATTATTCATATTTCATCATGACCATGATGTGAACAGCCACAGTTCCCTCAAATCAATGTATGTACGTGCATGCATGCATGCACGTGTGTGGCATGACGTAAAAATGAGCTAAGGGCATCCTCAAGTCACACTTGATGAGCCTCTGCTCCAGGTGTTTTACTCATTAGATCCTCTTAACACTAAATATAGCATCCACAGTCTGAGACAAATACCCTACATAGTCCTGCTGGTCAGGGGGCAGTTGTGACCTAATGGTTAGAGTAAGGGTGCCCAAACTCGGTCCTGCAGAGTTTAGCTCCAGCCCCAGTTAAACACACCTGAACCAGCTAATCAAGCTCTTACTAGGCATACTAGACACTTCCCAGCTAGTATGTTGAAGGAAGTTGGAGCTAAACTCTGCAGGACTCGACCCTCTAGGACAGAGTTTGTGCACCCTTGGCTTAGAGAGTCTGACTTGTAACCCAAAGTTCATGGACTCGAGACTCTGTACCAGCAGGGGTTGTCGGTGGAGGGACTGAATGATCAATGCTCTCTTCCACCTTTGATACCACACCTGAGGTGAGACCCTTGAGCAAGGCACAAAACCTCCAACTGCTCCCTGGGCACCGCAGCAAAAATAGCAGAAATGCCCACTACTCTGGGTGTGTGTTCACTTTGTGTGAGTGTGTGTTCACTACTCACTGCTGTGTGTGTGGACTTGGATGGGTTAAATGCAAAGCACAAATTCTATGTACAGGACACCATATTTTAGCCTCGATATTTCTAACTGTTTGTTTTCTCACTGCAGATACGACAGCAAGGGATTACTACCCCAAGAGCTACCCCATGATGGACTACGCACACCGCCAATCCTCGCCTGCAACCTTCCAACCCATTGCTTTCCACCCGAAAGATAAACCCTTTCTTCCCCCTCCGGACATCCATACTCCTTTGGCCATCACCATTACGTCGGCCCAAGTCCCCAAACCCAAGATCTCCAAGACTAACACCCACCCACTCACTTCGAGCTCGGCCTTCAAAGCTTGGGACCCCAACAAGAGCCATGTCCAACATCAGGTCCCCCTCATGATGCAGCCACAACCACCATTGTCCCAGCCAAACAGTCGGCGCCAGGCCTTCTCTAACAAGCGGCAGTTTAGCATTGAGACTCTTCCAGAGTTGTTCACTCAGCCTCTGGGGTACGGACAGTCTCCGCACCTCCACCCGAAACACAAGGGACTGCCTACGAATAGCAAAACGGAAGTGACGGTCTGAGGGGAAAGCCTGGGAAGGATGCAAAGACAAGAAAGCATGATTTTGATGAGACAACCGGGTATGAAAGCTTCTACACATGTGCTTCAGTTATATTTATAGTATATTTCGTCCCTGCATTCGTTTTTTTGACTAGATTTATATTCACCGTACTATGATACAAAGAACTGAAGGGGAAAACGTTGCATGGTCTAGATTCCGATTCTTGATAGGCCTTGAATCCCTGGAGATCCTACCTCCCCTCTCAAATTCTGGTCTGTTGATGTCTCTTGTGGCCCAGACAAATAGCAAAGGTCAGGAGCTTTGCACCTCAGGAGCCTTCACACTCTTCTGGACAAGGCCACTGTGCTGTCAGCTTCCATCAGCCAAGAGCTGCCACACAGTGAGACATTATTTCGACAATTCTAGACCACTGAGAACAAAGAACAGCGAGGAAGCATACGGAAGAGGACAGTGAAGAAACCAAGGTGTCCCGTGAGAGGGAAAGAGAGTTTCAAGTGTTTGGATGTCCAAGGGTTTGTTATTTCAGACAACAAATAAGGGTCTAGGTGAAATTGGCAAAGTCCAATGTCCCTAGGACTCTATACCTCAACACCTTCATCAGAGCATGCATTCCAGCACTTGTCCAGGAAGCGAACCGCCAACATCACTTCAAGTCATAGCTATTCTGGCTGCTTCTATTTCGAACACTTGTTCGTGACACAGCACAGGTAAAGACAAGGTCAATAAGCAAGTCTCTATTACAGACAGACCTCGAGAGAGACATTTCAGGGGACAACAGTCGCCCGCAGAGATGAGGTGACGGAGGAGCACACAAATCCGGCAATGTCATAAGTAGCACTGCCAAAACAAGTTTGCTAAATTGACCCATGTGTATTCTTTGCAATATCCGTCAAACAGCCTGCTTCCTTTCAATACTTCTGAATGTAAATATTTTTATCCTTCTGGTGAAAGCAAGACCCAACCTATTAGACCAATGATTTGGTGGCAAAATCTAGCATGTAGCAGCAAAACCTACACCCTATTGTAGCATCCTAATGCACAAGGCATGGGAAACCATTGAATCTGGTGGTGGGCTTCAGTTTTAAAGTGAATACCTGAGAGTTTAGGTGTCTCAAGACTTGCTCGAGAGACCAAGTAAAATGGTAGCAATACTAGGCCTATCCGTCCTCTCCTGCCTGGGGCCAAATGACTGATGGACACAGCTGTCAAACTCTCTCTCTCTGCTGTTCCAAGCTGTTTCCAGCCAGACGTTTGGCTGTCACACTGCCACAGAACACCAGGGGGCGCTGTAATTGATGACGGCATGCTTCTAATACAGCAGATCCAAAATATGTTCTCCCATGCTGCCCGTAGACTCGTTTTCTTTTTAGTCTGTCATCATTTTTCATCCACAATGGATCCGAATGGAGATTTATGGTTTTTGCTTAAAGACAAAAGGCGAGACTGCAAAACAAAGTTTAGATTTTTTATGCACCAATTTAAAAGGGGCCCACAGAGATGTCTCATGGTGACCTCTTGCTTCTTTACATAACAATAAAGCATCTGTTTACCAAGCAAACCATTGTGTCTAAAAAGTAGCACACTTTGTTTGAACAGCCTTGTGAGATTTTATGGGCCAATGACATCTAATGTACAAGCCACCTAGGGACTATAAAAGAGTGTGAAATGTTCAACGCAACTGCTGCTTGGAAATAAAACGGCAGTATTGCAAGAGGCAGAGAAGGATTATTGAACTCAGAAGGAGGAGGCAACGGTACAAAGCGTTCCTTTCTGAACACTAGATTGCATTAAAGTCTTTGCAGTATATGTTATGGCAGTTGGGCCAGTAATGAACTATAAAAAACGACGAAAGAAGCAAGTAGCTCTGTCTCTCTTTATATCCTCTCCAGCTTCATTTTGGAGATCATTTCTACTTCTGGACCAACTCCAGAGACAGCGGTTCCAAAAATATGACAACAAATACAGTTACAGCATGTTCCTGGATGGCTATTTTCAACCGTTGAATTGATGTGAGGATGTATCAACATGCTCTCATGGGTCATCATCGAGTCAAACTATCTTGAGCTACAGTAATGCTTCGGTGGCAATGGCTCCAGGGTGTCATTGGGTTTCAGGGGCAAACCCTGGAGGACAAACACGGCTGTCAGACTCTCCTGGCACAGAGATGTCAAGCGATGCCAAGGTGAGCCAGCTACACAGCCTGAAATGGAGCCACTTTGTCGGCCAGGAGGTCATAAAGTCTGTCTTTGAGGAATGCTGGAAAAGAGCAGAGTAGATTTAGCTTTTAACAAAACCACACTGACAAGGTTGTATCAGCTTAGACCCTCAATCAAATGAGGACTAACGTCTGGGAAAAAAAAGTGCTAGACTAATCAATTAACTACTGAATTCCACAGGTTAAGGACTGTAAAGTGAAATCAAAAGAGGTTGAGAGCATTCACATCTGTTACAAAGAAACGGTGTAAATATCTGCTTTCGAGTTCCTTCAGTGGTTATTTTAAACCACCCAAATAAGCTGAAAGACTGTTGTTTCTGATTTCTTCTTCTTAAAGCGAAAGTGTTCTACCTGTGATGTGAATGCCACCGGGTAGCATTTTATCTTTAGCAATACAAGATGTACTTTTTACTGTTTATGTACTATTTGCAACGTCGTCTTTTTTGTACCGTAAGCGTAATTGGAATCAAAGTCGAGCCTGCCGCAGTTGACAACCATTTGACGGAGATGAAGTGCTTCCGAATTTTATCACCCTTCTCACCTTCCTTACTAACTCTAAAGATGTCTTGCCATATTTGAAGCTTGCGCTATATGTATAAAGCAATTTTTAAACGACGTATTATAACCAATGCTTGAATGACATGTTAGTTGCCAGTCCAGAGACATGTAATATGTATATTGGAGAATCACATTGTTCCCATTCGTTTGGTGGCTCCATTCGTTCGGTGGTACGTTTGACCAATCTAATCTTATGCACTACTCTAAGCTGTACCTTTTGTTTGTGTATAATTAGGATGAATTCTACTAAGGGCTTTTAAAGATGTATGTGCTCTTAACAGGAGTTGCCCCGTGTCGAACATGAAATGGGTTAGTTTTTCCCAATGCAATGAGCTTCTGTTGGAGCAAATTTTAGTATGGTGAGCGATGCTCTGTCCTGCGTTCAAAGTCGAGGAATTTTTTTTTGCTTCAACACACTCTTGGTTTGTGTATTACCATCCATTGCAAAGCAAAAAAGATGTTCCCTCCTTGAGAAACCAGGACTTTTCTTGTTTGAACCCTGAAGAGATATGCAAAAACGTGTTAAGGACGTTTGAGAGCTCATTACAGAAGTGAAAAAAGACGACTGCTCTAAGTTTGAACTTACCAGCATTAAAGGAAATCCAAAGCCAGCTACAGCAATGCAGGTTGATCCTAATTAAAAGTCACTGGTTACATCACTGATAAAGAGAACGACAGGAAGGCTAATTAGGCATGGCTAGTTTTTTTTACAGCAACACTAGCATTGAGAAATATCTCCTGTCACATATTGTGTTTTACATGTTTACTTATTATATACATGCCTGTTTATTCATACATCAGGGTTAAAAGAGCAAAAAGTTAAATATATAAATATTGTGTAAAAATTTATGTATATGATGTGAATATAAAGCAACACTAGTTCACAGCCTCTCACAAATACACACACACACACTCTAAAGCTGAGGATTTGACATTGTAAACACAGTGTTTTGTCTGTGTATCTTCCCCAAGGCTTTTCTAGGTGCAGCCAGCTCATGTTACCCCGTGTCCTAACTAGGTGTGATGCGACACGTTTCCATGTAATTTATTTGTCCAAAACGGCATGCAGACATAGCACTGACAGCCTGGTTTCAGAATATTATTTCCAAATAGTATTTTAAAAAAAGAAAAAACATTGAAGCAAACAAACAGCTCTGAGATAAATCATTCAATAAACATGTAATTTGAAGCAAAACATTTTAAATGTTTTAAAACGAGACGATTAAGGAAGCGATTAAGTTCTCATACCAAGAAGCATTGCAAATAATGTAATAAAATCAGCAATCTGCAAACAGCATACATATTAAAGCATGAAACTTTAATTACATCATTAGCAGGGCTTTGTGTTGTTCTCCAGCAGGATTTGACTGTGGGCAGGGCTACCCAAAACAGTGCTATAACAAAAGTCATGCCTGGTTAGGACACAGTTGTTCACTTGCTTCACTTTTTCTTCTTTTTATACACATCTCTATGTCATCAGCATTCAATCGCGCTGTTTTCCACTCATCCTAGCTATCACCTTGAAATTGACATACATTTACACACCTCATTCAAGAAACCTGCGTATATGAGTAAATTTAGACTAATTTGTGCATAACCCTTTTGAAAAAACAACATATGCTGGTTTTGAAGCATGGTAGCTGGTTTAAGCTGAACCATAGTTGGTCATGATCTGGTTTAAGATGGTCTTGAGCTGGGTATAAACTGGTCCTGAGCCGGAGATAGGGCTGGGCAATATGGCAAACCTTTAAATCTCAAACTTTTGACCATTTTTTTTTCACGATTTTTAACTAATCAACTTAAAAGTGTAACTAAAACATGATTCATGCTTCTCCTTTGTTTATTATGTGTAAACAGACATGTTTGATAGTTGACATGAGCGTCTTACCTCAGATCAGCTGTAACAGTCTGACCTCCATTGTTTCGATGCCGGAGCAGGGATGTAAGTTAGACAAGAATATCTCTGATTGAGCGATTGAGGTGTTGTGTTGCTGGATGTAATAATGAATGTAGTGGTCGTCATTTAGCTGATTTTGGCAAGGTAATAAGGGTGTTGTTTTACACAACCATTGAGAATTTTTAACCAAAATATATTATAGACTTTTCATTAAGACCCTAAAGAATCCTATCAACTTGTGGAAAATGGGCATCCGATGACCCCTTTAAGACCATCACATGACCAGTTTAAACCAGCTTAAACCAGCTGCCATGCTTCAAAACATACATAACCATCATATGCTGTTTTTTTTTTCAACAGGAAAAAAACAGACCTTAGTGAAGAGTATCCTTCGGATTCACAAACGCTTCGTAAACATCAGATTTGATCGTTAAACGTGTATGTTAATGAATTCCAACCATTCGTAAATAGGGCACGTGCACACTTATTCACAATTAGCATAATACCTGGCTATGAATTACAGTCACATAAATTAGTGTGCAGAAACACAGTGGAATATTCAGTAAATTGCATAAATGCAAAAAGACTAATAGGCCATATGCCTAACGATCAATATTCAATTAACGTGTATCCTCCAAAGTGTTTTTGCTTGGCCTCTTCTAAAAACAGCTGGTGGCATATGAGAACACTTTGGTGGCACTGCGATTTTCCAGAGGTGCTTTGGTTGTTATGATTTGGAATATCCACAGCATTAACATATTACTTATCTCATTTTGAAGAATATTACTGAATATAAAAATGCAGTAACCAGTGATATTAACATTTATATTGTTGTTCAGTCGTTGTACAGGTAGGATGGTTGGTGGGTGTAGTTTTTGTCCCGTCCCTCCACTGATTAGATGGCTGGGTAAAAAGTGACAGTAGCCAGGTTTTTTATCCAAAGTTGCGAATTTAAATTGGAATATCACATAAAACATTTGTGAATAAGCAACGTTTCCATCTGAGTCAAAGAGAACAAAATCGTCACTTCCTGATAAACTGAAACTAAATATCACTAAGAAAAGTAGGAGAAGCCATTGAATTGATAATTGTCATATATGTGACCCTGGACCACAAAACCAGTCTTAAGTCGCTGGGGTATATTTGTAGTAATAGCCAAAAATACATTGTATGGGTCAAAATTATTGATTTTTCTTTTATGCCAAAAATCATTAGGAAATTAAGTAAAGATATTTTGTAAAATTCCTACTGTAAATGTATGAAAACTTAATTTTTGATTAGTAATATACGATGTTAAGAACTTTATTTGAAGAACTTTAAAGGTGATTTTCTCAATATTTAGATTTTTTTGCACCCTCAGATTCCTGATTTTTAAATGTTTGCATCTCGGCCAAATATTGGCCTATCCTAACAAACTATACATCAATGAAATGCTTATTTATTCAGCTTTCATGTGATGTATAAATCTCAATTTTGAAAAAATGACCCTTACGACTGGTTTTGTGATCCAGGGTCACATATAATAAATTACTTGCGCTTCAGAGCGAGCAGATAAAACACAGTAAGTAGCGGTCACTGCTTAGCTTTCGGAGGTGGATGCCAGCTGTTTGGAAACGCAGTCTTGTAAGACAGTTCTGGGAGGCAAATATACAGAATTACTTTGATAACAGGGCATTTCAGAATGACCATAACATTTCGGATGCTGTGCAATAAGATCGGTCCGCTGGTTAGTCATGTTCGCAACCCTTTTTCACATGATTCAAAAACCACCTCAAGTGAGAGTAAAAACATGTTTGCGAATTAAGGAATTATTATTATTATTTACATCACTCGTTTCTAATGCAATACTTCAAAATGCGCATAAAGCAGGGTAATGGAAACATAGCTAGTGACAAGTGCTGACAGAGCAAACAAACTTGTAAAATATTATGGCAGTGCATCAAAATTCAGTGGCATCAGACTGACAGAAAAAAACAGAATATTTTATGCACAATTTACTCGTCGTACTAACATTTTCATGAATTCGAAAGTTTACGTCAGAATTCGAAAGTTTACGTTTCATGACTGAAGTACTCAAAAATTATACTTTAGTATGCATACTAAGACGACATCTTACTTCATTAACCAGAAATATACTCAAGTAAAAAAAAAAAAAAAAAAAAAAAAAAAAAAAGCTTTTTGAGCACCAAAGCACCAATTAGAATGATTTCTGAAGGATCATGTGACACTGAAAACTGGAGTAATGATGCTGAAAATTCAGCTTAGCCATTACAGAAATAAATTCATAAATAAATGTTAAAATATATATTTAAACCATAATATTTCACAATATTACTGTTTTTACTGCATTTTTATTGCATTTATTAAATAAATGCAGCCTTCGTGAGCAAAAGAGACTAAAACAATAATTTTACCTTTAATTTTAATAGTGTGATTGTACTTAAAATATGTTTCCTTAGCTTTTGAAATAGGTGAAAGGAGACTTTGTTGTTAAAGTAATTTTGGTGCAAACCAACCTATTTAACCGCAGTTGTCCTCAATATCCAAAACATATAAAACTCTAGGACACATGCTGAACAATACGCACAACATGCTGAAACGCTGAAACTGTGCATTGTGCAAATTGAACATGCTGAGTCAAATTCATCTTCATCAATGTTTATAATATAGACACATGCTGTGGTGACTGATGAGATGTCTCTTCACAAGGATAAATGACAATACTTTGACCAATTACAGTACATTTCACATCTAAATAGATTTTATTGATTTTTTCTTGAGATTCTCAGAACGTGATATGCATTTTTAGTTCAGTCAACCAGGCAAAATTAAATATTCTCAGTGAAAGGATATATGAATGGAGATGATGACTCATTAAATAGTCTATACTTTGAACATCTAAGTGAAATTGCAACTAGTAAATTTCCAGAACGCTACTTTACATATTTCCAGAACGGACAACATATTTCAATCCTTGACGCCCTTGCCTACAGGAACCCTTGCAGAAACTGATTTTAAAACCTCAACTACACCATTGCACACTTTGACATTTTCACTGATTATAAGCCAGATTTGTTGCATCACTCGCTCACAAGTGGACCTGATATTACTCTAGTCTCTCTCTCCATGCTTTTCTCTCTCTGTCACTGTCTCGTTTGTGTTTGTTCCTCCATTTCTCTCTCTCGTCGGGACGGTGGGAGGCGTAAGTCTTAGCTGTCAGTGATATCTAAGTTAATATGGGTCTCCTGAGGCTGGGGAGAGAGAGAAATGGAGGATAATACAGTACATGATGATGAAGAACTGTGGGTGGAGAGAGGAGATCTGTCATCCTATCCTCTCACTTCCGTGTACTTCTCTTTTGCTTGTCTAATGCCCCATTTCCATATCTGCCATGCGTTTTTTTTTTTCTTCCTTAAGTCTGGTTGCACTTTGAGGAGATGTTGAATAATTCAAAGAAATAAAATTTACAGGACAGTGAAAGAGGGAGACAGTCAGGGAAACACAGAGCTGTAGAGAGCACATGAAAGACTGGGGATTCAAAAGTCAAGCTGAAATGCACCTGTTTGAGAAGAACCACAGTTTATAGTCATGTTAAGTGTGTAAGTTGTACGTTTTTAAAAGATATTTATTGACTGAAAGGTCAATGTCTGGAAAGGTTCAGTTTGACTCTAAAGGAATATCCTAAATTCAGAACAAGCTAAAGAACCCATGATTTTAACATATTTTCTGTTGAAATATTAAGTTTAGTTTGGACACATTAAAATCTCATCTTCCCCCTTTTTTTAGGCCAAAAAGAATAAAACATGATTTACAACTTGCAAGTTTGGCTTTAGAGGGTGGGATATTTTCATCCTACAAATCTGATCAAAAGTGTGTTAAGTTCAGGATGAGTCATCAATTTTTTTTAATCTTTTTTTTGGAATATACTAAAAGATTCCTTTCTAACCTTCCTTACTAACCTTGTCTATATATCCAATTATGTCCACATTTTCTTGTCATGAGGTGCCAATAGACTTGTTTTGAGCTGGAATATTTCTTTAAAATTAACAGAACATTGACTGCTGAGATCATCTAATTGTAAAAACTACAATTTCCATGATTCAGTGTAGGTAGGAAGAGATCTGTAATGTTTTCTGTTAGGCTGGCATGAGAGCAACCTTATTCAATAAATTATGATTATTATTAAGAAACTGATTTTTACTATAAGCAATGAAATGAGTGAACATATGGTAGAGCAGATTTGGTGTTCATGATGACAAGGGCGATGATGAGGGCAACAGTAATCATGCCGAAACAACAGCAAAGAAAATACCAATTGTTTCTACGACACTAGTTGTAATTTCTAAGGAACATACGGATACGGTCCAACTGATTTAATGGCTTTTTAAGCATCTGTTTATAACAGAAACATTGTTAAGTGTTCTTTGTATAAACTTGTTTAAAAAATAAAAGGCAAAGTGAAACACTCCTCTGGACTGAGTCTGATTAATCTGTCTAATCTCTGCTGTCGGCTATTTCTGGGGAAATCAACTACAAAAAACATTATTCAGCATATTCATACTGCATAAAAAAAGATGTATACTGTTAGTGAACTATATAAAGAACAGTGAGATATTTTGTAAAAGTGCAATACTATTCACATGCTGCAAACGTACCTGCAGACTCATGTAGCCTGACTTTCAATTATGGGAACAAAATCTGGTCCAGTTTTCAGCTTTTTTGGGTCATAAACTGCCCAATTAGAAAAAAAATGGTGTCTGTCTGACATATAAAAGTTTTTACATGACGTTAAGGGGGGTGAAAACTTTTGAACAGGATCAAAATGTCCACATTTTTCTTATTTTGTTGAAATATCTTTTTTTTTTTACATTTAGTACTGCCCTTCGGATGCAACAGAAGATACCTATATGTTTCCCAGAAGACAAATTAAGTACAATGTTCCTTGATCTTCAAATTCCAAAAGTTTTCACCCCCCCAGGCTCTTAATGCATCTCATTTCATTCTGGAGCATCAGTGAGCATTTGAAACTTTTTTTAATAGCTGTGTTCGAGTCCTTCAATTGTCCTCAGTGTGAAAAGATGGATCTCAAAATCAGTGTCACTCCTGGAAAGGGTTCAAATGTGCAAAAAATGCGTAAAAAACAGAATCTGCAGGACCTGCAGGATTTTTCTGAAGAACAGTGCTCAGTTTACCTGAACAAACAAGGGACTCATGAACAACCATCATAAAACAAAAAAAACATTCGTAGATCATCCAGGTAACCTTACAAAGTATTAAGAACCAGGCGTTCCCAAACGGGGGTTATTTTAATAATTTCAGCTATTTTTGGTCTTGTGGGCTATATGTAAACATCTTTTATGTAAAATATCTTACTCAGGACAATACTAAATAAAACTAAACCAAACTTTTGCATGCCACTGTTTGCTATTAATTAGTGAACTCACCGAATTCATGTGTGAAGTACTGATGTCACATGGACTATTTTAACAATGTCCTTACGAGGGCTGTCCTCAACTAAAGATTTTTCTGGTCGACTAGTAGTCATTCATTTTAAGCATTAGTTGACTATTAGTTGTATGTTTATTAATAAACCATATAAATCATAATAATGAGCCTTTAATTGCCTACATAGCCTAACAAGCACTCATCACACAAAAAAAGCTTGCCACAGCGCAACGGCAGATAAAATAATTATGTGTCAGGGAAAAACCGCAAGGAGGCTGCATTAACGTTTTAATAATTTCTTGATAAATTAGTGCTTTTTTTGTTTTCGGCTTAAGTCGGTGACACTGACTCATCATCTTCGCAGTAGTGATGCGCCTGTATGCATGTTTCGTATGGATTACATAATCTGAGAATATTTGTTTTCTGTTTGAACAGGTTAATTTAAAAGTAGACATGTCACTTCCTATAGATATGTTTTTTATGTCTGTAAGGCAAATGTACACAGTATATACACAGAGTTATGAAGTTTCACGCTCAAGCTCACAGAGACCGAGACAGCAGAAAGCACATCCTGTTTGCTTTCATTATTTTACAAAAGTGCAACGTTTTATTGTTATTCTTAGTGCACACAAATAAACATAGAGTCTTTACAGATTCGAAAAATGTATTACTCTTATCTGTATGACCAAAAATGACGGAGTATTTTAAGAGCAACTGTACCGGCGCCTCCATCTGTCATGCAGTGAACGCACTATTGTTCAGCTTCCACACTCTGCACAGACACTTCAATAGCACACATTTTTCTAGGTTAACATTAGATGAGTGGGTGAGTGTTTGGATGTCCTGCTCGATATACTGTATTACTACATAGACCAGCTGTTAATGATCTGTCCATCACGGACAGCGTGACTTCGCCACTTCCTGTGGAAATTTTTTTCTGCGACTAATGGTTAGTCAGAAAACTCTTGTATTTCATCTAAAATACCTTAATTTGTGTTCTGAAGATGAACAAAGGTCTTACGGGTTTTGATCGACATGAGTGTGAGTAATTAATGACAGCATTTTCAGGTTAGGGTGAACTATCCCTTTAAGCAAAAGATGTAAAAATAAGAACAGACAATTTTAGCCAGCTCTCACCAGTCAAGTTGGCAATACGCATTAGACAATCCACTGGCAGGCGTGTTGTTTTTAGTAGCCTAAGAAATGAATTGGTTGCAGAGAGGAAACCACAAAGCCGTCTATCACAGCAGTTTAATTGGAAAGAAACTCAAGGAAGAAAGACAACTTCACTCACTCATTCACATTACAGGTGCTGGAACCGGAGGGAGCCATGACCTCCTGCACTTTTTGTCCACATTCAGCTGGCTGATTTTAAAATATATCCAACAGTTGGCTGTGCATTCCTGAAATAAACTCTTCATAGTAGTTTCAGAAACCTGATATTATTTTAAACCAATAAAAGTGACCATTTTGTCAAAACAGCTTGGCAAACTTATGAATATTAATTAGGTCATATAATTTGATGTTCCAGGAAGATCATTAAAGCGCTGCAGCAATGAAGGATTTTGGAAGGCCAACCCAGACGTTCGCATCAAAAAGATCCCAATAGGATTGTTTAGTTGGCTTTTGGATTATTGCAGAAAATAAACTCTGTAACAAACAAAAATGTATGATTCTTGCACATTTTGTTCATGACAATCTTCACAAATGAATCCTGTGTGAACCACAGACCTTATTTCAGGTATTTACCCAAAAACCCATTAAAAAAAACAAAAAAAAAAACAAAAAAAAAAAACATGACTTCAACTGACTTCAACAACAGAACCTGAAATGTTAACTTGTTTTTGGCATTTGGACTACAAAAATGCATCATGCCTGCAACACTCTATATCAAAAATGATTTGAGTTTCATGAGCTAACACAGTGCTAACTATTATGGTTACTTAAAACTTAAATGAGAAGTTCACTTCCAGAACAATATTTACAGATAATTTACTCACCCCCTTGTCATCCAAGATGTTTGTGTCTTTCGTTCTTCAGTCGATAAGAAATTATGTTTCTTGAGGAAAACATTTCAGGAATTATCTCCATATAATGGACTGATATGGTGCCCCCAAGTTTGAACTTCCAAAATGCAGTTTAAATGCAGCTTCAAAAGGCTCTAAACGATCCCAGCCGTGGAAGAAGGGTCTTATCTAGTGAAACGATCGGTCATTTTTGAAACAAATTGACAATTTATATACCTCAAACAAAGGCTTGTCTTGTCTAGGTTTGTGTGATCTCTGTTTTTTTCTGGGTCAATATGGTCAATACTGTTAGAGTATGTTGAAAAACTCCCATCTTGTTTTCTTCCTCAACTTCAAGTTCATCCTACATCGCTGCAGAAGTACCGACCCATTGTTTACGAAGTGAACATGCAAAGAACGTCAAACGCCCTTTACAAAAGAAAAAAAAAAAGGTACAGTGATGTAGGACGATTTTGATGCTGAAGAAGAAAACGAGACGAGTTTTTTGACATATCCTAACTGTATTGACCCAGATTACACAGAGTTTGCATGCGCATCCTAGAGACGAGACAAGATGAGCCTTTGAGATTAAAAAGTATATAAATCGTCAATTTGTTTAGAAAATGACTGATCGTTTCGCTAGATAAGACCCTTCTTCCTCAGCTGGGATCGTTTAGAGCCATTTGAAGCTGCATTTAAACTGCAGTTCAGACTTGGGGGCACCATAGAAGTCCATTATATGGAGAGAAATCCTGAAATGTTTTCCTCAAGAAACATAATTTATTTACCACTGAAGAAAGAAAGACACAAACATCTTGGATGGCAAGGGGGTGAGTAAATTATCTGTAAATGTGTGTTCTTGAAGTGAACTTTTCCTTTAACCCTCAACGCAGCAAATAGAATTCAGCATTTCTGCCAGTTGACTTCTCTGAGATGGTGTGCTTTTGTTCAGTCTTTCCTGAAGTTATGCAATTCAATTATGTGCTGAGACACTCAAAAACATCATTAGCTCTGAGGAATTTGCAGCCTAAATGAATGATTTAACCCGCCATGAATGATTTCACACCAGCATCAGCACATCAAGAACCTCACTGTGTTTCCACTGACAGAGTTCTACAGTACCTGCAGATCCCAAAGGATGAAGTTTTTCTAGTGGCATCAAATGTGTCTCATCCTTGCTTGATGTAGGCATACTTCTGAACATCTGTCTCTCACTCTGGGTGTGCAGATGGAGAAATACACATGCAATATCTGCAACAAAATACCTGCAGAACAAAACAAACACCAGAAGTAAGCTATGTGCCCAAGTGAGCTACACATCTATAGACAGACAACAATCCAGACATAAAAACTGTTCAATAAAGCCTCCTCTATCAGCCAAACGCTAAGGTATCATTGCATACAACTTTTGCAAAGAAAACAATCCCAGAATGCATTGCAAGAAAAAGAATCATACATCTTGACTGACCATTTTCATACAACAGTCTGAAAAACAAAACTGTTCACAACCTGTCTAAATATGTTCACCTTGGTCCATTTATGTACATAATAAAAAGTATTAATTATCTATAGGAATATTCAAACCACTTTATTTAATATTTAACCACTTTTTTGGTAACACTACATATTTAAGTTGAAACTCAGTACGTACTTTACATTTAACAGGTCCAACATTCACTCTCTCTCTCTCTCTCTCTCATCAAAAAAGTAAAAAATATCCTGTTGTCATTGGCATGCAGTAAACCTTGGGATAGTCTTGGCTGCAAAGGATCCATCTGTTGTATCTATCATGGTCTGGGAAATGAAGGACGCAGTTCAAGTTTGCATTTGAAGGAGCCTTTGAACTGGGACAGCCTTTGTTGCACCACTGTGATGCATTCAGCCTTTGAATACAGTCTTAGAGGGATGCAGCCTTTGAAATTGGGACACAGCTTAAGTATTTTTTCAGAATATCATACAATAACTGTGGCTTAGCAACAAGTTAACATCAAACTCTAGTCTTTTATGATCTTAGAGTGAAAAAAAACTATTTGTGTAGCATGCAGTTGTTGCTTACATTTTCTTTTTCAGAAAGGATGCTCCCTTGAAAGGTCATTGCCTATGATATTAGACAACAAAGACGCTCACTAAATTTTGGAACAGAGCTGTATTTTGTGTATGGTTTGTATACACTATATACATTACTGTTCAAAATTTTAGGTCACAACAAATTAACTAAAAATGACAGTAAAGACATTTATAATGTTACAGAATATTTCTATTCCAAACTGTATTTTGATTTTTCTATTTTGTTAAAATATTAGAACCGAAAATGAAATAATTTATTTATATTTCACAATATTACTATTTTTACTGCATTTTTGATTAAATGCAGCTGAGAAAAATCTACCAACCCTAAACTGTTGAATGGTTGTGTAAAAAATGACTTTAGGTGTGTTAGAGGTAAAGTGTTTATGTGATAAACGAACATTTGAAATGGGGCCTAACTCTCACACTGCAGCCAGATGGGACTTTAACACACAGAGAGAGACAGAGATGATGAAATAATCAGGAAGCATTGCCAAAAGAAAAAGAGGAAAACAGAGTGTTAAAAAAAGAAAAGTTTGCTACTTTTTTATTTTTAAATCGATAGGGAAGGAAACAGCAGGGAGAGACACTGTAGAGAGCACACACACTTTTGCATCATAGCCATGTCTGTGGAGATTGCAGGCCACATAACAATTACACTTCTCTCCATTATATATAATACTGGTGTCCTTGTAGGGACTCTCCATAGGCGTAATGGTTTTTATACTGTACAAACCATATTTTCAACCTACACCTAGGGCCCTATGAAATCCGTTTTATTTTTCTCCAAATACCGTTTTTTCCTGTTTTAATTTTTCTTAACTCCTTTTTAATGGTTAAATTAAATTTTATTCATCAAAGAGCATGTCTAATTAATTAAAATTATGAAACTTATACAGTTTCACATCAGTTTAATAAAGGTTTAACTAAAATGACATGTTTAGGGCCCTATGAAATGTTTTATTTTTTCTCACCATATGTTTTATTGTTATTAAATTCTGTGTTTTAGCATGTCGGGTTGCCGTGTCTACCTTTACATTTCTGTGTGTACATGATATAACGCTAGTTTTCCTAAAATATAACGGTCAAATGCTCATGAAGTGACTCTCAGCAGATATTGTTCATGTATTTATGTCCTCATTTAGTGAGATGACAGACGCTGAAATTACAGCGAGCATCACACGTGCTTCAGTGTGTTTAGTAAACAAAACCGCTGGTCTGTTCCATTCATTAAAACAGAGACAAGCAGCACATGCAGGATTCACATTTAAATGGTATTTTTGCAGCGTAATATTTACAGATACTAGTCCATATTGCGTTTTGATTTAAGTGTAATGACCTACTTTTGATTAATTCATTCAAACTTTGACGAATTCTGTGACATTCCACGTTATTCAGTAAATTTTTATAACTGGATTCCACGATTCCGTCCACGTTTTCCACATCGTGGAATTCATAGGGCCCTATACACCCTACACCAACCCTGCACCTAAACCTACCCATCACAGGAAACTTTCTGCATTTTCACTTTCTCAAAAAAAAACAAAAAAACAAACTCATTCTGTACTCATGCTTTTGTACCCATGGGGACCTCAGCTTAGGTCCCCACCGTGACATAAGTTCCCATGAGTTTGTGTGTCGTCAGGTTTAAGTCCCCACCAGGATATATATACCAAACCCACACAACAAACACACACACTCTTTGTTCCTGCAAACCCCCTGCTCTTTTTGTTACACACACAATTATAATACAAAGCCAGCTCCAGCTCCATCAATCACTTGTGTGAGGCTGAAAAGAGGGTGGACACATGACACTTTTCACATGAAAGATGAATGTTGGGCTCACATGGACAAGGGCTCTACAGAACACTGTTACAAATGTCAGGGCAAACACATGTGCTATAGGCAATATTTGTGCATGTGTTCTTGAACTTTGACCACAGTGTTACTCCTCCTAACTACACGGGACACCACTAGGAAGACTGTACGGTTACAAAAGTAAGCTCTTTCCTACATTGGGATGTGAAATTCACACTAGGAGAATAATGACTTCTAATTTGTTTTTAACCAACTCTGCTCTTAATTTGGTTGCACTATTTGTTCTTAAAGGTGCAGTATGTAATATTTCGGAGGATCTATTGACAGAAATGCAATATGATATACAAAACTATGTTTTCAGAGGTGTGTAAAGACCTTATATAATGAGCCGTTATGTTTTTATAACCTTAGAATGAGCAATTTATATCTACATACACCGCGGGTCCCCTTACATGGAATTCACCATTTAGTGCCGCCATGTATGGACAAACTGCTCTACAGAGCATGTTTCGTCAGTAAGCTGTTCTACTTCTGCGTTGGTGTTTTTAGAGGCCGCTCGTGTCATCACTAAGTTGAACGCGCACGAAGAATAGTAGTGGTAGTATTAGTCAGTAGTGTTCATTGAGAAAAAAGAAATTTGAACAAATGCAAGATCACAAGTATTATGCACAAGAAGAACAGACAGAGCGTCAGTCTTCGTCAGTAAAAAAAATAAAAAATTGATGCCGCCAGATGAAATCGAGAGAGACTACAGCAGAATTCCCATATAAACATCGATGTGGCTTTTCCCAGATGGAAGGCGCTGATGCGAGAGAAATGTTTTCAAAGCCACGCCGAAGTTGCCTGTTTTCTGCTGGACCGGTAAGTTAGTCCAACTTTAGTAATAATAGTGTAGCTGTAAGTCCCACCCCTGTCCAGTTAGTGGCGAGTGAACTCCAGTCTGGCACCAGAGCAGGGGATCCAGAACAAAAATGAAACTGTCACAAATGTTTTCCTAATCGTTTGATTACGCACAGACAAGTACACAGAAGCTACACAAATCTATCACACCACATTAAAGAGCACCAAAACAGTATTTATTGCTCGAATTTCCAAATGAAATGAACAGAATTTGAAATCTGAGACTTTGCTTCACATCAAAAATAACAAAGCACAGAGCTCAGTCTATTGTGATGTCTTTTTTAAACCCAGCGCTAGCCTGTTTGTTGTTTTTAAACACTGCACTGTCCCTGTTAATGTCTGCTGCTAACGCTATCTCACTGTCCGATTAAACACCTTGAACCAGCTAGCTTTTCACTACTCTTACCTTATACTAACTAAATATAATTCCTTGATTTACCTTTGTACAGAAACCTCATCGCTTGATTGGCTACTGTCAGATGTAACAGACGATGTCATTTTTGTTCTGTGTCAGCTTCTGTAGCTTCCCTATGCGGTTCGAAAGAGCGGGGGACTGAGCCGTTGGTTGCAATTCGAATCTTCACCGCTAAATGCCGCTAAAAATTACACACTGCACCTTTTAAAGCGATAATTTACACAATAAATTAAAATCACCCCATGATTTACTCACCCTCAAGCCTTCCTAAGTGTATATGACCTTATTCTTTCAGATGAAAACAACCGGAGTTATATTTAAAAAAACATTCTGGCTCTTTCAAGCTTTATAATAGAAGTGAATGGCTGTTGGAGTCCAATAAAATGCATTCATCTATCATAAAAAAGTGCTCAAGGGAGGTTAATAAAGGCCTTCTGAAGCAAATCGATGCATTTGTGTAAGAAAATCAATATTTAAAACTTCATAAACCACAGTCTCTAGCTTTCGCTAACTGTCGTTCACAAGAGAGTGGCGTTCCAGCGGATCACACAGGATGTAGGCGTAACGTAAGCTCTGGTGGAAAGAGCAAAACAAAACACAGTCACGAATTAGAAATACAAAATGAGGATCTGTAAAGAAAAATGTCAGAGGATTTTAATATAAGCCAAGAGAAGACTGGTTTTACTTTGCTGTAAACAAGACTTGGTTCCCGCTAGACTAGCATATTCTCACAAGAGCTTGCAGTACGCCTACATCCTATGTCATCTGCTGGAACGCCACTCTCTCTTGAGCACACAGCTGTTAGCGGAAGCGAGAGATTACAGTTTATGAAGTTTTAAATAAAGATATTTTTCTTACACAAACACATCGATTTGCTTCAGAACGCCTTTATTGACTTTTATGATGGATGGATGCAATTTATTGGACTTCAAAATCTCAACAGCCATTCACTGCCATTTTAAAGTTAAATACAGGTTTTTTTGGCTGGGTTCCCCTGGTAAAATTTGCATTCCAGGGGCAAAAATATCACATTTTTGGGGTCCCTTCAACCCGCGGACATGTAAAACAACAGTGTTAAAGTAGCCCAATTCCACGGGAAAAAAAGGAAACATGATGAATTGTTTACAATAAAATGAATAATCAGCATTTTGAAAATATTTATTTTACATAAATCTTACTCTAAAGTAATGCATAGGCGCATAGGTTTACCTTGGTTAAATAAGAATTTGTAAACAGAAAATTTAAGTATAGTCAAGTCGTTTCAAAACATTTTTTCAGTATTTGGACTTTATAACTTTATATTATTGATTTAATTATTTTGATGAGTTCATGAAAATGTAAGTAATGAAAACACTCGTTGCTTTGACTTTGATTGATCATATCATTTTTAAGGTAAGTACTGAAATGTCATGAATTTCTGTTCATACTTTTTTGCTTCACAACTGTAAAAAATACAGCACACAAAAAAATCATAAAATGAGCACATTTATATATGCAAATAATATTAAAATTATTGTTTTTAAATGAAAAAAGTATTTAAACTATATAGAAACTATAAGAACTGTGATTTTTAAAATGCTTCTATAAATATTTATTTTGTATGTTTTTTATGTGTTTGTCATTTTCAAATTTATTTAGTACATTTCACATTAAGTTTTTCTATTTAAAAAAAAAAAAGGTTTAATTCAGTGTGTTACTTGTGATGTTTTTGTAATTACTTTAATCAAATTTATAATTAATAAACTTTACTAGTAAAGTGATTTTTTTTTCTAAACCTAATTTATTTTTTCAGTGTAGAGTTATGTCTCAATTAAGTTCAAATATGCAGTGATGTGCAAATTGTAAGTTAGTGCCATTTATGACACCATTTGGCACACATGTTGGCAGTTTCAACTCATGAACATCTGGTGCAACCAGCCTTTGGAGAAAGCAATCTGTCGGCATGGTGGACTGGAAGAATGTAAATAAAAACAAGTACAAAAGTGAAAATTATTCATGCAACCAAAACTTCTGATGCAATGCGCACAGACATCCATTGACCAGTGAGAACTTCAGACAAGTCGGTCCTTATTTGCTGTATTCCTGCTTTGTTTCTAACTCACCAAGCATTTGTATACCCTCAAAACGTAGCCTCCACATTCATGTGCATCAAAAGCTTTCTTTAGTCTGCAAGCACCTTAGGTTTAAACGTCATGAGGAAGCACCAACGAAATAGGTCACTAGATGGCCCATAACTGCTGAGGAGAAACCCAGAATGCTGATAATGAAGAGATACAAGACCTCCATGGTTTCTTTCGTCCATCAGGTTTTGACCTGCTCAGCTGAATCACCTCATTGCGTTGAATAAATTACATATGATGCTCTATCAATTGAGCAATATAATGACAAGCCCTTCCGTCTGCACAAGCCATTATTTAATTAATTCGGGTCGTTAAGAGAGGGGCTGTCTGGGAAAGGGGTTGGGTCTGCAGTCCATTACAGCTGATAGATCTCTGCATCTCGGTAAATTGATTAAACAATGTGATGAATGGACACAGAAACACTCAGCCAGGAGGAAAACACACGGGACAGGGGCGATGATGTCATCAAGGATTGTGGGGAACATGGGAACAGACTGTTCCGTTCGAATCTGTGAGTCCTGGAAGGCTGCAGTTGAGCGGCGCAACAGACGCACAGTGATTTATTTTCTACAATTGCTCATCCTAAGGTCAAGATACTCTCTAATGGGTTCATCAAGGGGTGAAGAAGCGTTTGCATTCGACGCCAGGTTGTGATTTAGTATTTTGTGGATAGAGAAGGTGCATTACACCGATCTTGCCAGAGGAAAGTTATGAATTTATAATCAGGCACGAGCCATCTAATCTAACCAGCTGCCTGGAAACACAAGGTTAACTGAACATGGGTGAAAACAAGTAAATGTTGCAGTCAGGAGTCTGTTTTTACCCTTACTAAATTAACTATTAATTAAATGATAATTAATAAAATATTAAATATTTTTATTTGAAATAGTATAAAAAAGAAAAAAATGTTAATTGCATATCCGGCTGAAAGACAAATGTGATGCCTCCTGTTGATTAATTACAATTTTGAGGGTCTTATAGTAACATTACATACAGCAAATGTGCATGCTATGCAAAAATGCTTTGTATGGATGTACACCTACTGGCGATTTTTGGTTTACATTTAAAGCGTATTTTCCCTTTTCTTCAAATATCAGCACTCAAAACAATTAATTTTTTTTTTTAATCAAAACACAATTTATGCAGTTCTAACTGCATTCATGGCTTGCATTAAACAGTCTGTGTAAATACATCTAAATGCCACTTAAGATGCAGTTTCTGTGCCACCACTGCATTGCAAACCAACTTTGTTAATACTGATCTTATTTGATTGGAAACTGCCCTACAGTGTCTTACTATTTGCATTTATTGACTGAATTTAGGAATTTGACAGAAAAGATGATGTATACATTTAATTAGGTTAAAAAATGACCTTATGAAGGTAAAAATCAATTTAATTTCTGTTACTCCTGCAAACTAACTGCACAGAATGTGAAGAATATCAAAGGCTTTGAGAGTCAGCTGTCCACGGCAGTCCTAAACCTGTCAAAATACCAACACAATAACACACTCTTGTCTAACTATCATTATCAACAAAATTCCAGAAAATATTGAGATTTTTTTTTGTCATAATCACACACCTCTACATTTTTATTAAAAAAACAGAACTGGCCTTTCCTCTCTGGAAAGCACACAAGACAGTTCTTTTTATTCGTAACATTTAATTTATTTTCCAAAAATAAAAAAAGTCTTAAAGACAATAAGCCCTGAGAGGCTTTGCAGCCCCACAAATGAATACATTCAGCCACTGAAGCATTGAGGAGTTTGATTCTCCAGCGTACAGCAGGTGGACTGGAGATCATGTGGATACGAAGTACAATTTGGGCCACAAGAAGCACCAGCCAAAACTCTGTAAGTGCAAATTCAAACAGATGGAGAGCGTGAATACTGCGGACAGTAATGCTGTTCCCCCAAATGACGTCACATACCAACACAGACACACACAGACACACACAGACACACACAGACACACACAGACACACACAGACACACTAACACACAATAAGATTCATTCCTGAGCTCATGTACAATATGCAAAAGCACCAAAAAATGCACATTAAAGCAATGCATAAAGAAAGTAACAACAGTAATAATACACAAATGTATTTGAAGGTCCTTGAAATTTGAATGTTCCTTATTGATTAGATGTGATTATGCCTTGTGTATATCTTATAATCTTTTATACACTAAAAACTATACAATCAGATCTTAGAAACATTCATTATATCTTATAGGCTCATATTCTTTTATCAAAACTTCAACCTACAGACAGAAGTATTGATAAAATACAGTGCAGTACAGACAGTACGCTGTGTACCGTGATAGGCATATACAACATTTTAGCTCATATACAACGCAGAATATATACAGTAAAAGGCTGAAAATTCCCATTCAGATCTATAAAATGGATGCTTTGATGTTTTTGGTACAGGCATGTTCGATTTTTAAGAACAGTAAATTAAAATGCAATTTAATAAAGTAGTTTCCCAGCACTCACCATGTCCCACATATAGCATGCACAGTTTGAGCTACTGTAGATGTATAGAAATATTTACTGGGTTTAAAAATATGAAGTAGTAATACCTTTTCTAAGCTTGCTAAAATGTGATTAAAATTTCTTATACTGTGTTTTGATGACTGCTAATGTAAACCTGGCAAGGATGAGCAGTAACACAAGGTTATTAGTTTGGAGTCATTCTCTTAACTGTCAAGCACTATTAACACAGTAATTAACTTCGTCTGGCAACTCTAGTCAGGTTGCAATGTTATAGAACAAAACAAGGTTTGAATGGCTTGTCTTTCCAAAACAAAAAAGTAGCATAGTCCAGTTGTTGCATTAAAATTCAACTAAATATTGAATAGCTTACTGGCTATTTATAGCCATAAAATAATATTTTTGGCACATCTACAAATGTTGAACAGATAATGTTGTAATAAGCAGCTGTAATTAAAGACTCTTGTTTTTAAAAATAAGATTTAACTGAAGTGAAACAGTATTAAGTACTAAGGATTTATAATAATAATTAAACAAATTATTATTATTATTATTATTATTATTATTATTATGCTTATGGCAACATATGAATGTCAACGCTGAGAAAATGTTACAAAACCTGTTTGCTTATGCTATAAAATTTTTAGCAAGATTGATTCAGTACTATAAACAGTAAAATCCAGGTGTACATTTCAAACCTATTGAGTTATGCATAAGCTTACCAGCTATATTTGGTAAAGCAGGTAAAGTCAGAAAAACCATTAGTTTAATGCCGCATAATCAAATTTAAAGGTTGAATTTAAAAGTTGAATTCAAAAGCTGCACTTAGTGAATAAATTTGTTAAAACGGATGCAAAAAAACAGGGTATATTACATTTTTGTATGCAGGTTTCCATAAGCACACATACATCACTGAGACTTTATCATTTAGAAAGCATCTCGTTTTAAGTGTCATTGATATAAGAGCAATTCACATCTTTTACATTATATATATATATTAAAAAAAACAAAAAAACACAGAAACAACTTGCTCTAATATCCAAATTTGAAACGCTTAAGCAATGTGTTTCCGACTAAAAAAAGCACAACAAATGAAATACATATAGATGGCTCTGTGACATGTGTGTGCTATCAGGGGTGTGAGCGTTTGCGCAAGCAAAGGTGAGGGATGAAGTCCAATAAAGTTAAATTAGTATTTTGAAAATCCATACTTGTTGAATCCAAGCCATTGGTTGAAACGAATATAAACTGTACTATGTGAAGGAAGCTAATCCACAATAGGCCCTTTCCAAAAATGTAGCAGTCTGCGATATCCCATGAGTTATAAGCTTGACCAATTCAGATCAGAAGTGTCCAGAAAGTCTGTGGAAAATAAGCTAGAGGGGTTGTTTCCATTCATATGTACCATCCCAGGCCCCTCCCCTCCAGTCCCGCCCATTCCGAGTTCCATCCAATCCATAGGATCGGGGGCGGAGTCTATCAAATCTGAATGCGAGTGACTGGAAAAGCTCATGTCGCATGTATCCATTGGGGAGCGTGGGTGGTCTAGGATACTCGGCGTGCTGAGCATTTGGTTGTGGAGGTCAACAATTAGCGTGGTCGGGCCTCCTGGCTCCACTCCCAGCAAAGGTTTGCCAGTAGTGCTTTCCAGGAAATCTTCAAGACGCCCACCTCCTGTGTCACAGTTGCTGCGTGCTTTAATTGAAGAAGGCTGAGGTTCTAAAATTAAAGTTTTGAGGGGCCTATCAGGAGGATGGGAAAGACCGAGAGGGGAGGAGCTTGAGGAGAGAGGCGTGTTTGGCCGAAGCCTTTCGAGAACAGGATCAGGGGTGGCTTTGAAATTCTCAGAGATTTCTGTAGGGTGAAGGAAACACAGAATGAGTGTAAGCAGCTTTACACTTCACTTTGGATTAGTGCTGTCTATAGTACAGACTGCGATACCATTCGGTACTGTAATTTTAAAAACGTCCATTTCTTAAACACCGCTGATTGGTCATAGTGTTCATGCGCTCAGTGTGCTTCTGTGTCAAATTTTTAAATTACAGTACTGAATGGTGGTCGCTACTTTTGAGAACACTACTTTGAATGACAATAACTATTAAAACAAGTCATCAAAAATCACCTCCACGCTGAATTAGGATGTCAAACAAGTCGTCAACTTGCTGATGGCAGCCATTCTCCTGCAAGAACATCAACATCATTAGATACGCCAACATGAAGAGCTATTGGGATCTGTTTCAATAATCAAATCTGGGATCTGCTCCCTGAAATTCATGAAGTCATTCAGCAAACAAATGGAATGGGAAAAGCAATCCTAAATCAGCCCCAAGTGGTGCCAAATTATGGATATCAACAAAAGGAATGGTCAGAAATATTAATATGAAAAGGAAATGTTAATCTCGCAGAGGAACAATAGAAATTCAACGGTAGATGGAAGAGAGATGGAGGACGAGACAGTACCTGATGACAAAGAGCTATGGGTGAACACAAGGAGAGGTGCTCGTCCAAACTCAAACACATCTCCTCCTGACAGACAGATATGAATGGATATTAAAGGATTTGTTCTGTCATTATTTCCATGGAACACTAACAGATGAATTTTGACAAATTTACATGCAGTTTAAAGGGACAGTTCACCTGAAAATGACAATTCTGTCAATAATTACTCATCCTCATGTCGTTCCAAATCCATAAGAGCTTTGCTCATCTTCAGAACACAAATTAAGATATTTCTGAAGGAATCCGAGAGCTTTCTGATGCTGCATAGACAGTAACGCAACTACCATGTTCAAGGTTCAGAAAGATAGTAAGGACATTGTTAAAATAGTCCATGTGACATCAGTGGTTCAACTGTAATTTTACCTACGAGAATATTTTTTGTGTGCAAAGAAAACAAAAATATTGATTTTATTCATCAATTTCTTCAACGTGATCGCAACTAGGGTTGGGTACTGAAATCTACGTCGTGGACCGAATCAGAACGTAGATTTCGGTGTCTTATTTCAGTGCCACTTAAATGCATGAGCTGTCAACTGAAATATTTGCCCTCTGGTGCACTGACACGGTCGCATAAAAGATTTGTAAATTACACTGCTATTCATGTGGTGTCAGAATAATCAGAAAAATTATTTTCAGACTGAGAAAATTCATGTGAACACAAGTCGGAAAGCTCTGATAATACAAATCCAACGTCTTTGTAATAACGTTAATGTTCATGTTGTTTTCACATTATGACTTAAAAACACAACTCGGAAAATGAGAGCATCGGAGGAGTGTGAGAATGCAGCAATTAAACTTGTTCTGATGGGAGCAGGTATCATACAGTTAGTTAGCTACATTAAAAGTTAGGGATGTAACGATAATATCAATATCGTGGTATTGCGATAGCAAAACTGTCTTGATATTACCGTGGTCACATGACGATATGAAATGATAAGTCTTCCAGGCAAAAAGTGTAGTTTTTAAAATATATTTAAATTTCTTAATCTAACATAAAAGGTCTTTAAAGTTGTGTTTTGGGCCATTATGCTTTGGCGCAGTATCTGTCCAAGTAAACCCAAAAGCACAATAAGACTTAACGTGATCCGGTGCTTTCTACGCCTCAGAACGGCTATGTTTATAGTGAATGAATGCAGTGAACTCGTTTATTGCATGTGCTGTGAGTTTAGCGCACGTTTGGAGCGCAATGGCCACCAGTTATGCTTTATTTTCGTGGCAGATGATTACAGCATTTCACTAGATTTGTAGTGTGTTTTTTAAGCCTGTTTTCACTGAAGCTGGAGCTTTCCTTCAAAATAAAAGCTCTACTGTCATTTCCGTCAAAACAAAAGCTTAAAAATGCAGGATGAGTTGTTAACAGCTAGCGGTTTAAATAGACCAAATTCAAAATATCTCTTTCAAGTGTAGAAATTAGGAAAGAACTATTGTAATTTCCCTACTGTAGTCTAGAAAAATCATTTGCATTTATTTTACAGTGCAATTGTTTTACAATATATTGTTGTTATTATTAATATTATTATTACTACTACTATATTTTAATTTGTTTGGCTTCTTAAAACATCAGTGTGAATGTAAATTAGACTGAGACAGTATACCACAAATAAAAAGAGGGTTGAGTCCACATTAAAGTTCAGGTACAAGTCAGTTCACTGACTTTTTTTTCGGACTTAAGTTCGAAAACTGAAACGGAAGAGAAGAAATTGTTGAATGAAGTCGTTATTTTTGTTTTCTTTGCACACAAACAGTATTCTCGTAGCTTCATAACATTATGGTTGGACCACTGATGTCACATGGACTATTTTAACAATGTCCTTACTACCTTTGTGGGCCTTGAACATGTCATATGCAGGATCAGAAAGCACTCAGATTCGTATTTCATCAAAAATATCGTAATTTGTGTCTTATGGGTTTGAAACATGAGGGTGAGTAATTAATGATAGACTTTTCATTTTTGGGTGCACTATCCTTTAAATCTCCATAAACGGTAGTTTACAAGACAAAAATACACCAAAACATAACATATGCACCATCAAAATAGCCCATATCATTCATGCACTATATTCCAAGTCTTCTGAACTCCTGAACAGTAGTAGTTGTTTGACCTGTTTTTGTGGTGCATTTTTGATGTTTTTTTAAGTCATTGACAGACATGGTCACCATTGAACTATATGAAAAAAAAATACATGAAAGTACTCCTTTTGTGCTCCACATGAAAAAATGACAGCATAAAATGACAGAATGTGATGGGAAGAAACAGAGGTATAAAAAAGTGGTTTAAAAATGTGGTTCAAAACATAAGGAGAGGATTTGGAGGATTTGTAAGATTAAGCAGGAATAGTGAGAATCATGATACCATGCCAAACTATTAAAACAGTTAAACGTGCATGTCGCAATAAAGGTCTTAAAGATGTTAGCACAAACAAGCTGCACTCTATTTATATCACAGACCTATAAATCTGTACTTCACTAACAGAATCTGTTCCATATAGCAGTCTAGACACAACTCCTATTAGAATTCCTGCCTCGTATGACATAGATTTTGTTATTTAGCTTTAGAAAAGTCTTGCTGGCCCCAAGACAGTCTTTACATAGAGTACAGACACAAACATAAGCTCTGCTCCAAAACCCTTTTTTGTAACTCTTTCCAGCTTTACACAGTCAACAGTTCTTAATCTTAGGTGTTCAGATATCTCTTTTGCTCGAGGCATGCTTCACATCAGGCAATGCTTCTTGTGAAGAGCAAACTCCAAATTTGTGTTTCTTTTTTGACTGGACTCCAGGTTATTCATGACTCTAGTTAGCTTCTTGGGAAGACTTTAGACTAGGAAAGTCAGTTTTGTTCTAGTCTGTACTGTGAATGTCTACAAGGTTGCTGTGTTCAATAAAGTGTATTATCACTTAAATATAAAGTTGAGGTCAAAAGTTTACATCCCCCTGTCAGAATCATTAAAACTGTTAACTATTTTACAAAAATAAGAGGGATCCTACAAGAGAAAGAAGTAGTTGAATGTATAAAAAAAGATCCTTTTCAAAAGTTTACGTCCCCTTGATTCTTAATACTGTGTTGTTACCTGAATGATCCACAATGAATCCAAATGAGTCCCTTATTTGTCCTGAACAGTTAAATTCCTGCTGTTCTTCAGTTAAATTCCTGCTGTTCTTCAGAAAAATCCTTCAGGTCCCACAAATTCTTTGGTTTTCCAGCATTTTTGTGCATTTGAACCCTTTCTAACAATGACTGTATAATTTTGAGATCCATCTTTTCACACTGAGGACAAATGAGGGACTCATATGCAACTATTACAGAAGGTTCAAACTCTCACTGATGCTCCAGAAGGAAACACAATGCATTAAGAGCCGGGGGTGAAAACGTTTTGAATTTGATCAGGGTAAATTTAACTTATTTTGTCTTCTGGGAAACATGTAAGTATCCTCTGTAGCTTCTGAAGGGCAGTACTAAATGGAAAAATAATATTCAGGCAAAATAAGCTAAATGTACACATCTTCATTCTGTTCAAAAGTTTTCACAACCCAGCTCTTAAGGCATCGTGCTTCAATCTGAGGCATCAGTGAACGTTTGAACCTTCTGTAATAGTTGCATATGAGTCCCTCAGTTGTCCTCAGTGTGAAAAGATGGATCTCAAAATCATACAGTCATTGTTGGAAAGAGTTCAAATACTCAAAAATGCTGAAAACCAAAGAATTTGAGGGACCTGAAAGATTTTTCTGAAGAACAGCAGGCAGTTTAACTGTTCAGGGCAAACAAGGGACTCATGAACAACTATCACTAAACAAAAAACAAACAAACAAACAAACAAAAAAAAAGCACACAGCTTTGGATCACTCAGGTAACAACACGGTATTAAAAAGCAAGAAGATGTAAACTTTTGAACAAGGTCATTTTTATAAATTCAACTATTATTTTTTTCTTTTATGTGAAATGTCTTATTCAGGTCAGTACTACATAAACAATAACATGCATTTTGTATAATCCCTCTTATTTTGCTAAAATAATTAAAATTTTTAATGATTCTGAAAGGGGGATGTAAAATTTGACCTCGACTGTACTATTCAAATGTTTGGGGTCGGAAAAAATTCTTATGCTCACCAAGTCTGCATTTATTTGCATTTTTATTATTAAATACAGTAAAAACAGTGAAATATTAATAAATTTTTTTCTATTTGAAAATAATTTAAAATGTAATTTATTCCTGTGATGTAAAGCTGAATTTTCAGCATTCATTACTCCAGTCTTTATTGTTACAAGACTCTTCAGAAATCATTGTAATATGCTGATTTGCTGCTAAAGAAACATTTCTTATTACAATCAATGTTGACAACACTTGTACTACTTAATATTTTTTTCTGGAAACCATTACTTTTTTTAGGATTCTTTCATGAATACAAAGTTCAAAAAAATAGCATTTATTTGAAATACAAATAGTTTGTAACCATGTCTTTAGTGTCACTTTTTCAACTAAATAAATATAAAATAAAATAATAAAATGATTAATTTGTTAAAACATTTTACTGACCCCACCCTTTTGAACAGTAGCATTTAGTATGTAAATTATTACGATTGAACAGAAGAGCTGATTTAATGCAAATTAAACCCAATGGGTTCACATATTTTCGCTGCAACGCTACATTTGAACTTCTTTAAAACATTACAAGCCACAATAATATAAATAGCAGCTAACACACTAGGTTTTGTAACAGATCTTTAGTAGGTACACAAACAAAACACTTACATTGTTGTTGTTGGGAGATGAGGGGAGGGGTTCAGTGTCGTTCATGGAATCCACTTGAGAGAAGAACGGTTGGATATCGGCTGGCGATGAGATGGATGTGCAGCTTGATGTTTTGTAATTGGTCGTCACATTTAGGTCTGGCTTTAGTGCCTGTCAAAGTAAAAACATGCATCTCAATTAGTCCCAATGTTAATGGGCTAATAGCCCGTGCCTGCAGCCCTCATTTGAACACCAGTGACAGTGATTAGTCATTAACATTTTAATAAGTGGGTTTAAAAGCCTCATAATCGTGTTCAATGACTTGTCAAGAATACGTAATGTTTCTCTATAGATATCATTCATTTATATGGAAGAAAGATGGCCATTTTCTGCAAAAGTCCTTCCCTTTTAGCCATCATAGAGACTCAATTAACATTCACAGCTTGAAGAATGAACGTGACGACTAAACTCGAAGTAATATCAACTGTGACTTATCTTTTCAAAATGTAAGATTTTTTTTTTTTTACAGAAAATCATAAGGTCATGTATGTATTTGTTTTAAAAATGCATTTTCACACACTAAAAAATGGCTTCGTACTAACCTTTTTGATTGGTTGTTTCAAAATGACAGTTTGTACAGGCTGTTCTGATTGGTTGTTTTTGTTAAGAAATTCAGCCACTGATTGGTTGGGTAACATGGTGGGTGTAGACTGTAGTCTCTGAAAATGACATAAACATCAGTGATTGCATCATAACTGTGTAGACTGTGACATCTATAAGCACTGAGGCACACGTATAATCTGATTGGTTACTTTGCCCTGGGTGCGGCGGCCTCTGGTTGGTGCCTCTGTGTTTTGATTCGACAGTGTTAGCAGGAACTGGTTGCCATTCCTGTCGGTCACTATGGTGGGGGCGGAGTTTGAGTTCAGTACATCCACTGGGAATGAAGAAACGGGACTTGACTGCTGGTTGGTAAGCGCTTGAGGCAACTGCTGGAAAAATGAAAAAGAAGAAAGGTTAGCAAAAAAAACATGAGATGTTCCATGATTTTCCATTACAGTAAAAGTTTAATGTGTGACTACTGCTGTGCCACAAACATAACCCCAGGAGGATGCAATGTAGCGCTTGGGTGTCAGGGGAAAAGTTCAGAGGGAACAGTGTATAAAATCGTTTTTCTCCAAAAAGTACTCTGAAAAATACAGTGTCAGCCAGGGTTGACAGGTCTGTGTAAAAAAAACAAAACAGCCCAACCGGTACTCAAAACTAGCCCAATCCCATTTCTGGGGAAAATGTCAGACTGCACCAAAATCGCTCAAAAATCACATTCTGGAAGGTCAAAACCTCCTGAAAAAACAACACCTGGCTTCAATATAAAAACCTGTCTTAATTTTTAACTTCTAAATTTTTAAAATATCTTAAAAATATTTTAATTTTAAATTTCTGTCATTTTGTTATGTGCTTTTGTCAATTTTATCATTCATTCATTCCTTTCCAGTATTTTTTATTTCAAGTTTTCTTTTTCCCAGTAATTTTACTGTGCAAATTTTTTCATTTAATTTTCAATTTATTAAAACGTTTTAATTTAATACAAATGTTTGTTATGTGCTTTTAGTATTTATTTATTCCCAATAATATCCCTGTGTAAATTTTAGTTGCCAATGCAACATTTTAAAGTTTTCCATCGAATATTTTTAATTTAATAAAGACGTTTTAATTCAATAAAAATGTTTATGTTTTGTCATTTTATTAGTATTTCTTTATTTCTTTATTATTTATTCATTTTTAGCGTGTTTTTTCTGTGTAAATTTTAGTTGCCAATTTTTTTGCCAAAGTTTTCCATCTAATATGTTTTTTGCTTTATTAAAATACTTTAATTTTAAAAAATGTTTATGTGCTTTTGTCATTTTATTAGTATTTCTTTTTATTTCCAGTAATAATACAGTGCAAATTTCAGTTGCTAATGCAGCATTTCTACGTTTTTTTTTCATCTAATATTTTTAATTTATTAAAAATGTTTTAATTCAATAAAATCTATTTATTTACAGTACTTTCCATTTAATATTTTAAAAATTTACTAAAAGTGTTTTCATTTAATAAAAATGTTTATGTGCTTTTGTCATTTTTATTAATATTTATGTATGTATTTATTTATTTATTTCCAGTCATTTTACTGTGTAAATTCTAGTTGCCAATGCAACATCTAATATTTTGAATTTAATTTAATTTAATTTACAAAAAAAGTTTAGCTTTAGTTAGCGGTAGTTACCCTGGCTTATACTTTTAGAAGTTGGGTCCTTCGTAAAGGGCTCACGACTCAAAGCAGCAATCAGGGTTTAGTTTTGGAACTATTCTCTTAATTGTTCTAATTAGATGGGAATTAATTATACGATTCATTTGAAAATAGAGGCTGTATGTTGTGTAAATGCCATACTAACTTGTTTTTGTTGGTTGTGCGGTTGTTTCTGTGTTTTCCTCTTCCTCTGATGTGTCTGCTGCTGCAGGTTGCGCTGATTCTGTTGCATTACGAGCTGCTGCTGCTGCTGTTGCTCCTGCTCCAGCTCTGTTGCCGTCACTGTCCTTTGCTGCTGCAGCTGCGTCTGCATCTGCGTCTGCCCTGCTTGTGGGAACACCTGTTGCTCCGTCACCATCTCTATGTCTTCAATCACCTCTATGACCTCTTGCTTTATGGTCGCTCTGACCGCCTCCATAGTGACACCAGGAAGTTTGTCTTTTATTTGGACCGGCACGGCCACCCGTTTGCCCTCCAGCTGCGAGCGCAGAGATTCGACCAGCTGCTGTTTCTGCAGCAGCATGCGTGTGAGCTCTTGAATGCGTCGGTCCTTCTCCTGCAGCATCTGGTCCTTGTCTACAGGGGGCGCCGCAGACTGGGACAGCAGACAGCAGGAGGATGGAGACGTCCGGCTGCCGGGCTCCTCTTTAATGCAGATCGTGGAAGGGAGAGGAGGAGAAGGTTGCAAGGAGAGCTGGGTAAGAGGAGAGGTCACCTGAAAGGGACAAGAATGGGACAATATTATAAGCTATTCAGAATATTCCAAACTCTTTGAGAAAATAACTGTATAAATGTATAGAATTGTATAAATGTAATAAGTCGATACTTTAGCAATCCCGTATCCACACCAGACACAAGCGGTACAGTACAGCAAAACTACATTGTACCCATAATCAACAGTCTACAGTGCAAGTGGCTGACAAAAGGGCAATTAGTTTATAAATGTTTCGATTTCTGACTCCCTGCACAGCTACTCAAACAACTTCACTATAATGTTAAAATAAAGTATTATTTGTTTTCATACACATATAAGAAAATTAATTAAAAAAAAAAAAAAAAAGTTGGTTGTATGATCATAATCATTGTTTTTTTTCATTCTGATATAGATTGACTTTCATTTATAACCAAATAAATATATAAATAAATGTAAATAGCAATCAATGTTATATTCATATACACAAAAAAAATACAGAATTACATAATTTTGTTATTATTTTAATAACTTAAATATTATAAATAAAATCAATTATTAGATAAACGATTAGATCAGCAGATGTACATTAAAAAGAAGTGGGATTTTAATTTCATTTTACTGTTGCTGAAATCTAGCATACATATTATTTTAAACTGCTTAAATCTTTATTAATAAAATGATTGTTTTATCATCATCAACATTTGGACCAAAATAGTTTCATTAAAAAAAATAAAGTTTTTATTTTCATTTCACTGTTGCTGAAGTTCTTATTAATAAAATCACTTATTACATTATTATTATTATATAACTAGCAGATTTTCATTAAAAACAAAGTAGGTAACAAATGAATAAATGAATGAATGAATAAATAAATAAAGTGATTTTAATTCTACTGTTGCTGCAGTCTAGTGAAATTATTATTTGGAAATAGTTGATTTCATTAATAATAATTTAAATATTTTTCATTTTATCATCATTTAATAGACGAATGTAGGTTTTTATCATTTTACTGTTGTTGAAGTCTAGCCTAAAAGTAAATTGCTCACATTTTTATTAATAAAATAATTACTATATCATTATCAATATTTTTAGATTTTATTATAAATCTATTATATCATTATCAATTATACATCCACCAGATTTTCATTAAAAATAAACTAGGATTTATTTTTATTTTACTGTTGCTGTAATCTAGCCTAATTATTATTCTGACATACATTTTAATTAATGAAATCTATTATTATATTATTGTCAATTATATAACCAACAGATTTCAAATAATAAAAAATAAAGTGAGATTTTATTTTTTTTGTACTGTTGCTGCAGTCTAGCATAATTATTATTTTGAAATTTCATTAATAATAATTTAAATATTGTTCTATATTATTTTCATTTATTAGACCAACAGATTTTAATTAAGACTGAAGAAGGATTTTATTATCATTGTACTGTTGCTAAAGTCTAGCCTAATTGTGATTTGGAAATACATTCATTAAATTGTTATCAATTGTTATCATCAATTATTAGACCAACATATTTCATTAAAAATATAGTAGGCGACATTCAGCTGCTGAAGTCTAGCCTCAAGCTCACACATGTGAATAGTCTGTGGTGAGTGAACATTCAAAGGTGACAGTTTTGACACATGCAACAGCCTCTAGCTTTGTGCTGCAATGCTTCACTGCTCGCTTCCAGAGTAGACACACAGGGTAAGATTATCTTTAAAATGTTGCTTTCTACACACATGATAACGTTTTACAACTGCAATCCTATAGTTACCCACATTTATTTGTTCGAAGACTAGCAATAATAAAGCACAGAAGGAGACATGTACCATTTCTCCAAAAGCATCCCCATTACAGCTGGTTTCATCTGGGCTCATTCCAGTGGATGAGCGCTCTGAGTGGGCGGGGGAAACTGGAGGGGAGGAGCTAGTGCTTCCAAACTGCATTATCTGTTGCGCTGACGTCTGAGCTCCGCCCATTTCTGCAGTAGCAACGAACGAGAAGGGAGCAACCACCACACTCCTGTCCGTTGACTGGGTGGAGGCTCCTCCCACTACAGGGGTTGATGGTGAGTTGGTTTTAGAAGATGTTGGAGCGTTGGTGCCACCGTTCTGCTCGTGAAAATGCTTGAGCCGTACAATAAGATCATTTTTGGTGCCTGAGACGGTTAAGCCCCGCACTTTTAACTCCTGCTTCAGCTCTGCCACCTGCAGGAAATGAAGAGAATGACAGGATGTGAGTTCACTGGTCAGTGAAAGTAGTGAAGTTTGGATTTATCATTATTGCAGGGGATTCAACCTTTAGCTCATCCAGGTTGGGAGGCAAAGGTCCTACTTTAATTCCACCTCCCATTGCAGTGGTCTGCTGATTCTGACAAGTCAGATTCGTGGATGTTGGTTGAGGAGGCGTGTCATTTTTGGATGATGAAGAGCCATTGGCTGAGGCAGGCTGCTGATCAGCAGGAGGCCTGAATAAAGTGTAAAAAAACAAACAAACAAAGAGAAGAATAATGCTGATTTTATTTCAACGTATAGCCACATCAGCTTCATAGGGCAGACACAGATTAAACATTTAACAACATTCATATTATTGGAGAAATCAATCATTCTACTATGCTGATTTATTATCATTATTTTGTATATGTACACACAAGCTGTTATTTTACATTGAAATAATATTTCAAAATATTACTGTTTTTTTCTGGATTTTTAATCAAATAAACACAGCCTTGATGAGCATAAGATAATTTTTTAATCAAAAACATTACAAATCTTACTTCTGAACAGCAGTGTCTCTGTCTGTGTATAATATATGTACACAATACAATAAATATTGTATCTGGCATTTCTTACTTGGGTGGAGCAGGTAGGATGGTGTGGTAGTTGTAGTTTTGCTGTTGTTGGTTGATGATCTGCAGCTGGAGGAAGAGCTGCTGTTGATAGAGCAGTTTGGCATAGGAGGAGTCGAGCAGAGGCGGAGGCTCACGCTCGGGTTTCTGGTCCGGAGGAACATACTGGTGATACTTCAGCTTCTTCACTTTTGGTTTGTTGTCTCTCACCTTCTTAGAGCGCTGAACAGGACGCTCACTCCCCACTTTACCACCCTAAATGAAACAGAAATATGAATCATTAGCATGTTAGTTATTCAGTCAAACCACCATCTCAAGTCAAAGGGACAATAATCTTTAAACTAGTAGGGGAATGTCACCTTTTGACCAGTGATGGTCTTATCAGGATGTTTTCAGTTGTTCAAAATAACTGGATTACTTATATTTCATATTATTCATAATATTATTCATACATGAAGTATATTTAACAACAACAACAAAAGGCAGGGTGAGATTTATCAGTCTATGTAATTAATATATTTCAGTGATACTTAAGTTCTTAAAAATTAAAAATATACTTAAAAATGTTTTTAATATGGCAAAAAAAGGCAAAGTGGACTTATTTAGATTAAAATTGCAATTCTAGCTATCGTGGGTTAAATGAGGAACTGTCACCTTCTGTAGTGCCGGAGCTTGCTTGTGGCCTGTTGTTCCATTGGCTAGTTTCTGCTGAGGGGCGGGGCCAGCTGTGTTTGGCAGCGGTGGAGGAGGGGGAGGAGGAGGAGGAGGAGGAGGGGGCGAGACCTAAGAAAATCCAGAGAAGAACATGAGTTTGAGGAACTCCAATTTTGCATGACTGCATTTAGAGCTCACAGGGATGTACATGTAAATGCAACTACAAGGCCAAAACAATAATACGTGCAGATTATCAAATGCGATTAGAGCGTGTGTGCGAATGTGTCTGTGCAGTTGTGTAATGAGCTGAATGAAGATGGTGAGCACTGCAAATAATTCAGGGCTCTTGAGAGCTGACTGAGCATGAGGAGCTACAGGAAGACTTCAAAGTGTGTGTGCATGTGTGTGTGTATATATTCCGATGATGATACATTATTACTTTTTAAACCTTAGAGAGGATTTACTGAAACTGCCAAGATTTGTGGAAATTTAATTAAAATTTGGGATCCCCTGTTTGAGACACTCAATTCATTTTCTGTGCATTAAAAATATGTCACTTGTGATGGGAAAGCACATACTTTTGACATACCACTGATACTGTTTGAAGCTGCTTCTTTTTTTTTTTTTTTTTAGCAATAGTAGTATTATTAAAAACAATCACTAATAATAGATCGAATTATCTTATAATTTTATATTTCTACATTTTCATTTTAGTTTAAGGTTTAGTCATTTTCTTATGTACTTTTCTGTTTTTGATACTTTTATTGAACTTTCATTTATTTTTGTTTCATTTTTTAGTCATTTTAGTACTTAAACTTCTGAAAATCAGAAATTCACTGGCAAGTAGAAATGCGTCTAACTACAGGCAATTAACTGTAGTTAGTCAAAAATAAAATATAAATATTAGATTAACACATTTTTATTATACATTCTTAATCTAATTTTTTAAATAAGCTTTATTTTTGATAAACTATTTATGTAACACTCTAAATTAGTTAACATTAGTTAACTACATTAGTTAACATGAACCAGGAATGAACAATACTTTTACAGCTTTATTAATCGTAGTTAATTTCAGTATTTACTACTGCATTATTAAAATCACAAATGGTGTTTGTTAACATTAGATGATAATGCGCTGTGAACTAACATGAACAAATAATGAACTGTACCTTCATTAACTAACATTAACAAAGATTAATAAGTAGTGTAATAAATGTATTGTTCATTGTTTATTCATGTTAATACATGTTACCAAATTACATCTTATTGTAAAGTGTTACCACAATTTCTAATATAGATTTTGTTTTAGTGAACAATAACAATACTGGCTATTTGCATGTTAGTGTTAAAATTTAACACTTGTTTTTAACTCATTAATATCAGATAGTTGCATTAGCAACTTAAAATACATTTTAAGACTTATCTTTAAAAGGCAAGTTAATCTGAATTTAACATTTTGCATTAACCAAAGAAATTTCTAAGACTTTGAGGTCTAAAAACGATCTTTTTTCCAGTCCAGAACAACAATTTACTCACCCCCTTGTCATCCAAGATGTTCATGTCTTTCTGTCTTCAGTCGTAAAGAAATTATGGTTTTTGAGTAAAACATTTTAGTATTTTTCTCCATATAATGGACTGATATGGAGCCCCGATTTTGAACTTCCAAAACGTAGTTTAAATGCAGCTTCAAAGGGCTCTAAATGATCCAACCGAGGAAGAAGGGTCTTATCTAGCGAAACAGATAATTTTTTTAGAAAAATACAAATTTGTATACCTTTTAAGCACAAAAGTCGTGTAGCACAGGCTCTGGGATGCGCGTCCACAATGCTACAAATTAGTAATGAGTGGCTCTTGAACGATTCTTCATTTTGAACGAATCTTCAATGTGACCCGGGAAGAGTCATCCTGGGGAGTGATTCGTTCAGTCGCGCATGCGCAACATCCTATTAGGTTCTGTACTGGAATTAGTTCACCTGTTTCGAGTCTTTGGGTTCATCTTATGGGGCTGTCACCAGATGAACGAACGACTGAAACCCAAAAACTTGTCAGATAAGAGGCGAGGTGAGCTAATCATAGACTAAAGACCCAGGTAAACAATGAATTAATCTTTTCTGTTTCTTATAGCATTATAGTTTTGTCTTGTTTGTAGTGTGATCAACGTTTGTGTAAGCAGTAGATGTGTTAGGGAAGTAACACGTAACATTTAAACTTTATTTTGCTAAAATGAAGGAAATGAACAAATGACTCAAAAAAAAAAACGCGACTCAAAGGTCAGAGTCAGTAAAATGATCCGAACTTCCCATTATACTATGAATCACGTCTAAGTTCATCATCTGTGTACTCCGCCTCAAAAAGGTACATCTTATTTTCTCCTAAAACTTCAGCCTTTTGAAGCTGTATTTAAACTGCATTTTGGAAGTTAAAAACCGGGCACCAATGAAGTCCATTATATGAAGAAAAATCCTAAAATGTTTTCCTCAAAAACCATAAATTACTTCACAACTGAAGACAGAAAGACATGAACATCTTGGATGACAAGGGGGTGAGTAAATTACTTGTGAATTGTTGTTCTGGAAGTGGACTCCTTTAAGTATGCAAATTGACATATGGCACCTGTTTTGGTGTCCTTTCACTGGCCGGTATCTCAGGTGGAGAAGGTAAGTGTCCTTGGCCGAGGGGAGAGTCCTGATGGAGTGTCTGCTCCGGTGAGAACGCGTCACTGCTTTCCTCATCGAACGAAGAGTTCTCCGCTTCTACTTTTGGAAACTCCGTCTCTGAGGGAGAAAAAGTGAGAAAAAAGGATGTTTAGGCTACAGCATTCAAGACTTATACATTTTCTGAAAAAGCATAAGTGACGTTTACATATGCAAACATTGCTGCTTCAATATCAATTTTACTAAATGTGCATTTATGTGGTTGCTTGCAGGCTAAAGTTTTGTTCATTTTCAATTTATTATTATTTTTGCATTTTAAAAAGGTTTTATTTTCACCATTGTATTTTATTTTCAGATAGATGATTGCTTCATCAAGTCATAGTCCACCTCTTTTTAACAAGCTGCATGATTTAAAATATAATTTATGCCCACAACTCAAACATTTGGGACTTTTAATATTGGCTAATATTAAATATTATTGGCTAAATTAATAATTAATTTAGTTAAATAAATAAATAAATGAAAACATTTAAAAAATAAATGAATGAATGAATAAAATGAATCTATCAATAAAAAAATGTGGTAGCAACAGTAATATTAAGTAATCTTACATACAAAAAAAACAACAACATGAAAGAAATCTCTGATCTTCAGTGCACTGCTTCCCTATTTCACTTACGCTGCACTAATATTGTCCCAGAGTGAATAATAAAACCTTTAAACTCCAGTGCAAGATATTTATATTTAATTTGAGCGTGTTCTGAGAGCGCGGCATTATGGCGATAATCATTAACTCTCTAATTAGGTTATTTAGGGATTAAAACAGTTTAAGTCATTCTGTGCAGACGTCTTTCAGCATTGCTTCACTGTGCTGCATTGTGTGACGCTGCATAAACTTCACGGTTAATCGACTCATGCCACCACAGAGTGGCGTATTCTATATGAACACGAATGTAAATTCCCATCTAATTAATTTAACTTGGTGTTTGACGCCAACCAATCTCATTACCATAACTCTGCATTAAATTATCACCCTCTGCACCGCTGCAGGAACGTGGCAGGATATAAATATGAAGATGAATGCGCACACACCGTTAATGACTGAAATGAGCACCAGAGAGCCTGTGTATGGATGTAGATTGAGGGGGAAAAGGGAATGATCCAGAAGAAATGTTGAGTGAGAGGAATATAAATGCGAATGTGAGAATGCATCAATGGGAGAATTAAGTGAGATGGGAGAGTTCAAATGGAGCTTAAAAATAAATCAATCAATAAATAAAGACGTAATAAAGAGACTGGATGATTAAGAAGGGGATATAGATATGGACAGATGATGATTTAGATGGGTTGAGTATGTTTGTTAAACTTACACTCAAAACTGAGTGGTAGCAGATATATTTTCTTATTGCCCAATTTTTTTGAACGATATAATGCTAAGATTATTAATGTTTTTTTAACAGAGTCTCATGCTCACCAAGGCTGTATTTATTTAATCAAAAATACATAAATAACAGTAATATTGTGAAATATTATTGCAATTTCTAAAATCGGCTTCCTATTTCAATATACTTTAAAATATAAATTGTTTCTGTGATACAGAGTTGAATTTTCATCAGCCATTACTCTAGTCTTCAGCGTCCCATGATCCTTCAGAAATATGCTGAAATAATAGTCAGCAAGATTGTTATCAGTGTTGAAATTGATGTGCTGCTTAATATTTATTTGGAACATGTCATACTTTTTTCTTTGATTCTTTGATGAATAAAAACGTAGGGCTGTTAGATCACATGGGCAGCAAGACCTTTACTGCCACCTGCTGGCAGATTTAGTTTCTTATTTAGAGTATAATTTCTTTAAAATAAATAAATAAATAAATAAAAAAAAGGGATAGTTCACCCAAAAATATTTAAATTCTGTCATCATTTACTCACCCTCATGTCGGTTTAAACCTTTCTTTTATGGAAAAGAAAGTAAGAAAGTATTTTGAGGACTGTTGATAACATACTGTTTTGGTTACCAATGACTTTCATTGTATGAACTAAAAATGCTGAGATGTTTCTCAGATGATCTTCTTTGATGTTCCATAGTTCATGTTAGGCCGTTGCAGCCTAAATGTTTATTTGTAATAAATTTTATGTTGAATCAAATAAAATATTTATTTTTAAAGCTACAATTTGTAATGTCTACTTGATGCTTTCTCATTTAACACAAAAATAGCTTTAAATAATCTTTTGTGGGTCAAAGTCAAATTGATTTTACGATTAATTAAATTATTCGAAACATCATGTAATTATTAGATTAAAAATTTGAATCGACTGACAGCCCTAATAAAAAGTAAAAAAAAACAAAAAACAAAACAAAACTGCATTTATTTAATATAGAAATGTTTTTAACAATAAAAGTCTATCTATATCTACTATCACTTTTCATACATTTAACAGATCCTTGCTGAATAAAAGTAGTAATTTCTAACAAAATTTCTAGGTTGAATATACACAGTTCTTTTTAACTTTGCATTTATCAAAAGAATCCTTAAAAAAGTATCAGGTCCCCCAAAATACGGTTTCTAACATTGATTATAAATTAGCATATTAGAATGATTTATGAAGAATCATTTGACTCTGAAAACTGGAGAAATGGCTGATGAAAATTTAGCTTTGATCACAGGAATAAATTATATTTTAAAGTATATTTAAAACAGAGAAGTGGTATTTTAAATTGCAATAATATTTTACAAAATTACAGTTTTTTTTCTGTATTTTAATCAAATAAAATAAATTCTGCCTTGATGAGCATAAGATATTTATTTAAAAAAACATTACAAATCTTACTGATCCCATATATATATATATATATATAGGACTTTGATTAACTTTTTTGATCCACTTCAAATGTTGAAGTGTCAAATACTGTATTTATAAAAAAAAATCTGATTATCAATATAATTGTTAGTCCATATTATCAAAATTTCAATATAATGTGACATACAATATAAACACAGTACTAAAATTATTGACACCAAAGAGAACCACTACTTCTGTTAAACAGCAAACTTTGCAGAAAACTTTACTGTAGTGTGTATAATACTGTGTTTCTTGTTTTAATTTAGTACCTATGATGACTTGTTTGAGGCTGCTGTGCACTGGTAGGATGTTTTTGTGAATGAGCTCCATCGGACCGGGCCGCTGGGAGATTTTATCGTTCAGATCGTCGGCTAGTCGAGCTCGTTTCAGCAAAAGCTGCTTGGCCTGCAGAGACGGCTCTGCTGACGTCTCTGTATACAGGAAATACATACAGTTAACACATACAAAATTAGGCATCATGTGCAAGTTCATGTTGTTCATTACATTAGCTCAGTTTAACATGTACTTCTTTTTAAAATAAACATTTGGACCACACTTCAGATGAATTCATGTAAAGCACAGGCTGCATACAAAATCGCATATATGTCTAGGTGAACGGACACTAGGATGGACACATTACTGATAGGATTTGTGAATGGCAGTGAAGTGACACACTGGTAGGTCACATGACAAAGATAACATGATGAACGCAGTACATCTGGATTACAGTCATACTACACATTCATGCTATCTAAAAATACTTTAAGAACTACATACTCACAGAGTATGATTTTGGACGCAGGGGGCGTTATTAAAATACTCACCTTTAAGAATGTGCATCCTGACCAGCTCTGACCTCTCTGGACGACTGCGGATCTTTCTCTTCAGGTAGTCCTCGGTCTGAGATACAAGAGGAAAGTATGAGAAATGAAGTTAGAGTTTATTTTGACTACACTGAGAAGAGATGATTAAAAAAGAAAAACAATCTGCGGTGAAGGACTTACCCGAGCTCGCTCTAAACTTCTTCTTTGCTCATGAAAGGATGCAGAACTTTTCAGTGCTGGAAGGCACAAAGATACAAAGAGATAAGACTATTAAATTCGAAGTTGATATATAAATGTATAAAGTTTCTCTGTTTAAAAAAAGAGCTGTGAAAATGGAAAACATTTTCGGTAAATGAGAAAATCATAAATAGCAAACTCGTTATCTGCGTCGTGCAGATTACAGGAAATATCTTTGCTGCAGCGTGGTGCAAATACTTTTCAGCTTTTTCTGGATCAGGTGAAAATGTTATTTTTGTATTAAAAAAAAAAAAGATTGAGAGAGGAAAAAAAAAGATGCTTGTTAAAAGACCTTGATACAGGAACAACATATTACACTGAATCTCTTTACTTCAGGCACACGTACGCATTTGTACACGCAAAATCTAAAAATAATACCGCAACAGGCACATCCGACAGGCAGTTTAATCCAGCAGGTTCACAGTCTCGAGTGTGTGTTTCTGCCCCATATTTAATACACCTTGAAACACAGCTTTTTTCATCTGGTTCATACTTGTCAGCACATCACGTCTCCAGAGACTGAACGCAAAGCCCACTGGTGATACAGAGAACTAGAGATTTATGAAAATTTGTGAATGGTGCTCAGCCATGCAAAAATCTATAAAAGCATCCCCTCTCTGCATACATAATCAAAAATATAAAATAAAAAATACAGAAAAATACAGAAAATAATACTCACTAAAATCTCACTAACATGCAAAATCAGTTTCATTTGTTCCAGATTGAAAACATTATTTTATATAAATAAACTACATTAAATAAAAGCCTGATAGTTATATGGTATATATGGATTATTTCTAGGTCAACAACATTTCTTAAAAGAAATTTTTACAATGGTTAAAACAAATAAAACAAAACACACACACACACGTCTGGTTTATTATCCTTGTGGGGACTCTCCATAGGCGCAATGGTTTGTATACTGTCTACACTGTATTTTCTATCCCCTTACCCTAACCCTACCCCTAAACCTAACCCTTACAGAAAACTTTCTGCATTTTTACTTCCTCAAAAAATCTCATTCTGTATGATTTATAAGCTTTTGTACCCATGGGGACCTCAATTTAGGTCCCCATCGTGACACGAGTCCCCATTAGTATGTGTGTATTCAGGTTTAAGTCCCCACCAGGATATATAAACCAAAAGCACACACACACGCAAAAACAAAAATACAGAAATAAAGAAAATAAGGAATTTTATTCAAATACTATTGTGTGTGTATGTGTGAATTAACGTATAATATATGTTATTTATGTATAATAATTACGTATAATAGTTAATGTGTAATATTTATTTCACTTTCATTTATTAAAATGTATATTATAATAAAAAAAGTGAAAAAGTAAATGTGTGTGTGTGTGTGACATTATTTAATATATATATATTTCACACATATAATTGTATTACATATATTACTAACATGTAAAATCTGTTTCATTTTTTCCAGATAATTTAGTTTTTAAACAAATTTAAAAAAAGAGAAAAAAATAAAAGACTGATAATTACCAATACAGATATGGCTTATATGTAGCACAACATTTTTTTTAAATAACATTTTTACAATTGTTAAAAAAAAGAGAAAAACAAAAACAAAAAAGAAATACAGAAAATAATGAATTTTATTAAAATATCATTGTGTGCATGTATGAATTTATGTATGAGTATACAAGTTCATGTACAATATTTATTTATGTCATCAAAGAAAAGAATAATAATAATAATAAAGTAATACTAATAATTTTATATATATATATACATATATATATATATATATATATATATATATATATATATATATATATATATATATATATAAATATTCTTTGTTCCTTTTTATGATGTTTTACTAATTACATTAACAATAATGTAAAATCTTTTAAAAATATGTAAAATCAATTCTGATTACAAAGCCACAAATACAGAAAAACAGACTATGACAGCATGTCGAAATAAAAAATAAAAAATAAAAGAGCGGCCTGGAAAAGGGCAAGAGGAAAAAGATGAGTAGTTGTTTATTAGGAGATTCTGGTCTGCGGGTCAGAGTGGTTCATATACTGCCCACAGCAACGCACAAGCTCCTTTCACATCACTGCATCCACACACAATGCCCTTTAACCCTGACCAACAAAAACACAAAATGCACTAATACGCCTGAAGAGAGAGAGGAAAAAACATATCTGAGTATGTGAGAGAGAGAAATTATGAGGTTAGTGTGAAAAACCACTTGATCTGTGTGATCTCTCATCATCATTTTCAGCTCGAACACCCCACTAAAACGCCACGTCACCCAACCGCCATCTTGCTACTAGGGATTCACTAGGGTCAAATACGGTTGCATTATCAGACAAAAAATCTTGAACAGGCCTATTACTGAAACTGATTATGAGTTAAATGAAGATACATTCACAATAGACCTCCACTGATGAGACGTGATGATGTTTGTTGTTTATTTTCAGAGGAGAAATTACCAAGGCACAAACAGTTTGTGCTGTAAAATGGTTATAACTGCATTTGCAGACGTCCGTGAAGGCTTTCTGCAGTATCCAATGACATTTCATGTTGTTTTAGGTTATGTAATCAGAATTTGAGCAGAAAGTCCCTTTAACCACATCCCCATCAAGATTTAGGTTTGAATCTTCAGATTTCCTTTCTGAACTGCATCCTAGATATGCGATTCATCGTGCTGATAATGCAAAACTAAATCTTTCTAAAACAGAACACATTTCCTTTGACTAAATAAATCACTTACAAAGCAGTGTTATCAGCACCAACGTATACAAAAAATGCATGTGAAAATGTTAACTTTTCCTGAAACAGAAACCAATTGAAAAAACAAACAAACCAACAAACAAATGAACTAAAGTACTTCTGTCATGCAATAAAGTAAAAAAAAAAAAAAAAAAAAAAAAAGATTAAATTCATTTTATTTTTAGTTTTTATTGCAGAATACATTGCCCACATAGGTATAACATACTGTCATATTTAAAATTAGTTTATAACATACCTTAACTAGACAGCGCTGAAAATGTAATATTACTTAGCACTAACTTTTCCAACATTCATAAACAAAACTATAACACTGAACTTAAAGTCAGAATAAATATTATGAAAGTGATAAATTAAAATGACAAACTAAAAATAAATAAATAAATAGGTATCCTGGAAACAAAACAGGACAGATTCTGTTTGCCAATCTGTTTCTGCTTGTCCTGTTGCATATCTAATTAATATCTGCTGTTAATTCCACTGTAAAATAAAATAAAATTAAATAAAATTAAAATTAAAACTAAAACTAAAATTAAAATTAAAATTAAAATTAAAATTAAACAAAACTGTTTTGGAAACAAAACAGGACAGATTTTGTTTGCTAATGCTGTTTCTGCTTGTCCTGTTGCATATGTGATTAATATTTGCTGTTACTTCCACTGTAAAATAAAATAAATTTAAATTAAATTAAATTAAATTAAATTAAATTAAATTAAATTAAATTAAATTAAATTAAAATAAAAAAAACTGTTTTGGAAACAAAACAGGACAGATTTTGTTTGCTAATGCTGTTTCTGCTTGTCCTGTTGCATATGTGATTAATATTTGCTGTTAATTCCACTGTAAAAATAAAATAAAATAAAATAAAATTAGATTAAAATTAAAATTAAATTAAAATTAAATGGAAACAAAACAGGACAGATTTTGTTTGACAATGCTGTTTCTGCTTTTCCTGTTGCATATGTGATTAATATCTGCTGTTAATTCCACTTTAAAATAAATAAATAAATAAATAAATAAATAAAAAGAAACAAAATAAAACAAAACTGTTTTGGAAACAAAACAGGACAGATTTTGTTTGCCAACGCTGTTTCTGCTTGTCCTGTTGCATACGTGATTAATATCTGCTGTTAATTCCACTGTAAAAATAAAATAAAATAAAATAAAATAAAATAAAATAAAATAAAATAAAATAAAATAAAATAAAATAAAAACTGTCAAACTAAATTTACCATCTGGTGGTTTTGAGTTCTGATGAGTTCTGTTCCAATGACGTGTTTTAATGGGGGACGCAATAATTTGAGAGCAGAAGATGTCAGCTCAGTCAAGGGCGATCAGATCAGGCAGATAAGAACGAAAGAGTGCATTCAAGTGCACAGGAAGTGCAAGCCAGCATACACAGGAAGTGAAAGGGAGAAGACGGTGAAAGTGGGGCTCAGGAATATTCTGAAAGTGCACACATGCATTTGCACATTTGCTGTTGGCTCTTCCTTCCCGTTGGGACCCATATTTAGATCCAGACAGTTCTTGGGTGAGCGCTGCAAAGATCCCCTAGGTTGCCATCTGCTGTCATTGCAGGTTATTTCTATCCTGGACAGACTCTTTTTAACCAAACGACTTTCTAAATTCTCTCTTCTGAGTATCTAGTTTGCTTTGCTTAATCAAAACGATTCGGAAAGCAAACGGAAAGCAAATGGCTTTGATGATTATAGCAGCCGTCTGACCTTTTACAAACAGATATAATGGGAAACATGGCATATATTTAAATACACTGCTTATCACCTGCTCACTGGCTCAGCTGAGTGTGAGTGTGTGTGTGTAACCCACCCAAATGAAGAGCATGGCTAGCCATGCACTCACTATGAGTAAGAGTGAATCTAATATCTTCATCTTAGACTCATATTTTAGCGTGCAAATGTATATTCGACACACTTAGTGTCTGTCATACAGATCTCAATGAATCAACATGACAGATGGGTAGTGTAGATAAGATATTTGACAATTAAGAGACAGTATTTTCTATTCATCATTGTTGATGGTTGAACAATGTTGACAATCCAACAGCGAGATGCTGATATTAGCGGACATTGGATTCAAACTGGACCAAAGATGCTTAAAGATATTATGGGTCCAGTATGAAGCATTACATAAAACTTAGGGGAACCATCACCTCATTTGAACTCTCTGCTTCTGCTTTTCCGGCTTTCATTTCTTTTTCTTTTTAAGAAGATTCTAAGAAGAGATCTTAGGCAAGCGTTCAGTGCTTCCATTATTGGCATGCCTCCTTAAAGGGCCAGTACAACATTTAATACAAAACAAACATAAATTTATATCAAATATATTACTAGGTGTCATGCATGTTTTTTTTTTTTTTTAAATGAATGCACGTGTATCTACAATAAAATATAATTTTAAGTAGATGAAACTGGCATATAAAGGATTGAAAACAGAAATCATACTTCACTACTATAAGTTAACATGGGAAAAAAAGAAGCATATGCAAAAAAAAACAAAATTTAAAAAATGCAAAAATAAATCTATGATAAGATAGTCCAGATCTCTGGAGATAAAAAGAGATGGTTACAGGGTATCTGCATATTTGAGAGAATGCAATTAAAGATCTTTCATTCTCAAACTTCTATTCAGATGCAAATCAAGGGTCAAATCAAGGGTCTGTTTTAATCTCTACAGCTTCAAGCATCACATCAATCTGATCCTTTGGATTACGTAACTAGTGATTCTCCACCAGATATCCTCTAAAGGTTAAGTCTAATGTTTTGCGTAGGAGTACTGACGGAGATCGGAGGATGGCACACACTCGCAACTTACTGGTTATATGTTTCTACTGTACATGTTTAGCTGTGTTGGTTACTTGGAAACAAAACAAAACAGATTCTGTTTACCAATGCAGCTTCTGCTTGTCGTATTGCACATGTGATTAATATTTGCTGTTAATTCCACTGGAAAAAAAAATTATATAAATAATAATAACATCATAAAATAGTTCTAGCTGCAAGCAGCAACTACCGGGGTTCAAGCGCTTTGAGGCATATTATTTAGCAAGCCTGTAACCACCCAAATCAATGATTTAGTAAAGCTTTTTTGGCAAATCCAGGCAAATTACCATAGAAATATGTTTTTTTTTTAATAACGTTTTTGACTGTTATCCGATCTCCCTAACGGCGGTTTCACACTGCACGTGTAAGCAGGACGTAAGCAGCGCATATTTTTTTCGGCGACCATGTTAACGAATGAGAGCACTCACACCGCCCGCAGTGGCGGCACGGCAGCGCGTAGCAGGAGCAGAGCAGAAGCGTCAGTGCAGTGATCGTTTCGGCCCCGAGTCTATTTTTGCTGCGCCGCTTACGCTCGCTTTCAGTGGCAATGTATTGATTATGGCCAAAATACACAGGAAAAAGTAGCAGTTTTACCCCAAAAAGTACATTGATGATATCTACCGTGTTGTAAACAAACTTCCAAAACAAGTAATTTATACTGTTTTTTTTTCTGACGTTACTGATTAATTGTAATTATTATATTAGCCTATATATATAGCCTATATTTATTATTACAACTACATGTTGTCATAAGAACAGGTGTCATGCTGACATCATGATGACAAACATGAAAACAAACGCACGTGTCACAGGCGTTTGTAGTTTTCAGAGTGCAACTGCCAAGAAGACCATCATGGACGACACTCGTCTCATCGCAGAAGAGTTTAAAAAAATAATTTAGTAATAAAATAAGCTTCTTGACCTCAATTACATGGAAATAAAGCAATGCCAACTTACCCCTTATAGCGAAGTTTGTACAAAAGACATGGTTCAGGTGCGCACTGCAAACGCTGCCGTTGTGAAAGCAAAATGGCTGCGTGCTGCTGCGCACGCGCTGATTACGTCCTGCTTACACGTGCAGTGTGAAACCGGCCTAAAACTTTGCATGCTTGTTTAGAATCACCCGTTGCATGTGTTCACCAGGTTTTGTGAAGTTTTGAGTTTTTGTCTAAGCTTTATAGGCTTTTGAGAATATTTGAACTAGGGATGTGCACAATGTCTAATTTGACAGTTATTTAAACAAAAGTTTTGTATCCGACTAGTCGACTACTCTAAAAGCAAATTACTCCCAAAAGATGATAGCCTATGTATGTGCATGTATATAATAGCCTATACATTTGAAATAACTATGTCAATTTCCTATGCCTCGTGTTATCATTATTTAATTTTAGGCGGTCGTTAAAACAATTGTTTTATCGGTTTCACTTTCGCTTTTGAAATCGTTAACTTAAAAAAAACAGTGTTCATTTTGACAGCAAATTTAATTTAGTCTTAGTCATAGTCTGTTGACTAAAATGCCATTTAGTTTAAGTCATTTTTTAATCATCTGAATTGTTTTAGTTTTGGTTTAGTTTTAGTCTACTAAATATTATAAGATTTTAGTTGACTAAACCTACAGTAGATTTAGTCGGCTAAAATCGAATGGGTTTAGTTAAAGTGTAATATATTTAAGCATAAAATTACCAAACTCATTATATAGGTTTGATATTAAGGTTTTATCATGACAGACAGATTTAACTGCTGTGACACACAACATTCCTCTATATTATAATTAAATAAAACCCTTCTCATAAAGAAACAAGAATATGGTCTTCTTTTTAATTAAATACACGTTATAAAGGTGATTCAGTCAAGAGCAGTGAGTGATTTTGTCTTTCTTTTGTTGCTTCATTATCATCAATGCCACAGACAATAGCAACTAAATTAGGCTGCTGTCCCTTTAAAACCGAACGCACGGATACAATGTACTGATACACGTTCGATATTCTCTCTACTGTTTATGCTCACCTAAGATGTAACGGAGCGTTTACGTGCATACTCGGCAAAACGAACAATTCGGCATTATGCGATGTGAAAGAGTACTCGTGTGCTGTGTGACAGGCGCTGCTTTGTTGTGTGCGCTCAGAAAACCGGACCAAATTAAGTTATCTTTTGCGTCGTCAAATTATCCATATATCTAAGAGAATATAAGAGAAATATATATATAAGAGAAAAGCTTCTCTTACTCCCAGATATTGTGTCCAGCGACGCGACAAAGTTCAGAATCCCTCAACTTTATGCAAATGAAGAGCGACTTTTGGGAGCGACAGCCAATAGGAAAGCAGACGGTAGAGCTCACGTGATCATTTTCCTCTCAGCCATAGATACACATACGCAAAGGCAAAAAGTAGGCTCTGCTTCTCATTAGTTTTTGTTTGTATGTACAGATTTAATTTAGATTTATATTATATTTAGTCTTTTGCCTCCAAAATGTGTGTATTTAGCAGCAAGAAACCTGATTCGCTGTCAAGGCAACCAGTAGTGAGAACGCCCACTAGTAACCTCGTTGCCAGCCAGCTGACATGCAGCGACAGAAGTCGCTGCTAGTGTGAACGCAGCTTTAAGGTGCGTTCACGCCATATCGGAATTCCCGTAATAACGAGATTCCAACTTGTAAAAAGCACTCATGTCCTCGTAGAACTCGTAATTACAGCTTGTGAACTGGAAGTCTTCTGAGAGCTACGACTTGTATCACATGACCGTTTAGGCATTGGTGGTGTTGCAATAGAAAAGCATTATTCCGAATTGTAACGAGTGAAAATGTTGTGGCTCCTTTAAGAGCAGAGCTCCGTTCTGTGCACAGTCTGCAGCCATATGCCACGAGTGCCACGAGTACCACATGTGTGCGGGTGCGATGGTTTTACTTTTAATTTCTGTTGCTCATTTAAGTTGTCTTCTTTTAATAAGTAATGCTGTTGCCAGGAGAATAAAGTTCAAGATGTGGAATGCGACCTGCGTGCGGTTTGGCTGATTTCTGCTGCAACTCGAGTTAAACGAACGCAGTGAACGCAGCAATATTTAAGACCTTAAATTAATGGTGGTTAGGTATGATGTCCCTAAGTTAGCTATGTTTTGTAAAAGACTAAGTTAATAATTTTATTCAACAGTTCATTAATAAACAAGAAGTTATTATTAAGAGACTTACATTTTAGACAACATATTTCCTGTTTTTGCTCTATTTCGCCAACAAATAACCATTCCAAACAGCACTGTTTTGCGTCTTTGAGCAACATGACGGTGCTTCGCTCTTGAATGAATCACCCGTTAAATGATTCAGTTCAAACCCAATAACTCACTTACTTAAAAGTGACTTGCTGACCCCTACTGGCGGTTTTGATTTCAAATTTAAAGTATCTTCATTTTAAAAATACATGTAAATATCAGTATTTTTTTATTGATATATTTGTTTTGCATTTTGAATGTAATTTGGCAAATGCATTAAATGGGTTTAGTTTTCATGGTTATTAATGTATGCAATTTCAGCAATAAAAATGTTCATTTTTCTAAAAAGGAAACAAATTTTAGTTGTTTTTCAGAGACCCATTTTACTTTCTCTTGTATATTTAGTATTGCTCTTTAATAAAGAAAAATGACTTCTTATCCGATTACTCGATTAATCGATGGAATAATCGGTAGACTACTCGATTACTGAAATAATCGACAGCTACAGCCCTAACCCCTAATAAAATATTTACAGCTATTTTGCAATAACTTTTCCAATTTTGTTCTCTTAAAAACATGGAAACACTGCTACAATCTTATTTATTTACAGCAATATCCCAGTTATTCGCATAAATTCAATTTGTAACCTGGAAAGATGACCCTATAATACATAATCTCATACGTTCTCAAAGGCTACTAAATTAATCATGAACTTTTACTTTGAAAACTTTAAGTGTCTAAAGTGTTGCGTTGTTTTAAACCATGCATCCTGTGTGAGGCAAGTTTAGTGTTAAAGTCTCAGTTATGTGTGAACAATATGTTTAACATAAACGCCTTTGAGACACCACCAATCTAGAGTGTGACGTGACTCAAACTTCACGCTTGGCCAAAGTCAACAACCACTACAAAACTCCTACAAGTTTCACAGAACTGTCCTGAGCCTACCTTGCCGGCCATTTGCACTGATACAAAAATGGCTTAAAATTAACCTAGACCCAAAAAAACATAAACAGACGTAGACACCACATTTAATGAGTTAAATTAAACGTTCTGCTCTTACTTCGTCTTAGCTATGACCAGTAGTAACCTAAAACCAAAGTGTACTTTGAGTTATTGAATATATTTTGGTAATTCTTCAATAAGACACTTAGTGAAGGAGAACGTCTTATAAAATGAAAAGAGTAAGAGATCGGTTGAGTTATTTGGGCTTGTTCATCTTACACTGGGATCCATGTTTTTTTTTACTCATCGTTAAGCATTCAAATCATCATGCAAACTATCTTTTAATTTTAACTGACTTGAAGCAAACCATACACCTCCAGCCAACACAAGATGGAAACCTTTTTGTTCAAATCAAGCATGTAGACACCATCGGAATAGTGATGACCTGACAGTTAAGCTCGAAAAGTCGTAGTTTTGAGATGAATGGGCCAACCTTTCAAGCTCAGAGAAAAACCACAAAGCAAAGGAAATGAGTGCGTCTCTATCTTATGTTTACCAAACCATACCAAATCAGCATCTTCAACAGGATGAGAGAGACTAGCTATACCTACTAGATCTAACCACAAGACATCTACAATTTGCCAAGGTTCACATTAAGAAGAAAATCTGTGAACCAGGTGTGGGGCGAAGGAAAATGGCTTCAAAATCAGACCAGGATGTGCTACAGAATGCCTGAGATCCTCAAATCTAAAGCAGAGAGCTAACAGAACTGCCCAGTTACAGCAAATTATTGTGAACTAGTACTAGTACTAGTAGGAGAGTAGGAGTGCTTCTTACGTGGCATGATCCCCTGGTTAACCAGTTCTTCTCTAGTCCGTCTCTGCTGAAGTTTGAGTTGGAGCACTAGAAGAAAACAAGAAATCAAGTCAAAGATGAAGACATGTAGTCAATCATCAAGGTTGAAAGTTTGGCAAAATGGCTGATTCAACTCTGACTAGACGTCAGGTTTACAATGAGGTTTACAAATGCTCATTCTTGGGACATAATGTTGCACTGTTACACAACCACAGTTCGACTGGTTGGTTGGTTGAATGATGTATATAGATTTAGAAGAGCAACTGTGCACATCAAATATGCACAAATACAAAACTATGCATATACACACACACACATTTCACATGTTCAAACCCCATACAAAAGATAAGAGTGCTAGTATGATGCTAACATACCGGTCTTGTGCATTGAAAGCACTTCAATCAAAAGAAAAGTTACCGTGTAGAAAACACTTCGCTGTAGTTCATTACGATTCTAATGCCTCAATATTTGCATGTTCGGGAGACAGCGCGCTATAAACTTAAGGAAATACAGCATGACAGAAGACACACAAGTTGATAAAATACCCAGCGAGCAGCACGATCTGTCTCCTTCATCCTCCCCTCGAACAAGCTCTTCCTGACAGCCGGCAGAGAGCTTATCAGTCAGAGAGGAGAGAGTACAGACTACAACATACTTCCTCTTCCTGTTTCTGCATTCAATTTAAAACAGAAGCAAGTGTGCGAGATGTTTCCACGGCTTGCCACAGGAAGAAACACAGTCAATTCTATTAAACTGCTTTGAGTAAGTGTTTGAATCATAAATAGTGATTAAATCAAGGAACTTACTTCAAGCAAACATCTTTACAGGTTATCTGGGGTTGGACTGAAACCTCAAAGGTACACTCACAACAAAATATTTACTTGGTCAAATGATTTACCAGTAAAGCCACAAGAGATGAAATTGCACAAAGATCTCACACAAATGAACCTGTAAGTATTATGCAAACAAATGTCCACCATTTCAAGGCCACCAAAACTGCAAGTCAAGCAGCGTTTCATTCATTAGAGGAAACTGTAGCAGAAAAAAACCTGTAGTGCATTAAAACATGCGTGTGACGTGTGTCAAAGACTTTATTGAAACATTTCAGGTGGATAAAAATGTAAAGCCGCAGAATAGTATTTTGGTATCGTCCCACTGCATGTTTCAAACATCTACGAGAATGCAAAACCAAGTCGTTTATGTAACAAACATGTAACTAAACACCACCACAGGGGGAACGGGCTCCTCTCTGTTAGATTAATAACCTGATACAAGGCTAAATAGAGCCACCTCGCACTGTGGTTTTGGTTCTCGCATCTGACATTTTGACACATTTGCTCCCTGGCGTCATCATTAAGCATGTGGCATACAGTCAACATGTACGAATCAAGATGATAGAGGAGCCACAATAAAACCTCAATCATATAAACTATTTAAACTATTTAGTCCAGAAATATTACAAAATATTTAATGTATATAATATAAAACAGATATAAAATACATACAGTTGAAGTCAAAAGTTTACATACACCTTGCATAGTCTGCAAAATGTTAAGTATTTACTAAAATAAGAGGGATCATACAAAATGAATGTTGTTTATTTAGTACTGACCTGAATAAGATTTTTCACATAAACGATGTGTACATATAGTCCACAAGGGAAAATAATAGTTGAATTTATAAAAATGATTTAAAAATTTTTTATTGTTGTTACCTGAATGTTCCACAGCTGTGTTATTTTGTTTAATAATAGTTGTTCATGATTTTCTTGTCTGTCCTGAACAGTTAAACTGCCCGCTGTTCTTTAGAAAAGTTTTTTGGTTTGGTTTTTCAGCATTTTTGTGTATTTGAACCCTTTCCAACAACGACTGTATGATTTTAAGATCCATCTTTTCACACTCAGGACAACTGAGGGATTTATATGCAACTATTACAGAAGGTTGAAACACTCACTGATGCTCCAGAAGGAAAACGATGCATTAAAAGCTTGGGGGTGAAAACTTTTGAACAGAATGAATGATTTGTACATTTTTCTTATTTTGCCTAAATATCATATTTTTTTCATTTAATACTGCCCTTCAGAAGCTACAGAAGATACTAAAATGTTTTCCAGAAGACAAAATAAGTTAAATTTACCCTGATCTTTAAATTCAAAAAGTTTTCACCCCCGGCTCTTAATGCATCGTGTTTCTTTCTGGAGAATCAGTGAGCGTTTGAACCTACGAGTACTTCAGTTGTCCTCAGTGTGAAAATGCTGAAAAGCTGAAGAATTTGTGGGACCTAAAGGAATTTTCTGAAGAACAGCAGGCAGTTTAACTGTTCAGGACAAACAAGGGACTCATGAACAACTATCACTAAAAAAAACAAAAAAACAGCTGAGGATCATTCAGGTAACAACACAGCATTAAGAATCAAGCGTATGCAAAATTTTGAACAGTGTCTTTTTTATAAATTCAACTATTATTTTGTCTTGTGGACTATATGTAAACATATTTTATGTGAAATACTCAGGTCAGTATTAAACAATAACATGCATTTTGTATCATCCCTCTTATTGTGGTAAAATAATTAACATTTTGCAGATTCTGCAAGGTGTATGTAAACTTTTGACTGTAGTATTCATATGAACACACATAATAATTCATAATACTCTTAATATTATCACGTCAACATTATATCAATAAATATTACCACAAATTATATATATCTTGCACAAGAGAAAAAGTATGGGAAAAAAGCATAAACGGCAGAGATCACTGTAAAACATTTTGATGGTAGTGATATGCACTGTATGACGTCAAATGGTAGCATAGTTTGAGATAAAATCTCACAAAAGCATTCTGTCACTCAACTATAAAAGCCGTAAGGTGTGTTTTTGAACACAGCTGATGTTGTTGAGATCTGAATCTGTCAGCGTTGGTAAATTTATTAACCGAGTGCCTATAGCACCTGTTCAGATGCTGTTTGTGTTGTGGAATAGAGCCAGTGCTGCACCTGTTGCGTAGCTAAATTGTGATCTGGCTTTAAGTCATCACAACAGCTGATGGGCTGCTGAATTTTGATCTGGCGTGAGGTCACTAAAGATGGTCGGGAGGTGAAATCGAGATGGTTGGCAGGAGGTGTGCGCAAGCGTTTCAGGAGGACAACGGTGCTAACAGACACGCTAAACCTCAGTGTTGAGAATTAATGATTGTTGCACCCACTGTAAGCAAGAGAACTGAGGCTGCATGACTTATAATCACAGAAGTAGGGATCTAAAGTTGGTCTGGGAAGATTGTGTGTGCATATGATGTGATGTGTGCGTTTTCCTTCAGTGTCGAAGCGAGTAACTGCTGCCAAAACACATCATCCACAATAATATAGCAATGTAATGTCTTCCTCAGAGAACTAAAGAGTGTGAATAAAGGAAGACAATAAAGGTATCCATGTTCTAACTTCTGCTCTATCAAGGGTTTGCCCTTTTTTTTCCAACTACAATGTTGAAAAATGCTACTAAATAATTCATTAAGGCTCGTTTGCTATAGTTTACCACAGTTTAACATAGTTTTATGGTTTTTATCCATGTAGAACTTTTTTCTTACATATTTAAATAAAAATTATCTAATTTATTTGTACATATTACAAATAAATACATATTACTCACACAATCTGTCAGTATCAGTTTAGATTATATAATTTCCACAATGCAGAAAACGTGGACAGAATTGCAGAATCCAGTCATTAAAACAAAATTTACTGTATAACGCGGAAAGTCACAGAATTTGCCAAATGCTGGATGAATTAATCAAAAGTAGGTCAGTACACTTAAATCAAAACGTGAAAAGCCACGAAAACAGTGTATGAATACATGATATCAATATATGAATACATGAACTCATAAACAATCTCTGGAAGTGCTCTGAGAGTCAGTTCATGGGCATTTAGCCATTTCTTTTGAGAAAACCTATGGTCATATCATATACGAACATAAACTTAGAGGTCTTTACAGCAATCCGTCAAAATAAAAGTTTGGTTTAACTTGAAGGATCTGTGATGGAAATATATTATTTTATGTAATACTGCAACTACTAAAAATACAATTTTTATAATTATTAAAACATTATTTTCTAAGGAATATTTACCAGAACAATTATTTAGCAGAATTTATTTACCACAAAAATGTAAATACACAACACAGGATTTCTGAGGGAAAAAAAAGAAGAAAGAAATGAAATAATAATATATTTATACATGTTTATTTATCAATTAATTAGAGATGTCTTTGATTATTAAAACTTAATGAAACTATTAAAAAAGAATCCAGAAAATTAATGGAAAACACTAAATTTGATAAAAATAAAACTGAATTTGAGGAAAAAGGTAAAATGTATTTCATAGGGCCTTAAAAGTGTAATTTCGTTGAACTTGTAATAAACCGCTGTTAAATTGTGTAAGTTTCATGATTTCAAATTTTTACATATGCTTTTTGATTATTATTATTATTATTTTTAATTTAACAAGTAAAACAAAGTGTAGAAAAATTAAATTGGGAAAAAAACGAAATATGGGAAAAAAATAAAAATAAAATGTTTTTAAAGGGCCCTATAAGCTTACTAAATTGTTGAATATATGAAACTAAAATATTAAAATTACCATACTTTTTTTTTTTTTTGGTTCCTTGTTTTGGTTATTAAAACCTAGAACCAGGATTCAATCCTGGAACTACTTCATAGCTGTGGAAGGGCTGCACGATATGGCAAAAAAAATTAAATAACGATTTTTTTCACAACATTTGACCGACGTTTGACTGACTAGTCATTTTGAAAATGTTACTACAACGTGATTCAAGTAACTTTTTCTTTGTTAACCGTGTAGTTAAAGAAAGTTCTATTCCAAGTGCACCACACTTAAAGTTGTCAACATGATGTGCTTTTCCATAGTTTTTTTCTGTGTAAACATGGATGTGTTTGGCTCTTGCACTCACGTTGCACTCGCATGAAACTGCATTATAAAAATGTGGTGCTCAAGTTAAAAGAAGGTCACTCCCATCTTCTTGCATGTTTTTCCTGTTCCACTGACCATGTCGTATCTTTGTCAACACAAAAGCGCGTTCTGTGTGAATGGCGACTAATGATATGAACGTGTCACACGGGAGCGGTTAATCACGTGCGCCGACGTGTGGTTGGATCGTTCTTTTCTCTTTACTGTTACCATTGACACATTGTCAAAATGTCTAATTCTAATGTTTGGTAATATTTATTTTCACAATTGCGATTCCTCAGTTTCTAAAAAAAACATTAAATTCAAAACATTAAATTCAAATTAATTAAAATCTGAAATCCCTAACCTGTGCAGGTTAAAAAATAAATACACAGAAATCTATAGTCCGCAACATCAGTCAATCAATCAGAATCAAGAATTCCACCACGCCAGAATATGACCTGATCTGACCCTTGTTAATGAGTTCTTTATCTTGTGCTTCTATGTCCTCACTATAAACCTCACAGTTAAACTAAGGTCACAATGAATAACTTTTGGTACATGTTTGGAATCCCTCCATCTTTCTCCGTAGCTTGTTTTCCACGTGTTTCTATTTGAGTCCTCACAGTCACACTGTACCTGACACTCAATCTGTGTGGCAGGCCGCTGAGCTGCTGCTGAGTTATTGAGGATATAACTGTAAATTACGCCTCATGTCTCAAATTGCGACCAGCAGGACACCTAAAAGTGCTGTTCAAGGATGTGTGTGTGCATGAGCTGATGCTCCTTCATCCTGAATTGTGGGAATGTCGTCGCTCTGGTTCCCTTATCACCCATGGCATGCCACGCACAGCACGCACAACCACACTAACACGTGCAAACAGCTCAGTGGATCATGCCTGCTGTTTACAGGTCTCACTAACCAATAAAACATCCAATAACACAACATCACAGCTCACATTCGATCTAACTGTGACCCTGGACCACACAACCAGTCTTAAGTAGCATGGGTATATCTGTAGAAATAGCCAAAAATACATCGCATTTTGTGCCAAAAATCATTAGAATATTAAGTAAAGATCATGTTCCATGAAGATATTTTGTAAATTTCCTACTGTACATATATCAAAATAATTTTTTGATTAGTAATATGCATTGCTAAAAACTTCATTTAGACAACTTCAAAGGTGATTTTCTCAATATTTAGATTTTTTTGCACCCTCAGATTCCAGATTTTCAAATAGTTGTATCTCAGCCAAATATTGTCCTATTCTAACAAACCATACATCAATCGAAGGCTTATTTTAAATCTCAATTAAAAAAAAAATTACCATTATGACTTGGTTTTGTGTTCCAGGGTCACAATTACATCTGACTGCCAATCCACAGCAAATTTAATCAGTCATTATTTATTCACCCAAACCTGTATGAATTTCTTCTGTCGAACACACAAAAAAAGACATTTTGAAGAATGTGTGAAACCAAAAAGCTGACGCTCCCAACTGACTTTCCACACTATGGAAGTCAGTGGCTTCCAGCGACTGTTTGCTCACCCATATTCTTTAAAATATCTTCTTTTGTGTTCAGCATAAGAATTAAGTATAATTTGCACAAAACTGTGTACCATTACATAATGAAATTTTCTGTGAAATTTTGTAGTGTTGTTATTGTTAACTAATACTATTTATTTAGTTTTTTTCTGTTTCTTTGTGGCAGTTAAAATAAAGCTGATATAAAATAGAAATATTAGATTAAAAATTAAACCTAAAAAAAACTTAAATGAAATGAAAATCAAAAAGTGAAAATGGGAAAAGTTGAAAAGTAGCTTTGGCAAATAACTGAAATAATAATGATTAAAAAAAAAAAAAAAAAGCTTTATATATTAATTAATTAATTTTATTAATTTATAATGTAATAAATAATAATTTAAAGCATGGCAACTAAAAGTTAAACTAAAACAAAAAATAAATAAATAAATAAAAACTAAAACTAAAATGAAAACTCCCCCCCCATTTTTCATCTGCCAAGCCAATAGTGTAAGTCTAAAAGCTTAAAACAGTAATAGCACATCTCACACAGCCAAACAATTACAGATTTCGGGTCGAGCTAATCAAAGTTTAATTGAATTAGGGATCTGTTCAAATACTCGCTAAAGGCTTTAACTGTGTTTGTCAATCTGAAAGCATACATGCAACACGACTCCACACCTTCTCTCAGACTGAGGCAGGCAAGCCGCTCACGGTCCAATCGGACAGCTAGTTTCTTCATGCTGCGGCTGATTGGAGCAGATCCAAAAGGGGCGGGGCTGGCGTGGAGCCACGAGCTGGTGTCCAGCATGGTGGTATGGTTTTTAAACAGTTTTAAAAGGTTTCAAAAGGTCAAAAAAAAAAAAAAAAAAATGCTGCAGCGCTTTTTCCTTCAAAGAGATGCTGAAGTTTCTAACTTCAAAAATTTGATTCAGCCTTTGTGTCTTTCATATTTTGCCTGTTTTCAGTCATTCACTTAGAACTGCTGATCTGCTAACAGGAAATCCAGATGAAGAAAAAAAGAGAGCAGAAGAAGATGATGGAGAAGAAATAAATAAAAAATAAAGAAGGAAGATATCTGATGAGAAGAAACAGCCACATCAAAGATCCAGAGCTCCTGCTGCTGCAGAAGCAGTATGGAGACTGAAGTTATCCACAGGGAAAGGTGTGTGTGTGTGTCTGTGTGTGACAGCACTACTGCACAACCGCAGCTGTTCCTCAAGTCATTCAGTCCACACACACACATAAACACACACACACACACACACACACACACACACACTTGTGCTGAGTAGTGTGTGTTTTATTAAAGCAGCCCACTCTGCACTCAATGACCTTTCTCTGCTGACAGAATGGCACACACAAACACATTCGCAGTGTGTTTCTCAGTACGAATATATAGCTGAAATTAAAATCTGTGAAATATGACTTCCTAAAAAATGTGCAGACTTTTTGGCAGCTGTATGGGGAACATCACAATTGTCTGGTGCAGCTATTTCAAGCTGCTGAATTAATGGAAATGCATCCAAAGTCTGTCTGACAGCCACACCTCACTGCTAAGGTGTAAAATCATTCCATTCGGCAGGTGTTTTAGGAGCCTTTTTTAGCAAACGCGGCGCAGACCTATTCCTGTAGCACATTTTGTTTTACCCGCCGAAGTGTGAGGGTGTAAAATATCCTTGGAGAAGACAAATGAGGAACGAACCGTGCATTTTGTAGATGAACTTAGCATTTAAGAAAACGTGATAGCTCAAGGGTGACGGAAATAACAAACTGCATTTTAATGAATAAAATATGTGTTTATGTAAACACAGTCTTGTCTCCCTCATCATGAGTTACAAATGGGGAGACTTGTTCGCGTTGTTACTGTTAAATAAAAAACTAAAGCCATTAGAAATCATTTTAGTTTGTTGAAATTAAGCTGAAATGAAATAAAATACAAATATTATATGAACAAATAAATCCTCTGTATTTACTGGGTGCTGTCAGAATGTAGACATACTGTATTTTGGTTTACAAACTGTTTTGTTTCAGTTAGTCACGTTAGCACTCAGCTAACATATCCACCATTATTGTTTTGTTAAGTGTTTACAGTTTTGCAGCTAAACTTTAGCTGTGCGCATGATTCGCTTGTATAAGTGTTAAACAGAATGTTTTTATGTTATTATTTTAAAGGGGTGCTATTATGCTTTTTCACTTTTTGAATTTTAGTCAGTGTGTGGTGTGCATCTTTGGGCATAAAAAAAAGATCTACAAAGGTACAAATCTCAAAGTCCACTCTAAAAGGGAGATAATTCGTTTTACAAAAATCCCTTTTCAAGAACTACAACGAACGGCTCCTTAGGACTACAACGTTTGTTTTCCGCATGCAATGAGGTCACAACGCGGTTCATTACAATATCATTAAAATAAACCCCGCCCACAGAAATTAGAATTGTTCAGGGGTGGGTAGGGACAAGGTGGGGGATGAGCCTAACTTTAGCGATGCAGCACGGAGAACCACTTAAACGTGCCGCAGTGCGGTGGGTATGAACAAGCATTGACTAGAGTGGCCGCTTCAGAGCAGTAACGCGGCACAGACGTGTGCAGTACAGGGGGTCGAAACACATGCCGAAGCCGCGATCTACTCCGGTTGCCGCATCGGAGCCATAATGTGCTGCAGACGTGTGCAGTGTGTGGTAAGAGATTTATTCATCATACAGTGTAGACAACATTAGCTTCACTTATAACGCGAGTGTTTTTTTAAAAAACATAAACTTGTACTAGAATAGGCTAGGCTGATCAGTGATGATGTTCATTGATAATGTTAGGCTGCTTTTAGCCTTATGCTGGAGCTGGTTTCGGGCAGTGAAACTATGTAAATAATTAGTATGTAAATAATTAAATACATTATCGCATGATCTCGCAGGTTGATGATAGGACCCAACACTACTGTAGCGTATTACATGCATCCTAGGTGTATATGACTTCCTTCTTTCAGACGAATGCAATCGGAGTTATATTAAAATTTATCCTGGCACTCCCATGCTTTTGGCATTAAAAAGTATATAAATTGTATTTTTTCAAAATAATTTTTATTATTTTGATGCATGCTTTGTCAATGGTAGCAAGGGTTGCCAGGTCTTCACAACAAAACCCTCCCAATTGTTACTCAAAAAAAGCCCTAAATTAGCCCAATCGCATTTCTAGGCGGGGTGTACATTTTTGTCAGGGTTCCCCTGGTAAGTTCGCATTTCAAAGGATAAATGTTATTTGGGTTACTTTAACTGCGGGCATCAAAAACAACTGTGCACTTGGCAACACAGATGGTAGCGCTTGCTAACTTGCTCAAGTACTCCTCTCTGTGCCAATCACAACTGACTTGGTCAGCTGACCAATCAGAGCAGAGTAGACTTATGGACGGGAGGGAGTGGTTTACGCTCTGAACTAATCATTGAGAATTGACCATCTATAAATGTATATTCTGAGAATAGAAGTTTTCTGACCTTAGATGCTGTCGATGACCTGTTGCAGGGGACTTCAACACAATATTAGGACACTTTAAATGACCATATGACTTGCTCTTTAAGACATATTTTGGCTTGTAAGTAGGGCTTAAACTGTGCATATTTTTCTCCTGATTCAGATGAGATGACTTTTCAATGGAGAAATAGAGGATATTATGAATAGAGGATAGGTTAAAAATGTCTTTAAAAGACATTAATTGATGGACTGAAGTCGTGTGGATTCTTGTGATGTTTTTATCAGCAGTTTGGACTCTCATTCGGACGGCACCCATTCACTGCAAAGGATCAATTGGTGAGCAAGTAATATAATGCTAAATTTCTCCAAATCTGTTCCTATGAACAAACAAACTCATCTATTGTTGTTTTTTTTTTTTTTTTTTTTTTTAGTAAAGTCATTATTTTGTTGTCTTTCCACACAAAAAGTGTTCTCATAGCTTCAAAAAAAATTCCAGTTGAACCACTGATGTCACATGGACTATTTTACAAAGGTAAACAAAGGATGAACAAAGGTTTTAGGGGTTTGGAACGACACAAGGGTGAGTAATTAATGACTCAATTAAAATTTTTGGGTGAACTGTTCCTTTAAACAAAAACTATTAAATATTAATTAAGACTACAATAGTCTCTCATGCCATCGGAGGTCCAAACCATTCACCACAATGGCAACCCTACAATATGGCCAAACAAACATGCAGTCACCCCCCCAAATATTTTAAATATGCACAAACTTTCCTGAAATTTACACATAAGACAACAAATATATAAAAGCATCCAAATATTCTTTTTGGGCAAGGACAATACATCTTCTGCAAATACACATCACTTTTGAGTTTCATTGCTGAAACAATTTAATTTATTTCAAAATAATTTTGAAACAGTCATACAAGTGAAGCAATAAGCACCAAATTCTCATACAACATTATGCAACTAATTTCCAGTTCCAGTACAGAGAGTGCAAGTGACATTGCAGACAGAGTAGAGTGCATGTCTGTAGCCAGACCCTTCTCACTAGGGCCGATCCATTAGCCTGAATGAGGCACTTAAAATCAGGTCGCTCACGGTTGGTTAAAAGCATCTGCTAAATGACTACTTGCATGCCAGACTGTGTATATAGTGTAAGTGATTTCAGGCTGTCCAATACTTTTCCAGGATAAAAATAAATTAACCAAAGTGCTGATAAGATTGCTGTGAGGTGTTGCTACTGCCACCCACTGGGTGGCAGTAGCAACACCTCACAGATAACAGCTAGATTTTCAATCTGAATTTTAGTCTTGTATATTCAGAGCTTGTGGGATGTGAGTGTGGGTGTTTACAAAGATTAGTAATGCAAAATAACCCTAGAAACCATTATTAGCCGGGGGCCGGTCACCATATGATAAACACAGTTAATCAGCTTAGCCATGTGTGAGCATGTGCACGTTTGCAGATCAGAACACTAAGCCTATCATATCAAATTATAACATTATGTCTACGCCCAAATGTGCATGTTAGTGAAACTAAATGTATTTGTTCTGATTTTGGTAACACGTTACAATACAGTCCATTACTTAAAGGGATATTTCACCCAAAAATGAAAATTCTGTCACTACTCACCCTCATATCGTCTCAAACCTGTAAGACATTCGTTAATCTTCAGAACACAAATTAAGATACTTCTGATGAAATCCGAGAGCTTTCTGACCCTGCACAGACAGCAAAGCAACTGACACGTTCAAGGCCCGAAAGAAAAAAAAAAATAGTCCATGTGACACCAGTGGTTTAACCGTAAAGTTATGAACCTACAAAATAACTTTTGTATGCAAAGAAAACAAAAATGACTTTATTCAAAGTTTTCTTCTTTCTTGGTACAGTCTTCAGCTATTGTCGTGAGTACCATGAGACACTAACGTAAAACGACATGAGGGTGCTTAATTAATAACAGAATTTTCCTTTTTGGGTGAGCTGTTCCTTTAAAGAGATAAGAAAGCAATATTATGGATAGAGGACTTAAAGTTAAAAATGTATTTCGGCTTTTTGCTTCACAAGACATTAATTCATGGACTGGAGTTGTGTGAATTAGATTATTGTGATGTTTTTTCCCCACTGTTTGGTCTCTGACGGCACCCATTCACTGCAGAGGATTCACTGATGAGCAAGTGATGTAATGATAAATTTCCTCTGAAGATACAAACTCATCCATCGATTCATTTTTTGAATAAAGTCATTATTTTTTTAACGTAGAACGACATGAGGGTGAGTAATTAATGACAGAATTTTCCTTTAAAGGGATGATTCACCCAAAAATGAAAATTCTGTCAGCATTTACAAACCCCAAAGTAATTTCAAACCTGTAAGAGTTTTGTTCAACACAAAGGAGGATGCTCTGAAGAATGTTGGTAACCAAACAGCTGACGGTAGCCACTGACTTCCATAGTACGGAAAAAAAAAATACTATGAAAGTCAATAGCTACCAGCAACTGTTTGGTTACCAACATTCTTTAAAACAACTTGTATTGCGTTCTACAAATGGTGACAAATTTTTCATTTTTGGGTGAACTCTAACATTAAAACAAACAACATATTTGTTTTTTGTGTCAGCATTTATCAATCTTTGTGAAATGATAGAACTACAGCTATTTATTGTTAGTTAATGTCACTCCTTTAAATAATATTAAGTGATACTTTTGATTCTAATAATGTATTAATAAAACACTGAGATTAGCTTTAACTAAGTAGACATTTTTCATTATTAGATCAAAATGTATTGTAAAGTGCTACCATGATTTTTAGCAATTATTAAAAAAAATCTATTTTTAAATTCTGTGATTCCACATAGAGGGTCCAAGGTCGAATCTACTATGTACTAAAAGAGAATAAAATTGCTTGGCAATTGGCTGCTAGGTTTAGCAATGTCTAAAATGAATCGTGCCTCACTTTTTTTTTACATTTTTGGTGTGAAAACTGGCTATCAGAAGCTTATCTAGGATGTCTTCAGTTTTATTTCCTCCCTAACTTCATGTGGTGACACCGCCATACATTTGAAAAATTCTTCTCATTAAACCACCCAGACAAAAATATGAGGAACAAAATCAGTCCTGACGTTGCTCTGACAGGCAGTGTTTTTGCAGAGCGATGGAGACTGACTCATCTCATATACAGCATTATGCAGTGAGCGACATAATGACCTGCACTGATTGGCAGAAATATATAAGGAAAAACAGCTAAATATTTCCAGCGTGACTCAAAAATATTTTGAGTTTGAGATATATTTGTGACAAATAAGTTTTCTCAATTCACCTGTCATTAGGTAGTGTGGCAAAAGGTTCATTTTAGACCATCAGCTCCTTGTTCCTTGATAACAATAAACAGCATGCAGTATGTTTATCTAATTTTGAACAAGAAATTCTTACTAACGGTAAATTTATAAAAACAATAAGCAACTGTAAGCTGCATGTGACAACCACAAAAGTCATCATTTCAATTTTGAAATTTAAAGCTGAATAAATAAACTTTCCATTGTATGGTGATGTATGGTTTGTTAGGATAGGACAACAATCTGGATGAGACTATCTGAGTGTGCAAAAAAATCTAAATACTTAATATAATCACCTTTAAGGTTGTCCTTGTAAAGTTCTTGTTACTAGCAATGCATAGTACTAATCAAAAATTAAGTTTTGATAGATTTACGGTAGGAAATATCATCATGGATCTTTAATATTGTAATGATTTTTGGCATTAAAGAAAAATTGATCATTTTGACCCATACAATGTACTTTTGGCTATTGCTACAAATATACCCGTGCTACTTTGGTTTTGTGGTCCAGGGTCACATTTAGGTCACAGTTTGGCTCTAGAATACTATAAAAAATTAAAACCTAAGGGTTTTCAATACTATTTCACATCAGAAAAGTCTCTTTGTCATTTACTGTAATACAAAAAATAATGGGACATCTATTATATTGGTATTGGGTATTACTTAGTGAAGCTAAGCTTTCACAAAAATGGTCAATTGAACGCGTGATTTACTGCTGTTGCTCACAAATGCTGCAGCCTTATTACGTTATTGAAGATTCTGTGTCTTTAGATTTATGAATTAATAAGCTCACCATTCTTCCTTTCACGAATAGGAAGCAAGTTGGGGGCGGGCTGAAGAGACAGTTCTTGCAGCTCATTGGTTACGGCATCACTCTGTGGACTGGAGGCAGAGCCTGTGGTATCAGTAGGGGCGGTGACACTGGAACTCGACTCCTCCCCCATAGTTGCCATAGTCAAAAACAGCCCTAAAAGAAAAAGAGAAAACATTATCAAAAGTAATTACATTAGTCATTCATTGTTAACCTACTTTAAGTCAGTATTTAGCAGGCTTGTGTAACTTTAAAGGGAACACACTGTAATTTGTGACAACAGTTTTCCAGCATATGTAAGGACATTTTCCCAGGAAAATGAACAACATTGTGAATATGACCTTTAGTTACATAAAGAAAAGGGGCAGTCTACTCAGAGAGAAATTGCATGTTTGTGTATGTGTGTGTGGTGTATGAGAGTTATATGATCTCACTGCATCAGAAAAAAAAAACAGCGGTAACGCAAACTCTGCTGCAAGCATTTTAAGCAGATGACAAACACTATCACCATGGTAACATGTTATAACACTTCACATACAGAAAGAGAAACACAAGCAGCATCTCTGCAGTGACAGATTGTGAAGGTATCCAACATGCCATCATCGCATCGCTGAATCACAAATTCAGTCAGAGCCACATCTGCTAACGAGATTCACCGTTTCCAACAATCATCTTCGATTTTAGAATGTTTGCAATATCTGGAACATTTGAATGTTTAAAGAAAGATCATTTTAGAATGTCTACAACATCTAGAATGTTTAAAGGGGTCATCGGATGCCCTTTTTCCACAAGTTGATATGATCTGTTAGGGTCTCAATGAGAAGTCTATAACATACTTTGGTTAAAATTTCTCAGTGGTAGTGTAAAACACACCCTTTTTACCTTGTTAAAATCAGCCCTTTTCAGAGCGAGCCATTTTGTTGTATGTTCCTTTAAATGCTCATGAGCTCTGCTCACCCCGCCCCTCTCTTCTGTGGGGTGACGAGCCGTGATGTTTACTTCAGCCGTGAAACTTGCTAACTAGCACAACTTGCTAACTTTGCAAGGATGCATAAAAACCCTTATACTCACTTCTGCTGTAGGTGAAGCTGGATCACGAATGATTCGTGCGAACACAGATGCATTTATGTAAATCGACAGACGCATTTCCTTTCAAAAATGAAAGTAATGTCAATCCTCTGCATCTTCAGCAGCTCAGATGTCGAAATTAAATGACGACTGCTATGTTCATTATTACATCTAACAACTTTTTTGAGTTGACACGATGGCGGACTGTTCTCAGCTTACTCAGCTCATTTAAGACAGTCGTGTCAATCAACTATCGTGGGAGTTTGTGATGTCACACAGACAAGATGCTGAGAATAGCTTGATTTGAAGGGGATATTACTTATAAAGTTTAAAAAAATATGATTTATCATCAAAAAAATATGATTTATCATCATTTTAGGATGGTTGCGTACACACTCTGCCAACTCACATTTACGTTCAAACAACATGTATAAGTGAGCTTTGCATCCGATGACTGATGCAAAAAAGATAACTGTAATATGTATAAATGTTCGGAAAAAAATAAGAGAATTTTAGAATGTCTACAACATCTGGAACATTTTAATGTTCAAAAAATAATTTTAGAGTGTTCGCTACATGTTACATGTTCAAACAAGAGGATTTTAAAATATCTGCTGCAACTACCATTTGAATGTTAATCGGAAAATGAGAATTACAAAATGTCCGAAACAACTAGAACATTTGAAGGAAGAATGTTCTAGTTGCTCATTTTTAGAATGTTTGCAACATTTAGAGTGTTTGAATTTTCCAAATAAAACAGAATTAAAATGAGGATAATTCTACATGTTCACAATATATGAGTGTGTGTTTGTAAGACCCAGGAAGGAAAAGTATTTCGCACAACTCACTTGTTTAGAAGAAATATTATAATCTCATTAAATCACATTCTATTGCAGAGTGTTTCTATGAATATCTCTGAAACTTCTGCTTCCATCAGAACTGATCTCAAGTTTCAAAAATCCCCATTTAGAAAAAAAACATACGTGTCACATCCTATCATCTTGCTTTGAATAACAGGGAAATTGCATAGATAATTCAACTGTTTTACTGAGAAGTTGCAAACATCAACAAAGCTGCAAACTCAACCACAGGAGACATATGAAATAGCTCAGCTCATTTACTTGGTTAAGCCTAATTAATATTTGAGCAATATTTAATGAAGATTTTTCTTAATTTAAGTCTTATTAGGTTAAAAAAAAATAGTGAATTCTATTCATTGGGGCTCTTCATTGAGCTCCTTACGATTTCACTGTGTTATTTGTCCATTTTGTCAAACAGAAAAAAGTCATCCAGATCAAACTCTCCCTTACAACAGACGGTTAGCAGCAGAAAACAAACACTTTGTTGCAGAACAAGAGAACTGGTTTTGATAGAAAAAGTGTCAGGTGTTTTCAGAACTGCATTTCTCTCGACAGGGGATTGAGTACAGAGATAAAAAGACGAGCAGATAACAGCTTAGTCATGTGCAGAGTGAGTCACACAAACACACGCACTTCTCTCTCATCAGGCCATCTGAGCAAAGCAGTGCTGCTGGAATCTATCGCCATGGTGATGAATGATGTCACAATTGGGGAAACATGATTGACAGGCGCATTCTGTTTACATCTCAGTTTCTCAGCACCACAGCCAAATTGCTTTGCAAAGTCATTTATTTTTCCTCTAATTTCTTGTTTTTCTTCCCTTTTGTTTGGCTCATAGAACATTTCTGGGTAGTAATACTAAAAATATGAGTGGGAGTGTTTTGTGGCGAGTAAAATGTGCTGAGAGCGATGGTGAACAGAGGGAAGTGTTGGGAAAAGGGACTGAGAGATTCTCACATGTACTAATGGGGAAAGAATATTAAGTAGCAAAAAGGATATTCGAACACCAAATTAGAATTTTAGAATGATTTCTGAAAGATCACGTGACACTGAAGACTGGAGTAATGGCTGCTATACACTACCAGTCAAAAGTTTTTGAACAGTAAGATTTTTAATGTTTTTAAAGTCTCTTCTGCTCACCAGTCCTGCATTTGTTTGATCCAAAGTACAGCAAAAACAGTCAAATTCTGAAATATTTTTACTATTTAAAATAACCGTTTTCTTTTTGAATATTTTTAAAAATGTAATTTATTCCTGTGATATCAAAGCTGAAATTTTAGCATCTTTACTCCAGTCACATGATGCTTCAGAAATCATTCTAATATTCTAAATTGCTGCTCAAAAAACATTTGTATTAATTATCAAATAAATGCTCTCTCTCTCTCTATATATATACTGCTCTCTCTCTCTCTCTCTCTCTCTCTCTCTTTCGCTATATATATATATATATATATATATATATATGTATATAGCTCTCTCTCTCTCTCTCTCTCTCTCTCTCTATATATATATGGTATTAAAATACGTTAAAACATTCTCTCTGACATCCTAACTGTACTGTTGTACGCTCGCTCACACTAATCACGGATGACGACACAGACTTTGCTATACACTTAGACGAAACGTATATCATTTATTGATCATTATGGGAAACTGATGCTCCAGTGCTGGGAACATATTGCACTTACTGACATCACTAATCGTACATCACTGCTAACTCTAGGCGGACATTACAGTCTTTCCAATACACAGTTTTATTACCTCCCGGATCTTATAAGTCTAATTAAGTAAACACATTTTCATGTTTTGGCTACTTTTTTAGGGTGAGGAATGGAATCAGGATGTGACTCAAACCCAAGCCTCCAGCATAAGCACCACGGCTCAGTGTGTCTTGCATTTTGGCCATTATTTTAACCTGTGGTTTCCCTTAGGTCTTTGAATTGTAAAACTGTGGGCAAGTTTCTTATTTGGGCTTTCGTGGTCAGTCCGTTTGCTTTTATCTAGGTCGGAATGCAAAACATCATTCCCTCTGGGATGAATCGTCTCTCTACAAATGCTCTCTGGCGGTACTATCGGCTTCATCGGTGAGCAGTTGGATGGTTTTTCTGTTTACCAAACTAAACAAGTGAGGCATAGACAAGGCAACGGTTTTAGACTACGCACTTCACCCAAAAGATGAGGTCACTGGGTCAGAATATCATGCCGTGTGCCTGGTGTCTCTGCAAAGTGGCAGCTGGCTAATCCACGCCAGGTGCAGCCAGGCCAACTGCTTGATACTCACCCAAGTGGCACACATTGCCAACTGACTTTCAATCCCACAGTCAACCAGGCTAATACTGTTTTTCCCTGAGATACATCAGAACACAGAAGCAAATTCTGAATGGTGTTTCATATTTACTTTAACAGCTAGGCTATATGGCTACCAAGTTCAAAGTGGACAGGACTTTACACACATGTGATTTTCTTAGCATTTTAACAAAGCATGAAGTGAATGTCTTACAGTTAGAGGATCTTGAGGGATGTTAAAACGGAGCTTCTGAGAAGTGCTGAGAACATCAGGGGTTTGGGAATTGCATATGCAGCAACAAAATAAACACGAGCAGGGAAATACCCAGAGGTGCCTGTGAATTGGTTACCTGATTTATTTCCAGCTTCAAAAAGTCCAACGTAATTCCATGTCAGGTGTGAGGTACCACTAGCTGAAAGAAAGAAAAAGCAAAAAATTAGCTAATAAAAAGACATCTATGAGATCGATTTACATTAGGACATTAATCACACAAGAATGATCAATTTGTATTTTGTTAAAAGTATTTTTATATTTGTTAGAAATATTTAAATGTACTTAATATATTTCAGGAAATATTAAATAAATATTATTATTATTAATTCTTTTATAGAAATATTCAAATACTCCATACATTCCATGCTGTTTTCTTTACAGTTAACTTTTAACTTTTTTTTTTTTTTTTTAACTAGAAAGTGGAAATGACATATAATTTCCTGAACTTTTGCTGGGTAATGATACATACTTGCACAATGCAATATTGACTGCTTCAAAGTTTTCAACATTTTATGAAAATTATGTTTCTAAAACTGTCTAACATATTAATAACATTTTGCAGTTTCCACAAAATCTCATCTACACCAACAGTCAAAAGTTTTTGAACAGTAAGATTTTTAATTTTTTTTTCTGCTCACAAAGCCTGTATTTATTTTATTCAAAGTACAGCAAAAACAGTAAAATTTTGAAATATTTTTACTTTTGAAAATAGTAAATAATAGTTTTCTAGTTATTCCTGTAATCAAAACTAAATCAGCATCATTTTTACATTATTATTATAATTATTACTATTAGCAATATTTAAAACAGCCAAGTACATTTTTTTTCAGGATTCTTTGATGAACAGAAAGATACAAAGATAATAATAAGATAATATGATAATTTTTTGGGGGAAAGAAATTACAGAAATTAACATTTTTGTTTAGCAAGGATGCTTTAAATTGATCAAAAGTGATGATAAAGACATTTACCATGTTATAAAAGATTTATATTTCAGATTAATGCTGCTCTTCTGAATTTTCTATTTATTAAAGAAACCTGAAAAAAAAATCTACTCAGCTGTTTTCAACATAATAATATAATAAATGTTTTCTGAGCAGCAAATCAGATTAGAGAGATTTCTGAAGGATCATGTGACTGGAGTAATGACGCTAAAAATTCAGCTTTGAAACAAGACATAAAAATGCATGTACAAGATCAATGAATCTAAAATTTTCAGCATCAACCAGTGTTATTTTAACATTATTTATATACTATTAATTTATTTATTAATATTTTTATTTATATTTTGTTTTTATATTTTCAGTTTCCACTGTAACTTTTAATTCAAAGTTCTGTTATGTGCTTTTGTCACTTAATTAAGCTTTGTTTTTCATTATATATTTCAATTCAGATTTAATTTTTATTTCGCTTTCAGTTTTAGCACTTCAACCTAAACCTGTTTATTTCATTTAGTTGCCAAGGCATCATTTCTAACTTCAAATTCTTTAAGTTTAAGTTATGTCAGCTGTATTTTAATGACCTAAAGGTTTTTTAAAAACAAGTTCTTAAAGTTTTAGTTAACAGCATCAACATTGGTATCCACAGGCCTAAAATCCTCTCACACTGGGCCTTGCTGAGCCCTGTAGTCTTACTTTTCATAACACGTAGGTTTTTGTTGCACAGAGGAATGTTCTGGGCTCAATAAAAGCTCTATCAACAACATGCCACAGAAACTAATTTTGACTCATCCTTCAGTACCCTCACAGGCAGCACAAAGATACCAGAACAAGACAGAAATCCACACGCTAAAACTATAAACCTAACTAGAAGTTCCTCCACCTAAAACAGTAGTTCCACTACTGAAATGCCAACTTAGAAAACCCACGCAACACATATTTCTATGTGGAAGGACTAAGTGCTTTATCAAAAGTATAACATGCACATTTCGGCTATTGATAAAACTGAACTTGTTTTGAACCAGAAACATTCCTTTGAAACCTGAGCTTCAAGATTAAAAGCACGAAAGCGAGAGTGACTAAAAGAACACAGGCAAAAGAAGCACACAAGGATTGTCGTGTTTTGTAAATTTAAGCTGGTTTATCTCAAGTGTGAGATGAAGCAGAAGTTTGAGTTCCTTTTGTCCCACTTTATTTAGTCACCATGAATCACAAGCTGACCTAGTTTAAATACACACAAGTCATGCTTGTTGATCATAAACCATTGTATTACTGCGTATACGTGAAATTATTGTGTATTAATGTTTCAATCCTGCAGTTAAAATGATGATGTGACAGAAAGAGCGATCAATATGTCTCATGCATCATGCAATACATCAAGCATTTGACTTAAACCACTAATGTTAATGCAAAACAGGTCATTAAACTATTGTTTATAAAGTATAATGCAGTTATATAGTTTACATGCAGCTTTATGACCATCAGCTTCAACCAGATAAAAAGCAGTCTGATGGTAATATGGTACTCTAACACACCTTGGTGTTGTATCTTTACAGTATTCATACACTGTGGTAAAAGTGCAGAAAACATGGTATTATCATGTCCAAAACACTACAGCAATAACAGACCAAAGCAAAATAACACTTAAAAGCCTTACATAACAAGTGATAAGAGCTGTCACAACATGCCAACTCACCTAATGATAGATGTATGCAATAAAACAATAAAGCCACCATGTCATGATGCATGTTACATAACAGTCCCACCTTCACAGCATCAGGACCACAAGCTCCCTCCCATGCCCACTGTGGCCAAGGTGACCCGTATCGCTTATAACGTTACCCTTCAGTCATACGTTTGACAGCCCAAGTAAGATGTCGTTTCACCCAGCAAACATACGGCAGTAACCTGACCAGCAAACTCAGGCCATGTGCTTGCTGCTTCCAACTACACAGTACAACTTCCAGCAAGCTCATAATGCAATATTAAACACCTTTGAAGTATTCGAATAAACGACTGCGCATGCATAGCGGCTGCGCGTCGGACCATGTCTTAAAAATAAAAAGTTTAACAGTTGTCTTACTTTACAGTGCTTGATCCATCCCATCTATTGGTATTCCACTGGTCTGGGCTCCACTAATCGTTTCCGATATCCAGTAAACTTTAACCGGAACCCCGCCTGGTTTTAGGGCTAGTCCAATAGTGGGCGAGTACTGTGAAGAATGGCATTGCGGAAAGGCAATAGGCTCACTCAGATGACTTCCGCGACAGGGGACGTACGAGGTCTAATTATAATAGACGGTGTTGCACGACAACACGCTAAGCCAATCAAATCGCTGCTCTATGTTCGCGGTGGAACAAGTGGACCAATTAGAATGTTCACCGGTTGTGATGGAACGTTCAGCGTTGAAATTCCACAGGAATAGATACATGTGTACAATGGTAATTAGAATTGCTACAAAATTTAAACATTAATTTGATTTAAATTGTTACAATTATATTCATATATAAATGCCTTGTTTTAAAGTGTACAAATATCTCTAAACACACAAAAACGTTTTATTTTTTTATAATATTACTTATTTTGATTGAACTGAACTGAGCTGGACGATGACATCACTGAATAAATAATGAACTGACTTTAACTGAAAACTAGATTTCCATGCATATATGGATTCTCTTCAGTGTATCGACGGTAAAAAATCTAAAGATACAATTGTATTTGCTAAAGAGTTAAAGTTGACTGAAAAGTGAAATTATATACATTGTCATTTGGAATATTGACAATTGTATTTATCTTGTATTTTTGTAAAAGTGTATCTTTTGTGTATATTTATATCTAAAATGTAAATTGTAAACCCGATTTTTGTTTTTGTTTTCTTTTTAAATTGTTTTGTTTAATTATTTTGTTTATTTGGATGTCTTGTTGTAATTGTATATGTTTTGTTGCAGTTTATAATAATAATAAAAAAATAACTGAAAACTAAGAAAAAAACTGAGAACTAAGCGTTTACTGTTGTAGTACACACACTTTTCCCCTATTTAATACTGCAAAGCTGCTTTTACACAATCTGTATTATTTAAAACGCCATATAAATAAAGGTTACTTGACCTAATTTATTATTATTATTATTATTATTATTATTGTTTGTTTGGAGGATTCGGCTTTTTGAGCACTCGAGCAACCCCTTAAGGAAGACAATTTATTGCCTTACAACATTAGAAATAATAATATAAATAACAAATTAATAAACATTTTATAACTGATAATTAATCTACCTTAATCCTCTTAATTAAAGAAAACTTTATTACATCGCTAAGTCATGGAAAATATTATTTCTTACTGACTGAGTTTTGAGTTGAAGTACAACACAAAAAGAGTGATCTTACTGCCTCCTGGAGGCCACTTTATGCAATTGTTTTTTTCTGACCCTATTAAAAAGTAGGTTGTTTTTATTGAAAGCAAAACCATTTTATAGCACATTATCAATGATTAATTATTTTATTGTATACACATACAACTTTTTTTGTGACATCATTTACAAAATCTAAGTAGTCATTCATGAATATTCAAAAGTATTTGTATTTCAAATCCTCTAACTTTATGTTAGCAGAATCATTGACATTCAAACATCCATATTTTACATTCATACATAAGCGTAACTGTGTGCTGACAAACTTACATTCCAGTACAGTGTGAACATCAGTGCTGAGAGACAAATGCTTGTACTATGTACATTTTAGTCTGTACATAAAGCATTTAGATGAGCCTCAGTGTCTTAAATGTTCTGTTTGCAACATTCACAATTCAGACGTGTGGATTCTTGTGAAGTTGAATCATTGACTGGTTATTCCACATCTCCTTATCAAGATAGATGATGAAAAAAAAGTTATTTTTATGTTCAGACTGTAAACTTGTTTCATGTTAAAGGTCTGTGACGGTCTCAGTGGCTCTGTGTGTTGTCAAGTAAAATCAAGTATCACCTACACAGAACCTGAAAAACCAGCCAGGAAGTTGTTTTTGTGTGGTAAACTGTGTCAAGGCAGGAAGGCTGATCTATGATCAGGTTCCATCGTCGCCAGCAATATTTTTACAAAACAGATCTGTTACATTTCATACTATGTAAACCCGTCCAGATCTGTTGGTATTCATACTAAAACTAAATCAAATTTAGAATGAAATGCTCTTTAAAAACATGAAATACTGACCAAGGTATTGACCTATTAAGGGAATTTTGCATTAATCAGTACATTAATTATTTAAGTGGGTTTGATTTCAGTACTATTGCATACATCTCATTTGTGATAATTATTTATAAATAAACTATCAGTCAAAAGTTAGACACACTTACTCTTTAATTTAGTAATAATAATTTTTAATAATTAAAAACTTTATTTATTTCTGAATAATAGTAAAGTCATTAAACTATAAAATAACCAAAATGTAAGTAAGAATTATACAAAAACAAACATAATAAAAGGATCACAAATCAAAAATATATATTTTAACTTCTTTGAAGTAGCCACATTTTATATTCAGTTTACACTTTAAACATTGTAATCTATGAATTAGTGCTATTTCAGTATTACAAGTAATATTCAAGGGTAATTTAGTATTTTGAATTAGCTACTGTTTTAATATTTTCAGCTTATATTCTATAAAATCATATTAGTGCTTATGTAATTCTTAATCCTTTTCTTTTTTCAATTTTAGTACATTTCTGTTCTTACAATGTATTTACTTCAGTTAGTTGCCAAAGCTACATTTCTAATTGTCGTTTACATTTTTTTCTAATATTTATATTTTATTTTTTAGAAGCAAATATTATTTTATTTTTTTGAATGAATGAAAATTATTTATCAATATACAGTAGTCAACATTTGAAGTGGGTCAAAACCTTTCATCAAAGTTGTCCTAAAACCAAAACAATACCCACTCTTGTCTTAGGACAATATTGATGAACTTTTGTGATCCACTTCAAATGTTGACTACTGTATATATGGCCTATATATCAAAATGTTTCAAAGATCACGATAAACACAAACTGAGACAAGTGTGTCTAAACTCTTGACTGGTCCTGTCTATTTCGCCCATTTATGAAAAAATGAAAGAACACACATCAACTGAGCATTTTTCATACTCAGTTTCTATGACATCAGTGAGCTAATTAACATCCTGTGAGAAGTCAGTGGGACGTCATTGTGCGTTTGACCCCCATGACCCTGAACGTGGTGTTGGCGATCTTCTCGTACAGTAAGAACATCAGCGCAGCGGTGAGGACCGTCTGAAGCAGCTTCGCCTCCAGGCCTTTAAACAATCCCAGCACGCCCCACTTCCTGCAGTAAATCAATCAACAAACATCTCAGTTTGAGTGAAGGAGTTCAGGTGTCACCAGACGCCAATGAATCACTTGACAATAACTTGCATGACAGCTACTAAAAACGAACTGCAGAGTTGATATTTGCACTACACAGGCACAATCAGGTCAAGTGAAATGTGTGTGTTATTCTACCTGACTCTATTGATGAGCAGATACATGACAGATCTCAGGCTGTTCAGGAGCTTGGACTGATCTGTGGACTGCCCGTGCTGTCCAAACTGAACACAATTGAAAACAACAGTTAAAACATACAATATTATCATTACACAAACAAAATTAAAGCTTCAGAAAACATGTGCTTCTCTGGTTTTGTCTATCACAATGGTTCTGAACTGATGAATGCAAATGTGAATAAAACAACTCAAGGGTAATTCCATGCAAATGTCAACTTTACCATAAAAAAAATTAAGTTTTTACTATACAGATTTGAACGTTTTTCCACAGTCTGTGCTATTTTCAGGCTTGTCCCATCCCTAACAGTACATATTCCTCATAAACAGACAGATCGAAATTAAAATAAAGTATCAATTATATGTTCTGTGAAGAGCCATCGCTTCTCTATTTGTTGGGTATTATTGCATCTGGTTTGTGCATTTTAATTCACAGCATTATGTATTATGAAAAGTATGTAGTCTCTCAAAAACTGTGGCCTGGATTTACCCTAAACTAACTAAATAACCATGCTATGGAAGCCTGTTTCCGCCACTGAATAAAACATTAAAAAGGAAATTGCGACTTTATATCTCACAGTTCTGAATTTAAAAACAGCCAGTTGCGAGTTATTAAGTCAGAACTGTGAGATATAAACTCGCAATTCCGAGAAAATATCTTTCTGTCTTTTTTCCCCTTTCACAACTGGACTTTATAACTCACAACTGCGAGTTTACATCTCACAAGTCTGACTTAAAAACTCGCAATTCAGTTAGAATTGTAAGATATAAACTCACAAATGTGAGAAATAAGATTTTTGAGTTTATATGCCGTAATTCTGACTTTATATCTCACAATTCAGACTGTATAACTCGCAAATGTGAGTTTGTATCACTAAATTCTGAGAAAAAACGTTATGTAGACTCGCAATTGCGAGAAAGTCGGAATTGTGAGATACAAACAGTTCTAAAAACAAAGACAGATTTGTTTGTATCTCCGGATTCTGACTTTATTTCTCACAATTATAAGTTTGTATTCCATAATTCGCAACTTGCAATTGCGAGTTTATATCACTTAATTTTGAGAAAAAAAGGTTAGAATTGCAAGTTTGTATCATGCAAATTAAGGAAAAAAGTCAGAATTACGATATGTAAACTCGCAATTGCGAGATAAGAAGTCAGAATTGTGAGACACAAACGCAGTTCTGGGAAAAAATGTCAGAATTGTGAATCGTTTATATCACGCAATACTGAGAAAAAACTCAGAATCTATTCAGTGCCAAAAACAGGCTACCATATCATGCATAGTTTCACAAGCGAAAAATCAACTCTTAAAAGGGAGGAAATAACTCTTCTCTGACTTATTTACTGTCGTATGTCCAATCTGTATACTTTCTTTGGTGCAAATTCATCTATAATTTAGCAATGTGACAAATGTTTTTATTACAGTTTTGTTTGAATATATTTAAAATGTAATTTATTCCTGTGATCAAAGCTGAGTTTTCAGCATCCTTACTTTAGTGTCTACTTCAGTGTCACTAGATTCTTCAGGAATCTTTCTAATATGCAGATTTGCTGCTCAAGAAACCTTTCTTATCATTATCAATGTTTAAAACAGTTGTGCTGCTTAATATTTTTGTGGAATCTGTGATACAGATTTTTAAATGAATAGAAAATTCTTGAGCAATTGTTTTTATACCAATGTTGAATTAATTTAATGCATTCTTGCTGAGTATTAATTTCTTTCAAAATACCTTTCTTACTGGCCCCAAACATATGAATGAATATATATAAGTTCCTTTCAAATAAAGTATTAATTTCTTTTAAAATGCCTTTCTTAAAGTCAATTAACATAAACAATATTTTATATAAAATCAGGGTCCTGAAGCAAAACCAGCTGAGAACCAAAAATCGAATACGCACAACATGTATAAATAAAAAGCAAATGTATTCTGGTCTTACCCGTAGAACAGACTGAACCGTCTGTAGTGGGTAGGTTATAGTGGTTGCAATGGCCTTGGCAATGGCTCCAATAAGAAACACCTCCACTGAGTAGAGCTATAAACAATCAGACAGAAATATAGTGAAAAAATTGTGATGTTAAAGGTTAGTTTGCCCAAACAATGAAAATTCTGACTTTATTTACTTGCGCCTGATGTCAGTGGCAGCAAACACAATTCTTGTGTGTCTTGTCAGTTATGAAAATATATAAGCGCAAAGTAAACTTTAAATATACCGTACAATTCTACATTACAGAGACAACATTTACTTTTGTTACTTGGTAAAGAAACTTGGATATGTTGGATAAATTAACACACTGAAAACTTATTCCATACTATTAACACGGAGGAAACTGCAAATTAAAAGTCAAACCGAAAACACTGGTATCTTCTAATTTAAACTTCAATGGACTGTGACATCATGGTTGCCAAGGAGTTACATAATCTTATTGCTATGTCGCTATGGTAACAATGCTCATCTACAGCCACATGTGGGGTCGTTTACTCATACTCGACAGATGCTCGCACACGACTGTGAATCATCATCTGCATGCTTTTATAATATCAGAATGCTGTAGTTTCTGTTTCTCACGCAACAGAGATTGTGAATAGACTCGTCTGTTTATTCATTTATTGTATGCAGAGAAAAGCCTTTTTATAAAAGATAGTTCAAATTTATGCTATTTACTAAACTTTTACTTATAATATGAACTTCAGCTCATTATAAAACCTCAAAAAGCTGTTTTTTGACCAGTCTGCTCTGACCTCTCTGTGGACGCCTCTCATGAGCTGCCTCTTCAAACCCTCGTAGATCATGAACTGCACGGCAGGATTGAGCACCAGCAGCAGCGAGGGAAACGTCCCGTTCCATAACGCGCCCACTCCTTCCTGCTGCATGATCTGTACAAACGCATCTAAAGAGAAACAGACCACCTAATATCATCACTGGACACACATTTTAATTAAAGGGAATGAACTGAAGATCATGTATGACGTCTATTAAAAGTACCAATAATTCCTTTGTAGTGTGTGGGCTGTATGTCTTCATTTCTGAATTTTGCTCCCTGCAGTTTCAGTCTGGTGTTGACTACCCAGAGCGGAGTGGTCATGAGAACGTTCACTACACCTGAAAGTAGACAGAAAAGTTCAGCACATATACACTGCTGTTCAAATGTTTGGGATCAGTAAGATTTTTTATGTTTTTTTTTTCTCCTCATCAAATCTGCATTTATGTGATTAAAAATACAGAAAAAACAGTAATATTGTGAAATATTTTTTGCAATTTAAAATAGTGGTTTTCTATTTTATTATACTTTAAAACTGAATTTATTCCTGTGACACAAAGCTGAATTTTCAGCATCATTACTGCAGTATTCAGTGTCACATGATCCTTCAGAAATCATTTTAATATGCTGAATTATTTGAACTATACAATGATTTATTTAAAATATTTGGTAACAGCATACAGTAATTTTTTTCTTTTTTTTCTTTCTTTGAAAGAATTGAATACTTTTATTCTACAAGGATGTGTTAAACTGATAATAAGTGATAGTAAATACTTTTTATACATGGTTTTAAACATGGTTGGATTTCTATTTTTGTTTTTTGTTTTTTGTTTTTTTTTTCACTTTTCTTCATCAAAGAATTCAGAAAAAAAAATTCTATTTATATTTATTTTATTTTATATTTATACACACACACTCACACACTCACATACATTTTATAATATTATTTTTTTTCTGTATTTTCTTTCTTTTTTTTTTTTTTGATGACATGAGAATGACACTTTGATGAGCATAAGAGACTTCTTAAAAAAAAAAATAAAAAAAAACATTTCCGGCAGTGTATATGAAGATATTTTAAAGAATGTAGGTAACCGAACGGTTGCTGGTAGCCACTGACTTCCATAGTATGGAACAATACTATGGAGGTCAGTGGGGACCAGCAACTATTTGGTTACCAGCATCCTTTAAAATATTATTTTTATGTGTTTAACAGACTAAAAAAGAAAAATCAAACAGTTTTGGAACAACTTCAAGGCATGTAAGTGATAACATGTAATCATGTTTTTTATTATTGTTAATGCTGAAAAAATGTTGAAAAAGTGTTTGCTCTTAATAATTTTGTATAAATCATGATAGATGTTTTAAGGATTCACTTTTGATCAATTGAATGCCTCATTGCTATATAAATATATGATTTTTATTTTTTTTTATTTTACTTAAACCAAATTGAATGGTAGCATATAGTGATTTTTACAAAAAATAAAGGCTTCTGTATAAATAAGCAGCAAAAACTGTTTTTTCAAAGCTCGAAAAGAAGGTAACTCAAAATGGAAAGAAGAAACTATGTAATAAAAAGGGAAACTGTGCTTTCCCACAAGTGTATGGGTAGCACAAACAACACATTCGTACAACATTTCTGTTTAAAAACTGGTTGCACAAAATATGTACGACAGAAACTATTAAAATAAGCAAACCTGCAGCAATGCCGATTATGAGGTCTCGCCCTGGTGTTGACCTCTGACCTTGCAGCCAGGTGGCCTTCAGACTATGAAAACAATAGAAGTAGACGAAGTTTGAACAACAGAGGCTGCAGATCACTGGAAACCAGCCTCTATATGGAGCTAACCTGGAGAGAGAATTACAAAAAAGATAATGCTTCCAACCTGAAATAAGAAAGATAATGACACAACACAAAGTGAGCATGTGAAATAACTTACAGACCCTCCTCCTTGATGATCTCTGACAGAATGGCTGGAGTAGATTTGGCTTTCCGCTTGTCATCAACTGCACAGAAACAGAAAGAAATGCGGTCACATATTTTAAAACATTAACAAAAGAAACCTCAGCAGAAAAATAAACTCATGTGTTTCGCTTTTTACCTTGCAGCCTGAGCCGGGCAGTGTCAAGAGGAAAAAAAACAGTCATTGCTGTTACACTGCCCTACAAACAAACAAATCACTTTAAATAAACAGATTTTAATAGACATTGCTTGATATTTCAGACACTGCTCTATTACTTAAAGTTATTAGTACATTCATATTAAATTAAAAAATATTAAATTAAAAATATTATCTCGCATATTACTATATAAAATACTACTGTATATCTTAATAATAATAATAATAATAATAATAATAATTGTAACATGCTGACTTTAAAGGTAGAAATTAGTAAGCCACATTTTATTTAATTTTTTTCGTAATTTGTTTCAAATTATGTCATCCAACAGGTAGACTTAAGAAAAGCTGATGAATGGGCGTACATGTGTCATCTTGCAAAAGCCGTAAACGTTAAATCATGTAAAAACCCAACAGAGGTGATGATGAAAAGCTGTGTTTTTTACCATCGCACCGGCGACTGCGTGCACAAGACTCTCGTATGAAAAAACATCCAGGAGTTTCAGATCTTTAGAGCCCATCCTCGAACACTCTAAAAGTCTAGCAAAGTGACTTTCTTTTTATTGTATTAATATTATTTCTGAGTTTAGATTTGTGAAGCTCCTGAGAAGAGATTTCCCTGTCAACGTCCACTTCCGGGTCCGATTTAGCCAATGAAAATATTTGTAGAAATTTCCTCGACGATGATTGGACAAAAGTTGCACTTGACCTCGCGTTCTGCAGCCAATCAGAAACGCAAACCGCACCTACAGCTTTGAATAAAAGGGAACTGTAAGCGAAAATGTATTGTTTATTTACGCTGAATGGACACTTAATAGGGGAAATATGACTGTCTCTGATATGAATAAACGGGTTTCTCTTTCTAATCGTCATAAAACAGACATGCGTTATCAAATTCAGTTTATGCACTCAAACAGAAAACAGTAACTCTCCTGTACCATCTGAGGGAGAAAAAATAAAATACGCAATTATTATAACAACAATAAATAAAAGCAAGATGAAACCAAGAAATTGTTTATTATAAGTCCTATCTATCTGTCTGTCTATCTATCTATCTATCGTTCTATTGTTCTATCTATCTGTCTGTCTGTCTGTCTGTCTATCTATCTATCTATCTATCAAATGCCATATCTCAGACTACAGTGAAATGAAGTATCTTGACTGGTTCACAGCATTATTTCCTGGTGTGTGTTCAAATACTGTCAGCTGAATCTACTCTGTGACTCAGTTTGAAAACTAACCCCCACTTTCAAGGCTGGAGGGGTGTTTTTCATTAGAACAGAATGGGACAAACACTCTCTATATACTTGACTAACATGTTGAACTAGTCCTAGTGAAATCCTTGTAGAGTGAAGTGATCACATCTTTCAACGAGACCAGCCCTCTACCTGAAGTCGATACTGTGTGGATTATATTACACATACCTTCAAGAGAAAAATTCTTCACTGCACACATGAAACCAGCACATTTCCTAGAGACTGTTCACATGCTATGTGTCAGAACTGATCGGTGCATCTACGTATTATAAATGAGCAAGTATAAGACTCTAAACTTCATCAACTGTGGTAAGTAATTTTCTTTTCTCCTTGATGATGCTTTTCAAACTTTTCATAAAAAGTTAGTGAGGTTTATGATTAAAATGAGATTGGTGTAAAAATATTTTTACTGGAAAACAAGACAGAAACACTTAGAAAATTATATTCTGCAGTGTGATGTTTGAAATTCTCTTCATTTAAATCAGTAAATAATGACTCTTCATGATAAGATGGACAGTATAAAGGCAGATGAAGAGATAGATGACTCTGAAGAAGATGAGAATGATTCTGCATTGGATTCATCAACCAGCTGTGAGTCACAATGAATTACACAAATTAATCTGTTTACAACTCAAAAAGCCAAATTTACTATTCTATACAACTGTAGATGATCAAATAAGGAAGAACAATGTCTTTTTAATTACATAATATTTTGGAGATTATACAGCAAATAGACTGTAAATCTAAAATCATGTCTTATTTGGACTCAAGCAGTAACTTTATTCACAGATGCAACACATCTGTTGTATGAAAATTTGCCGAACATAGAGGAAACTGGATCAACAAATGAACACGGTGAGATATTTTATGGCATCCACATTTTTCTTACAAAAAAAAATCTAACCTTTTTTTTAACTCTTGTGCTGTGCTGAAAATCCTGTGACTAATTTGGTGTTTCAGTTAAAAAATTACTGGCCTTTTAAAAATTGCTTGTAAATCTCTCATTATGCTATACTGTCAGCAATTCAGTTCAGTGAATTCAGATTAAATGTTGTAAATTTGTTTTCTGTCAATTAGCAGGTTTATATTTATTTATTTATTTTTTAGAAATTATTGGTCATATGCCTCATTGCTCTGAGCTTATGCACCTCAGATTTTGAGTGGAGAGAGAGAGAAAAAAACATTTTTTTGTGAATAATTTTGGCAATGTTCACTCAAAAACTTGTGCATAAGGTCCTAAGGTCATTGAGGCTTCCAAAAAACAACAACAACAACAACAAAAAACCTGTGCTAACTGGAAAAAGTCAACCAAAAAAATTGAATCCAAGATATAGAAATAAAAATAAAATATATTAAAATATTATAAAATAATATATAATAATATAATTAGAGATTTACAAAAAAGGTCAGTTATTGGATTTAATTGTTGGATTACTTGTTTGTTAAATATGTAGTTTAACATTCGTCATGAAGGATGGCTTTAGCTTTTTATCAAGCCTAATAAGCATTTGTTATAGAGGGTTTGCACTTGCACAGCTGAGGTCAAAAGTTTGCATCCCCCTTTCAGAATCTGCGAAATGTTGATTATTTATTTCATATTATTGTTGTTACCTGAATGATCCACAGCTGTTTTGTTGTTGTTGTTTAGTGATAGTTGTTTATGAGTCCCTTGTTTGTCCTGAACAGTTAAACTACCTGCTGTTCTTTAGAAAAATCCTTCAGGTCCCACAAGTTCTCTGGTTTTTCAGCATTTTTGTGTATTTGAACCCTTTTCAGCAATGACCGTAGGATTTTGAGATCCATCTTTTCACACTGAGGACAACTGAGGGACTCATGTGCAACTATTACAGAAGGTTCAAACACTCTCTGATGCTTCAGAAGGAAACACGATGCATTAAGAGCCGGAGGATAAAAATTTCTGAAAAGAATGGAGATGTGTACATTTTTCTTATTTTGCCTAAATATCATATTTCTTTCATTTAGTACTGCCCTTCAGAGGCTACAGAGGATACTTACATGTTACAACATAAGAAAAAATAAGTTAACTTTACCTTGATCTTCAAATTCAAAAAGTTTTCACCTCCCACCTCCCTCTTACTGCATGTTTTTTCCTTCGGAAGCATCAGTGAGCGTTTGAACCTTCTGTAATAGTTGCATATGCGTCCCTCAGTTGTCCTCAGTGTGAAAAGATGGATCTCAAAATCATACAGTCATTGTTGGAAAGGGTTCAAATACACAAAAATGCTGAAAAACCAAAGAATTTATGAGACCTGAATTATTTTTTCCTGAAGAACAGTGTGCAGTTTAACTGTTCAGGACAAACAAGGGACTCATTAACAACATAATCTCTTGTGGACTATGTGTAAACATCTTTTATGTGAAATATCTTATTCAGGTCAGTACTAAATAAACAATAACATGCATTTTGTATGACCCCTCTTATTTTGGTAAAATAATTAACATTTTGGAGACTCTGAAAGAGGGATGTAAACTTGTGACCTCAACTGTACATCACGATTTGGTCAGTTACCTGGATGTGTGACCAGAATGTTGTTCTGCTAATTTATGCTGTCTAAACCACAAAAAAAAAAAAAAAAAAAAAAAAAAAAAAAAACAAATGTGTGGAAGTTGCTAAATCATATAGAGAAGGAATTAGAAAGCAGGAAAGGGCGCAATATTTTGACAAACTAAAGTTAATGTGTGGTAATGATTTGTACAAGCAGATCACATACGATTAGGAAACATCACAAAGTGCCATCCTGATACTTACATTTTAATTACAATTTTCAAGTTATTAAAACGACCATGAACTGACTATGAGGAATAAAACAGTTACATTAAACTTATTTTTTTGATTAAAACTTTGATATTTCATAACTGTGGCAGATGAATTACGCATCATGTTGCTGGGGGCAAGAGGGTCCGGAAAAAGCTCCACCGGAAACACCATCCTTAGGTGCAGCGCTTTTAAATCTGACATGCAGCTGAGCAGAATCACACAGTTCTGTGAAAAAGCATCTGGAGACATCAACGGCCGACCCGTGGCCATAATCGACACACCGGGACTTAACAGGATCGGCCGTACGGAGAGAGAAGTGACCCGAGAGATCCTAAAGTCCATCTCTCTGTATACTCCAGGACCACATGTGTTTCTGCTGGTTATGCCTGTCGGGAACTTAACTAATGACGACAAAAGTATGCATAAACTCATTGAGAGCATGTTTGGGGAGAGTATCTGGAAGTACACCATCATTGTGTTCACTCATGGAGATCGTCTGGAGGGAAAGGCGGCGAATGACGTTATCGCATGCTCGGATAAGGAGCTCCGCAATTTTATCCATAAGTGCAGCGGTGGGTTTCTGTTCTTCAATAACAAGGACACTACAAACTACGAGCCTGTGACAGAACTCTTGAAGAAAGTCGAGACCCTCGTAGCCATTAATGGAAAGAGCTGCTACGCGTTGTCTTTTTACCCGGCCTCAGAGAGGAAGATCAAGAAGAAAATGGAGAAGATTTTAGAGAAGAGAAAAGAAAACATTGCACAGAAGGAGAGAGAGCTGGTGATATACTGTAAAACTGAGCAGGAGGTAGAGAGAAAAAAGCGGGAACTGTGGAGAATGGAAGAAAATTATGCAAGAAAAAAGGCTGAGAATCCAGCCTTCAGTCTAGCCAAACGACACTCATCAGACCGAAAGTCTTCCACCTAGAAACACTAGATAGTATTTGACAAAACTTGTGTGATACATATTTGGACTATGCTACTAAAGCCTGGTGTATGACTGATGTATGACTGAGTAAAATTATTATTTAAATGTTGGTTAATGTATGAAAATATGTGCCAAAACATCAACCCAATGACTATGAGACTTTGCTTAGGAATAATTTTTGAAATCGATATGCCTAATATCATATCGTTTACTTTAAAACTTCTTTCCCACAAATTCTATCATTCTATCATCAATTAAGTCTAATCAGTTTTGTTCATTCAAATTAAATCACTATAATGTCTGAAAAAATGCTGAATCCGAGTAGAAATACCTCTGAAAGAAAAGAAACTTTTACATTTGAAAATTGAATTCAGGAAAATACTGTGGAAGGAGCCAAAAACTGCTGGATTTTAAGACTTGCTCTCTGCAAATATGGCTCAAAACATGTCCTTTTAAAAACAGGGATCTTGAGTAAAATTATGGAGTTTTTAAATATTCACACAACATGTTTTATATGATTGTGAGAAGTAAATTTACCCAGCAGTTTAGAAAAACTCATATAAATTTAAAGGACACTATTATACTGCTATAATGTTCCAGTGTAATAAATCTGTATTAAATGTCATGAATGTAAACTGAAAGCTTCTTCTAATTCCAGGTAGGTATTTTTTCAAACGTGTTTTTTTTCCATTTCCTTTTTACCGATTGACCTGGGGAAAAATAAAACGTGATTATAAACAACTGAAGGAAAAATGAGTCACATATGTGACTCACAAATGAGTCTACATTCTCTATGATATTTAAAACAACAGTGGATACAGAGTGTTAAAGGATTAGTTCACTTTAGGAATAAAATTAAAATTCCTGGTAATTTACTGACCCCTGTGTCATCAAAGATGTTGATGTCTTTCTTTCTTTAGTCGAAAAGAAATTTTCTGAGGAAAATATTCTGGGATTTTTCTCCATATAGTGGACTTCAATGGGGATCAATCGGTTGAAGATCCAATTTGCATTTTCAGTGCAGCTTCAAAGGGCTCTACACGTTCCCAGCTGAGGAATAAGGGTCTTATCTAGCGAAACGTGATCCATCATTAAAAAAAAAAAAAAAATTTTAAACACAAATGCTGGCCAGATTCCAATGACTATGAAACAACTATGGTGTCTCATTTACTTCTGTCTGACATTTTCTATATTCTTTTGAGGTGGATGTTTACATGCCAGAGTACTTGAGCAACACAGTTGTTTGACTACATGCTCTGGTTATTTTCACATCATAAGGCTTTTCCTGTCTCACCACTGCCCTCCGCTGGTTGACAGGAATATACTGAACTGCAAAAAAGTATCTACTGTAAAGTACTGTACTATTCAGAGGGTCAGGGAAAAGACACAAATGTGCTGAAAGAAGCATTCAGCAGTTTACCAATCCCTTATTCATACAAAAAGTAACTTGCAGTCTTACATTTTATTCGCTTAATGGCAATGTTGAGAGGTGACAAACAGACTTATTACACACACACATACACACACGTTTGTTTTTGTGAATTGTGGGGACTTTCCATAGACTTCTATAGTTTTTATACTGACCAAACGATATTGTCTATCCCCTAACCCAACCCTAACCCTAAACCTACCCCTTACAGAAAACATGTTTGCATTGTTACATTTTCAGATAAACATCATTTACTATTTTTAATCATTTTTTTTTTTACATTGTGGGGTCCCCAGGCTGATTTTGTCCCCACCATGTCAAAAAATTCAGGTTTTACTATCCTTGTGGGGACATTTGGTCCCCACAATGTAGCAAGAACAAGTACACACACACACACACACGTTCCACTGTCTGTCTGAATACTGGATTCTGATTCTGTGGGATGCTTATAGTGATATTTATGCTGTAGTTAGCATTATTAAATATTATATACATGCATAGCTCTGAGTTGAATTCGAATGAAAAACACATTTTGAAAATAGCAACAGATGGCAATCAGAGCTAACACCGTTTGATGGGGTTTTTTTGTTCTTGACTTGTAAGCTCACAGGTGTTATCTCAGTATGCACTTCCTGAAAACAAGTCACAGATCACATCCTGACATACCAGATGATGAAATAACACAGTCATATAAAAACCTACAAACAGGAGTGTTTGGCATTCAATTTGTTATGTGAATATTTAAAAACTTCAACATTTTTTACTCCATAACCATATTTCCATAAGCAAGAAACATTTTGAATTAAACTGACAGTTATGTAATTTCTTCACATATGTGCGTGTATATATATATAAACATATATATATATATATATATATATATACACTACCGTTCGAAAGTTTGGGGTCAGTAAGACTTGTAATAGTCTTTAAAGTAGTCTCTTATGCTCATCAAGGCTGCATTTATTTGATTTTTAAAAAAAACAAAAAAAAAAAAAACAGTAATATTGCAAAATGTTTTTACAATATAAAATAATGTTTTTTATTTTAACATACTTTAAAATAGAATTTATTCCTGTGATGAAAAGCTGAATTTTTATCAGCTGTTACTCCAGTCTTAAGTGTCACATGATCCTTCAGAAATCATTCTAATATGCGGATTTATTATTAGAATGATCAATGTTGGATAATATCAACAGTTGTGCTACCAAATATTTTTTGGAACCTGTAATTTTTTTTTCAGGATTCTTTCATGAATAACAAGTTTAAAAAGTACAGTGTTTACTCAAAATATAAATATTTTATAACAATGTAAATTATTTATTATTAACTTTTAATAAACTTTTAATTATTAACTTAATACATCCTTGGTGAATAAAAGTATTAATTTCTTAAAAAAAAAAAAGAAACAATAAAAATGTACTGACCCCAAACTTTTGAACGGTAGTGTATATATATATATGACAGATAACAGCGGAGGTGTCTGGATGAACAACAAACATACTCTATAAGCAACCCTTCCATTTAACTCAACATTGTGTTGTCATGCTTGAAACTACTGAAATTGTTTGCGTATCTGAAAGACGTTTAGTCCTTTTTCTTATCATCTAAATGTCTGTTAGACAGATAGGAGACTTTTCATTGGGCTTGTGCAACCCTTAAAACACTGGTTAAACAGGATTCTCAGTCATTCATAGTGGTGAAGGAAGTCAGATTCAAGACTCTATACTCTGTCTGTGGATCCATCATAAACATCAGCTCTGACCACTGTGAGTATCTTCTTTAATACATCTTTAATCTGTCATAGAATGTTTATATATTTATATTTGTAGCAATAGCCAACAATACATTTTATGGGTCAAAATGATCTATTTTGCCAAAAATCATTACGCTATTAAGTACAGATCATGTTCCATGAAGATATTTTGTAAATGTCCTACCGTAAATATATTTAAACTTAATTTTAGATTAGTAATATGCATTGCTAAGAACTTAATTTGGACTTTTAAGGCGATTACCTTTTATGGCGATTTTCTTAATATTTTGATTAAAACATACATAAATGGAAAGTTTCATTATTCAGCTTTCAGATGATGTATACATCTCAATTTCACAAAAATTAGGTTTTGTGGTTCTGAGTCAAATATACTGTATATAGCCCTGTACATAAATAATATATATGTATGATTAAATAAGCAGTTTAGTCTCAAATATTGAGGTCAAGTATTTAATTCCTTAGGTTGTTTTCTATAAAACAGAGCAATGGCTTCAGAGGTTAAGCTGTGGGACAGTCTGAAGGCTGAAATAGAGAAAGAAACTTTCGAACTGGACTCGACACTGGGCTGTGAGTCACTGATTAATTAAAACAAGTCTAAATCAATTTATTCAAATCTAATCAATAAGGTAAAATGAGGTAAAATTCACTGTGTTCAATATCTTCCATAGCTGAGATTGATGAACTATATGAAAATGTAAGAACAAATTCAGTATCACCAACTATGCACGGTAAGCTAAATAAATTGTAAGATTTATATTAATTAAATGTATTATTATTTTTATTCTCCTTATTAGCAGTAGTAAATCAATTGATTATCTGGATTTATCTGGTTTAGATGTTCAAGACTTTAAGGTGAATTCAAAATCACCCTCCTTAAATGGTAAGTGTGATATTAATTACCACTGTCATTAAATATAAATGAATCAATGTACTAGGCAGGTTCAGCACATCTACTGTCTCCTAGTGCTTGAATTGTTTAAGCCTACAGACAATGGCCAATGCACATGAAATCACTCCAGTCTGAGCTGTAAATGTGAAACACAAAATGCCAAGAGAGCAGAGACAAGATAAAGAACCAAACTCATCAGATCAGAATACCAGGAATGCTCAGAATTGATACTAACAGGGTTTTGCAAAGTCATCTGTGCTTTCCAAAATAGTTTTTGGGCATAACAACTGCATTTTAGGCATAAGAACATTCCTGACACAACAAAACTCTTTTGAAGCAAATCCATTACATTAGAGAGTTTTTCCTGTTGAAAAAAACCCCCACATGTGCTGGTTAGGTAGGTTTTAAAGCATGAATGCTGGTGATGAGCTGGTTTAAACTGTTCCTTAGCTGGTCATGTGCTGATCCTAAGCTGGTTCCACTACATGACCAACTTAAACCAGATCATGACCAGCTAAGGACCTAACCAGCATATGCTGTTTTTTTTTAACAGCGTTGTGTATTTTAATGCTTATTAGTACGATATATTAAGTCATTATCTTACATTAACATCTGTAGTGAATGGTCAATTTTGGTTAGGATGCTCCCTTACAAGGCAGCTGTCTATGTAGAAAGCAGAGAGTAAAATCTTGAATACTGAATTTGATCAAGTGCTTACCTCTCAACCCGTAAATTATGCAGTTTCCAGTCCTTTAAGTTTCGTGGACTTTGACCTTTAGATTCAGTGTTTCACATGAGCTATTTAAAACAAGTAAAATTATACATTTGGTTCCCGAGATAGTGTTTGACATGGAATGAAATCAGTAGGAAACTAGTGTGAACTACACAAGCGTAAACAATGAGGATTCAGTCAGTATTCTGGAGAATGTAACCTCTAGTGGTGGGAAGGTGGTATAACTGTCAGTCACATAAATCGCATCATATCCTCCTCATTAAATCATATGATATAAGCTCATGTAGTTCCAAACCTGTATCCCATTGACTTCCATAGTGTGGGCAAAAATACGGAACACAAAACTTAGAATGTTCCCAATATTCTTTAAAACATATTTTTGTTTACACATACACAGCCTACAGGTTTGATCCGTTTAAATGTCATTCCAACCTGTCCCTGATAGCACATGTACATCACGGAGATGTCTATTTGACGTCTGCATTTACATCTGCAAGACATACAGTACTGTGCAAAAGTCTTAGGCCACTAGTATTTTCATCAGCTATGAAATGGTTTAAAGTCAGTTAAAGTTGGTCTTTTGCTGTAGTGTGTCAGTAGGAAATTTCCAAACATTAATTTTGCCATTAATCGTAATAATCCAGTGAGATTTTTGTTTGCACAAGGAGTCTGACAACAGCGAGTGCTCTGCACAGAGATCGGATCTCACCATCATCCAGTCTGTCTGGAATGACATGAAGAAACAGAACAAACTCAGACAGACTAAATCCAGAAGAACTGTGACAAAGTCTCCAGGATGTTTCAAGAAACCTACCTGCAAAGCTGCAGCACTGTTAAAAGTTTTAAATGCTGTAAAATGAGGATGCTGTCATAAACACATTTTCTTTATCAATTACCTTCTATTAACTAAATGAAATCAACATTTGGTGCAATCATTCTTTGCGTTTACAGCAGCTTTTGCCCTAGGTGCACTTGCGCAACATTTTTCAGGTAGCTTTGCAGGTAGGTCTCTTGAAACATCTTGGAGACGTTGCCAGAGTTCTTCTGGATTTACTCTGTTTCAGTTTGTTCTGTGTCTTCATGTCATTGCAGAGACAGACTGGATGATGATGAGATTAGATCAGTGTGGAGCACTGGTTGTTGTCTGACTCCTTGTGCAAACAAAAATCTCACTAGATTATTACAATAATTAATTAACATTAATTATTAATGGCAAACAGAATGTTTGAAAGTGTAAACCGATATTTTTTACTGACACACTACAGCAAAATATAGAAATAACTTACTTTAAACCATTTTTAGCTGGTGAAAATACTAGTGGCCTAAAACTTTTGCACAGTACTGTATTTTTTAGAGTGTTCGTCGCGCCGCGCCGCAACAGCTAAAGTCTGTCTATACAGTATATACACTGGACGCGACAAAACGACCGTTGCAAATCATTTGAACTTTGTATGAGCACGTCATAAATAGAACGCGGCAGCAGTTTACTGTCCTACATACAGTGTAGACAGCAACATTGATTACAGCGGGTTCTACTGTATTTTGTCGCGCCTTTTTTACTTGGTACCAAGTTTAAAATGTCAACATAACGTTTATGTGCATGATTTTTTTTCTAGCTGAGACTGAGGCAGAGGAACTGCGCATTATGTTACTGGGTGCTAGAGGGTCTGGAAAAAGCTCATCTGGAAATACCATCCTCAGATGCAATGTCTTCACCACGGACATGCAGCTGAGCAGAGTCACACAGATTTGTGAAAAAGCGTCTGGAAACATCAACGGGCGTCCCGTAGCCATAATCGACACGCCGGGACTGAATAAGATCAATCGAATGGAGAAGGAAGTCATCAGGGAGATCATGAAATCCGTCTCGCTCTATAAACCGGGACCACACGTGTTTCTGCTGGTTCAGCCGGTGGGAAACTTAACCAATGAGGACAAGAACATGCAGAAATTAATCCAGAACATGTTTGGAAAGAACGTTTGGAATTACACGATTGTTCTGTTCACACACGGAGACCGACTAGAGGGGAAAACGCCAAATGATGTGATTGCCAGCTCTGATAAAGATCTTAGAGACTTTATCCGCACATGCAGTGGTGGATATGTGTTCTTCAATAACAAGAACATGGGAAACTTTGAGCAAGTGACCAAACTTCTGGAGAAGATCGATACCTTGGTGGCCATCAATGGCAGAAGCTGCTACACGACTTCGTTTTACCCGAACTCAGAGAGAAAGATACGTGAAAAACAAGAGAAGATTCTGGAAGAGAGACAAGAAGAGATAGCACGAAAGGAGAGAGAGCTGGAGGAGAATTATGAAGATAAAGACGAGTTAGAGAGGAAAAAGCGTGAGCTCTGGAGAGAAGAAGAGGAAGATGCACGGAGACTAGCTGAGAATCCACCAAGACGCAAAACTCTGACAAATCTCGCCAGAGCCCCCTCACATGTAACAAGATCACAGAACCTTTTTTAATCATTTTATGAGCTGTTTGGGTACTTTCTAATGAATAATGGAGATGTAATATTTCCTGTATGTGATGCTCTGTATATACACATTTTGTATTGTTCAGGTTTTACTTTGTGGCTGTTTATTGTTGTTGTGCTGTTTTACTTGAATACCTCATTAGCTATTATTTCTTGTCACTAAATAACCTGCTGTGTATAAAATGTGAACATTTAACTTACCACAGAAGTATACTTAAACTGAAAATCCCACATTGTTCCCATGATACACTTATGGAAATTTCTTAATTATAAACAGTTAAACTGTCATTCATCTTTGATGCCATAAAAACAGAAATATTGCTGTAATCTCTGTGCTGCAATTCTTACTGATTTTCTTTACTCTTACTGATTTATGATTTACTGCTGTCCTCTACTGGTAATGACTGGTTATGACAGTGATCTTTAGACTATAACGGACCATTTCTTTGCTTTGTAATGGACAAAAAGTAAGAAAAAAATTATTCAACAAGATGATGTACAGTTAGCCAGTTATTTATACAAAAACAATTTGTAAGATAAACCTTCATACCTTCAAATTGTTTTTGTCCTGTAAATAATTTACTCTACAAAAGATTATTTACCATAAGAACAATCTTTATTACAATTGCTGAAGTAAACAGTGCAGTATACAGTCATTTCATTGCAATACTAATATTGTGTGGAACTTTTTAAAATTAACTGAAAAGGAAAAAAAAAAAAACATTAAAATACCAATCAAAAACCCTTGAACATCAAAGTCAACTAATGGTATATATAATAATTTCTGTATAAAGGAATTAAAAATCTTACAAAATTGTAATTATAATGAAATCTCTTTATTTTAATCTCTATTTTAATCTCTTTTAAGGCTTGTAAGTGGTGAGAAAAATAAAACCTATTGGTAATAAGCTCCAAGCTTTACAGGACACTTTTTTCCCTCTTTGAGTTTATTGAAAAACTTAAGGCAATGCTTAAATTTACAGGTATTTCTCCAAACTCTCCATAGCTTGCTCTTTTGTGTAGGATCTCCATTCGTTTGGAATCGTACCACAGCCACTGAAGGTTTTGTTATAATACTTCTCCAAATCAGCCTGGAATCGACACACAAACCACTTCCAGTATGGCAGCTCTGAGAGATCAGGCGTGATGGACCATTTCTCAAACTCTGGGCCTGCTGTTCTGTACTCTTTCCATAAAACTTTCACATCTGATGTGCAATCTGGGTAAAAACGCTTGACTGTCACTTGCCACTGAAGATGTGCAGAAGTCCAAGCAAAGATTAGTTGTACCTCTGTAAATCATTCCATTCATCCCACAGTTACGATGGAAGGGAGCAATATGATCTCCAGGATGGTCCTCCATTGTGTTAACACAGACAACATTACAGAAGGGGCATTGAACCCAGCAGCAGTGGCAGAAATGTTCAATCAAAATCTCATCTGGTGGTTCCCTGAACATTTTTATTTCAATATCAGAGAGTTTTGTTAAACATTTGTTCAGTTCTTCTGTGATGGGGCTAAGTTTTCTTTTCACAACCTCTTCCAGAAGTTCAAAGTCAGTGATGTCCTGACAGCAGCTGCCAGTGAGATGTTCTTTATTGTATTCAAGATCATCTTTCAGACAGTCTGAGAAAATCTCCAGCCACATATTTGCATCTTCATCTTTTCTCAAGACTTCAGCTGTTGCCCTTTTAGCAGCTGTGATGACACATTGCTCCTTGTGTCTAATATTTTCTTTAATCATTGAAAGAGCTGATGAGTTACCCTCTGTTATGTATGCTTTCACTTCACATTGAATGAAATTTTCAAAGTGGTCCTTGGGATCATCAATGTACTTCAATAAATTTTTGAAAGTCCTCCTCCTCTGCTAGTGCTTTCAGAATGTGTTTCTCCAGGTTTGACCTGTTGCCTTTGAAAGCTGGAATGTTTGTCCTCATCTCACCTGCTAGATCATTTGCAGTCTTGTTGTAGACACTCTGGAGAATGGGGTTTTTCAGCTCACTACAAATCAAGGCTCCAAATACTGCAGCAGATTCTGCACCTTCACAGAATCCTTTGAAGACCCTGTAGTATTCTGGTTTCTTCTTCTCTAAATAAATCACAGGATCATTAGCCTTTCTAAAAACCTGATGGAGTTCTGCAAACCTCATACCCGCCTCTTTGCACATATAAAGTGTCAAATCAAGAATGAACTCTTTCTTGAACTCATATTTTATGTACATGCACTTGTGCCCTCCAAGATTAATTTTTACAAGTTGTACAATTTCTTGAATATAACTTTTGTTATAACCAGTTTTTGAAACTGATTTTGACTTCACCTGGTTCTCAGTTTGACGCCAGACATTGTGCATTAGTTGTTTTATTAAGTCTTGTTCTTCTGGTGGTAACAGTGGTGTGGAATTAATGGAACTTCTGTTTAATTTGTTGATGGGATTTACATATGAAGTGAAATCAGACACATGAACAATGTTTTCAAATTTATTTAATCTGTCACGCACAAGTGCTTTTTCATGAATTTCATATAGGATTGTAATTATGTCATGTGCTATATTGATTTCTTTAAGAGGTGGAACATCTCCTGTCAGCTCAGAGACCCACTTTTCCCAAACTGAATCAAACAGTGTTCTCAACTCATTCTCATCAAGAGCCTTGTCTTTAAGACTGAAAGCAAGCTCTTTGCTTTTCTCTAGGAGTCTTCTTTCATGCAGTGTTTTTCTCTCCATCCAGTTTGGTGAGAGCTTCCTTTTGGCAGATGATGTTCTCAAATTTAGTTTTTGTGTCTCTTACAAGCTCCCAGTAAAGGTGCTTGATTTTCTCATGAAATTTTGAGTTTCCACTGAATTAGCATCTCTTTTTCTTTATGTTCTTCAAAATAATGGTTCATGGAGCTTTTCACCTTTTCAAAGGTCTTTGCCATCTCCTCTTCCAGTTCTCTACTCTCAACTTTATGTAGTTGCCTGTTGTTGATTCTGTTGTGCAGTTTATCTTCAATCTCCAACATGGCACTTCTGAGACTCCAGGTCCACTTTGCGTACTCCTCTTCCAATTTCCTGTATGTTACAATTTCCAAAGTATTTTTGAAGCTGAAAACAAAGTTTTCATTCAGAAGAGCATTCCAGAGGTCTTCAATACGATCTCTGAATTGTGCCAGTGTGACACCCTTACTTTTTGAGGCATGAGAGAGAATAGTGCTCTTAAGCTCCTGCACATTTTCACTGTAACATGGATTGGGTGGTGCCATGGGTGGGCTGCCTTCCCAGAGCTGGGCAAAGTACCTCACATCAGTCTTTATATCAAATTTAATGACATCACTGAAACATTCTGCATCACAGATTTCTTCTTTAGCCGCTAGTTGAGTCATCTCATCTAGTTTCTCCTGCAAGTGCCTTTTCCCTACCATGTTCTTCTCGCCTGCTGTGATGTCTCCAACGTTCTGATGCACAAACATGCAGCTGGGGTTCAGTCGAACCTTCTTCATCCTCAGGAAGGCTTGAACAACAATCTGAAGGATGTCCTGCATCTCAGCTGGATTCTCTCCAAAGATATTGATTAGAGTCATGTTTCCAAGACCAACAACAAACGTTGCCATTTCATTATCATGATTTCTTGTTGATCTGCCAGCCAACTCTAGAGCATGAAGACCCTCAGTATCTACAACAAGAATGTAGTCAAAGTTTAACTGTTTTTAGTTCTTCAGACACCTTGACCAGCTGCATGAAGGCTCCTCTGGTGCACCTTCCAGCGCTGACTGCAAACTGCAGTCCAAACATGACATTCAGCATAGTGGACTTTCCAGTGCTCTGAATGCCCAAAATTGACAACACAAAGACTCTTGGTCTCCCAGCATTTTGATAAGTTCATCTAAAACCGCTTGAACCCAAATCAGAGGCACATGAGCTGCATCACCATCCATCAGCTCCAGTGGGTATCCGGAGATCATGAGCTCTGCAACAAACTGTGGGAAAGACTTGACATCTAATTTACATCCAAATTGTTTATTTTTCTTCACAGATACACCTGATTCATATATCTGGCCAATTTCACTTAGTATGTGCTCCAAGCCAAATGTTGCTGCATTCAGTTTTTCTGATAGCTTCTCTAGCTGTATCTTTTCTGCTGTGAGTTGTTCATTTTCATGTTCCTTTTTCAAATCCAGCACTTTTGACCATTTTTCATAATAATCATGATGAAGCATGCCGAGATCTTTTGAAGTGTACTCATCCAGGAGGATCCCAAGCCATTTAAGGAAATACAACATCTCATCAGCATTTACGGAATTCAGTTTATCAATAAACATTTTCATAAAATTACTGAGGTCAGATGCTTTCTGCTGCTTACGGATCTTTTGCATTTCTGTTTGTTTTTCGCTATTGTGCATTTCAATGTTATCCCCTTGTGGGCGATGTAGTTCTTTGTTCTTTAGACACCATTCATGCCACAGTTTTCCCTGCAAAGGCAGAATATTTGTTTTGATTTTGGTCATTTCCATTTTCTCCAGTAGTCTCATTATCTGCTCTGCTGCCTTTTTTCCTTTCCTGCAGTTGTCATCATTCTCATCCACTTTGATTCCTGAATGTTCACTGATGTTCTCAAGTGTGAAAACCGACAACGGTTTTGAGAGGCACTCATTGATGGTTTTTCTAACATCCTCAGATACGTCGGACCTATTTCTCTCTTTCAAGCCAACTTTATATTTGCCTTCCTGCAGCCTGGTAACACCCGACTCATCTTCAGTCAAAAGGCAAATGAGAGGCTTTGTGCTGTTGTAGAGCTTTTCCACTGTTGCCATACTTTTATCACTCCTATCAAGATTTGGCAAAAGCACCACATTTATTGAGGACTCTTCAGTCAGAATTTTTAGTTGTGTCTCATTATCTTGTGCATTGCCATGAAGATTACAGAATGCAACACAGTCTGTGAATTTATCAGTTTTCTCTCCAGACGGACAGTACCAGGCGATCTCAACCACTCCATCCATCAACAGGCGGGATTTGCTGCTTCCACGACTGTGTCTGTGAAAAAATGTTTCATGCCGTTCATTGATCAGGTTGTTCATTAGTTCGGACTTGGATGAAGAAATTTCTGAAAACCTAAAAAATGCAACCATAGGTGTCTTAGCCTTGTAGATTGTCTGGTTTTTACTGATGTTTTCTTTGTGTGACTTCCAGCTTTTCTTAAATTGTCGGAAGGTCCACAGGGGAAATTCAATCTCTTGGTTAAGCAGATTGGGTACAAGCAGAGGAAGAGCATACTGACATTGTGAGAGTTTTGCTACCATGAGCTGACGAAGGAAACTATCTGCAGAGAGAAACACCGCCATCTGAATGTCCATTGGGTGAATGGGCTGTATTTTGCCTGTATCAACATGCACAGACCTCTTGAAAATTTTTTCAAAGGCATCACCCCCTAGCACATCAGTAGCCATGGCGCCTTTCGCTTTAAGCACCTCACTTTGTTCCTCTTCTATTGGAATGTATCTTGCTGTGTAATCTGCCATCAGGAGGCTTTGTATATAAGTTTGAACCAAATTCTTCTCATTACAAGGTTCATGTCTTTGTATTGATGGAGATACCTGCAGAAAGTCTCTTGACCTCAGTTTGTAAGATTTTTCACAATTGAGTTTGAGTCTACTGAAAAGCTTATGGATGCTTTCCAATTTGTTTTGATCCTTGTCTTCACATTGGAACAATTTATTGTCCATTTCTTTTTTCTCAGCATCTTTTCTCTGTAAAAATCATTTTAACCGTTAATCTCTTGAGTAAATTAAATTAACATTTCAGGATGTTTAGATCTTTTTGATAGAAAACAAGACAAAAACACTAATTCAACTGACTGTCAAGAACCCCATGCACATTTGGCTCTATTAACCTCTCAGATTTCATTAGAAATATTCTCATTTGTGTTCTGCAGCTAAACCAAAGTCTTATGGATTTGGTTTAATATTGTAGTAAACTACTAACTATAGTTTACAGCATTATTTGTGGGATTGTTTTCTTAAAGATGAAAAATCATTTTATCAGTTAACTCATTTGTAATAAGTGTATGTAGGCATCATCCTTTTTAAGGCTAATACTTTTCTAGGTGGATAAACTTCTGAATAAATAATTACTGATGTAATTCCTATGAGTGGGGGTTACTTTATGTAACAGACCCTTCCTGGTATCTTTGCACATATTATGCACCCGTTACTGTGTATACCGGCTTTGCATGGTCATAACAAAAGCTGAATGATTGGATATAAATGTATACTATATCAGTAAGTGATTTATAACATGTATAATGCTTAAGTCTTGTAACTATATTTTAAGTGTATGATTATATATATAAGTGTGTGATTTGAATGTTCCTGCCACTATAAATGCATTAGTTATTAACCTCAATATTATGCCACATCATTAATATTATGCCATAAAGGCTGTCAATAAAGCTTTGTGCTTCATTTTGCTGAAAATACATATATGATTAAATGACTGACTGTATTGAAATTAAAAATTATACTGCATTAACTTACCTTACAATCATGCTGCAGCTGAAGATTGTCGCCTAAAAATAAAGATAAACTAATTAATCTAAAGTAGAATTAACATATAACTAATCTACATTATGCCACTTTTTACCATTGTTTCTCCATAAATTGTAGTGATTCATTGTATTTTATTATTATTATTATTATTAATAATGAAAAAACTTAAATTAGCAGCTTTGAAAAGTTTTGGTTACCTGGACTTTCAACAGAGGGACAGATATCATAATTTGTGTTTTGCAGATATACTATTATGGTCCCATGGTTTTGGAACACTAGCTGGGAGTAAATGATGATAGAATTTTAATTTTTTAGGTGAACTATTCCTAATATTATAGTAAACTGACAGGGTTCCCTGTTGTCATGAGCTCTGTTCCTGCGCTTCCTCCCGTTCACTACCAGAGGTATCAGTCCCCTGAGTTTTAACCCTGTCTTGGATGCCATTTCCCATAAACCCACATATCTGAGCATTTCTTACAATTCTGAGCATTATTTTTGGGTTTGCCTTTCTTGTGTATGATTCTCTTCTGTTTTCTCACTGTTGATTCTCTGTTGCCTGCCTATTGTTTTACCTGGACACGGTGCTTTTGGGAAATAATGGCATTGTTGAGACTGGATAAAAGAGGGTGAAAGTGATTAATGTAGACTGGACAGAGGGCAGTGAAAGTTGAAATTTAAAAACAATATTTCTTCCACTGTCTTTAGAAGTCGATTCCGCTAAAAGTGAACACTTTCTCAAAGCACTGCAAGCAAATGAGGCTTCGGATGTCACCAGTGACGTCACTTCACTGAAACAATACAAGCCTCGATACGGAGCTCCATCTAGAAATACCTGACATTGTCGACAAAATTTTTAAAGCCTTGATATAAAGTGTAACATCACTACCTGCCCTGAACCATTGCCTGTTTACTGACCTTGAACCTGCATTGCCTTGGATACTGTTTTGCTGGAGATTAACCCTGCCTGATAATACACTGATAAATATTTTAATAAAGCTGCACATGGATCTCAATCCGACTGACAGTTCCTTGTACACATGTATAGTTTGCAGTATTAGTTGAGAGATTGTTTTCCTTAAGAAAAAAATACGTACTGTACCTGCTATATATTCAGATTGAATCCAGTATTGAATCACATCAAAAATCAAATCAAGAGCAAATCAAAATCGTGAATCAAAATCAAATTGATTCGTGAAATCAAATCAATACCCAGGCCTAGACTCTTCCACTCATAAGTGTGGTTGTGGACACATAGTTTTTCATGATTTGTTGACAGTAAAATATTTGTTATTGTTAACCATTTTCAATGCTTACCATTAGAATGGATACTTTTAACAGTGCAAAACATTGTTACCAGCATAGTCAACAAATAAAAAAAAGTTCAATTGCACTTACGTTTTGGTGACTTGCCATGTTTGTCCTTTTCTCCAGGTTCCTGTCTATAAGCCTGAGTTTCCCTGTTGCCTTTATGCTCAGCCATAATGTATATCTGTCTACAAGAAAACAAGACTTTTCAAGATTTAAAAAAAAAAGGGGTGGGGGTTGGACATTTCTAAATTGCTTTTTTTTGTCCCATGTCACAGAACTATTTTGTTAATACTAGTGAATGCATCAGATATCATTAACTTTTTTTTTTAATATTATTATGTTACATTTTCCCTGATAGCTTATTGTTAATGTACAAAATACTGTTTATAGTTAAATCATGTTTGTTCATAACACATTAACAAAAATGTATACAGGCCTGGCTCCAAAAATGAGATGAAGGGTGAGCCAAGTGATATTCGAGGTGGGGGGGGGAAGAGATTTTAGTTTATAGGGTCTTTTCATAGTGTCTCAAAATAGCACAGTTGAGTACACTACAGATAAGATTATCTTACTAACGATTAATTTTTAGTAAAAAAATAGTGTGTGAAAATAGAGCAATTTAAGTACATTATGGAACTGCACATTTTTTTCACCTGGAGTAGTTGGTGTTACACGGTGTATGGTCATACACTGATTACATTACTTGACCACTGCACCACCTTCAGTGATGTTTAGCATTTTTATAGAAATAAAAATCATTTAGTGCAGTTGGAAAACATACGCTACAATCCTAAACTGAGAACATCTGCTGTATACATCAGTATTATCAGGTCTGTGTGACATAACTAGCCCAATGGTCAGTCAAGAACAGCCCAAAACAGCAAACTGACCATATCCCAAATATCAAAACCCATATCTGTCCATACATAAAATATACATTTTACAGTCACTGTTATGCACACTGTTATGCACATAAACACAACTCAAAGGCTTTGTACCAGTGGCTTTCACAAAACCTAACATGCAGCATAGTTTTATCACAGGTGCAACTACTAAAGAATTTTCTAGAGAATATGAAAAAAGTACTTACCTGGCACAGCTAATGAAGAATATCAGAAATGAGAAGAACTAGAGGACAGAAGTCAAATGGTGGTTAGTGATGCCAAAGTTAGTCTGCTGGAAAGAGAAGACAAAAATGATTTTAATACATACCACATACAAGGCCAGCCTTACAAACACATACAGCTCAAAACAGTTGCTGCATTTATTAGACCTCAAATATCTGTCTGTGGTAAACCTCACCTGCTACGAACTCTCCTTTGCCCTCAACAAACCTTATGTGGCAGAGAAACAAGTGCACAGCCATCTTAATGTTTGAAGTGGATGTCATAATAAATGTTAGTAGAAGGGTAGATTAATGAGCAGTTCATTCATAAATTCTGTAATATCATACTAATATGCTGTGGAAATACAAGCTGGAAGACAGAAGAAAATAGGTGTGTTCGACTTAAAGGAGAAGTCCACTTCCAAAACAACAATTTACAAATAATTTACTCACCCCCTTGTCATTCAAGATATTCTTGTCTTTCTGTCTTCAGTCATAAAGAAATTCTGTTTTTTGAGGAAAGCATTTTTTCTTCATATAATGGACTTAAATTGTGCCCCCCGATTTTGAACTTCAGATATGTAGTTTAAATGCAGCTTCAAAGGGCTCTAAATGATCCCAGCTGAGGAAGAAGGGTCTTATCTAGCGAAACGATCTGTCATTTTTTTAGAAAAATAAAAATTCGTATACTTTTTAAGCACAAAAGTTCATGTAGTACAGGCTCTGGGATGCGTGTCCACAGGTCGTTCTTGAACGATTCATTCATTTTGAACGAATCTTTAATGTGACTCGCGAAGAACGAGTCGTCTCAGGGAGTGATTCGTTCAGTCGCGCATGCGTAACATCCTATTAGGTTCCGTACTGCAATTATTTTACCTGTTTCAAGTCTTCAGGTTTTTCGAGTCGTTCATTCATCTTATAGGGCTGTCATGTGACGCTGATTTTGCTAAAATTAACAAAATAACTTGAAAAAGATTCGTTCATTTTGCTGAATGAGACTCAAAGATCCGAGTCAGTAAAATGATCCAAACTTCCCATCACTACTACGAATAACGTGTGAGTTCATCGTCGACGAGTATGGCGAAAAACTCCATCTTATTTTCTCCTACAACTTCAGAATCATCCAACACCTTGTACCTTTTTGTTTGTAAACAGCGCTTGACTTACTTGCACTTTCTTAGTCTTTGCGCATTCGCTTTGTAAGCACTGGGTCTGTAGTTTCGCCTACGTTCAGCGTGACCTTTCGACATGATTCAATAGTATGTGAACGCCCATCCCAGAACCTGTGCTACACCAGCTTTTGTGCTTAAAAAGTATACAAATTTTTATTTTTCGAAAAAAATTACAGAGCGTTTCACTAGATAAGACCCTTCTTCCTCGGCTGGGATCATTTAGAGCCTTTGAAGCTGCATTTAAACTACATTCTGGAATTTCCAAATCGATTTTAAGTCCATTATATGAAGAAAAATCCTGAAATGTTTTCCTCAAAAACCATAATTTCTTTACGACTGAAGACAGAAAGACATGAACATCTTGGATGACAAGAGGGTGAGTAAATTATTTGTGAATTGTTGTTCTGGAAGTGGACTTCTCCTTTAACGCAGCGCTGCGCAGCTCGATCAAATTCTGCCTTGAAGCAGTGCATGCCGGTTAGGAATTTTGTCCGACTTGAGACGGCGTTTTAAAACTTTTTTAATCTAATATCATGTGGTTACGTGTTTAAATTATGCATGAATATTCCCAAACGCTATGACAGTGTGATCTCTGTGCCTTTCGCATGGAAATAAATAGCAAGCACTTTGAGTGTCTTGTTCATCATATATATTTTCATATAAAAACAACAGAGCTGTGCTAAATTATAGCATGTTTATCAGCAACACAGCACGTAACGCGATATCCACCTTTGATCTCTTAGTTCTGTTCCGCTTCAAGAGCTCAGAACTGTCCTTCTTGACTGCACTTAATTCACTCCTTCCCTCATGCAGCCACCTACATCTCAAACAAGCCGATACGTTGGCGAGATAAGTGAAAGTGAAAGTAGGAGTTAAAAAAAAGTACACACAAACAACAAGAAACATCACATAAATTCTAATGCTTTCCACTATAAATACATATGGACAGATTCCATCGATGATGTAAAAGATTAGAATGTTTTCGTCTCGTCTATTAAATCATTATAAATTCGAATGGTTTCCACGACAAATACATACATATTCCAATTATATAAAAGATTAGATTGTTCTCGTCTCGTCGCCTAAATCATTATAGGCTATCGGTGTAATTTCCCTGACAACATGGTTATTGTAGGAAAATGACATATATTACCTGGGCACAAACCGGACAAAACTTATAAAACCGCGCGTATACCAGCTAAAATAGTGGGGTAAGCATTATTCTCCGATAGACGTCTGTTAAAGAGAAGATAACCTGTTTAGGTATAATGGCAGTCTTTCTCCTAAATATGACATTTAACAAATTAATCATGAAATTAATTTTCGACATATTTCCGTTTTAAAGAATGCGGATGTAAACTACAGCAGGGCAACCTTCTCTAACATTTTCCGCTCCCGTTTGCACGACCAGCAAAATAATATGCCACACTTACGTTTCCACGACTTTCCAATTGTGAAAAAAAAAAAAAAATAAAAATGTAGAGAGATGGATGCCGGCAGTTAAAAGGAAAGAAAAAAAAACTATAGTGCATGCTTTAAAGATTAAAATATGAAAAAAATAAATAAATACTATGGTAATCGTTGCAGAAATTACGCTGTCTCATTCATGTCTGTATTTTCAACTGTCTTGCAACCACACCCACAGGTTAAAATGAAAGAGAAAAAGGAACTATCCGGTCCTACAGTTTCAGTTTTGACGGGCATTCTTTTTTTCGATGTTTTATTATTAAAGGTATAAAAAACAAATAGTATATAAACTGAAGATATATGTCTATTGTGTGAAATTTATCTTCAGTATATAGCGTCAGTATGACCTTGGGGTCGCTGTTTTGTTCTTACATTATCATATCTCTATTTGAATGTCACACTTCGTCCTGAAATAAATGTATTTTTTTGCATTGTGCTGATCAGCTTTTCAATTAATATAACAAACTATAGTGCTAATGTTTTTTTTTTTTTTTTTTTTTTAGAATCTAAAAAATATTACTAAAAATATGAAATAATTCAACAACTGACAAAGACTGACTCAAACACTGGGCTGTTTACAGACAGAGATGCTAACAAGGAAATAAGACACACCTGGGATTATGGGGAACAATGGCCCAGCTTCCTCCTCCTCCTCCTCCTCCCTGTGAAAGTTCTCCGGGAGCTGCAACAATGCCAAATAAAAAAAGCTTCGATAGGCTAACTGGCCCAGCACTGTCAAAATGTCAAAAAACAACAGATTAATGTATAAAACCCAACAAGCTGGGTCAATAACCTAGCATGTGTTCTGTCCAAAATTTATTCAGTGCTGGGTTGCCAAATAACCCAGAAATAGTTGCTTTTAACCCAGCATTTTTTTTTTTTTTTTTTTTTTGAGTGAGCATACAAAAACACTCTTTTGAAAAAAAAAATTGTTGCAGTATTTAGTATTTTGACCAAATATGCTGTGCTTGTCTGCTCGTGTCAGCTCTTGAATTCACTAAATAATTTGACAGTCAAATGCCTTCTTTTAAATATGATTTTTGAATGACATTTCTATATGAATTACATAATCTTCCATTCATATTTCTATCAATTTAACCATTAACCAAGATTTTATATTTTGGTAGAGTATATAATTATCTTTATATAACGTTATTTTATATGACATAATTCACTTTAACAATATGACAAAACTGCATGTATTCTTTCAAAAATTATTAAATATATTTTACACTATTTTATAGAAAAATAACTTTTGTAAAGTTACCCAGTTGAAAGTGAGCCAATCGCTCTGGTGCAGAAACAAAACTGAAAGCTGCTTCTTAGTTTTTTTTTTTTTTTTTTATTGAGTAATAAAAGATAATAAAAGAAAGAAAACAACAGATCAGAAACAATTGGAATTACATATAATTGCATTAATGTACTCACCTTGTTGTGTCCACAACTTTCTCTCTATTCTTCTGCTTCACTTTCAATCCTGCAGTCAGTTACGTACACACACTGTCTGTTCTGCCTTTCCTTTTACATGCTTCATCTAACCACCCCTTTCAGAAGACGTGCTTTCCTAATAGCCACCGGATCACTTACTATTACAAAACTCTTCAAAAGAAAAAAATAACTTGAAATTACATTTAAAGCAAACACTCCTCACATTTTAACATAAAACAGTTTGTTTAAAAAAAAAAAAAAAATACAGCTGGAAGCAGAGACAGCACTGGACATGAAACCTGTGCCAAGCATATTGCGAAATATTGAGGTTATCTGTCAATGAATGGTGTGTGGATGAGCCAGATATCATAAATGGTGAACTTTGGATGTTTACGATGTGAATATAACTTGAATGGTTTGACTAAATTTTACCTGAATTGGTTCTAAATCTCATGACAGTTTAAACTTCAACAATTCAGCATTTCATGCCGACAGCCATAGCTATTAAAGATAAAATCATATTTTTCTTACAGGTTTACGGTTTGGGATCCTAATGTTTGTTGTATTTTGATTTTGTGATATTTGATGCTAATCCGGACTGTTTTTAAAGTTTTTTATTTGCTTTGGTACTATTTTCACAAGCAACTGTTAAAATTTTCAACTAATAACTAATAAAAATTTCCCTACACAAAATAGTGTTTGTTAAATCCCAAAAAGGCCACGTCTCATTCTGAAGGTGTTCACTAACAATAACATCAGTAACACCCACTGTAATTTACATTGTAAGAGGAATGGCTTCTACACTAATATTAGTTTAATTCATTCTTATTCCAAGGTCACCGCAGTCACCTGCTTTACAGCTTACATTTTTGAGAATTGTATTAATAATCAATTTTCAAATAGTACAGAAAATAAGATAGCATCAAATCAGTCACAAGTGAATAGTAATTATACATACAGAATAAGCTGTGGCAACGGGTCTTGCTCAATTTAAGTAAGTAGACAGAACTCGGATTAATTTGTTAGTTTTAAATTAACCAGATTCACACTTTTAAGTAATCGCAATTTAATCAATTTAAGTCAGACCAACTTAATGTAAAGTGACCACAACACATTTTCTTTTGTTTTAATAACTTTTATTCATCAGTGTTTTTTAAATTATGCATTAAGTTTATTAACTTAATAATTTTAAGGAAACAGGTTTCCTTAATTTTCTTCAAGTCAACCGATCGCTTTTTATAGTTCAGTGGCGTTACGAGTGTGATCAGTTTAGATTTTTGTACTAAGAGTTTTGAAAATATACACCTTACTTAAATAGTAACAACGAAAAAAACGAAAAAATAAAAAAACCTGTAGTTTAAACTTCTGGTATACTGTTTTCTGAGTGCACACATCCGAATCACGCATATAGAAAGCAGCTGTCATACAACGTGTTAGTACTAAGTGCTCTTTCACACACAGGTTTATGTTAAAAACACGTATAAGTTACAAAAACAGTTGGTAAATCGCATATCGTTTATATTAGATCTGTGTATTAAATGACAGCAGTGTAATATACAGTACCTATATTGCGGACTTCACTGTCAATATGATCCAAACAATAAAATAAAACATTTAATCAATTCACTGACTTTATTGAAAGTTTACTGTAGATGGATTCATGGGACAATAATGGGTCAATAATAATATATAATAATGGGTCAATATATAATGAATAAATGATGAATGGCACTGTTACACATGGTTGCAGAGAACAGGTTTAATAATTAGTCTTTAATATTCAACACAAAGGTTAATCCAAAGAAGGCAGGCAAATTAAAGCTTAAATACTAAGACAATGAGGGTATAATGACACACAGCTGGACAGAATACTGAAATCAAATCAGTGAATATGGTGGCAAATGACAAACCCAGGCAGGCGGGACTACAACCGAGACAAAAAACAAACTCAAAACTAAACATAAGTGCGATGAAGAGTAAAATGTCCCCTTACGTTAGGTACCTTCAAAATACCCATCTGAAAAGAAAAAGAGCCTAGGTTAGATAACGGCAGAGAAAATTAAGCACACTTTTATGTTGTTGTTTGTAAGTCAGTGAAAGTATTAACTATTCTTACATCCATGACACTCTTGAGGGGTGTGCCTTGGCATAATATACTCGTTTTCCAGGACTTGCTTGATCCTTTTCCACCCTTTTTCTCAAATAAATAAGGGGAGATCATATCGCTGCCATATTTAACACAATCCCTCTCTCCTAAGAAGAATAGTGTATTTTGAAACATTAAAGGAGTAGTTCACCTAAAAATGAAAATTCTGTCATTAATTACTCACCCTCATGTTGTTCCAAACACAGAAGACCTTTGTTCATCTTCAGAACACAAATTAAGATATTTTAATTTTATTAAAATAATTATTAAATCGGAGAGCTTTCTGACCCTGCAAAGACATTGCTAAAATAGTCCATATGACATCAGTGGTTGAACTGTAATATTATGAAGCTACAAGAATACTTTTTGTGTGCAAACAAAACAAAATTCTTCTCCTCTGCATCATCCCAGGCACCATTATGGAGAGTATCACATGGATGCATGTGGTACTGTTGATGTAGAACATGCATGCATTGCGCCTTGTTTACAAGCAAAGGAAACCATACGCATGTGCTACTCTCCATAATAGTGCTAATGGTGACTTGAAGGAGAAGGTTTTTTTTGTTTTTTTTTGCTTTTTCTCTTTATTGCGATAGGACAGATCATTAACTGACAGGAAGCGAAGTGGGAGAGAAAGAAGGGGGCGTGATCATAGCCTATGGCGCCATAGCATTGCCCATTGCGCAATGGCGCTGTATGTCAGCGCACTGCCCACTAGGCTATTGGCGCAGACAGGAGTAGAAGAATTTTTGAATAAATTACTTTTACTTTGCACACAAAAAGTATTTTCGTAGCTTTGTAAAATTATGTTTGAACAACTGATGTCACATGGACCATTTTAACAAAGTCCTTACTACGTTTCTGTGCCTTGACTGTGGTAGTACCCTTACTTTGTATGGAAATATAAATATCTTAATTTGTGTTCCGAAGATGAACTAAGGTCTTACGGGTTTGGAACGACATAAGGGTGAGTAATTAATGACAGAATTGTCATTTTTGAGTGAACTATCCCTTTAATAAGTGTTAATGATGTATGGATAGAAGTCTAATCACATTCATTTATTAGATTCCAAAAATGCATCTAAATATTAAATAACTGTAAATTATTTTAAAAAGTGTCATATGTAAGTAATTCAGAGAGAGAGAGAGAGAGAGAGAGAGAGAGAGAGAGAGAACTACATAAAGGCCTAAACTACATAAGAAACCGAAAGACAATAGAACACATGTTGTAACAATATATAGTTTTATGCCAGTTGTAACATTTGAAAGATGCATTTTGTTAAGTCACTGAATGTCCTGAAATAGCTAAAAATACTAAATACATGCCTAAAATAATACTAATAGTAATATTAATGAATTGGTTTTAGTAATTAACACATTTTTTCAGTTGTCAAAAAATTACAGAAGAATTACAAATCCCCCCCAAAGTAAATAAGTTTCCATGTAAGAAAAATGATCAGCGGTCGTTGGAAGTCAACATGTGACAATGTGAATCATGTAAATACTGAGGGTCACTTACTGTTATACAGTGCGTCTCTGTCCAGCTTTGCTTTTTTTTTCTTCTTTTCCCTCCCCACATGTGACAGGAAGCCATCTCTTGTGTTCAGGCTTGTCCCACACTGTAAAAAATTATTGTGATTAACAGGAAAAGGCTGTAAAAATGCAGAAAAGTTAATTGGTTAACAGTAGGTTTCCATACTATCTACGGGGAATAACTGTAATTGCATTTAATGTGATTTTACAGTAAAATACTGTTAAAATTATGGTTTTTGGAAGTGAAAAATAAAAAAAATCATTGAATAATTTACAGTGAAAAAACATAAATTGACACTTCCAGAATTCCCTGTTTTTTTCATTGAAATATCTGTTTCTTCTTATTTTTTTTCTTATCAGTTACGTGCAATATGGTTTGTCTTACATCTAATGCTGTTAAATGAATGTTTATTGCATTATTTCAGTATCATATGTGTTACCATGATGATGTTTGGTATTTGTGTTAATGGCACAGCATGCCGTCTATATACAAGTATTTCCCTCCTGAGCTTGTGGAAAAGCGGCTTGTGATGAGCCTTGATTCATCATGTTACTTCCTCATCACCACCAGATTTTTGGTGGTTGTCAGTGTATTACAGTGGTTCAAAATAGATATTAGTACTTTAATAGGTTGGTATATTAACATTACATCAGTTAATAAAATCCATTCATATTGTGAATTTAAGTTAAGTCTGTACAACCTAAAATGTCTGGCAAAGCTCACCTTTTTCAGTGTCTGTTTCCGTTATGTGGCTGTTAGTGCTTTGTGATGATGAATCAGCTTGGTTATTCACAGGGTTGCGTTACGTTAAGTTTATGAATAGCAGATGTCATTTTTTTTTTTTTTTTAAGCCAGACTATCACTTTTCACCTGTGTCTGTGTGTCATCACGTTTCCTCTTCTGCCATGACAACTGTGCTTGTTTCAATATATTGACAATACTAAAAAAAAGTTTGATCAATAAAAAAGTGCACCCTGGTATGATATTCTGTTACAGGATACAAAACACCTTTACCTGAGAGCTTCAATTTTTCTCACACAGCCAGCTCAAATCTTCCTGGTTGAGTATTTTACAAATATGAAAAGCAGCATGTCATGTCTTGTCATGTTACCACTGATTCATGTGTGGCCTGTGGGAGGTAAGGAAGCAGCACAGGATACAAAAATATTCTGAGGGCTGTCTTTGAGAAGGACAGCAATGTATGTATGTATGTATGTATTACACAGACCATAGAGATGGTAAGTAAAGTTCGAGCAGGCTTTATTGAACACAATGGCATCAGACAGGTGAGATGCCACGCACACATACGTTTACAGGCACTGATGAAGAGGTAAACACTTTCTTTTCTTGTAGGATGAACACACCACACTTGGAGATGGAAACACAGAGCTAGAGACTAGAGACACAGAACTGGACACTGGAAATCGTAGAATGGAGACTTGGGTGTGGAAACAAACAACAGGTAAGTAGGCTTCAGGTGAATAACAATCCAAGGAGAATATCTGTTAGGTCTTAGACAAGACTAGACAATCTCTGTGTCTGTGTGTGGTGAGTCATTTTAACCAGTGACAATGAGAAGGTGAACAGCAGGAGGAATGATGGGAAATGTAGTTCAGATTAGGTTACAGAACTGATAACAGGAATAGTTACAACCTTCAAAAACTTCAAGGTTCAACTACACTGTAAAAAAACAATTTGTTGAGTCAACTTAAAATAATTTGTAACCTGGCTGCCTAAAAATTTTAAGTTCTGTCAACTCAAAAAAAAATGTTAAATTATACTAAGTGACAACTTAGATATTTGAGTTGAATCAACTTAAAATTTTAAGGCAGCAAACACAAATATCTAAGTTGTTACTTAGTCCAACTTAACATTTCAAGTTGACTAAACTTATTTTAGTTGACTGAACTTAAAAATTTAAGGCAGCAGGGTAACAAATTATTTTAAGATGACTCAACAAATTGTTTTTTATTTTTTTACAGTGTGTAGGAAAATTCATTCTTTTTGAATTGCACTAAAATGAAACAGTAAAACAACATATCAATATAACAAAACAATAAAAAAATGAAATATTGTTGAGGCTAATATTTGAATAAAATAAAAACAGTACATTAGCCTACCATTAGAGTCCACACTTCTCAGAAATTATATGTTGAGTACAAAAAAAAACAAAAAAAAAAAACAACAGTTTTTCACTTTAAACTGGGAAATACACTGGGCTTTAAATAAAGTAAATTAAATTTGCACGTGTCCAAAATGTGATCAAACCTGATCCACCTCATGCATTCCGTAAACTTTCTTAAACACGATCCATGAAACATTTAGTATTAACATACTATTAATACTATATGAAGAGTTCAGATGCAACAACCCCTAAATCCATCTGATGTATTTCTTTAAAATTCGCATTTCTTTCTGGCTACTTTGTATAGGTTTCTATGTAAGTACTGGTACTTCTGATTGGGCTGAGGCTGGAATTTAACGCGTTTGAAGTTAAAGTATTTGATGGACATATACTATGTGTCGAGAGCATTCACTCAGTATCATTATCTCATTTTTGACTGAGATGGCTTTTAGCTGGTTTTGCATCTGAACTCTTCATATATTTGAAAGACCAAAGTGATTTGTATGTTCAAAGGCTTGTGCGTCATATGTCTGTCAAATCTGAAGAAAAAACATCACACATGTGTTTGTGCTTTAGGAAATTTTGAGACTATACTGTCAGCATGATGTTAGCTCTAAACTGCTGGATGATAGAAGTATAGAAATAGAAGTGGGGTAATTTAAGCCAAAAGTCCTGGGTTAAGTTGAGCCAGTGACTAAACACAATTTTTTTGTTAATTTTGTTCTGAAAATTGGCCCTTTAAGAAACTTTATTTCCCTGCAACATTTATAAGTGGGATGTTAAGAATTATAGAATAAGTATAGAACTTTCAATGACTTTGATACCGAAAGTAAACATTCTGGTAATAGACCACACAACTTCCCAAAAACTACTAATCTCTGAGCACTGTCAGAATATATGCAGATGATGTGCCTCCTCAACTCCACAATTCCTCCAACATGGATAGAGAACCCTCATTTGTAATGTCTTAATGTCCTCGGTGTAATAAATCAAGTCAAATTTTCCCAGCAGAACTCCCGGCACTTTCTACAAAATGAGGAGATTCCTGAATAAACCCATTGTTTGAACCTGTGGTTCATTGTCCCTGGTTTAAAGTATGGGTCATGTGCCATGAAGTTCAAAATATGAATTTGCTTCTCCAAATGAAGTTCCTTAACCTGGTAAACCAGATTTTTAAAGTAAACTGAGTTAGTGAGTTAAGATAATGGATCTGCCTTCAGAAAATCAATCTTTCACCTGTAAAAGCTTGAACTGGCATCCCTTGAGTCTCATGTTCTGTTTCCTTCAATTTTGTCTCCACTTCTCACACAGTGGTCTTGATCATGTGGCATAGTAATAATCTTTCAGATTATGGAGGGACATTTCTCTTACTTTTATTCAGCTGCAATTATACCTAATTCCAAATTAACATACAAAAGTGTTTACCCCAGTCATGAGGTTGTTTAAGGGGTATTTCCACAGAGAGCACTTGGAGAAGGTATAGCATTCTATTTCATGCTTTCAGTTCTTGAGGTAAAACCTAAATATGGGAGGAAGGAGCAATGCTTAAGATCATATTTAATTTTATCATTTATTATATTATAGTTCCTCTAATACAACTCTGTTTTTGTGTTAGCCTTATTCGCATATATTTTACATGAATTTAGTTTCAAATTAATATTAAACTTATACTTGTGTTTCTTTGTTAGGTTAAAACAAAATGACAAAATGTTTTGTATTTTTAATTTGTATTTAGAAAACTGTCTGTACCCTTCAGAAAGAACAAATAAATTATAAGGTGATTTATCTGGATTAGAGACATACTAACAATCATCAGTCTTTTGCCTTGAACTAAAGCAAATATTTATAATCTACATTCACAACTGACACAGCTCTACATGAGCTACAAAGAGTTTTATCTTTCCCCTTTTTAGGTATAATTGAAATGATTACTTACCTCCAAGAGTGAGAATAAAAATGAATGTACATATTTAAGTGTACATTACTTTCAAGTGCTCACTTTAAAGAAGTCAACTAAAAAAATCAACTCAACTCACCCCGATCTCCTTACTGTCTTTTACACCTCACCAGCTCCACCCACAATGAATGACAAATTTGCTCACAATTGTTATAACTGCACAGTTTTTATTTTTCTGTTATTTTTGTACACATAAATGCCACCATATAAGGTCTAGCAAAAGTCTTTTTGCTACAGCGTGATATTAAAGATGCTTTCAAACTCCCTTTTGAATACTTCTTTCAGCCTAGAAGTCATTCTGCTGGAGTCATTATCCTACAGAAAAGTGAAAGATAGAAAATAGACAGAATTTAGCCTGTAAAAATAAGATGACAAGTGCAAATGGTTAAGACTGCTGTCATTATTAAAGGTTGCTCACAATAATGCTCACCCTATTGGAAGTGCAAAAGTTGCTGAAAATGAGTTCAATATCTGAGACAAACTCTTCCACTGTTTTATAGTCATTATTCTCCAAGTTCATTTTTACTCTGCCCAGCATCATGGGACCACAGATGTTCTCACTGTATCCTGAAACCTAGACACCAGCAGTGCAGACATTACATGCTGTTGGCATTAAATATACATATACATATTACATATAAAAGCTTTAAATAATGATTAAGAGTCAAGTGACCCTCTTGAATATGAGATTTACATTGGTACAGGGGTCAGTCATAATCTCATGTAGCAGGTGTAACAGCAGGTACTGGCAGTGCTAGAAGAGAATCAACCAGACTGTAAGTGTTAAAAAATGTAAGAAATGTTGTTTTGGACCCCACTGACTTCCAGTGTATGGGCTAAAAATTTTTCATATACTTTACCGGTGTGTACTGAGAGACTGGACTGCTCAAAACATCCTGATGGGTCTTTTGACTAGAACTTTTCATGTTCTTCATTCCACAAAACGTGCAGCTCCACTTGCTTCTGTAAACACAAAACACACAATATCACACACAGTCAGATGTTCAGTCTGTCTGCTCTAGCATGATTTCTCTCTCTCTCTCACCCAGATGAGTCTCCATCTACAGCTGGTAGGTGACAGTGTGAATGAAAAGCTCGTGGACAATCATCACAGCACACAAGATCTCCCTCAGAGTCGCATATGAAACACGCGTCATCATTCTGCTGGGACAGGAGTTCACAGAGGATATTTAGTGATATTTAGTTTATATGTTGATGTCCTGACATGGCTGTAATTGTAGGTGATGGTATCTTACTAGGTACTGATTGAGGTCTTCACAAACATTACAATCACAGTTTATCATATGCAGTTCCAGAACTCCTTTCTGAAAAGCATGTAAGAATGAAGTGTCAATTATTTCAGAGAGTTTAAATGTAAATGTCATGTGCAACGGGACAAGTATGATACACATATGTATACATTTCTCTATGAAGATTCTATAAAATAATAAAGAATAATAACAAAAACAATAGATGTGCTGTTATAGTCAACTTAATAAATATAAGAAGTATACTTAATAATATATAACTGCAGTTTGATTGATATTACTATATATACAGTCATGTGAAAAAGTTAAGACACCCTATTGAATTCTGTGGTTTTCCGTATCAGGACATCATCAAAATACTGGTTCTTGGCTGGTCTTAAAGTTTAGAAAATAAAACCCGATGAACAACAACACATGACAAATTGCACCGTGTCATTATTTACTGAACAATAATAAAGCCAAAATGGAAAAGCCATGTGTGACAAAATTAGGACACCTTTACTGTTAACATTGGAATTAAGAGGGTAAATAACAGTCAAGCACTGCTAATTAAATACCTTTGATTAACTGATCATCAACAAGTCTGAGCACCTCTATAAAAGCATAAGCTTTGGCAGTTTGCTGGTCTGGAGCCTTCAGGTGTGTGTTCACACAATGCCAAGGAGGTAAGACATCAGCAATCATCTTAGAGAAGCAATTGCTGCTGCCATCAATCTGAGAAGAGTAATACGGCCATTTCCAAACTATTTGATGTTATTCACAAGTGGAAGACATTTAAAACAGACACCTCTCCTTCCAGGAGTGGACGTCCCATTGCAGCACAGTTTAGGTCTGCAAAGTTGCATCTGAACAAAACACAAGTCTTCTTGAATAATGTCCTTTGAACAGACGAGACCGAAGTGGAGATGTTTGGCCATAATGCACAGCACCAAGTTTGGTGAAAACCTAAAGAGCATATCAGCACAAACACCTCATACCAAAAGACAAGCATGCTGGAGGAGGGCTGGTCATTTTGGGCTTGTTTTGTAGCCACAGGACCTGGGCACCTCACAGTCATTGAGTTGGCCATGAACTCCTCTGTATATCAAAGTATTCTAGAGTCGGGCATCTGTCCGACATCTAAAGTTGGGTCTAATTTGGGTCATGCAACAGGACAATGATCCCAAGCACACCAGCAAATCTAAAACAGAATTGCAGAAAAGAAAAGAATCAGGGTGTTGCAATAGCCCAGTCAAAGTCCAGAGCTCATCCTGACTCAAATGCTGTGGTGAGAGCTGTACATACGCAAATGCCCACAAACCTCAATAAACTGGAGCAACGCTGAAAAGAAGAGTGGTCCAAATTCCTCCAGAACAATGTGAGAGACTGATAAAGTCACACAGAAAATGAATGCTGCAAGTTATTGCTAAAAGTGCATCTACAGGCAACTGACTCATACACTCTTAAAAATAAAGGTGCTTCCATAAAGAATCTTTAACATCTGAAGAACCTTTATGTTTCACAAAAGGTTCTTTGTGGTGCAAGAAGGTTCTTCAGATTATAAAAAGGTAAGAAAGAGATGGTTCTTTAAAGAACCTTTGACTGAATGGTTCTTTGTGGAACCAAAAATGCTTTTTCTATGGCATCACTGTGAAGATCCTTTTAATGCACCTTTATTTTTAAGAGTGTAGGGTGTCCTAACTTTGTCACACATGGCCTATTTCCTCTTGGCTGTATTTTTCTTAAATAAATAATGTCACTTTGTGATATGCCATGTGATGATGTTTATCTGAGGATTTATTTTCCAAATTTTAAGACCTGCCAAGGACCAGATAATTTTTATTATATCCTGATACAGAAAACCATGTAATTCAATAGGATGTCCTAACTTTTTTACTTGACTGTCGAAAAACTCCAATCATATTTTCTCCTTTAACTTCAAAAATCATTTCAAAATCATCCTACATCGCTGCAGAAGTACTGACCCAGTCTTTGCAAAGACCAAACACCCTTAACAAAAAAGGTAAAACAGGGATATAGGGCAATTTTAAAGTTGAGGGAGAAAATGAGATGGGAATTTTTTGACATACCCTAACTTTCACACACACATACACACACACACACACACACACACACACACACACACACACACACAATTCATTTTAAGCATTACAATTTGTCTGCTTAACCTAACACACACACACATACAATTCATTTTTTACCATTATAAGTTTCCCCAGAGGTACCCCATTGGATAAAATGTCTTTTCTCCATGTTCCATCCGGTTTGCTCACTCTGATGAACTCCTCAGGTGTCAGCCAGAAGTCTTTTGTTCTTATGCATCTCCCACAGTGCCCTGGAATAACAACACAAAAGCTCTGTGCTATACTTTAAGAAACTCAGCTATGCATTAGTCCAAGACATATTTGAGCATCTATAAGTCACACATAAATGCCTAAATGCCACTGCAGTAGATACAAAATAACAAACTAAAAACTAAGAAATGTTGCCAGAGCTTAACATAGCTTCATTGTTGCTCCAAGACTTTTAATCAGCTGGTGTTTTTGGTGATTTCTGTGACATACTTTGCTCATATGTGTGTGCTAACTTTCTTAAGAATAAATGGCACTTTTGTATTTTGTCTGCAATCTCCAGGCATTTTTAGGTGTGCCTAAAGTGTCCAAATATTCTAAATGTAAAAATACACACATTATACAAACACGTTATATATATTATTCTATTTTTAGTATATATATGCTCACTCACACACCTGTGGCAAAGCGATTTTTGTGTAGGACGCCAGAGCCAGAACAACAGGTAACAGGTAGGGTTGTACCATCAAACATGGTCATGTCAATAATATCTTCATTATCCTCATCAAGAACTTTGCCATTGTCATCACCGTTCCTGCCATTTAATTCTACAACAAATGCAGAAACACTGAGGAAACAGAATATAAAGACTGCAACAGAAACGGCTGATATTAATAAGCATATTGTTATGGGTCACTATTATACTGACCGGAGCAGGAGGGGAACAGCTGCCTCTGATACTGTGAAAATTAAGAGATGCAGGCAAGTCAATTTAGCTGAGATTCTGTGTCCTAAACATCTAATCTCTGTCTGGATTTTTTTTTTTTTTTAGTTTAAATGTAAAATCATCAGGAATTAAGTTAAAGAAGAAGTCCACTTTCAGAACAAAAATTGACAGATTTTTTCCAGTTCATGACAGTTAGGGTATGTTGAAAAACTCCTATCTCATTTTTTCCCTCAACTTTAAAATCACCCTATATCGCTGTTTTACCTTTTTTGTTAAGGGTGTTTGATCTTCTTTGCAAAGACTGGGTCAGTACTTCTGCAGCGATGTTGGATGATTTTGAAATGATTTTTGAAGTTGAAGGAGAAAATACGATTGGAGTTTTTCGACATACCCTAACTGTCTTGAGTCAGAATACACAGAGTTCAGGGAGAGCAAGGCAAGACGAGTGTTTAAGATTAATAAGTATTTAAACTGTATGAACATCTTGGATGACAATGGGTGAGTACATTATCTGTCAATTTTTGTTCTGGAAGTGAACTTCTCCTTTAAGGAGATAGTTTTTAATCTTTAATTACTCACTCTCATGTCGTTACAAACGCGTAAGACCTTTGTTCATCTACGCTAATTAAGATATCTGAAATCATAAAATGATATCTGAATTTCATGAAATTTGAGAGCTTTCTAACCCTGCATAGACAGCAATGTGACTGACATGTTCAAGACCCAGAAAGGTAGTAAGGACATTAAAACAGTTAAAACAGTCCATATGACATTAGTGGTTCAACCGTATTGTTATGAAGCTACTTTTTGTGGACAAAGAAAACAAAAATAACTTTGTTTAACAATTTCTTCTCTTCCATGTCAGTCTTAGATGCATGTTCATAAGAGTACCACAGCACATTCAGACATAGAATGTCTGTCTCTTTTAGTTCTTCGTCTGTGTATTCTGGTTCAAATAAGTAAGGCTGGGCAAAAAATTGCAAGTCATCCAATCTGTCACTGTTTTATGTACAGAAAGTGTCTTCCTCTGCTTGTAAACAAGGAGCAGTGCATCCAGGTTCTACATTAGACTGACATGGAAGAAAAGAAATTGTTGAATAAAGTTATTTTTGTTTTCTTTGAGCACAAAACGTATTCTCATAGCTTCAACATTACGGTTGCTGTCTATTCAGTCAAAAAGCTCTTGGATTAATATCTTAATTTGTGTTTCCCAAAAAGAAACGAAGGACTTACAGGTTTTCAAAATGACATGAGGATGAGTAATTAATGACAGAATTTTCATTTTTGGGTGAACTATCCCTTTAAAGTCAAAGTTATCAAGATCTAACCTTTCCTTTTCTGAGTCTGTCAACAACAGGTGAGGATTCAGGAGAGTCATTCTGTGGAACAGAAGTGAATATACAAGAACAATGTAATACCTTTTATTTAGAATAAAAAAAAAAAAAATATATATATATATATATATATATATATATATATATATATATTTGAGCTAGTTATACAAAAACAGTCAAACCTGTTTATTCTTAACCCCACTTTTCTTAAAGGATGACAGAAGTCCAGCCTATGGATGGAAGACGTGTTCAGCTTATCAACACTGATATATGTTATTGTTTTATTTGAATTAACACTCAGAAATTTACGTTTATTAATAACGTAACCTTTTGGCAATAATTGAATGCTTATAATTGCGCTTGATTGTGGATTATTTAAACCATTTTATGTACCTCTATGAATTTCTGGAGTGGATTATTATTACAGAAGATGCTGGTCTTCCACTTTTTGCTTCTCTCCTTGCCACCAAACCTCTCAAATTCGCTGGGCTTGAACCACTGGTCTTCACTAAAGATGCACTTCTCCACTGAAAACAGATATAATTTATCTAAAACAGATAATATTTATCTGAAATAATACTGAACTTACTTTAGGACTTGTTTTAGAGCAAGTGTTTTGAACATAGACACTCCACGATTATGTCTTTAAGACATTCTTCATCGGGTGACTCTACACATGTATATTAAATCCATAAGTGCACCTACTGTTATTATATTTCTTCACATGCAGAATGCCTTTTTTATCTCCACATGTGACAGGAAGTTCAGATACGTTTCCAAAAAGTTGTGTCAAATACAGGCTGGAATCTGAAACAAATATCACAAATATCAAATATCGCACAGACCTGTTCTATTAAACAAATTTATATATATATAAATTTAAACAAAACTTATTTTAGACATCAATACAGCTTCAACTCAGTCACATTACAAGCAGAGCAGCATTAATGAATCTCTTCAGAATTCATCTAATTGTTTTGTAATGTAACCACCTAAATATACTGTACTTTGGAAAGCTCATTTGTGGACTTTAGTACCTTCAGCTTGTCTCTTCTTGGGTGTACAGAGGGAAGATGGCCCTGTCTGTTTACAGTCATGTTTTCTTTTTTTCCCTCGTTTTACATTCTTCGAGCTGTCATTCTCACTCAGACTGTCAGATCCGGTGCTACTCTTTAGATCCCATTCTGATTCAGTTTCTGAGTCAGAGGTTGTGTCTATGTTCGACTCTTCTTCCATGTCCTGTGGTTCTCTGAAAAACATGTGACATTAATTATACATTTTTCATGTGTAAAAACATCAATTTTAAACATGATCATGTGAACTTTCTTTCTGTTTATGTAATGATGAATCAAAATAGGTTACAACAATGATATGATACATAACTGTAAAAAATGATTTGTTGACACAACTTGACTTAGTCAAGTCATTTTGTTGCATTGACTTTAAGTTTAGCAAACACTAGGTGTTAAGTTCACTCAACTTATATATAGTTGTTGAAATAACTTGCAGTAAATTGAACCAAAGAACTGTATCAATTAAAAAGCATGTTGTAGCCAGTCAGAACTAATCCATGGCTCCCATCATGCATTGTGGCATGAATAAATTATGAGCTGAATTGACTTTGTAATTTCTTTTATTCTTACTACTTTCTTTTGTTTTCGTTGTTTTTATGTGACTTTTGGTAGCTTGTTTTGTGATGTTCAGAGTTGATCTGTTTATCTGAATATGCTGTTTGTCACCGTTGCTGAGATTCATACACTGGTTCTTGATGTCTGTGTGTACCTAAACAAACAGACTTTTTCAGAAAGTTTTTTTTTTTTTTTTTTTTTTTTTTTTTTTAAATCAGAACAGCTTGTAAGAAATTCTTCTAAAACATATAAAATTACAAGATCATTTGTTGTGGAATCACAAGGCTGACATTAATTATTCAAGACAATCTTTATTTGGCTATAATCACTGCTTTTGTTTAGAGTCTAATCTCTGAGTTATATTTGCAATAAAGGAAAGATAACTCAAAAATTAAACTCCAAATGAGTTAAATGATTTAGGTCAAAAAATGATTATGTTAAAACATAATCATCACCACCTGATGACTTGTGTTCTTGGCTTGTCTGGCTGTTTTAACACAATCACAGTAGCCAAAGAAAAGTTAAAGTTAAAAATGGAAATGTCAAGAGCCCAACTAATGCAAATACTAATCACGATAATGGTTGCTTAAAAATTGTGATTTTTCTTCTTTGGTGATTCTGCTTGTTAACATCAGATGTCTTCAATAATGATCAGTCGTCACTTAATTAATCATTAATTATCTGTGTCTGTCCCAACTTCGTTAAAAAAGTATGTCATCATGACGTAGACTATCTGGCACATGTGCATTACACAGAAAGTTGATAGAACCTATGTTTTGTTGTTATATGAACATGTTATTTAAAGTTTTCAGTTCCTATTTAAGTTGGGGTTGTTCCAACTTGTCCTATTGTGTAGTGAGACACTGAAAGTTGACAGGACATGATTTAACTTGTCCACCTGACTAAAACTCAGAATCATTTTTTACAGTGATGAACATGTCTATAAAAAGTAATTTACAGATAAAGGAAATTTATAATGAAGTGAAATATTTCACTGTAAAGGAAAATACACAAATTGACCGATGGTCACTTCTTTTAACAATAAAATTTATAATACAACTTTGCAAGTTTACATATAGTTACATGTACATATTGTTAAATGTAAAATATAAATCTATTAAAGTAGTAGTAATATATAATTTTACAGTAAGGTTACATTTATTCTCTTTTATTACTAGGCTATACTGTATGTGGCACAGTCATTTAACTTTTTACAGTGCACATAAATGCTGTGATCGCAAAACTGAAAGTTGCCTCCTGAACTGTTCTTTTGAAATCAGTGTGACATAGAGAAAAAAAAAAAAAAAACAAACAGAATAAGTAAAGAATAGAAACCACAGACCAGAAAATACTGGCAACGTTAAACTTGTACTTACTTTGCTGTGTTTACAACTTGCTGTCAGTTTTCCTAGTTTCCTCTTTCTCTTAGGCAAAGATTGTTACGCACATACAAACACAGTGTAATCTCCTTCCGTTTAACATGTTTCACCTAACCACACCTTTTAGCAGTTGTGCCTTCTTTATGCGTCACTGAGGAATGCAGAATTGATCACTTAAAAAAAATTAAAGATATAGAGAAACACTTACTTGCAGGTCATTCAGAATTTAAATTACAGGTCATTTTCTGAATCTGAACGACTTTTATTTTAGGTAGGAAGCAGAAAACTAGGAACCAGAATGACAGAACAACAGACTGTAGTAAAACTCCTCCTCTTCATTACGCAAGAGAGCGCCTACAGGGAACTTTGATCTGCTGTATTTGCCTCAGATACACACTGACACAGAAATGAAACTGAATATTAAAGTGAAGGATAACCATATGATTTTATAGTGACGTAACAATACAAATAGAAAAAAATTATTAGTCACACTATTCTTTCAAACCAGCACTTCTCAACACATGATTATTATTATTATGACTATTTTAATATTAACTATTAAAAGCTTAGAAATTTTGTACATTCAACTGTCATATTTTGCAGTAGTTCTTTTTCAATATCATAAATAGATAATTAAAAGAATAAATAAATAATAATTAAAAGAATCTGACTGACATAAATCACAAGGATGAGTTTTTATCACACACAAATAAGAAATAGGTTAGACAAAGTACATGTCTCTCCTGAACATAGAGAAACATACAGATATATATACAGAGAATATACATATATATATATATATATATATATATAAAATGTCACAAACAGTTGAATAACAATTACCCACATTCTTCAAAATATCATCTTTTGTTTTCTTCAGAAGATAGAAACTCATACAGGCTTGGAACAATTTGAGTATGAGTAAATGATGATAATCTAATTATCATCAGAATCTAATCGCTGGGGTTTATTTGTAGCAATAGCCAAAAATACATTATGGGTCAAAATTATTGATTTTTCTTTTATGGCAAAAATCATTAAAAAGTTAAAGTAAAGATCATGTTCCATGAAGATATTTTGTAAAATTCCTACTGTAAATGTATAAAAACTTAATTTTTGATTAATCATATACATTGTTAAGAACATTATTTGAAGAACTTTAAAGGCAATTTTCTCAATATTTTGAGATTCCTCTCAGATTCCTGATTTTTAAATAGTTGTATCTCGGCCAAATATTGTCCTATCCTAACAAACTATACATCAATGCAAAGCTTATTATCCAGCTTTCATATGATAAGGGTGGTTGCAGCAAGATAATTCAATTATGAGATCATTTAGCCCAGTGTTATAGAAACAAAAGCACCATTATTAACCACAACTGTATAACTATTTAACCAAAGTCAAGCAGTTCAGTCAGAAATCTAGTCTCACCTGATACTCAGCCCTAAACTCAGTCTAACCTGAGATCTAGCATGTACTTAACCCTGGACACAAATTTGCGGTAACATGCACCTTTACTCAATATACTTGAGAAAATCATTTTAGAGTAAGCCAGAATTATATCAAATGTAACCATTTATTATTAATGAGGTAAATATGTAACATGCTAATTACAAAGTCAATTCAAAGATATCAAATCAATACAAAACATCAAATTCTCAAAGATAAACCTAAGAGTAAAAGATACCTGACCTCAGAAAGATGTGGAGTGTATGGACAGTCCACACTATAGACTACAGAAATGCCCTGAGCCTCTTGCAGCTTTTCCATAAGTACTCATACCAAGACAAACAGTCTCCAAATGGAGAAAGGAACCAAAAATTGGAATTTACGTTGATATGAAGACATGAAGATTTTGTATCGTTTGAGGACAGGTGGCAATTTGCATGAAACTTTAATATACTTTATTTCACTTCAGATGCTCTTGCATCAGTTCAGGATATCCATCTTGTCCAAAACAGGGTTACTATGTATTGCACCTGCTTTCAACGTATACAACTGTAGAATTCATCCCTTTTGAAGAGTTCTGGACTGAGCTAAAATATGACTGGCTCTTAGCTGAAGAATGTGGTGTCTCACAGTTGTTTGAACTTTTGTCTGAGGATGTGGTAACTGGATGATAATTCAGTATAACAGGGATAAGCAGTGTCAGTCCTGGAGTGCCGATGTCCTGCAGAGTTTAGTTCCAATCCTGAAAAAAACCCTCACCTGTAGCCTTAGTAATCCTGAAAACATTGATTAGCTTGTTCAGGTGTGTTTAATTAGGGTTGGATCTAAACTCTGCAGGACATCGGCACTCCAGGACCGACATTGACTATCCCTGAAATATAGCCTCCACCGCGCAGAACACAGTAAGCAAGGATTCATCATCCAATACTTGCTGCATCACCACTGAACAAAGCATCTTCTTGCCCTAAGCGCTTACAGCCAAATCCCCCAACATGTGATTTTCTAATGATCTTGAAGACACGGATTAGCATGTTTAAGTGTCTTTGATCAGGGTTAGAGCTAAATTCTGCAGCAAAGTGGATCTCGAGAGCCAGAGAGCATCCCTGAACTTAGTCATATACTTCATCCATTCATTCTCCAAATTGCCTGTCCTTTGCAGCATTTCATGCATCTTACATACATTATAATGAGATTAATAAATATTCAAAAAAGCTGTTATTGGATACTGAAGATTTTCTGGAACTCTTCCTCAAACATTTTCTTCAACCCGGCACCCATTTGGCCAAACTCATTGTCCTTTAAAGAGCAAGAAAACAAAGTAAAAAAAAAAAAAAAAAAAAATAAATCAATAAATCAATCTTTTAAAAATCACATCCTCTTGTGAAGTTAATAATCTCGGCAATAATAATCAATAATGTCCAATATATAACATTGCAAAGCAACTTCATTTTAACAAGCTCTTGATTTGTTGGTGATTAATTTATTATGTAACATGTTCCAGATCTTACCCTATTGAATGTGCTGCAGTTGCTGAAAATGAGCTGAATGTCAGAGACAAATGCTCCTATTTCTGGTTTTATTTGTTTTATTTATTTTAATCCATTTTATTCTATTTATAAAATATTTTAAATTAAACTAAGGCATGAAAAGAATAGCAAATGTAAACGACATCAAGAAGAATGTGACGATCTCACCTTTTTGTGTGGATCCTTAAAAAAAAGTTTCTGGATGTCCTCTCTGTACACACATAACAGTAGGTAGTGGCAGTGCTAAAGATGACAAACAACACACATATCCACAGTCAGGCCCATAAATAATTATTCTGTTTCTAAACCTGCTGAGCAGACGATGTAGGCAGTAATTTAAGGCAATGAAGGCTGTTACAAAATGTGAAAAATGTGCTTGTTTACCAATCTGTATTGAGACACTGGGGCATCAAAAGCCTCTTGTTCAGACATGTTAGTTGAGTCACACCATTTTTGACTGTTTCTTAACACACAAAAGGTACAAATCCATTCCCTACAAGTAAACACACACATATACAGGATGAATGTACAGCACACATGCTGATTTATTGATTTAATGATTTAATGATTTCTGTTCTGTTTGTCTCTCTCACCCCGTTGAGTCTCCATGTACAGCTGGTAGTGACAGTGTGAATGAAAAGCTCGTGGACACTCGTCACAACACACAAGATCTCCCTCGGAGCGACACACGTAACACTCGTCATCATTGTTCTGGGCCATCTAGTCACAGGATGACATGACACAACATAACTTTTTATCATCATCACAGAAATAAGGTACATTTTGCATCAGGAACATTATATTAATTTCTTGAGAAAACTTGAGTTACTTCTGATGAACTCACACACACAAAAGTAAATATTTTAAAAGAATAATTAAAAAATTTTAAAGGGGTCATCAGATGCAAAACTTACTTTAACATTTTATTAGAACATAAATGTTGGCAGTGTGTGTACACATCCACCCTATAATGATAAAAATCCAATATTTTTTTAATCTTTTTGTAAAATCCCCTTTTTCAAATCAGGCCATTCTCATCTTCTTGTCGGTGTGACGTCACACCAACCAAGGCCGCTCCCACGACAGTTGATTGACATGACTGTCTTACCTTAGACCCCCCCTAAATGAGCGAGCCACTGTGTCGACTCCGGTACAGGAAAAGACAAGCTTCATCTACAGCAGAAGTGAGTATAAGGGTTTTTTATGCATATTTGCAAATCGTCTTTCTTAATAATGTGCTAGTTAGCAAGTTTTGCGGATAGATGTGACTAAAGTAAACAGAATGGCTCATCACCCCACAGAAGAGAGGGGCAGGGTTAGCAAAGCTCATTAGCATTTAAAGGCAAATGCAAAATTTAACCAAAGTATGTTATAGACTTCTCATTGAGACCCTAAAGAATCATATCAGCTTGTGGAAAATGGACATCCGAGACCCCTTTAAAATCACAATCCTTTTTTACAGTGTAGATCCAAACATAGGCAGGCAGGCAAGCAAATGGATCCATAACACGAACATCACAAGATGACCAGGGCAGTGCCAGTGAGATGAGAGAATTTGATTACAGCCTCCTTCCAGCTAATTCCTTTCATGTCTGGAAGGTTTGCTTGTTGGTAGTAATTAGCCACAGTCCAAAAAAGAGATTGAAATGTCTCATCATTAAATGAGAGCATTGAGCAAGCTGGCAAAAATTAACAGAATATTCCACCAACAAAAGTCCTTCCTCAGTGAGTGCAGAAAACTTGCTGCATAATCCTTTATGTGTGCGTGTGTGTGTACAGTTCTTAAATAACATCCACAGGTAGATCCAAACATAGACAGGCACAACCAGTTGGAACTGAACCAAACTAGGAGTGTAAATATGCAGAACTAATGAGAATTAATGATTAATGATGTAACAGGTGAACGTAAATTAAGCTGAGAAACTTGGTCAGGCACAACAGAACCAAAACTTAACATGACTAAGACATTTATTCTATGAAAGTGATTTTAATGATCATGCACACATTAATGTTTACATATAAAAGACTGTTAAGAATTTAAATTAATATCATAAATTATTTGTCTGACTGATTGTGATTAAATATGTCAGGTAGAGATGTTTCTTACCATGTCTTTCTCTTGAATACTGCATTTCGCACATTCACACTCAAGAAAATGAATGCGCAGGATCTCTTTCTATAATCAATCAAGCAATCAATCAATCAATCATTCGATCAATCAATAATCAAGCTTTTTGTATGTGATCTCCCATTTCTTACTTTGTGTAAAAAGTTGAGCGTTTTTCCGTGGCACAGTATATCTTTCTCCCAGTTTCCATTAGTGAGAGTCTGTTCCTGCTTTACAAACTCCTCCGGAGTGAACCATCTTTCCTCTGTACGTATACACTTCCCACGACTCCCTGCAACACAACATAAACATAAACACTTCCCACTCAAACCTCCACCACAGACAAAACAAACTGAGTTCTGCACACAAATCAAAGCAATAACGTACCTGACGCAAACCTGTATTTGTACAGAGTCCCAGTAAGTGAAACACAGGTGACTGGTAAAGAGGGAGCTTGGAAAACCGACAGATCTGCCATGTCTTCTTCTTCCTCCTCCTCTTCCTCAACTCTCCCTCTAAACTCTGTTCCTCTTCCTCTCCCTCCCTGCTCCTGGAAACCTTCAGCATCACTTTCCTCCACCAAACCAAAGCTTGTTTTTGAGTCTTGAGGAATAAAACACATTACTGCATTCAGACAGACAGCAGAGAGTGTGTGAATAAAAGGATTATGGGTACTCACCTTTACTGAATCTCTTGTTTAATCTGACAGGAAACAGCTCATTTGTGTTCTGCAGAAAGGAACAAAGTCACTTAATGAATGTCAGATGAAAAAAATGGATATAAAAAAAACTTGACATCACAGAGAGAGAGAGACAAAGTACTTTTTGGACACATTTTCTCTTTCTTCTGTTCATCAGTGGACACTGAAGGTGCCCCTCCTGAAAAAATGAGAAAGGAAGTGATGTCAAATCACAGATGTGATAGTGATGCACCAAAAATATATTGCATATTAGAAATTCAGGAAGCCAATAAATACAACTGTTGATAATTACTTATGTCTTAAAGTGTTTAAACGAAATAAACAAAACTATCCTCCTAATTTTCCATAATGATAATATTAAAAAGTCAGCATATGCAGCAGAATAGAATCTGTAAGTGTCCACATTATTTACCTTTATGAGTTTCTTAAGTGGTGTGTTTCCGCAGTAAATGCTGAATTTCCAGTTTTTTGACTTTTCCTTCCCCGCAAACTTTTCAAAATCAGTTGGGGTGAACCAGTGTCTGTGGAACAAAATGCACTCTTCCCCTACAGGAAAGAAAGACGGGATGCATTCAGACCCATAATAAAATATGACAAATACATATTGTAATAATATAAATAACAATTTAGTAAAAACTCAATGATGGTGAACCTCTGGACAGTTTGTCCCGAAATAGAATGCCTTCTTTATTCCCACAAGTTACAGGTATGTGATTTTTATAAATAGGCCACTTCCAAATCTCCTGCTTGTCCTCTTTTTTCACAGGAGACACAGATCAGATGAGAATGAAAATACAAGAATAGGACATCAGGCACCAAGGAAAAACAGTTGGAGTGTTATTTTATGCAATACTGTATGAGTACATATGAACAAGTAGTTTATTTTCTCTATTACAGGCCAAACTATTTGTAGCCATTTAAAAATAGAGGCAAATACAGCATTTTATTCACAATCCAAACAAAGATGCTACATACATGTAGATATGCTTATACTATTGCCATTACACAATATCTTTTTGTGACACACAAAGCATTTGTTCACCATTTCTCAAAGAACTCACCTTTCTCCACATGTTCAGATGTCTTCTTCTGGCTGTTAGTGATTTTTGATGATGGGTCAGTGTGGTTATTCACAGAGTTGTTCTCTGCTTTTTTAACCTTTCTTTTTTTTTTACAACATCTTGTTCAGTTGATTTCACTTTGGTCTCATTGTTCTTTCCCAAAGAATGGCTCTGAGGAGCTGGAGAATCTTTAGAAACGAAACAATATGGTTGCAGATGTCAGTTTAATTATTCAGACAAACAAAGACACACATATCAACTGACCAGCCGATCGATCGATCGTTTGATTGTTGGAACTGTCTGCCCGATATATAAACAGATTTTTTTTTTTCCACGATTTGTCAGTGAACTCACCTCTCACCACATGTTCAGATGTCTTCATTTGGCTGTTAGTGTTTTGTGATGATGGACCAGCCTGGTTATTTAAAGAAGTGCTCTCTGTCCTCATCCTTTTAATCTCTCTTTTCCCCTCTGTGTTGCAATCCTCAGAACTCTCTCTTATTTTGTTTGACTCCCCAGGCTTTGGAAGAACTGAGGAATTAGGAACTATAATTAAAAATCATTAGGAGAGAGACAGAGAGACAGATAGATAGATAGATAGATAGATAGATAGATAGATAGATAGATAGATAGATAGATAGATGATTTCTTACCATTCTTCAAAGTTTTAGTGATTTCCGAGAGTTGGGGGTAACGCTGTAAAATATGATCCTGGACTATGCATTGCCAGAACTTTCTAACCTTTTTCTTTCCACCAGTTTCAATAAATTCCAACATACGATATAAACTATCATCATCAGCACTGTTTTCCAGCTTTTGCTTCAAACAAAGAGGAGAAAAATTGTTTATGAGATGTATCGAGTCTTGACATATCTCATATTATTAATCTGAAATTCTAAGATCAAGCTTACAAAATGTTCTTTTGTAATGAGGCTATTGTCCTTGAGAAGGCGAAGAAACGTTAGTGGCTTTTCTATTGTAGAGATCTTTGTCTTGTTTTGGCAGAAAAAATTAAACAACATTTCATCTGTAAAAAATCCCAAATCCATAGCGTTTGTTGGTGTAACAGTTCTTGCTTCTGTTTCAAAAAAAACAAACAAACAAACAAACAAACAAAAAAAAAAAAACATATTTAGAATTATTCAGTACATAATGGCCATCAGGGGTGCAACTCTGGTCTCTGGTAAACTCTGGACAGATGGTTGACCAAAACTGAGTAATCAATTTTCAATTGAAAAGAACAGTCAATAAAAATTGAAAACAACAAATTCAGCTAATTATTATTAACATACCAAAATAAAAAAAGATCAATTTTGTGCAAAAAATGATGAAAACAAGCACAAGCTTGTACTAAGCCTATATTCGCCATGCATTTATTTCATACATTATTATAAGAAAATAATTTTAATATTTAATTTGCATGATATGTTTTACAAAATAGACTACATAATGTTATTAATCTAAAGGGGATGCTTTTTAATTCATGCTTAATTAATGCACAGACAATCACGAGTTCATGTATAATTCATGAAGAACTAAACCATTTATTAATGATTACTACATCAACAACTAATGAACATTCTATATGAATCATAGATTAAGTAATCAATTAATTGTTATTAGTTAAATGTGTCGTAATCTATTAATTCCCTAATAACTTATTTTATTAACTAATTATGTAAATTCATATCTTAATTACTGCAGTGGTCAAAGCTATGTACTTCAACTTTCAGTTGTCTGCTTTAAATACTCATAGTTAATGATTTGCAAATGTATCATTATGTTGTGACTTGTTGAAGCACTAAACTATTAACTAATTGTTAAGTAATATGTCATTGTGGTTATGGATACAGAATTAGTTATGATATAGAATTAGTCAGTGGGTTGAAGCCATGCATTTCAACTTCCAGTTGTCTGTTTTAATTAACCATTAGCTAATGATTTGCAAAGATATCATTGTTTTGACTTAACTTGTTGAGGCACATGACTAACTCATTCTAATTCCATAACCACAATGACATATTACTTAATAATTAGTTAATAGTTCTGTGCCTCAACAAGTAAAGTCATAACATAATGATATCTTTGCAAATCATTAGCTAATGATTAATTAAAACAGACAACTTGGAGATGAAATGCGTGGCTTCAACCCATTGTGGTAATTAACACATGAATTTACATTATTAGGTAATAAAATAAGTTATTAGGGAATTAATACATTATGACACATTTAACTTAACAATTTATTGAATACTTAATCCATGAACCATATAGAATGTTCATTTGTTGCTGATTAAGTAATTATTAATAAATGATTTAGTTCTTCGTGAGTTACATATTAACTCATGATTATCTGTGCATTAGTTAAGCATGAATTAATGCATATTTGTGCACCCTATTGTAAAGTGTTACTCATTATACAGATGCTAGATGAAAACAGGAACATTCATATAAACTTCTTTTCTCAGTTCATTATTTAGAAGTTTCTTCCAATATTTCGTGCACAGTGAGATTGATCTGCCTGCCACAGCATTTTTTCCTATGTCCGTCTTCAGCGTTTCTGGCATCTTTTAACGGCCTTTTACAGAATAAATATGATAATAACGTAATATTTCCGCACTAAAGACATTTTGGAATGCGGTACAGTGAATGTAAGAGTTGCACTGCATGGCCCATTTGCCAGTCCATATGCTCGAGCCCTGTAATAGGTGGTAAATATCAGTACGATCTTTCTCTTTTGTCGCGGACTGACAACCCGACAATTCTTCCTTTCATTACTTACGCCAGCATAGTGAATTTCGTTTTTTCGCCAAGCATGCACCAGTTTTATTAGGTTCAATGGCATTGTTTACGTTCAGTGTCGCTGCCTATCCGGATTGATGACATGAAGTGAAAATGATTTGCGTGCATCAGGGAGAGCTGATGTCTGTAATTGTCACACTTAAGTTTCTAGCACGGTACTGGAGAGAAGCGACAGTAGGCTAAGCTAAAGATTAACATCTAGAAGTGCCTGCAAGTACCGGCCCATTTGGAGCACTGCTGGTACTGAAACGAAACTGAAAGTTGCTTTCTGAACTGTTGTTTTGAAATCTGCATTACACAATAACACAACATTAAACTTGAATTTACTAATTCAAGTACTTACCTGGCTGTGTTCACGATTTTCTGTGTTTTCCTTGCTTCCTTTCTCTCTCTTACGCACAGATACATACAGTAAACATGACGTAATCTCCTTTCCTTTGATCCACCTAACCACACCTTGCAGCAGGTGCGCTTCCCTAAAGCGTTGAGAGACTATTCAACTTGATCACGTACAAAAAGTAAAAATGAAGAGAAACACATACTTCCACATCCTTCCGAATTTAATTTGGGAATGCTGTTTGTCACTTTATTGAATTTGAATTACTTAAATGAGGTGGTAAACAGAAAACTAGAAAAGTTGTAAGGAAGGGTGACAGAACAACAGACACTAAAGATACACACTGCCACAGAAATGAAACTGAAATTTAAACTGAAACAATTTAAACTGCTCTATTTTTATGTTGTATTTTGTTTGTGTAACTGTAAATTATTAAGTGATATGCCATTTATTTTCTGGGCTTTTACACATTAAATAGAACCTATTATATGTATTGTTAATGTAGATATACCTTACATGCATTTTTTTTAAAACATAACATCTTAGACCACATTCTACTTCTTCCTCTTATCAGTATTGACCCTATTTTTATTCAGTCTCAGACCTTAGTTTTATCTCTCATGTTTTTAGTCATGTCATTACGAATTAAGTGATTTGTTCCTCCTTGACTGAGGAGTGAATCTGGAGATTTTCAATAACAGCAGGTGCTAGACTGATATATTGAGGCAGTGTGTCTTGTGACTGCTTTTCCACCAGCTTCTTTAAAGACAAATCAATTGATTGTAGGGTGTTGTTAATGGTATTAAACTGATTTGCCAGAAATTGAAATAACTGCATCAGGCCTGTATTCTCAGTCTCTTCAGAAGCAACAGGGTTCTGCCATTCAGCAGGAGAATCACTTAAATTCAGCTGGTCTTCTTCACCCACTGCTTCATCTGTGGTCTGATTGGCCTCCTCTACGACAGGAGATACTGCAGGATCTGTAGCAGCAGTGGGATGAGCAGGTGAATCTTGTTTTGGGGAAGACAGTGAATTAAAACATTTAATTTCATTGCGGTATCCCCACTTTGCTATAAATAGGAATATTTAATGGATATCCTATTCAAACCAACCCACTTACCTTAAGCATTAGTTCAACACTGATCCTTCGTAGTTTAATAAAATCAATCAATTCTAAGAATGCTAAATCTTCAGGACGGTTCTAAGATTGCATGACAAGGGGGGTGGGGGGCATTTCGAAAACTTGGTGGCCTAGCATTATTTTACAGTGGCTGACAGACTTTATTCACTTTATGAATCACAGGTATTTGGTTTACTTCAAAAGCAATTTTTGGCAATTTCATAACGATTAACTTCGATTAGTAATTACATTTTACTAGATTTAAATAAAATATATGTAAAGGATATTTTAAAGCTTTCTCTTATGCATCTTGCAAGAAAACTGTTCAGGATTGTTTATTGCACCAAAAGCAATTTCAAAGGATTTCAAGGAGTAATTTCAAGATTTATTCAGAACAGCGGGCTGACTTATCATAAAAACAGTCATGGATCATGCAAATCAAGCACATGTAAACGTTTCACTGCTTAATTTGTGTAAAGGCATATGTGCTATGTAAACACCCGTTATGTAAATTATTCAGGGCAGTACTAAGTAAAACAACATGCAATTTAAGATTTTAAAAATGTAAGAAGAAGGCTATTAACATCTTGCAGATTCTGCGTTATATTTAGATCTGCTCATGGTGCATCTTATTTCTTTTTACGAGTTTTTACAGCGTTTTGCATTATAACCAATTACACACAATTCTGTTGACTGTTGAATACAATGGCCGATCAGAAGCGTTCAGATGAGTCATTGCTGAAACACCAGAGTTTTGGTTAGCGTGCATGCTCACTGACTTTGAATTCTCTTATCAGAAAACAACAAAGTAAAGATAAGCGATTCATTCATCATACACTGCAGAAAGTATCACTGATTATAACTGGAGCTTTTTTTAGTGTTTACACTCCCACTATTGAATTCAGTGATAATGTTCTTTGGTAATGTAAACGTCTGCTGACTCTTGTTTAAATAATCGTGGACATGCGGCGTTAGAATTAGAAACTTAAATTGTCTTTTTATTAAACCTGGATCAGGTTAAAACTAGAAAAGCATAAAATATTTTGACATAACTGGTACTTGCCTAAAAAAGAGGCTCATGATGTGCGTAGTTAATAGATTACATTATAATATTAAAATTACGGTAATATGGCGATAATACTTCACATGAAATTCTGTCAGTGAGGAGGAGCTGTAGGTACGCGCACCGCAAGACGTCCAGGAAGAAAAATGCAACTGCACTATATCTCTGGTCATTTTGATATGTAACTAATTAAATATTCAGATTTTTTTTTAGATATTGTGTGCTGTCACAAAAATTAAGTATCCTGGGGATGATTAAGGGAGAGGCCCAAGGAGAATCTGGGGGAGAACTGCCCCCTCCCCCTGGCCCTCCCTTAGACTAGGCCCTGAGTCTCATAATAAGAGAAATTAATCATAATAAAATGAAATAACCAATCTCACTAACCTCTGTCATTTCCAGTAGATCCTAGCAGGTCTGTGATGTTTTTACTGACAGGTTCAGTTAAATTCAGAGGTTCCCTCCTATTCTGTGGTGAAAAGAATTGATGAGATTTAAGTAATGCTTGCTGTCTGTCTGCTAAGACATGTAGGAAATAATGGGGAAATGGGGGTGATTTTTCAGTAACTGAGCAGAGGGTGAAAACTAAAAGGTAAAGCAGTAAAAAAAGTGACTTGTGGAGGTATGATTTAATTATTGATTGATTAAATATTTTAAAAAAATAATAATAAAATCACACACACACATGCACATACACTTCTAAAGTGTTGTGTAAGTGTTAATTGAAAGTCTTTTATGTTTACCAAGGCTGCATTTAATTGATTAAAAATACAATAACACAGTATTACTGAGAAACACTTAAATTTTAAATAACTGCATTCTGCCTTAATATAGAGTATGTTAAAATGTAATTTATTCCTGTGATGTTCAAGCTAAATTTTCAGAATCATTACTCCAGTCTTCAGTGTCACATCATTCTAATATGCTGATTTGCTGCTTAATGAATATAAAGGTTTTTTTTTTTTTTTTATACATAATTTATTTGAATTAGAAATCTTTAAAAAGATTAGGGTTTTTGTCACTTTTATAAATTTAATGCATCCTTGCTGAATAAAAGTACTTAAAATCTATCAGTAAATGCATGCACATTGCTCAGTGGGTATCTTAACCCATTTCCCCTGCTGAATCTCACCAGTTTGACTCTTTCAGCAACAGATATGTCCTCATCTGATGAACTGCCTGTATGTGGCAGAAAACATTTACTTTATTTTAAGGGTTAAAATTAATGATCACATTAAAAAATAATAATAAAAGAACTCTGACAATAAGAGATAAAGCTCTAGTAATCTAAACTCCTTGCAAACTGGCTTACTGTGTGCACAACGTCCCAAAGCAATATGGCGGGGATGAGTGGAACAGGTGATAATCAATAAATGGTCTGAAGGTGAGGTAGCGATCATCGATGGTGGAATTAGCAGTTGTGTGCTAAAAATACGACAACTTGCTGCACACTTGATGCAGAGTGTTTGTGATTTTTGTACACAATACTTTTTAAAGCTTTGCACTCCACTTAACTTATAAGCTTAAAAAAGGTCTGAATGAATTTGCAATGCAAATGTTCATGTGAACTTACCCAGCTGAACTGTTCCCTTAGACACTGTGTCCTCTTCATTTCCACACACAGGTATTTCATTATTATTTTTGTGATTGTTTTCCTTACTGCCAGTAAAATCTAATGGTAGAAAAGTGCCAGTTGTTTTTTTGTTTTTTTGTTTAAATGTTTTGACTGTAAGGAAGTCATATCAATGTTCTACTGAACAAAGACCTCTTAAAGAGTTAATAAAGACACTATTTTCTTACGTTTTTTATGGTTAGGTGTCTTCCTTGTCACATTTTGTTGAGGTGATGAGTCTGCACCACATCTTTCTGTCTGCGTCACCTATAAAAGGAACATATCTGAGTAATTCTGCATAGAACCAAAAGAACCAAATAGATTACAAACAATATTTGCATGCTTAATATGAAACGTATAAATATTGCTTATGTTTTGTGGCTTGTGGGTTTGGTAAGTCATTTGCAGTGGTTTAAATACCTGTCTAGATGACATCCTCAGATATCCAAATTGTGACAGACACCTATTCTAAGATAGATAAATAACTGTTACATTATAATTAGATTTACTTAAAATTAAAATTCAGGACTTATATCATCTGCATACAATACATACCAGTATGAGTCTCTCTAATTGCATTTGTTGAAGACTGTTTGATGACTTGTAATAGATGCTACACTTCCACTTCTTGTTATTCCCCTTTCCTCCAAACTTCTCAAACTGTCTTGGCGTAAACCAGTGCCCTTTACATGAAATACACTTCTCTCCTGAAAACAGAAAAACATCATAAAGAACATATCAATAGGGTGCACATATTAAAAACAGTACATGTCTTAGAATGTATAAAACTATATTTGCATTTCAATTTGTTTCTGACAATGTGAGAAAAAATTTTTAAAATCTCAAAACTTACCATTCTCATACTTTTTTCTGTACAGAAGACCGGTCATTTTTCCACAACGGACAGTTAGTTTTGTCTTATTTCTGGCCTCCTGAAAGATTTCTTCCAGGTCTAGACATTAAAATGAAAAGGATTCTGGAATTACAAACTATCAGACTTTTCCTGTTCTTCCCTTGTCTTTTTTATTTATGATCACACTATCACACCCCTTTCATACACAAGATAAAATCCAAATTTATTTCAGCATTTATCTTCTTCAGGTCTGTGAGAGGTAAATTAACCTAAACGTCACCTTTATTTAAATAAAAATGCCAAAGTTGTGCTTTAATGTCATCTTTGGAAGTATAAAAACCCTTTGATTGTCTTTTAGAGACAGCTTCAAATATATATATATATATATATATTTTTATTTTTTTTTTTTTTTTCCAATATATGTTCCACCCATGCTTACCTGGACTGCTTTTACCGGCTTTTTTCTTCTTGTTGGAATATGTTTCTTTCTCCTTATCATCTTGTTCCCTAACCTTTTTATTTCCTTCTTGTTTTTCTTTACTTTTTTCCATTTCACTCATCCAGTCAGATCCTGAAGAGCTGTCCAAATCCTGCTCTGAATCTATAGGTGATTCACCATTCATCTCCTGTGGGTATCTAAAACACAGTCATCATTTAGTTGTGGATATTCAGAATTATTGTATGAGCTGAAATAGATACACATTTTTGAACACAATGAATGATTCATTCAGTTTACACCTTTCAGCTAAATCCATGAGAGGATCATGTGAACAAATGGTTTGCATTATAAACATTCATTATGTCACACAAATATATCTCTGAACATAATTAATGAAAGGAAAAGATTAACTTACCTGTAAAACACAGAAATTAACCTGGCTGCACTTCAAACAACCACTACACTAAAGAGAAACTAAATGAAACACTGCCATCAGACTGGATTCTCTACTCTGGTTTTCCAGAAGTAACGTCCATCCCAAAAACACTCTGACGACAGAAACACAACTGAAACTTGCTTTATGGACTGTTTGTCTTAGGATAAAAAAAAGAAGGCTACATTTTCACCTAACCACACCTATCATCTTTAAAGTAACTCTGCATTCCTGATGAGTCACTTCAATTGTAACAACATCCACACATAAAACTTACATTTAAAAATAGGCTGGCAGCTATTCGAGAAAGCAGGTTATGTGACATACCCGGCTAAGCTTAAAAGTAAGTGAGCGAATAAACAGTAACATTGAACAGTAACATTGAGTTCACACAAGTAGGTCAATTGACAACATAAATGATGCAAATCTTCCACTTCCTTACTATTTAAAATGACTTGAAACATGCTATGTGAAGACAACTATAAATAACCTATTTAGGACAATTTCCAAACCAGTGTAAATATCTGGCTCTGTATTGTTTTTACAACAGAAGGTACTGTGTCTAATGTAGGTTTCATGGTTGCACTGTTTAAAACCATTTTATTTTTGCAATCACAGAAATGACACATCTTACCTTTAAGCAGTGTTCGAATTGTGTCAAAGCTCTTGACATCAAAAAAAAAAAAAAAAAAAAAAAAAACTTATATAAAGATGATTCATATTTTTGTCTTGTCCTTGTTATCCTTGAGAAAACCCAATTCTAGGATAAATCTTTATTTTTTACGATGATCCATGAATTAGGTGTACCAAACAATCACTAAGCAAAGAAGAATTAAATATCTAGCTGAGGAAATTAATATTTTCAAACAAATTTAAAGTGATTTTTTTTTTTACCTTTTGTGGGCATTTTTTAACCTTTATAAAGCCATTCTGTTTTTTTGAAAGTGTGCATTCTTTTGTGTCAAATTCTTATATTTAATTAATTAAGTCACTTAGAATAATAATGTCAAGTTATCAGAGGGATGAGACCAGAAGCAGGAGTTAAGTGCAAACCAAACAGGAGTTTTATTGACAAAGGTGTAATAGTAAAGTGCACAGATGGTTAGAGCAACGGTAAAGCTTATCTGAATGTCTGGAGGTCTGGAGCTAGCATCAGGTTGTGAATGGTAAACCAGACAGTGAGGTACTGATTGCCAGGGCCTTAAATAGGGCAGGGCTGAGTGGAACCAGGTGTAGGCTGGGTGTAGTACTCGGGTGACAGTGAACGGGTGTGCTGTGACGTAGTAGGTGGAGGTGGCTGTGGTGAATGCCTGACAAATAAGACATTTTAGGCTGTTATCACACAAATAAAATCATTATCAACAAAATTAATGTTTTCAATATAGAGGAATAGGCATTTAGATGTATTTACCCACTGTTTAATGCAGGACATGAATGCATTTAACCTGCACTTGCAAATGCATGAAAAATGTTTTAATATTTTAATCCTAAAAAGATGAATGCTAATATTTAACATTATGAAAAAAAAAAAATGAAAAGGTACTTTAAATGTGGAATTACAACCGCCAGTAGGTGTCAGTAAGTCACAGTTAATAAGTGACTCATTGCGATTGAAACGAATCATTCAAACGGTTGATTCATTCAGGAACGAAACACCGTCATGTTGTTTAGAGACGCAAAACAGTGCAGTGGCTGTGTTTGGAATGATTTTTGTTGGCGAAATAGAGCAAAAATAGGCAATATGGTGTCTAAAACGTAAGTCTCTTAATATGAACTTATAGTTTATTGAACTGTTGTATAAAATCAATCACATTTGTGATTTTTGCACAAAAAAAGGCACTCTTCGTGTGATATTAATTAACTATATTATGTAACTAATGATGTAATGATGTAATTAACTAATGATATAAATATACATTTTCTGCCCCCATATTCTGAATTTTGGGAAAATGCATTTTATTAGACTGAATCACGCAGTGAAAGAACCCACTCTAAATGAGCACAGTCAGTCTAGCTAGTGTTTAAGCACTCATAACTCCTCTTATAAATAAATGAAGCTGTCCATACACTGTATGATAAATAAATCTCTTATTTGCATAGCTCGTACATCTGCACTTTGTTGCTTATGATGAGGGAATTCGCGAGTTTCAGTCTGAACAAAACTCCAGGTTTCAGCAATGACTGTTCTGAACGCCTCTGATTGGCCACTGCATTCTAAACTCAACAGAGTTGTGTGTGATTGGTCATGATGCGCAACGCTATAAAAACGCTACAAATAAAATATGATTTAACGCGAGCAGGTCTAACTTTAATAGAGCAATCGAATCTTTTCATTTTCACTAGTTTTATGTTTGAAGTATTATATTTTTATTGAACAACCAGGGGACTTCCCAAGTATATTTTTTTGGGTGTTATGGGGGGTCCAGGACCCCCCCAGCCCCCCCTCATTTCGAACACTGCATATGGGCCAAAAATCACGAGAACCGTGCTCAGACCCCTGAAAAGGACCAAGTGTGAAAACACCCCTAGAGGCAGAAAGATGCAATCGACATGACCATGCAATGTCCACAGATGGTTGATGACTTAAACCTTGCAACGGTCTTGTGGGTGATTATCAGTGTTGGGAAGGTTACTTTGGAAATGTAATAGGTTACAGATTACAAGTTAAGTAGTGTAACTTTTCAATTACTTTATTAAAGTAATGGAACGTATTACTTTTAATTACTTTTCTAAACTGTTAATCATTTTGAAACATTTAAACCAGGCAGAAGTAACCTCACAGTAGCACTCAACACTGATTACTGTCAGACTTTCAAAATCTTTCACAACTTGAATTAAGATTATAATAAGTAAGGGATAATATACATCTTTATTTTGCGATAACAACTGGCTGAATGTACATTATCCCACTTATTACACAGCTGCTTGATAGATTATTTAGTTCAGAGTTTAGTCAAAATGATTAGACACGAAACACTGATCTGAGTTGAAATATTTGAACACAAAGCTTTCATGAAGAAATCAGTTGCTAGCAAATGGCAAGTTCAAACTAGACATTTTAGGGATACAGTGCAGTCATACCACTTTTCTTACACAACGTTTCACCACATAAATAATTAAGTAGTAGTACTAGTTTGTTAGTTATCTTATAATTTATTACAATGTAATCACCTGACGCTTTATCACAGTACATTAGCAAACTTAATGGAGTGGAAATATTTAAAGAGGCTTGATGACTGTTTCATGCAGTTATTTGTGCGCTGATTCTGCAAAATGGATGAAGACTCAGAACATTGTAGTACCGAATCTCGCCACAAGGTGGCAGAGACTGCGTTGCAAATGGAAGAAGCTTCTGATGGTAGACCGAAAAGGACACTTCAGTTAACTGAAAAGGCATTAGAACTAAAGCTGCACAATCTCAGAAAATCAAAAATGGGCCAAATGACCAAATTAATGAACGGAATTGATAGTCTTAAAGATGATGAGAGGAATCTGAATAATGTTGAGGAAAAGCTTCAGAAAAACTTTTCAGAGTTAAATAAAGAATTCACCTGCCTCAATGCTGAATTAGGAGTGCTTCTGTCTGAGGAAGAAAGAAATATTGAGGAGTTTGTAAAACAGACGCAAACTTGGATTCTTACAGCCAAAGATAAGATAGAGGCTTTTAACATTGGACCTAAAGACAGTGTTTCCGTTGTTTCATTGCAAAGGCAGAAAAATAAGTATGGGTCTGTTGCTGGACGAATGTCAAATGCATCCAGGCGCAGTTCCAGTTCTGCAGCTCACCTTAAACAAGAAGCAGAACAGGCAGCATTATTAGCCCGTGCTGCAGCTTTGAAAAAGAAGCAATCCATTGAGCAAGAGGTGGCAAAACTGAAGGCAGAACAAGAGCAGTTGGAGATTGATACAGAAATTGGAGCTTATTTTGCTAAGCTCAAAGTATTTAAAGATTATGACCTCCTGCTTGAAAATGAGAGTGAATGTCAATCAGGAAATGCAGATATATGTCATAAGAAGGAACAGAAGAACCCTTCCCTTGTGGAACAGCATAGTAAGAGAGACAGGACACTTCCCAGAGAACCCACAGTACGTATCTATAAAAGCACTTGTCAAAGGTGGAAGTTCTGGGGAACTTGAAGGTAATTTATATAGAGTGATGCAACGCCAGAATGATATCACTGAAATGTTTGTTAGACAACAATTTGTCACCAAGAGACATTCCGATATTCTCAGGAAACGATGGAATACCGAACCTTTGTCAGGGCTTTTGAATATGCTGTCGACAACAAAACAGAGAATGCTAGAGACAAATTGTACTATTTCAAACAATACACTGGTGGAGAAGCCAAAGACCTTGTCTGTAGCAGTGTTCATATGGAACCTAACAAAGGCTACAAGAAAGCTTGGGATCTTTTACACAAGGAGTTTGGCGACGAACTGAAAATAGCTAGTGCCTATATAGACAAAATGCTGAAGTGGTCTCAGATAAAACAAGAGGATGGAAAGGCACTGAAAACGTATGCACTTTTTCTTATTGGATGTCGAAATATATGGACGAAATGGACAATCCCACAAATGTCAGAACTGTCATCTCAAAGCTTCCATTCAAGCTGAAAGAGAAATGGAGAGGTAAAGCCTTTGAAATTCAAGAAAAAAACGTGGAAGGAGAGCAAGATTTGCAGACCTTGTGGACTTTATAGACACAGAAGCTAAAGTAGTCACAGATCCATTGTATGGAGAAATTCAAAGCTTTTCTGTTGGGAGTGAAGGAAAAGGAAAGGCCACATCTGTCAATATCAAAGTCCCAAAGAGAATTTCACAAAAGGGTAGCAGCTTTGTCACAGCCATTAATCCTCTTGGAAAAGAGGCACCAGACTCTCCTGCAAAAAAACCCTCAGTTGTAACTGCCAGCGCATTTGAGAAACCATGTTTGTTTTGTCAGAAGAACCACATGCTTGAGTCCTGTGGTAAATTTGTAGAGTGCCCGTCCAAAGAAAGAATTGACTTTTTAAAGTCAAGGGCTTATGCTTCGGCTGTCTGACACTGGGTCATCTTAGTAAAGACTGTAGAAAAAGAATGATATGCCAACAATGCTCAAAGAGACACCCAAGTATACTCCACATTGATAAGAAAGGTGATCCAGTACACACGCAAAAGAAAGAAGACAACACAGAGGAAAAAAGTGTATCCTCTGCTGTGGTCTCACTGGAAAAGGAATCATGCGGTTGTACTGGGGCCAGAGAAGGTGAGCCTATTCTTGCGATTGTGGCAGTAAAAGTCAAATCCAAAAGGAGTGAGAAAACTTTGGAGACGTATGCCTTTATGGATCCAGGTAGCTCAGCTACGTTTTGTACTGAGACATTGATGAAACAGTTGAATGTTAGAGGAAAGAAAACGAAAATACTGCTTTGAACAATGGGACAGGAAAGGCCAGTGGATAGTTACATTGTGTCTGATCTGGAGGTATGCGGACAGGAAGAAAAAGAGTAAGTGTCCAAATGCAGTCTCGGGCGAAAGTCTTGATGGTTGGAGCAGTGGTGGTTTTGGAATTGTGATCACGTTCTTCTGGGTCCGAAGAGTGATGAATTCCAAAGATGTTCTGACTCGATGGTGACTGGGAGTTTCTTCCCATGTGGAAAGTAAAGAAGAACCAAGAGCTGAGAGGGACCCAGCTGAAGTCCTGTGATCTTTGGGGAATGGAAAGACAAGGCCGCAAGGCCTGGTGCACGCTTAGGGAAGTCCTGAAGAGTTCTAGCTCATCTTCTTAGGTTCTAAAAGAACCACTGACTGACTGAGGCGAGTCATGAAGATGAATTCCAGGGTTGAGTGGAAATGTCTGGCTCTTTGTGGTTGAGAGCCACAGCTCTGTATGTTCGGCCTGTCGGGCCCGCCGGGCAAGCCCTGTGCCGGCTCAGGCTCCCCGTGGGTTCCTCCACATGGGCTGCAATCGGAGGGTTTTGCAGAAGAGAGCGACGTGAAGAGAGGAAGAGGGAAGAGATCAATCTTTTGATGCCTTTAAGCTCTCTGGAGGCTGCGCCTCCAGGAGGTCCACGAACCAATGGTAACTTTTACCTTTGGAGGGAAAGTTTACGACTCTTTGTCTGTGAGCATGGTATTTTGCATATGTAATTCGATTGGGTGTTGATGCAAAAACTACTAAGGTTTCTTAAAACACTAATATGTTGCATAGGTATCAACATCTAATTTACACCATCTTTAGATCATCAAAATACAAATTCAAAGAGACCAAACATGGCATAGGTGGGTTATACGGCTAGTTATCTATCATAACGCATGCATAAAACAGTAGAAAGACAAATACAAATACAACAGACAAAATTAAAATACAATGCAGTAATACTGTACACAATGACCTGGGCGATGTGTGATGGGAAGGTCAAAGAAAGGTTTGTCTGTGAATGAATAGGAAAGAGTCCATTTCTATAGGCATTGTGTCTTTCCTATGGGCAAATGTGCATTCCTCTGGGCAATAAAACCTCTTATCAGATCGTCGTCCTGGCAACTGAGCCCTTTTGGGGTGTTAGTTGCTTTTGGGGGGTTGTCTCCAGAGCTCCAGCATATAGCTGGCTTGTTGGGTTTAAAGACTATTTGTTAAATGTAACAATTAATGTATGTCTGATTGGTCCAGATGCTACAATAATAAGCATTAATATTCTGGTTTCACTGCATTCTTGATTTGCTTAAATGTAAAACATTCAATTTTAACTATCTATAATATTATGTATTCATATCTTTAAAAATGACAGATGTATTTATTGAAAAGACAAGCTGTCACATTGTTATCTGCATGAGACCACTATTCCTCATGTTTATTTTCATCATACATTATATTTTCTGCATAATAATCAAAGTTGGTACATCAGAAAACATAAAAAGTGCTGTCATTATGACTTTAGCCTACTGTAGATTTACATATCAAAAATTGCACACTGAATGAAAGCTAAAAAACTTAATTTGCTCATATTTTATCTGGCAGGCAACCAAGTGAGTCACTGTCACTCTGGTACACCACATAAAAATCTACAGGAGTGCAAGTCAAGTTACGTTTTGACTGACATTATCAGATGGATTAGTGGATTACCGTCACTTTAAAACAAATATTTGTACCCTAAACCCTTATATGGAGTCGATACACTTGTTTAGAGCAGTGTTTCCCAACTCTGTTCCTGGAAGCAAACAAACAACAAACACTTTCAATCTCTTAATCAAACAGACTTTGATTAAGAGATGACTCATCGGTAGAGGCCTGAAACAGACAGTTTCCGATAATGAGCACATCCAGAACACATTGCTGTGCCTCCCAGAACTGGGTTTGAAACACTGGTTTAGAGCATCTGCTAACATTAGTGATGGTAGTTAGAGGTGAACAGGTGTGTCTTGAGCCCCTGAGTTTAATACACAGGGATGCAAACTCATGCAATGAAACAATTACAGATCAGAGGAAATGCTTTATGTAAATTTATGTAAAAGAGTAAGCTTCAAGTACACATTTGATCATTTATAATTGTACTCAGTAAGTCTCACTGGCTCTAGTTCTTCATACATAAAAACAAAAATCTTTGAAACAGGTCTTGATTTGAAACAGATTTGATTCAACTCATAGGTTCGTTGGTAGAGATCTGAAATGGACGGGTCAGATAATATACACATCCAAATGTACTATATGTATTGTTGGTGTCTCTCCCCGAATTGAATTCGAAACAGTGTTTAAAAGCATCTGCTAACATGGTACACTGTAAAAAATAAAACACAATTTGTTGAGTCATCTTAAAATAATTTGTTACCCTGCTGCCTTAATTTTAAGTTCAGTCAACTAAAATAAGTTTAGTCAACTTGAAATGTTACGTTATACTAAGCAACAACTTAGATATTTGTGTTTGCTAAACTTAACAGATGGGTAACTCAGCTGCCTTAAAATTTTACATTCAACCTTTAAAGTTGAATAAACTGTTTTTGAGTTGACTGAACTTAAAATTTTAAGGCAGCCAGATTACAAATTATTTTAAGTTGACTCAACAAATTGTTTTTTACAGTGTAGTTAGAGGTAAACAGGTGAGCACGAGTCACGAGTAACTGTATCAGAAGTCAACTAGGTCTTCAAATAAAGTTTAAAAAAAAGTTTTAAAAAAACTAGCACTAAATAATATTATTTACAACAATGACAACATTAAATAACACGAACTGATTCACATTATCTGTTTTAAGCAGTTTATTAAACCTGCAGCACTCCTGCATAGATGCAGAATTGCTGTGCTAAAACTTTTTTGATTTTCCAATTTCACTTTTTTATTGTTGGAATTTCATCCAAAATGGTCTTGCATCTCAATGCACACGTCTTCTTACATACAACACACACACTGCTACAATTACCTCCCAAATAAGCACCAACAATAACAACAACAACATATAAATACATAATGAGCTACAATACAAATCACAAGTGAGCACTTACACATTTCTGGAAACCATATCTTTCCTCCCCACCTTGACGGACTGATGAACAAAAGATTTCCGTAGTCTCTTCAATGGAGCATGCTATACTGTAAGTCTTCTGTTTGAAGGCAGAAGCTGATATTCGCCAAATAAATCATGAGAGGGATCAGACATAAGTTTGCCTAGTAAAGACATCATCTTTTTAGCATATGCATCTTTAAAAAACAGCTCAAGTGTTTGGCCCACACTTTTTTGAACAAAGACCATGCACAGATTCCATACCGAACAGCACTCTGTATTAAAGATTTTTAAAACGACAGCAAGATCTTCCAAATGACCTTAGTTTACTCAAGAAATAAACACACTGCTGTACCTCATAGCAAACGGAATATGTGCAATACATGTTAAAACAGCATCCACAGACACCTACACATTTATACGAGAACACTTGTTCAATCTGTATATTATCCACAGTTACTGGTGATGGATACCTATTCACTGTGAGACCAAAAATCTTTTTTTTTTTGTCTTCTTTGCATTTATTATAAGTAAAGACAACAACACACCATTTAAAAATGAAAAATGTGCAGCACTGGAGTTGCATGACATTATCAGATGGAATAATTGATTATCACAAATTTAAAATAAATATTTGTTCCCTAATCCCTTACCTTTGGAGTCTGTTCTTGTTAAGAGCAGTGTTTCCCAACCCAGTTCCTGGAAGCAAACAAATCAAACAGACTTGATTCAACTCATAGGCTCATTAGTAGAGATTTCAAGATCTGAAACAGATGAGTCAGATAATACACACATCCAAATGTACTTTGTGCCTCCTGGAACTGGGCTTGAAACACAGGTTTAGAGCATCCGCTAACACTAGTAATGGTAGTTAGAGTGAACGGGTGACCCTGGAACAACATTTTAATCCAAAAATGTAATCTTGACCACATTCCTACACCTAAACCTAACCTTACCCATGAGTAATCACTAAATTCAGAGGAAATGATAGATGAATGACACTGATGTACAAGCACCAAACACCGATTGTAAGCCTAAACTGATTGGTCAATCACAATGTTGTTCCAGGGTCAACAAAGATGTTGATCCAGGAACATGTTGTACTTGGTAATATCAGGTTCTGCGAGCGTGAGTCACAAGTAGCTGTGTCACAAGAGTCTCTTGAGCCGCTGAGTTTAATACACAGAGATGAAAACTCATGCAATGAACAATTACAAATCAGAGGAAATGCTTTAGTGGGAATTAATGTGAAAGAATAAGCTTCAAATACATATTGCAACCAAATTTATATAATTTTGATTTACAGGTGTGCTTAGTAAGTCTCACTGACTCTTATTCCTTATACTTGAAAATATTTTTTATAATAGCCTAATTATATAATAATAACAACCTAACTACATAAACCTGTATAACACATTTTAAAAACTATCAAAAATACGATATAACAATATTTTGATTTAAGTGGACAGAAAAGCACCACTTAAATAGTTTAGTTACTGAAGCAACTCAGTATAACTTTACAATAAGCTTCAAACACACTACAGTATTTTAAATCATTCTGGTTTTGCTTCCTGTAAAACACTGACTTAGACTATTGTCTTCATATCTTCAAAAGATGACAGATATATTCAAGAAGACAAGCTGTCTCACACTGCTTACTAATGTATTCAAATTTTCAGACTTGTGATTGGTCGCTGATGGAGTCAGCCGCGCGATAAGCTTTTAAAAGAACGCACAGAGAACGAGCACTGGCTCAACAACAACTGTTAAGTAAAGACGGCAAATCACGTACTTTGCATCCTTGCAAACAAGAGACCATGAGAAGGGTTTATTTGTTTTTGCTACTTAATGGACTGTTAGCCAGTGGACAAGGTGAGTGAATTTATGGTCTGCTTTCACAGACAGGGCTTTGATTACGCCAGGATTAGGCCATAGATCAGTTATTTAAGCAGCTGTTATAAATATGCCTTAAAAAATCATTACTGGTGTGCATCTTTATATAAATCAATGGCATTGACTTATTTTAAGATATAGGTCAGTACAAGCTTCTTTCATTTAAAATAGCTCAGCATTTTATACTGATTATTTTCCTTAAAAAAGTTGTTTGATATTTGAAATATATTCTTGATACTGATTGATACCGGTTTTCATGTAACTCATACAGGTTGGCATAACGGTTATGATCAGCCTTTAAATTTTAATTGTGCTCCAGGCCAGTCTATATCTTCCATAAGGAGGTAAGTGGTACATATCAATGGTTTACATATCAATATCTATTCTGAACATTATTATCAATACATAAAACCTCCCTGAGTTCACAAATTATATGTTTGGGTTAGCTTTGCCATGGATGAACAATCGATTATTAGAAAATCTTTAACCTTTAGACTTTAGCTATAAATATTGCGTTATAAATATTGTGATTTTACAATTGATTTTTTTCTATTCTTAACTTGTCTAATCGAAATAAAGCGAACACCACAATGCTTTTGAGGACCGGCGATGGGAACTTGGCTGTAAAGACACGTTCAGATATGGAACAGACTGTTTCTGGTCACCTTACGTCAATTATTTTGATGAAATGTTCAGCTTTGAGTGTCCACCGCACCACGTGATCACTGGAATGAGCAGCCACCACAACGACAACTATGAGGACAGACGGTGAGCTCTGATGTTTGACTAAAGCTCATGTTTAAAATATTGATTCACTTGAGTTGATTTGAGCTGATGCCAATATCATGTTTAACAGGTGGCAGTTTTACTGCTGTAGAAGTAAATGCATTTCTGGAGTGAGTGGTCATTGTAATTCTGACTGTCTGTGGACGACATACGTGAACTCCTTTGATGAGTACTTCCACTGGACTGTGCCTCCTCACAGTGTTCTGGTGGGTGCTGAAAGCTACCATGATGATTCTACAGAGTGAGTATAACTGCTTTAATTTTATGAATCATATTACTCCTAATGTTATGTCTAATAATTACTAAAAGACACCATTTCAAGTTAAACATAGACTGTGTGCTCTGTTGCTCACTAAAGTGATGTTGCTTTACTTCTTTCAGAGATCGACGATGGAAGTACAAGTACTGTGCCCAAAAATCATGTTGATACCAAGAATCAGTGTGTTCTCACAGTTCAGTAAAACATTTAAAAAGTTGATACATTGGATTGTGTTTGAGTGTCTGCATGCTTCGGTGGGCTAAAATTTTGGACTCAATTTTAAACGTAGTTTATTTTTAATCTAAAAAGTTTTTAACATAATTATTTAACATTATTAAAAAAATGAAAAGGTACTTTTAATGTGGAATTACAACCGCCAGTAGGTGTCAGTAAGTCACAGTTTATAAGTGACTCATTGTCACTCAATTATTATTCAAATATTACTTTTTCTAACTGCATGAAGTGGACTGATACCCTCCTGCTGTTTGTTTGTGAGAAACGTCCCACAAGTCATACAATAAATATTACCTTTTATATTATGCAACTGAGATCTAATGCAGGTTCAGAGCTACTCTGAGACAAAAGCGCTGTTGAAGGTTGTGAAAAAAGACAGAAAAAAATAAAAAAAAACAAGAAAAATGTGTGATTTCTCAAGAGATTTCATATAGGGTACATTAACCTCCTGTATTTGTTGCACAGGGACACAAAAGAAACTGAAATGAAATAAAACTGAGATTTTCACATTTTCAAAGCAGTAAAAGATTACGAAAAGATGTTTATTTTCTTGACTATTGCAGATAAAAACAAAATTGTATAATAATAACTAGTAAAGATATCTATTCATAACCTCTCAGACCACAGTTCTGCTTCCTCGGGGCTACCCCTAATTTGTTCGGTGTCAAACTTTACTCTACTTCAGTGATTTAAAACAGTGATTTGCTCCTCCTTGACTAAGGAGTGAATCTGGGGATTTTCAATAACAGCAGGAGTTAGACTTATATATTGAGGCAGTGTGTTTTGTTTTTCCACCAGCTTCTTCAAAGACAAATCAATTGATTTCAGGGTGTTATTGATGGTATTAAACTGGTTTGCCAGAAATCCAATTAACAGCTTCTGGCCTGTTTTCTCAGTCTCTTCAGAAGAAATAGGGTTCTGCAATTCAGCAGGAGATACGCTGATGTTCAGCTGAGCTGCTGCTGCTGGCTCATCTGTGGTCTGATCAGCCTCCTCTATGACTGGAGATTCTGCAGATTCTGTAGCATCAGTGGGAGAATCACTGAAGTTCAGCTGAGCTGCTTTTGCTGCTTCACTTGCAGCTTCATCTGTGGTCTGATTGGCCTCCTCTGTGACAGAAGATACTGCAGGTTCTGTAGCATCACTGGGAGGTGCAGGCAAATCTTAGTTTGGAGAAAGACAAATAGATAAGAGATTAGACAAAGTCTGACATTTTAAAATCTGACGGAAAAAAAATAAATATTACTACCACTCAGTAACTGAGTTTTCATTCTTATTTTAATGAGAAGCAAAAACAAGAGATGTGAAAGTAACCAAAGATCTTGATAGTCTAATAAAAATATGGTATAGTCAAAATCAGAAAGTTTAAACAAAAGAGAAATAACATGACAAAATAAAAGAGCTCACTAACCTCTAGCACTGGCAGTAGATTCTACTGGTTCTGTGATCTTCTTACAGACAGTTTTAGCTAAAATCACAGATTCTCTTCTGTTCTGTACCGAAAAGAAAGTATAAGATTAAAGCAATGCTTCATGTGTTATTGGAGGATATATGGGTACAGTAATTGGGTACATTTCAGTAACTGAGGGAGAATGCAAAAGATTAGTTATTTGGATTAACTGAATACATTTCATTATTTTTATATAATGACTCCCTCAGAATGTGGGCACAATCTAAACAGTCTACTGCTGACATTCTGTCAATAATAATAATAATACAAATGTATATATTTCCATTTATATCTCTTAAAAATATATTGTGGTGCATCATATGCTAAACTCAGCTCTACACAATAGGATAACACACATGCAATAATAATTTACAATTGATGAATACATTCACATCTCACCATTTTGACTCTTTCAGCAACAGATACAGACTCATCTGAAGAACTGCCTGTATGTGGTAGAAAACACACATATAAACCACAAACAGTTTTAGGGTCAATGTAGATGACCACATAAAAAAAAACACAAACACTAACAATGAGAGACAAAGCTCTTTGACAATCTAGACTCAGCAACCTGACTTAGTGTGAAAAACATCAGTAAGTATGGTGGGGATCAGAGAACAGAAGAACGTGATAAACAGTAGATGTTGTGATAGTGAGATCACTAATGAATCTTAAATGAAAATGCTGATTCAAACTTACCCGGTTGGATTGTTTTCTCTTCGATTCTATGCACAGGTACTTCCAGAGTCTCTGTAAACAGTTTTTTCCAGGACTCTGGAAAACCTTTTAAAGAGTTAATTAACTCACTCGTTCTCGTTACATTTTGCACTGAGTTTGCACCGTCTTTATCTGTCTGCGTCACCTATGGTAAAATACAATGGTAGTGATTTCAAAACATCTCAGCATAACATTAACTTTAATGAATCATTGTCAAAAGTCTAAAAATCTATAAAAACTATCAAACAATCTATAAAAACTATCAAAATTCATTTATAACCCACAGAATACAATCACAGTTGTGAGGCTGAACTACAACATATGAATATCATTCATCATTTTATGTTTTATGGCTTATGAGCTTGTAACTTATGCATTGGTACTGTATATACAAAATACCTGTCTAACGGACTCCCTCTGTTGTCCAAACTCTGAAAGACACCCATTCTATGAGAAAAATGAAAGTTCATTTACATAAAAGTTCACACATGCTCATAAAAATGTCAAATAAACTCAGACTTCACACTCGTTGTGTACATACTTGAATGAGTTTCAATAATTTAACTTGAAGGCCATTTGATGGCTTGTAATAGATGCTACTCTTCCATTTCTTGTAATGCTTTTTTCCTCCGAACTCCTCAAACTGTCTGGGCGTAAACCATTTCCCTTTACATGAAATACACTTCTCTCCTAAAGACAGAGAAACATCATATAGAACATATAAATTGAGTGCAAATATTTAAAATAAATGCTGGTTTGTTAAAACAGACAGAGGAAAAAAGACATGTGTGGTACTGTGATAGGATGCCACCTGTAAGAAATTATAGTCTGCCTTGACCCAGATTCCACTCCACAATATATGTTTAACCATGCTCATTTCCAAAAATGGCTTAATTATTATAGAGAAGAAGAAAGTCAACAGTTATGTTGTTTCTAGACCATTTAGGATGATTACATCCTGAGCAAATGGTGACCCATTGTAGCATGGAAGTGGGTGTGGGACACTGAGAACCATCTCAGACAAAGAGGTGTTAAATCATGATTAACATACAGACCACAGCTGCTACAAAAGGAGCAACATCATTTACATTAAGGGTAGTAAACTTTAACTGTATAAAAGGTTTGAGCTAAGGATGTTCTGGGTTCAATCCGACTCCGTTGAACCCAAGGTACAACATGTACTTGCCACTGCTATGCTGCAGTAAACATTTTCATCAAGATCTTCTACGTCCTCTTCACTTTTTCCTTACACACCTTTGAGATAAACCTGCATCCCTGCTAGATATTCCACATTTAACTGTAAGTAAAGGAAGTGCAGAGTGAGGAACCATTCCCCTCTGGAGTCAGGAGAATACCAGGAGAACGACACTTGCCAGACTGCATCGTGCCAGCTGTTCGGTGGAGGAGGGATAATATGCTGAGGGGGCGTTGTGCATAAACATGAGGCTGTTTTTAAGGATTCAGGCTAGACCCTTTCCCAGATAGCACACGTACATCTGCAAGATGTCTGATAAAGATCGCTTGATCCGGAAAGCATTTGCCCTGTACAAACATCTGTAAGATGTCAGATCTACATATATTTTAAATCATAAACATTGTAAAGACATCTAGTAGATGTCTTTTTGACATCTGATAGGAAACGTCCTATAGACGTACTCTAACTGTGCCACAGTGCACAAAGCAAGGTCTATAAGACGAGTCTGGTGTGGAACAACTTGACTAGCTTGCATACATGTAGCCCTGACCTCAACCCAGTGTTGCCAAATGTGTGGATTTCTCGGTTATTTGGAATTGGGCAACACTGTTGCCGCGGGTTGTTTTTGATGTCCGTGGGTTGAAGCGACCACAATAATGGCATATTTAGCCCCTGAAAAATGAATTTACCAGGGGACCCCTGATGAAAAATTGTATATTTTATCCTACAGAAACACGATTGGGTTAGTTTTGGGCTAGTTTTGAGTAGCAATTGGGCGGGTTTTATTGTGAAAACCTGGCAACCCTGCCTCAACCTCCACTTTTGGGATGAATTGGAAGAGAGATTTCTCGTCCAACATCAGTGCCTGACCTCACAATTGCTCTGCTGGATGAATGGGCAAAAATCCCCACAGAAAAACTCAACAATCTTGTGGAAATCCTTCCCAGTAGATCTGTTCTGATATAGCTGAAGCTGTTATAGCTGCCTAATACTGTAATTAATGTCTCTGTAATTAATCTGTTTTGTACATATAGTGTTTGTGCATATTTATTTATTAAGCGACACTCCATATTAGTTCAATCTAATTTTAAATTTTAATCTGACTTTAAAAACTACATCTGCAATTTAATTTCGATCTCATAATAAATAAAATTAATAATTTTTCTTTCCACACAAAACTTACCATTGTCATATTTTATTCTGTACAGACAACCTGCCATTTTTCCACAACGGACAGCCAGTTGTTTCTTATTTCTGACTTCTTGAAAGACACCTGTTAGGTCTACTCCTTAAAAAAAAAACACATAGAATATAAGAATATTTTATTAGGATGAAATCATTCCAACAGTTAAAAACAAAAACAACACTAAAGTTCTAAAGCATTAGTTACCTGTGTCAGTGGATATGTGGTGGGAAAATGGCATCTTGTTGTTACTCTGCTTGGAGGATCTTTGCCATTTCATTTTCCCTCTCATTTTCCTTCTGTCATCTTCATTAAAATCAGTTTCTGAGCTGTTTTTCTTCAGTTCACATTCTGGCTTAGTCTGCTTCATAACCGATTCAGCATTCATCTTTAAGTCTATGAGGGGCAAATGTTATGTTATATTGGATGTGCTAATGAACTTCATCTAATGTCATCTTTATTTACATGTTTAAATGGTGTCAACGCTGCCTTTTATCTTAAAGTGGGTTTTAGAAGCAATGCAAGGATCACAGACTGTTTTAAGAACCAAAGTCAAAATATTTATTTAAGGTATCATTTTATGCTTACCTGGATGCCTAGAGTTTTTACTTCTAGTTATTTTCTTTCCGTCACTAATTTGTTGATTCATCTTTCTTTTTACCCCTTGTTTGCCTTTCCTTTTTCCTGTCTCATTCATCCAGTCAGATTCAGATGCACTGGCCCAATGCTGCTCTGAATCGGTAAGTAATTCTCCATCCATCCCCTGTGGCACAATCAGTGTTTATTCAATGATTTTTGTGCTCTTTGTATTGACAAAGTTTAATGTTGTAAATATAATCACTTGAACTATGAATATGTGAGAGTGAGCCAAAATGGATTACACATATGAAAACAAGATACATATCATTAATTCATTTGAATGTGTACAGTTCAGGTAAATTCATGCAAACCTGCTTATATGCAGATGCCTTTGATAAACATTCACATTCAGTCATAAACATCTAAATAAATAAACAAACAAACTAGGACTATCCATAGATTAAAACGACTTAAAATGATAATTACAGTTAAAATAATTAAAATGGTGTTTCATAAGTTCATAACACCATGGTTCCCACTCTTTCCAGCAATTTTGTGATTTACACTTTTAGTATTAGGCTACTTATGCAGACTTTCTAAGACCATGAGAACCCTCGTTTTCAAAGAAAAAAATATATTTTAGTCCTCTTGATGCACCGTTTAAGGTTCGCAGGGCGCGTCTTTAAAAATGTAACAACTTAAACTTGAGAGCAGCGTTTTTTGCCAAGCAGCGTTGGAGACCCTGCAAAAGACGCGAGACATCCGTCTAGCACGTGTTAAAATAATAGAAAAACAACAGAAATGCAGTGTAGACATGCAAACAAACGTTTTGTGTGAACGTAGAAACGAACACAGAAAATTCTTGGACTGTTTGTTATGGGGGCAAAAAATAAACAATGGGGAAAAAGACCCGAAACATTCATGTAATGTAGCCTAAATATTCATGCTCTCTCAGGACGCTTCTATAGCTGCATTTTGTTTCAAAAACAACACTACACGCTTCAAACAATACTATATTTGAAACTATTATAAGTTACCAAGAAAACAGAAATCGCTAGTCAGCGTCATTTAGATATTCCACATTTAACAGGCTGTTTTGAATTAAACACATTCAAATATTACTCATTAACAGCAACAAGCATTAGCTTGGTAGTTACCTCAAACTCCTCGGGTACAACGGCGTATTCTGAATTGTTGTCCAACTGCAAGATAAGTAAGGAGAAAGTGGGAGGAGAAGCACGAGGAGGGGGCGTGCATGACTAAAGACTAAAGAGTCTTTCGTGTTTTAAATAATTCAAACAAACTAACGTTTCATTTACAAGAAAGCCTATTTTCTATTTATGCATTGCGCCCCAATAAAAGTATCGGAATAGTTCACCCAAAAATGTTGATAATCGAACCGTCGACGGTAGCGTTAACTTCCAATAATATGAAAACATCTATGGACGTCAGTGCTGCCTGTTTGGTTGCAAACATTCTTCATCTTTTGTTTTCAGCAGAAGAAACTAACTCACACAGGTTTGGAACAGCTTGATGGGAGAGTAAATGATGACTGCTTATTTTTTGGGTGAACAATCCCAAGGTGTAATACAAAGGCTGAATTTACTCATCTGACTAACTGCCATCTAAGTATGTATCTAAGTATATCTATGGACCCATCACAAACAATTATACTTAACAATATTTACATAACAAAAAGAAACTACAAAAATACATAAAACATAATTTACTACTACTATCAAAAATAATCAAACTGAAAAAAAGATTCTCAAAATGTTTAAATAAATGTATTGATTTATTTATATGTATATTTAAAAAAATAACAACAGAGCAATGAACAGCAAATTATAAAAACAACAAAGTGCTGCAATATATTTTGTTTTATTATGTAACAAAAACTGTGAACGATTATCAAAATGTGTTTATTGTCTTGGCTATTAAAAGCACGTAAAACAAACTTATAATAATTATCTAATAATAATAATAATAATACTTTTATTGATAACCTCTCAGATCACAGTCTTGCTTCCTCAGTACTGTCCCCACCTTCAGTGATTGGCTCCTTCTTGACATTTTCAATAACAGCAGGAATTAGACAGATATATTGAGGTTGTGTGTTTTGTGACTGTTTTTCCACCAGCTTCTTCAAAGACAACTCAATTGATTTTAGGGTGCTGTTCATTGTATTAAACTGATTTTCCAGAAATTTAAGTAACTGCATCTGGCCTGTCTTCTCAGTCTCTTTAGAAGCAACAGGATTGTGTGATTCAGCAGGAGAATTACTGAAGTTCAGCTGAGCTGCAGCTGCTGTTTCACCCACTGTTTTATCTCTGGTCTGTGGAGCCTCCTCTACGACAGGAGATACTGCAGGTTCTGAAGCATCGGTGGGAGAATCACTTAAGTTCAGTTGAGCTGCTGTTGCTTCATCTGTGGTCTCATCGGCCTCCTCTATGACAGAAGATACTGCAGGTTCTGTAGCATCACTGGGAAAATCACTGAAGTTCAACTGAGCTGCTTTTGCTGCTCCACCCACTGCTTCATCTGTGGTCTCATCGGCCTCCTCTATGACAGAAGATACTACAGGTTCTGTAGCATCACTGGGAGAATCACTGAAGTTCAGCTGAGCTGCTGTTGCTGCTGCTTCACCCGCTGCTTCATCTGTGGTCTCATCAGCCTCCTCTTCAACAGGAGATACTGCAGCTTCTGTAGCATCAGTGGGAGAATCACTGAAGTTCAGCTGAGCTGCTCTTGCTGTTGCTTCACCCTCTGCTTTATCTGTGGTCTGATCAGCCTCCTCTTCAACAGGAAATACTGCAGGTTCCGTAGCATTAGGGGGAGAATCACAGAAGGTCAGCTGAGCTGCTGTTGCTGCTGCTTCGTCTGTGGTCTGATCGGCCTTGTCTATGACAGGAGATACTGCAGGTTCTGTAGCATCAGTGGGGGAATCACTGAAGTTCAGCTGAGCTGCTGTTGCTGCTGCTTCACCCGCTGCTTCATCTGTAGTCTGATCAGTCTCCTCTTCGACAGGAGATGCTGCAGTTTCATTAGGGGGAGAATGACAGAAGGTCAGCTGAGCTGCTGTTGCTGCTTCATCTGTGGTCTGATCGGCCTCCTCTATGACAGAAGATACTGCAGGTTCTGTAGCATCAGTGGGAGATGCAGGTGAATCTTGGTTTGGAGAAGGACAAAGAGATAAATCATGAGGATGAGTTTATAGCACACACTACACACACGATAGATGCCCCCATAAAAAACAGAAACACCAACAATAAGAGAAAAAGCTTTTTGGCAGTCTAGACTCATCATAGGATGTTTACTGTAGAACTATAAATATTCTTATTCTAATTAGAAGCAAAAACAAGGGATGTGAAAGTGTCCATGAGAGGGCACTTCACCCCTGACTCTTGCCACTCTACCCCGGACTCCATTTGTCATAATCCTCTGCCTAGGAACCAATTTACAGACACACCCCATTTCCAATCAGGAGGACTATTTAATCTGAATCAGCCATCAGCCTAGAGCCTCTTTACAAGATGGCCACCATGCCAGAGTATTTCTGGTCATCGTGAACATTGCAGCTCAGGCTTTCCAAAGACATTTGGGACTGATCTCCAGTTTGACGGAACCACTGCTGGTTTCAGCCAGCACAGCTGGCATCCCAAGGGTCTTATCACTGGCTGTCCCAGAGTCCACTCCTGTCCTGGAGTCTCCAGAGCTCGCTCCTACCTATGAGTCCGCTCCAGAGCTCGTTCCAGGCTATGAGTCGGATCCAGAGCCTGTTCCAGTCTATGAGTCTGATTCAGAGCCTACTGCAGAATTTCCCAAGGCGGTGGCCACATCTGCTTCAGCTCCTCCTGAGGCAGCGTGATCTGCTGCATAGCTTCCAGAGTTGGCAGCTTCCACTTCAGAACCTCCCGAGGTGGCAGCATCTGCTTCAGCTCCTCCCGATGCGGTGGCTTCTGCTGCAGAACCCCCAGAGGAGGTGGAGGTGTCCGCCAAAGTGTTGGTGCCCACTTATGAACTCTCTGCCTGGTCATCTGCCTTACTAGCTCCACGTTGGAGTATGTCTGTTCTGCTGTGGTGGTCATCTGCTCCACTATGGGGATCTTCAGACCTGTCTGCTCTGCTGTGGTCATCAGCTCCACCTGCTCTGCCCTGGTGGTCTTCAGCTCCACTTTGGTGGTCTTCAGCCCCGTCCTATTGATTTTCAGCCTTGCCTTTTTTTGCTGGCTCCGCCATGACTTCCTGCTCTGCCAGCTCCGCCGGTTTCACCTTGGCTCCTTGCTCAGCCTCATTCCCCAGATCCTCCTCTTTCTACACAGGGACTTGGCCCTCTGCCCCTCCCTCTGTTCCGTTTCCACTCCACCTCTCTCCTGGACTTAAGTCTGTTCTTGTTTAGGCAGGGGATCTCTGTTACAATCTCCAGCTGGAGTGCCCATGAGCTCCACCAGAGAGCACTCCATGCCTGACTTGTGCCACTTGTACCCCGCACTCTATTTCCCATAACCCTCTGCCCAGGAACCAATTTACAGACATGCCCCATTTCCAATCAGATGGACTATTTAAGTTAAACACTTGCTCATACTCTTTGCTGAGTATTGTTTGTACGTTACTGTTCCTTTCCTTTCCATGCCTTGCCTTTTTTTTTTTTACCTTGGACTCTTTACCTGGTTTTCCATTATTGTTTTGCTGCCTGCCCTGACCATTGCCTGTTTTCTAGATTACTCTTTTGTCTTGCCTTGGATGTTGTTGTGTTTGCTGATTATTGACCCTGCCTGTACAATTAATAATATGTTAAAACCTGCAAGTGGATCCTCAACCCTGTTGTCACGATCCTCGTTACAGAAAGTAACTAAAGGTCTTCAGTCTAATAAAAATATGGAATTTTAAAATCATAAAGTTCAAAATAAGAGAAATATCATAATATATAGAAAATAAAAGAGCTCACTAACCTCTAGCACTGCCAGGAGATTCTACCAGTTCTGTGATCTTTTGACAGACAGTTTTAGCTAAAATCACAGATTCTCTCCTGTTCTGTGCCGAAAAGAAAGGATAACATCAAAATAATGCTTCATGTGTTAATGGAGTTCAAACACCCCAAAATAGGATAAAACACATACAATAATAATTTGCAATTGATCAATAAATGCACATCTCACCATTTTGACTCTTTCAGCAACAGATACAACCTCATCTGAAGAACTGCCTATATGTGGTAAAAAACAAACATAAACCACAAACATTTTTAGGGTCAGTGTAGATGACCACATACAAAACAGAAACACTAACAATAAGAGAAAAAGCTCTTTGGCAGTCTAGACTCAGCAACATGGCTTAATATGTACAAAATGTCCTCAAGCAAGTATAGTTGGGATCAGAGACACTCCAACTATAAATATTCTTATTCTAATGAGAAGCATAAACAAAAGATGTTGAAGTAACCAAAGGTTTTCACAGTCTAATAAAAATATGGAATTTTAAAAATCATAAAGTTCAAAATAAGAAAAAGAGCATAATATATAGAAAATAAAAGAGCTCACTAACCTCTAGCACGGGCAATAGATTCTGGTCCTGGGATCCTTTTACTGAAAGTTTCAGCTGAAATCACAGATTCTCTCCTGTTCTGTGCCGAAAAAAGAGGATAAGATTACAGTAATGCTGCAAGTGTTAATGGAGAATATGTGGGTACAGCAATTACATTTCAGTCTCTGAGGGAGAGGGTGAAGTATAAAGTTAGTTATTTGGGTTACTACATGCACATCTCACCTTTTTGACTCTCTCAGCAACAGATACAGACTCATCTGTAGAACTGTCTGCATGTGGTAAAAAGCAAACATAAACCATAAACATTTTTAGAGTCAACGCAGACGAAAACATAAAAGAAAAAAACAAAACAAAAACAGAAACACTAACAATGAGAGCAAAAGCTCTTTGGCAATCTAGACTCGGAAACCTGGCTTAATATGTGCAAAACATCCTCAAGCAAGTATAGTGGGGATCAGAGAACAGAAGAACAGGTAATAAGCAGTAGATGGTGTGATAGTGAGACAGAGATCACTAATGGTAGATCACTAACTAATGAATCGACAAAGTAAATGTTCATTAAAACTCACCCAGCTGGATTATTTCCTCTTCAGTTTTTTTCAGTCTCTTCGAAAACAATCTTTTACGGGACTTTGTCACCTATGGTAAAATATAATGGTAGTGATTTAAAAAAATTTCAGCATTATAATATGTTAATGGATCACTGTCAAAAGTTATCTATAAAGCCAAAAATAATAAAGTTGATTCATAATCCATAGAATAAAATTACAGTTGTGAGGCTGAACTACAACATATGAATATGATTTACTTTATGGCTTATTGGCTTATAACTTGTGCACTGGTACTGTATAAAATATACAATAACAAGAATAATGCATATGCTAAACTCAACTCTCCAAAATAGGACACACACAATAATAATTTACAACTGATCAATACACATTCACATCTCACCATTTTGACTCTTTCAGCAACAGATATAGACTCATCAGAAGAACTGTCTGCATGTGGTATAAAACACACATAAACCTTAAACATTTTTAGAGTCAGCGTAGATGACCATATAAAAACTCTTTGGCAAAAAAAGCTCTTTAGCAAACTAGAAGCAGAAACCTGGCTTAATATGTGCAAAACATCCTCAAGCAAGTGAGATCAGAGAACAGAAGAACAGGTAATAAACACTAGATGGTGTGGTGCTGAGACAGAGATCACTATATGTAGATCACTAACTAATGAATCTTAAATGTAAATGTTCATTCAGACTCACCCAGCTGGATTACTCCCTCTTCAGTTTGACACACAGGCATTTCCAGAGTCTTGGAAATTAATCTTTTACCGGACTCTGTCTTTGTCACCTATAGTAAAGTATAATGGTAGTGATTTTAAAACATTTTAGCATGATAACATCTTAATGCATCATTGTCAGAAGTAATCTATAAAGCCAAAAAAAAAAAAACGTAAAACATCAAAGTTGATTCATAATTGACAAAAGACCATCACTGTTGTGAGGCTGAACTACAACATATGAATATGGTTCATGTTTTATGGCAGGGGTGGGGAACGTTGATCCTTGAGGGCCGGTGTCCCTGCAGAGTTTAGCTCCAACCCTAATCAAATGCACCTGAACAAGATAATCAAGGTCTTCAGGATACAGGTTGGTATATTTTTTTCCGGGGTTGGAGCTAAAGGGACACCGGCCCTCCAGGATCAAGGTTCCACACACCTGTTTTATGGCTTATGGGCTTATAATAACTTGTGCATTGGTACTATAAATACCAAATACCTCTCTAATTGATTTTCCCTGTTGTCCAAATTCTGAAAGACACCCATTCTAGGAGAAAACAAGAGGAAAGTTCATATAAATAAGATGTGGTTCATATATGTTCATAAATGTCAAAAAAAAAATCAGACCTAGTACTAGTTGTGTACATACTTGTGTGAGTTTCAGTAAATTAACTTGTTGGCCATTTGATGCTTTGTAATAAATGCTACTCTTCCACTTCTTGTTATGCCCTTTTCCTCCGAACTTCTCAAACTGTGGGGGCGTAAACCATTTCCCTTTACATGAAATACACTTCTCTCCTGAAACAGAGAAACATCAAGTGTGCACATATTAAAAATAACAAATGCTGGTTTGTTAAAAGGGGTTATCGGATGCCCATTTTCCACAAGTTGATATGACTCTTTAGGGTCTTAATGAGAAGGCAATAATATACTTTGGTTAAAAATTCTCAATGGTAGTGTAAAACAACACCCTTTTTACCTTGCCAAAATCAGCTCTGCAAAAATCATCCTGTTCTGGTCGATGCTGCTTTAAATGCAAATGAGCTCTGCTCGCCCCGCCCCTCTCTTCTCTCTGTAGAGTGATGAGCCTGTTTACTTTAACCACATTTAGCCGTGTTTAGCCGCTAAACGTGCTAACTAGCACATTATTAGGAAAGGTGAGCACAAAGATTCATAATAAAACCCTTATACTCACTTCTGCAGTAAGTGAAGCTGGATCACGAATGATTTGCGCGAACATAAACGCATTTATGTAGATTGGGAGGCGCATTCCCTTCACAAACAAACGGAATCCACTGCATCTTCAGCAGCTCAGATGTCGGGAGTAAATGACGACCACTACGTTCATTATCACATCCAGCAACACAACACCTCAATCGGAGATATTCTCATTTAACTTACATCCCTGCTCCGGCATCGAAACAATGGAGGTCGACTGTTACAGCTGATTTAAGGAGGATCTGAGGTAAGACGCTCATGTCAATCAACTATCGTGGGAGTGCCCTCTGTGGATGTGACGCCACAATGACAGGCATCTGAGAATAGATCGATTTGAAAAAGGGGATATTATTTTTATAGATTAATTAAAAACCACTGCATGGATTTTTATCATTATAGGGTAGATGTGTACATACACCGCCAGCACACATTAATGTTCAAACAACATGTAAAAGTGAACTTTGCATCCGATGACCCCTTTAAAGCGGACAGACGTAAAGCAAGGTACATACAGACATGGATGAGTTTGGTGTGGAAAAACTTCACTGTCCCCAACCCCATCAAACACCTTTGGGATGAACTGTAATGGCTCTACTGGATGAATGGGCAAAAAATTCCCAAAATCTTGTAGAAATCCTTTCCAGTAGAGTTGTCCTGCTATAGCCGAAGCTGTTATAGCTGCAAAGGGGGGACCAACTCCATATTAATGTCTATGTGTTTAGAATGTGATGTCATTAAAATCTCTGTTGTTGTAATGGTGTAGTGTCCCAATGCTTTTGTACATATTGTGTGCCTGTGTATTCATTTATTAAGTGACACTCTACATTAGTTGATTCTAACTCTGACTTTAAAAACTACATCTGAAATTTAATTTCTATCTTACAATGTGAAAATAAAATAAAATTAATAATCTTTTTTCTCTCAAAACTTACCGTTGTCATATTTTATTTTGTCCAGACGACCTGCCATTCTTCCACAGTGAACAGCCAGCTGGTCCTTTTGTCTGACCTCTTGAAAGACGTCTGTTAGGTCCACCCCTTAAAATACATATACAGTATACAATAAAAAATATATACTCAGGATATAATAATTAGAGAAACAGATTTAAGTATACTTCAGATCTATGAAAAAATACATTTCTAGGAGATGCTTGACATTTTTGGATCTGCTAATGAACCTCAGCTTACTTCATCTTTTTTTTAAATTATGTCAATGCTGTCAATTTTCTTAATGTAAAGCTTATAAAAAACATGAATGATCTAAGTGTCACTGACTGTTTCAACAAAGTTAAAAATATTAGACATTGTTTTATGCTTACCTTGAAGACTAGAGTTTTGAGTTCTGGCTGTTTTCTTCTTGTTACCATTTTGTTGATTCTTCTTTCTTTTTACCCCTTGTTTTTCTTTCCTCTTTCCCGTCTCACTCATCCAGTCAGATTCTGATGAGCTGCTCCAATCCTTCGCTGAATCTGTGAATAATTCACCATCCATCCTCTGTGGCACAGACATCATTTAGTCAATGATTTTTAGTGATCAGATGCCTTTGAACACAAACATTCACTATGTCGTATCAAAATAAATACCTAAATACATACATACATAAAAACTAGGACTGTCCATAGATTAAAACAACTAAAATAATAATTACAGTTGAACTCATCATAGGATTTCGTAAATTGTAACAGCTGAATGTTCTTCAAAAGATTTCAGTAGCTTTGTGATTTACACTTTAGACTACTTATATATGCAGATTTTCCAAGACCATAAGAACCCTGGTTCTTCAAGGAAAAAAAAAATAGTGCATTTTCAGTCATCTTGATGCACCCTTGGAAGCTCTCGGGGCACGTTTTTAAAAATTTAACTTCTTTTAACTTGAGCGTGGCACTTTTTGGCACACAGCCTCATGCGCAAGATGCTCCAAAAGATGAGAGAAAACCGTCTAGCACAGGCCTGGGCAACTTTGGTCCTGCAGGATCACTGTCCTGCAGAGTTTACAGAGTTTACTCGCCTCACTGTAGCTTTCTAGTGATCTTAAAGACATTGATTAGCTGGTTCAGTTGTGCTTGATTAGGGTTGGAGCTAAACTCTGCAGGACAGTGGGCCTCCAGGATTTAAGTTGGCCAGCCCTGGTCCAGCAGTGCAGGTGAATGCAAACAAACGTTATTTGTGAACATAGAAAAGAACACAGATACTTGCTTCTTGAACTGTTTGTTTTTGGAAAAAAAAAAAAAAGACCCAAAACATTCACACAACGTAGATATGTGTGCTTCCTCAGTGTGCTTTTTGTTGCCAAAAACAGCACTACAATACTAATATGCAGTGTTGGGGAGTAACTAGTTACATGTAACGGAATTATGTAATTTAATTACAAAAGAAATGTAATTGTAATTAGTTACAGTTACTGAGAAAAAATGTGTAATTAAATTACAGTTACTGAGAAAAAATGTGTAATTAAATTACAGTTACTTTTAAAAAATGCCAGTGATTACAAAGGGGATTACATCTGAATTTTTTCACACACCCACCCCCACTTACAGATTCAACTGACTTCTTTCATAAATTGCATTGACTGCTCTAAAATGAGACACCAGTGTTTCAGGAGTTTAGGACACAGAATAGGACACATGCTTATTCGATAACTGTTTTATTTCCTATTTGGGTTTATGTATAAACTTTATTTTTTAAGATTGTTTTTTCCAAGGCATTGTTAGATGCTAGTGTTTTCTGTCATAACTATGCAAACATTTGATTTCAAACCCAGTATCATAGCTATTAAACTATTTCTCGTCATGATTTGAAATCTGTATTTAACCTCGCAATGATCTCAAAGTAAATAAGAGCTGTTAAGTCTGAATTTGGGGCGTTGGTGCCAATAGTCATGTGGTCAGTTTCAATTCCCGTCTTGAGGCCCTTTGGCAATGCCGCTCCCCTCTCTCCTCCCAGCTCTTTCCTGTCATCTCTCTACAGTCCTCTCTACAGTCCTATCACAATAAAAGGCATAAAAAGCCCCAAAAAAAAGTAAAAAAAAAAAAAAAAATTTGAATTCGTGGTGGCTGTGCTTTAAATTAAATTATTACATGGGTCTGTGGAATGCTTGATTCTGATTGGTCAGTCATGACATTCCAAGGTATGTACTGGTAAAAACTCAGACTCATTCAGGGCAACTTAAGTCAGTGCTGTATGCTTGATAGTTTTTCTTGGTGGAAACTTTGCATTTGGTTAGCTAATAAAATATTAAAGCTTAATTCAATATTATGTAGACAATTTCTTAATTCCGTCATCCTGGTATCGTGGACTCGCTCTATTGTTTCATACAAATGCAGCTGCTGCCATTTTTTTTTTTTTTTTGTACACTGTAATGGATTATAAGATAACTAACAAACTAGTACTACTACTTAATTATTTATGTAGTGAAATGTTGTGTAAGAAAAGTGGTATGACTGCACTGTATCCCTAAAATGTCTAGTTTGAACTTGCCGTTTGCTAGCAACTGATTTCTTTATGGATGCTTTGCGTTCAAATATTTCAACTCAGATCAGTGTTTTGTGTCTAATAATTTTGACACGAAACATCTAAATAATCTATCAAGCAGCTGTGTAATAAGTGGGATAATGTACATCAAGCCAGTTGTTATCGCAAAATAAAGATGTATGTTATTTCTTACTTATTATAATCTTAATTCAAGTGATAAAGGATTTTGAAAGTCTGACAGTAATCAGTGTTGAGTGCTACTGTACAGTAACTCTGCCTGGTTTAAATGTTTCAAAATGATTAACAGTTGAAAATATTAAAAATTTAGAAAAGTAATCAAAAAGTAATTAAAAAGTAATAAGTTACATTACTTTAATAAAGTAATTGAAACTAGAAAACTACTTATTACATTTTAAATCAAGTAACTTGTAATCTGTAACCTATTACATTTCCAAAGTAACCTTCCCAACACTGTTTATATGTGACCCTGGACCACAAAACCAGTCTTAAGTTGCAAGGGTATGGGTCAAAAGTATCGGTTTTCTTTTATGCCAAAAATCATTAGGATATTAAGTAAACTCCAAATGGTTCAAAAACACATGAATTTTAACTAGTGCTGTCAACCGATAAAAATATGCTAATCAAAATTAATCACCCTTTTTTCTGAAATTAATCATGATTAATCTCACCTAACAAAGATTTGAAATATACTTTCATATTGCAATAATTTCAGATTTAATCTTAAAATTAATATAAACAACATAAAGACAGTATATCTCTAATATTAGATTAATGGCATATTTTTTATGACTCAAGACAAGTATCACTGATACCCATACCACTGATGTCTCTAGGAATTTTTACTTATTTTTTTCCTAATATTTAACCATTGACTACTTATTTCCTCCTTATTCTTTTGCTCTTAGATTATCAGACATCACATCAGCTGGGTTATTAGGTTATTTGGCTGCTATTACTTGTAGAGCTGCCACTGCTGAACATAATACAGATCTGACACGCAAGCTTGTAGTTTCATTCTCGCTTTAATAAGAAATGATACAGGCTACAGCATACGCCACCATATTTGTGCATGCAATTGAAGTACACAAGATGTGAGTATAGGAGTCACGTCTCACATACTTCAATTTAAAAAAAAAAAATTTTAATAGAGTTTAAAACAACGCAAACATCTTACCGATGTGAATCAGGCTAAAGTAAGGAGAACACTTGAACACTGGCTGATTATGTTGGTTATGTCGATTTCGGATCATTTTTAACTAAAAAAAGTCACAGACTGCAGCTTTGAAAACATATGTAAAAGCAAAGTAAAGGGCAGCTTCTTAAACCAAAGAAGGTGAACATTTAGGTTTTCTTGGGGGAAAACATGCAAGCACTGTTAATGACAGCCGGTTAAATTTTACTTTCTGTTTGTTTTCATTTTGAAAAGCCTGTTATCTTTGCAGTTTACCTCATGTTACACTATTTTTTTTTTTTTTTTTTTTTTTTTTTTTACTTCATTTATTTATTTCCTCAGTGTTTGCTAAATGTTCTGTAATTTATTATTTATATATAATAGAGCATGTGGTGTATGCCATGCCTCGTCTTTTTCATTTTGGTTAATAAACGTTATATAAGTGTCAGTGACGTGACACCTAATTTTTTTTTAGTTAAAATGGGTTTAAAAGCATAAAAAGATACCATGAAGTACCCCTCCCATGTATGCACACACTTTAACTTTAACCTGTATAAAACTGCAAAGCATTTGAATTTATATTTCCATCATAATATACAAATTGTCCAATGATGTCCATTTTATGAAATATCATGTGATGCGACCATCAAGAAGCTACTTTGGGACTTGTATGAAGAAATCCATTCAAAGATAGGACTTTGCAACATATACCAACTTGTTAAGGACCCATGGAAGCATCAAGCAGGTTTGTAACTTTCTCTCAAATTTGAAAAAAAAAAAAAAAAAGGAAAAAAAGAAAAAAACACTTTTTAACAGCTTGTATGTAGTTACCACATTTTTAAATCATGTGGTATGACCTCAAAAATAAATAAATAAATAAATAAAATAATTATTATTATTATTATTTCTATAAATAATTGTTTTTATGATAAATTTCATAGTTGGAAGCTAACTTGTTTTGTTTAGGTGGCCAGTTCTGTGGCTGTAAAGTTTGACTGAATTTGAAAATATCATGTGGTGCAATCACTGCGATGTCATTTCAGTTTGGTAATTATGCATTTAGTAGTAATTTATTATTTATTTATTAATAATTACTTTAATCTATTTTACCAGATGCCACCGCCAACCACTCACCATAGGCAGTGATTTAATTCTGATCCTGCAATCAAGCACAAGCTCCAGAAATCACTGTGTACTGTAAAAAAGATGTTCAGGCTGTCATCTCAGAATCCAAGCCAGCGCACCCCCGCTATGCTCTAAATCAAAGGTCTTCAACCCTGTTCCTGGGGATCCACTATCCTGAAGAGTTTAGTTACAACCATAATCAAACCTATCTGAAGCCTGCTTGAAAATTGCAGGCAGGTGTGCTGAAACAGGTGGGAAATAAACTTTCCAGGAGAGTGGCTCCCAAGACCTCTAGTCTAAATTGACCTTTCGCAAAGAAATGCCAACATGAACAATCGAACATGAACAATTCCAATAGCCTTGAAGTTTGTTTGTTTGTATTTTAAAATTGGCCGGTCAAATATCCTTATACGTCACTGCTTTGTTATTGTAACCTACTGTTTTATTGCTGTACTTTTTAATTAAGAATAACAATGAATCCATCTTTTAAGCATTTGTTTTAGTTTTACAAAAATAAATATATGTATATATGTAAGCAAAACTTTCTTGTAAACCGTAATCGTGAAATCGAAAGCGAAAGCATCCGAGGCCCGGATTATAACGGTAAACGAGGAACCATCTAATAGAAAAACGTTATGTCTTCAATTACACATACTCAAATACTACTCATTAACAGCAATAAACATTAGCTTGGTACTTACCTCAATTTCCTCGGATACAGCGGAGAATTCTGAATAATCGTCCGAATGTATGTACGGAGGTGAAGCACGAGGGGGTGGGCGTGCATAACTAAAGAGGATGCGAGAGGGCTGGTATTCGATTCATGCTTCATGTCTTTTAATAATTCAAATAAACTAACGTTTAATTAACGAGAAAGCCTATTTTCTATTTATACAATGTGCCCCAGCAAAAGAGTCGGGATAGTTCACCTAAAAGGAAGTCATCATTTACTCACTCCTCAAGTTGTTCCAAACCTGTATTGAAAGCAGATGACATTTTGAATCAAATCAGTGCTACCTGTTTGGTTGCAAACATTCTTCAAAATATCATCTTTTGTTTTCAGCAGAAGAAACTAACTCACACATGTTTGAAACAACTTGGGTGAACACACACACAAAGGTTGAATTTACTCACCTGAGCATCTGTAACCTGTCATCTAAATACATCTTCATAGCAGATGCTATGATACTTCACAATATTTATATAACAAAATACAAGAAAAATATTACATAAAAAGAAAAAAACAAAAAAACGAAAGTTACTACTACTATTACTACTAATAATCAGATATAAAAAAGATTCTCAAAATGTTTACATACAGGTACCAATTTATTTATATGTATATTTTTTAAAAAACAGCAGAACAATGAACAGCAAATTATTATAATAACATAATGCTGCATTATATTTTGTTTAGGTCTTAAAGGTGAATTGTGCACTTTTTATTGATTAAAAAAATATTTCATTCATCCCAGCTAAAAATGCAAAGAAAAATGCAAATATCTATTGCATTGTGTCTGGCAGTGGGGCTGCCTGTTTTTTCGACAATGGAAGATGGAGCAGGTCAGAAAGGGTGGTCGGATTGTTTAGGAACCTATTTAAAAACAATCATTGTTCTTGCAATTACAGAAATGGTGCTCTTCACCTTTAAGGCACCTGAACACTGACAGTGACTGTAAAGTTTGTACAGAGTATGAGAAAAAACTGATAGTAGCAGATCTTCTGTAGAGACGTAATCAAACTGCCATCACTAACCAATGTTGGGAATGACATAACACCTCGCTGCATTGGAAGGATGGTATTACAAAAAAAAGATGTACAGTGCTGAACAAGTGGTGTACTGCACCCATCGATTCTCCAAACCGTTTGTCCTTTTAAATTATGTACATTTTATATACATTATAATGTTGTCTATTGAATATTCAATACTAGCCAGATCTACATTGTATCTTCGAAAGTTTAAGTTTACAAGTGGAAATTTGTCTTTGGCTTCACCACAAGAAGACAAGAAACACAATCACCCCTACTGACACTCAGATTCCAGTTTTTCAATTCCAACAGCAACTGGCAGAAATGAAAGACTTGTAAAAGAGCTGTTATTGTGTACTGATACTGAAGATTTTCTGGAACTCTTCCTCAAACATTTCCTTCAGCCTGGCACCCATTCGTCCAAACTCATTGTCCTTTAAAGAGCAAGAGAACAAAATACGAAACAATGTGTAAAAACCCAAATGTCCTCTTGTAAAGTTCAGTGAGTAATGTCCAAGATATGTGTCCACGTGTAAGACACTGCAAAACAACTTGATCTGTTTTTGGGGATTTATTTACTATGTAACAAGTTTCAGTGAATCTTACCCTATTGAACGTGCTGCAGTTGCTGAAAATAAGCTGAAAGTCAGAGACGAACGCTCCTACCGTCTGATACTCTCCACTTTCCAACTTCTGCTTTATTCTGTCCAGCCACATTGGCTGAGTTATGAACTCAGAGTATCTGGGCACCTGAAAGTCATTTTATTTCTTTTATTTATTTTAATCACTTTTATTCTATTTATAAATTATTTTAAATGAAACTAAGGCATGAAAAGAGTAAAATTCTGAAGTTGGGTGACATGTAAAAGACAGCAAGAAAAAAAGGAGATAATCGCACCGTTCTGCATGGATCCTCAACAAACACCTTCTGGATGTCCTCTCTGTACACACATAACAGTAGGTAGTGGCAGTGCTAAAGATGACAAACAACACACATATCCACAGTCAGGCCCATAAATAATTATTCTGTTTCTAAACCTGCTGAGCAGCCTGTGTTGGCAGTACTTTCAGGCACTGAAGGCCGTTAAAAAATGTGAGCACCTTAAATGTTTGTGGTTATCTTCTATAACTATGGTGCTGAATTTGTGTGTGTGTGTTTACCAATATGTATTGAGACACTGGGGCATCAGAAGCCTCTTGTTCAGACATGTTAGTTGAGTCACGCCATTGTTGACTGTTTCTTAACACGCAAAAGGTACAAATCCATTCCCTGCAAGCAAACACACACATATACAGGAAGAACATCCAACATACATGCTTGCTAATTTAATGATTTCTGTTCTGTTTGTCTCTCTCACCCTGGTGAGTCTCCATATACGACTGGTAGGTGACAGTGTGAATGAAAAGCTCGTGGACACTCGTCACAACACACAAGATCTCCGACAGAGCGACACACGTAACACTCGTCATCATTGTTCTGGGCCATCTAGTCAGAGGAGGACGACATGACACAACATAACATTTTATCATCATCACAGAAATAAGCTCAAATGCATTTTGATTTTCTATCTTACATTCTTGTTTGGATATATAGCAATCAACCACAATATGGCTAAGTCATATTTTACTGCAAAAGGAAAAAAAATACATTTTGCATCAAGAAAATGAAGCTAATTCTTCTTTTGTGTTTTGCGTTCAACAGAAAGAAAGAAACCATAGATTTAGAACAAGTGGAAGGCGAATAAATAATCATGTACACATTAATGTACACATTAAAAAGACTGTTGAGAATTGAAGTTAATATCATAAATTATGATGACTGCTTATGATTAAATACGTCAGGTAGAGATGTTTCTCACCACGTCTTTCTCTTGAGTACTGCATTTTCGACATTCACACAAAAGGGAATGAATGCGCAGGATTTGTTTCTAGAAATTACAAACAACAATAAATAAACATAAATAAACGCTCATGCTTTTTGTATGCGCTCTCCCATTTCTTACTTTGTCTAAAAAGTTGAGCGTTTTTCCGTGGCACAGTATATCTTTCTTCCAGTGTCCATTAGTGAGAGTCTGTTCCTGCTTTACAAACTCCTCCGGAGTGAACCATCTTTCCTCTGTACGTATGCACTTCCCACGACTCCCTGCAACATAAAATAAACACAAACACTTCCCACTCAAACCTTCAGCACAGACAAAACAAACTGATTTCTGCACACAAATCAGTGCAATAACGTACCTGACGCAAACCTGTATTTATACAGAGTCCCAGTAAGTGAAACACAGGTGACTGGTAAAGAGGGAGTCTGGAAAACAGACAGATCTGCCATGTCTTCCTCTTCCTCCTCTTCTTCCTCAACTCTCCCTCTAAACTCTGTTCCTCTTCCTCTCCCTCCCTGCTCCTGGAAATCTTCAGCATCACTTTCCTCCACCGAACCAGAGCTTGTTTCTAAGTCTTGAGGAATAAAACACATTACTGCATCCAGACAGACAGCAGAGAGCACATAAATTGAGCGAGGTTGATGGGTACTCACCTTCACTGGAGGTCTCAGATGAGCTAACAGGAAACTGCTTATTCATGTTCTGCAGGAAGGAACAAAATCACTTAATGTCAAATGAAAAACAGAGGAAAATCAAAACCTGATATTGCACGTAGAGAGACAGTACTTTTTGGACACATGTTCTCTTTTTTCTCTCCATTGGTGGACACTGAAGATGCCCCTCCTGAAAAAAAAAGACAAAGAAAGTGATCACACATGTATATGAAGGGTCTGCTGTATTTATATATTTTACCTCATACGTTGTAAACTTAAAGGGTCAATGCAAAAATATGTGCTGTACTTCTGTTGCTTTGTATTAGAAGCACATTCCTGCTATAGGCTATAAGTTGCTAAAGTTTTACAATCAAATATGTTTTCAAACACAAAAAGGTGCTGTATGTGCATGTGTGAGTGTGTGAGTGTGTGCTTGCATTACTTACTTCTATGAGTTTCTTAAGTGGTGTGTTTCTACAGCGGATGCTGGATTTCCAGTTTTTGCACCTTTCCTTCCCCCCCAAACTTCTCAAAATCAGCTGGGGTGAACCAGCGTCCACTGGACAAAATACACCTCTCCCCTACAGGAGAAAAGGATAGGATGCATTCAGACTGATTAATCTACCCATAAAAAGTATAATAAATACATACCGTAATAAGATTAAGAAAAATTATAGCAAAAACTCAGTGATGGTAAACCTGCGGGCAGTTTGTCCCGATAGAGAGTGCCTTCTTTTTTCCCACAGGTTACAGGAAGCTGAGTTTTATAAATAGGCCACGTCCAAACCTCCTGCTCGTCTCCTTTCTTCAGAGGAGATGCTGAGAGAGAAAGAAGACAACACACATCAGGAGAAAGTGAAAACACAGAAACAGGACATCAGGCACCACAAAACACAGTGAAAGTGTTATTTTAATATAACTGAGATACTATTATAGATACTATTCTAAGTTATAGTTCCTTTAATTTATATTTTAGTTTTCGTTGTTTAAGTGCATCTAACTGTTTTTTATATTTTATAGAATTTTAGTTATGGTTTACTTTATTTCAAGTAACAAAAATGTTTTTATGGTTTTAGTTTTAGTGTTATTTAGTTATAACTCTAATGAGAGATTAGACCTGCTGTAGTTCAGGGACTCACAGAATGAGGGTTTTTTAGCTGGTTTCTTCCGACTGGGTGTGGAAGCAGAGGAAGTACCAGGATCATCACTATCCTCACTGCTTCTATCATCTTTACTTCGCTTTCTTTTGTTCTTCCCCTTCCCTTTCTCTGCCTTTCCTTCACTTTCTTCCTCCTCCGTCGGTGTCTCAACATCCGGAGGTTTGTCACAGAATTCGAAAGTGCCTGGGACAAAGACAAGAATACAGAGATACTGTACATACTGTATATATGAACCTGTTCTTGCTCTGTCATAGCCTCGTAAGCCTCTAGATAAAGCTTATAATAGTGAAAATCACTGACCATTCAGGAGACTGTTTCTGAGCATGCGTAGTGTCGGGTACAGCTGCAGGATATGATCTTCAAACACACAGCGCCAAAACTGTTGTACACGCTGAGGTTTATTTTTTTTCCAGCCAGTCCAGAACCTCATAGACGCCCTTCTCCTTCTGCTCACGAGTACGCATCTTTTTCACATTCTGTAGACAAAAACAAAGGAGACTTAAAGATGAAACTATGATCAGATGTTTTATGCCTAAATATGCAAAACAATAAACACACTATAACTTAAAACAAAAAAAAGTATAGGAGGCACCATGGTAAAGTGATGGTATCTGATGGTAATACCATGATAGTAAAATCAGTCAGATTTTTTTTAAAGAAATTAATACTGTAATTTATAGTTACCAAAAAATCTGTTTCAAATAAATCTTTAAAAATCTTTTTTTTTACTTTCTATTTATCCAGATATTAAGCAGCACAACAGTTTTCAACGTTTACAGAAAAAAAGTTTCTTGAGCAGCAAATTAGAATGATTTCTAAAGGATCATGTGACACTGAAGACTGAAGTAATGATGCTGAAAATTCACCATTACAGAAATACATTTTTAAAAAATATAGTTTTTAAATTGTAATAATATTTATGAAATAATATATATGTAATAACAGTCAAATAAAAGAAGGTCAAATAAATGCAGCCTTGGTGTATATATACACAACATAGTAAAGGCATAGTTTTTTTGCAAGGATACTAAACGTTGAAAATTTATTATTCCTTTTGTACAAGCCCAAAAACATGGTATTATTAGGATGTGATGTCCAAAAACATAGAATTGCTATAGTACAATGATAAAAAAAATGGTATTGACCCCAAAACACCGTATTACTATGGCTCAATGCCTAAAAACAATGTTATTATGATACAGCGCCAAAAATATCATGGTATTAGTACACGCCCCCACAACATGGTATTACTAAGTTACCAAGGTAGTGGAACTTTTTGGTTAGTTTCAGAAATAGCATGAGTTACTGTATGAGTAATGAGCCACTGCCAGTCAGTTGTCAAATGCACGGGGTGGGTGAGAGAGAGAGAGAGAGAGAGAGAGAGAGGGTATGTAACGGTGGGCGTGCTTTTACCTCGAAAAGTTTCTCCGGCACCAGGTCGTGGTCGCGCAGCTGAGTGAGGAGTCTGTGCGGTTGTTCTATACACGAAATCTCCGTCTTTTTCCGGTGGAGAAAGAACAGCAACTGTTCATTCGTTAGAAAGTCTAACGGGTCCATTTGCCCGCTGACTCCCATTAAATCGATCTGTAGTGCGACATGCAATCATTTTAGCGATTTTACAACAGCGTGCAAATTAATATGCAATGCAACATATGCAGTTCCGTGTTAAAAACATAATTATACAGCAAAGTCTTACACTTGTGCCAAATGAATAGGCCAGATATGTAATGTACGGATGTTTAGCAAACGTTAAACGCAACAGCTGCATATTTGTCTCTTGCGTACCTGTCACCGGCCGAGCTGTCTTGAAGAATTTGTGTATTTCTGTCATTAACACATGGAGTAGTCAAACAGAAAGAGTTGTTTCCAAATCTCCCGCCTGTATGGGACAATCTGCCTCATAAAGTGAGAAGTTTGCGGAAGTGATGTAGGGAAAGCGAACGTTGACCTGTTACGGAGCTGGAGTTCCGCTAACCGGGTCATTCGAACGACAGAAGGGCGCGTATTTTAGACACACCGTTTCGACGTTTTATTAGGATGTTAATCGTAATTTCATGTGTTCCAGTAGTGTTCATTTTGTAAATGCAAATGCTGACATTAAGTTTAACTTAATGAAATGTATTAAAGAATGAATAGGGCAGAGTGAGGAAAAACGCCCCCATGGGATAAAAACCACAAGATGAAGTCAAGATACATTTTTATTGTAACATATATGTACTACGTTGATAAGAGTGATGTAGAAGTTTCACCAGGAAATACTGGTAATGATCTAATTTTCAGCAGTAAGAAAAAAGTGTTTTAAAGCTTGTTGTTTTGTAAAACATCACAGTTATATATGATATGAGAACAGCAGCCTGTAGATAGGAATAGATGTAGATGTGTTATTTAATAAAAATATAACTATATATTTTTTAGAATTACGTAGTTTTTTTCTCAAACATAGTCAGTGGGGTAAATCGCCCCCAGGGAGCAATACTGCAGTTACTCTGTTCCTTCGTTTTTCCATCAGATGAATTCTAACTAGTTGGTTGAATAAAAATATTTGGATTTTACATTAAAAATTACCTCAATTTAGCATCAGGTAGCTAGCTAGCCAATTAGCATCATGTTTAAAATATAGCTGTTTTGTAATTCATAATTATTGATTATATTCTTTTTAATTTTAAGCTAAAACTGCTTGTACTCTGACTGGAAGCATTTAATCATTCAAGCCCTGAGTTTTTGTAAATCTCTTTTATGCAAAATAAAGAAGTGCTTTTATTATGAAATCATAATCCTTTCTGCTTAGTTTGTGCTGAAGTTTTTTTTTTTTTTTTTTTTTTTTTTTTTTTTTGTAGAAAGCAGACATTTTTTACAATTAATTTGATATAGGGGCCACTGTCTTTTCACTCTAAAAACTGCTGGGTTAAAAGCAACCTAGTGCTGGGTAAAATATAGACATACCAGCAAATGGGTTGTTTTGACCCAGCGGTTGGGTTAAATGTTTAACCCAATCTTCTGGGTAGTAACCCAACCGATGGGTCAAAACCACCCACCCTGGTGAAAAAAACAGCATATGCTATGTTTTGATGCTGGGATGCTGGTTAGGTAAGTTTGATGCTGGTTTAAGCTGGTCCTTAGCTGGTTAAAGTGGTCACATTGCTGGTCAAGGACCAGCATAAACCAGCAAAGGACCAGCTTAAGCCAGCAACAAAATCTACCTAACCAGCGTCCCAGCATCAAAACCTACCTACAAGCATATGGTGGTTTTTTTAACAGGGCAATCGCTGGGTTGTCCATATTTTACCCAGCGCTGGGTTGTATTTAACCCAGCAGTTTTTTAGAGTGTAGCTGCCAAATATTTACAAAATGTGTTTTCATTAACTATCAATGTCAGTTGCCTTAATGACTGAGACTTATTTGACTTATACTTTATGTATGACGAGAGGAGAATGAATTTGACAAATCAAATTTGCATGAGGGAATAAATGTGCAATATGTATTTATAGTTTAATTTCCTCATGCTCCTGTTAAAAAAAGACGTGATTTGTTTTATTCATCTGTTAGAAATGTAAAATACAAAAGAAAAAATGACCCATGTGCTTTTTCCCCACAGCAACTTTTTTTAATAGTATAGTTATTCTTCCATAGTAGCCTATTATAAAATGAAAACATCTTTCATAGTGACTCATATTGTCATACAGTAACAGCATCATACATACCTCATATTAAACAAATCCAGTCAGAGTAAACCATTAACATATTACTGTGCATTAACATCTACAGTGAGCACTGGGTTCATGCCTGAAATAAAATTTGTAAATCTTGTACAAAAGGTCGAGTCATATGCTTTTATTTTCAACATTTTTATTCTGGATAATTTGCGCCCTCTGGTGGACAAAAGAACAAATATGAAATACAAATGCTATAAAAACCATGTCAAGAAGTACATGATTAATAACAATTAATATTTACTGAAATCTCACGTTCAGGTGTGAGTTCTGCATGAAGCTGTGTTTGGTCTCGGTGATGTCGGACTCTTTCTTTTGAATAGGATCTATATGGATTGGTTGAACTGTGTTTACAAATGTGAGTATTTGATTGACGGGAAAACATTATAATTAACATACTTGAGGAAAAAAAAACTTAGACGTGTTACAAAATGCACTAGAAAATTTGTTTTCAACACATATGGTTGATCAAACCGTTGTTTAATACATTTCAATAAAACCTCTTCAGTCAGAAAGGAAAACTTAATTTCAGAATTCTGAAATCTGTATAACTAACAGAACTGGAACACATGAAATTACGATTAAAACCCTAATAGAACGTCGAAACACTGTGCTGAATTTACGCGCCCTTCTGTTTGTAGTTGTTTTGAAAGAAACCGTTCGAAAGAGGTTGGCGGAAATCCAACCTTTTAACGGGTTAACGTTCGTTTGATTACACCACTTCCGCATTCTTCTCACTTTATTAAACAGGTTATCAGATACAGACGGGAGATTTGGAAACAGCTTTTTCTCTTTGACTGCTCCTTGTGTTAAGTATACAGAAATATACAAAGTGTTCCAGACAGCCGGTGACAGGTACGCAAGAGTCAGATACAGCTGTTGCGTTTAAAGCAAGCAAAACATCTGTACTTAAATAACATTTGGCATATTCAGTTTGTACAAGTGTGAGGCAATACTTTATAATTATGTATTTGGAACAGAACTGTATCTGTTGCATTGTATTAATGTAAATGCTGTGGCTAAAATGATTACATGTCGCACTGTAGATCGCACTGTTGAGTCATCAGACAAATGGACCCGTTAGAATTGAAAACGAATGAAGAGTTGCTGTTTTTCTTCAACCAGAAAAAGACGGAGATTTCATGTATAAAACAACCGCACACACTCCTCACTCAGCTGCGCGACCACGACCTGGTGCCGGAGAAACTTTTTGAGGTAGAAGCGCACCAACTTTTACATAACTCTTTTACATCTCTCTCTCTCTCTCTCTCTCTCTCTCTCTCTCTCTCTCTCTCTCTTCTCACTCTCTCTCACCCACCCCGTGCATTTGACTATCTGACTAGCAGATAACTTTGTAATTACATATTTTGGTGGCATGTACCATGGTTGGTTTGTTTTTCTCGACATGGCACCATAATAACATTATTTTGGGGCATTCAACCATAGCAGTACAATGTTTTGGGGCATGTACTATGGCAGTTTCTTAGTTTTGTTATTATTATATTTTTGTTTTAAACAGGGCACCATAATAATACTGTTTTTGGACATTCAACCATAGTAACAACATGTTTTGGGGGATATAGTATGGTAGTACCTTGTTATTTTTTGGCGTGGTTTCACGATAATATTGTTTTTGGGCATTTGTCCACAGTAATACCATCAGGGTTCCCATGGGTCATTGAAATTCTTGAAAGTCTGTAAATCTGAAAAATAAAAAAAATGTCAAGGCCCTGGAAAGTTTTTGAAAATAAACTTTCATAGATACAGGTCCTTGAATGTGCTTGAATTTATTTTGTGCAAAAAGTTTTCTGAAAAAATTCCATACTATTTCCTCCAGTCTGCTAATGTGTTATTTCGCCAACACTTTGTGGTCTATGCATACATACTAGCTTGCTTGATTTATGTAAGTTTCGCGCATTTACGTGTTACGTTAACTTAACGTTACATGAGCCTAAGCTGTTTTCAATAAAATCCATGCAAAAGTTAATATCAGATTACAGTATCGAATATTCTTCAGTTTTATACAAAACAGAAATACTGCAAATAGAATATCAGATCTCTGTCATATGGCCAGAAATAAATGCAAAAAAATATTTTTTGCATAGTTGTTTTTGACACATGAAAACTGTATCAGTGTATCTTACAAGGTAACACGATGTAACCTTGCTCTCACTGGAAGTCCTTGAATTTGATGGTATTGGACCTGGAAAGTCCTTGAATTTGAAGTTAACCAAGGTGTGGGAAGCCTGTACCATGTTTTAGGGCATGTGCAACAATCACTTTACTTTGGTGCTACCACTGTTTAGAAAAGTTTTGTGTCAGTTCATTGTTTTGCATATTTAGGCAGACAACGTCTGATTATACTCTATACTTATATTTTCCTTTATGTCTTCCTCTCTGTTTTTGTCTGTAGAATGTGAAAAAGATGCGTACTCCTAAGCAGAAGGAGAAGGCCTTCTATGAGGTTCTGGACTGGCTGGAAAAAAATAGATCTGAGGACATTCAACAGTTCTGGCGCTGTGTGTTTGAAGATCATATCCTGCAGCTGTACCCGACACTATGCATGCTCAGAAACAGTCTGCTGGACAGTCAGTAGTTTTGATTATTATCAGCTTTATGTTTTGTCATTTAGAGGCTAAGCTATAATAAAGCAAGTATGAGTTCATATATATATATATGGACAGTATCTTTTTATTCTTCTCTTTGTTCCAGGCCCTAGCAAACTCTGTGAGAAACTGCCAGATGTTAAGACACCCACAGAGGAGGAGAGTGAAGGAAAGGCAGAGAAAGGGAAGAAGAAGGGCGACACTAGAAAGAGAAGGAAAGATGATCCTGATCTTCTTGATATTTTCTCTGTTTCCACACCCAGTCCGAAGAAACCAGACAAAAACCCCTTACTCTGTAAGTGACTGAACTGCAGCAGATACATGTTTTCATCAGGGTTATAGTTAATTTAACACTAAACCTAAAACCATTAAAAACATTTTATTACTTGCAATAAAGTAAACCTGAACAAAAATAATTAATAATTAATAAATAATTAACTAATAAAATCTAAAAAAAAAAAATAAAACTCAGAAGCAGTCTGCAGGAAAGTCAGTAGTTTTGATTATTATCAGTTTGTTTTGTTATCTAGAGGTTCACACTGTGTATATGCTATGATAGAGCAAAAATGGGTTCATTTATATGTACAGTATCTTTTTATTCTTTTGGGGTTTTGGACAATATTAGCATGAATCCTTTTTAATTTGTGATAATTTTGCACTGATAAGGGACAACACAAACTACAAAAATGTATTTTATTACATAAACAGTTTATACATAGAAAAGACTTACATGTTTGATTCATCAAAATCCACTATTAGCAGCTATTACAGCTCTGCAGAATCTGGACCTAAATTCATTGTATTCTAAACTTAATTGGCAATCAATTGTTGAAGCTATTAAGCTGTGCTGACCCAAAAATCTTTAAAAAACCTGGGCCAAGTTTAAACCAGTAACCAGGCATCACAGCTGGCAAAGGGGCATGTCTGACTTTGACATGTATATATTGCCATTATTATGTAATCAAAATGAAGATTATTATTGCTGGTCTTCAAAAAATAATACGGATTTATGCTCATATCGTCCAAAACCACACTTTGCCAGGTGGTGTTTCCAAACTTTTGAAGGGCAATGTATATATATAAAAAAACATTGTATTACATTTCTTATTTTCATTTAGTTATACTTTTGATGAAGAAACTGAAATAATAATTAAAGGTGATGATACACAGGGCAACTCTTTGAACAATGTTGCTGGACAATGTTGCTGTCAACAAGCAACCAGGTGAGACACAGAGCTAAACCGATCTAAAGTATACAGATAGAAATTTGTTGCCTATTCTCAGTGGTAAAGTGCCTCTGCAGCCTTGCTCAGCAAAGTTGCCCAGTTTATCATCACCTTAAAGGAAAGTTTGCCCAAAATTGAAAATCTTCTGAAAATGTACTTACCCTCAGGCAGTCCAAGATGAAACTGACAGAACACAAAATTACTACAATTTGACTAAAATAACACTGTTTCCTGGTGCCTGATGTCCTATTCCTGTATTTTCACTCTCTCCTGATCTGTGTTGTTTTCTGTCTCTTTCTCAGCATCTCCTGTAAAGAAAGGAGACAAGCAGGAGATGTTGGCTAATTATGAAAATCAGCTGCCTGTAACCTGTGGAAATAAAGAAGGCACTCTCTATCGGGACAAACTGACCAGAGGTTCCCCATCACTGAGTTTTCTCTACCTCTCTATCATTTCTCTTAGTTTTATTACAGTATTTATTATAATTTTTATGGGCAGATTGTTTGGTCTAAATGCATCCTATTCTTGTCTCCTGTAGGGGAGAAGTGTATTTTTTTCCCAGGAATGCTGGTTCACCCCGGTTGAGTTTGAAAAGTTTGGAGGAAAGGAAAGGTGCAAAAACTGGAAATCCAGTATATTCTGCAAAAACACAACACTTAGGAAACTCATAGAAGTAAATAACGCAAGCACTTACGGATTGTTGGGTATATAGTTATATTAAATACAGCAGGCCCCTCATGTACATGTGTCATCACTTCCTTTCTCATTTTTTCAGGAGGGGTATCTTCAGCGTCCACAGAGGAAGAGTGGAAAGAGAACATGTGTCCAAAATGTACTTTGTCTCTCTATGTGCAATATCAGGTTTTGCTTTTCCTTTTTTTTTTTTTTGCTTTTCTTTTGACATTCCTCAAGTGCCTTTGTTCCTTCCTGCAAAACATGAATGAGCTCACAATCATGTCATGGAGAAAACTTTAGCCATCCTAGATGCTAAATGTCTGTTTTGTTGTTGTTGTTGTTGTTGTTTATTTATTTATTGTGTTGTATTGTATTGTATTTACCAACACCAGATTTTACTGTGCTTTGGTATGTGATCATTTAGGTGCCAGTGTTTTTTTTCTTTTCTTTTCTTTACCTCAGTCCTCAGAAAATGCAGAAGTTTTCACGCCTGAAATACCTAAGGGAAAGGATAAGGACAAACATAAATATTTATTCAGGTATTGAACACTTTTTTTAATCGTGTTAACCTCATCTTCTTTCTTGTTTCTGGGAGGTTGCTGGTGCAGATTTATTATTATTATTATTATTTAATAACATGAAAACACTTTTTCCTGCAGGTTTGAGTGTCCATATGCTGGTCAGTTTCGTTGCAGTCTGACCAGCCTTGTGTTTGTGATGAAGGGTGAAGGAGAGGTGCTGTATAAAACTGTCTCATGGGATCCTCATTCATTAGATGGTTTGGGTGAGATGAAGCCTGCAGGGCCCTTGTATGACATTAACTGTTCTGATGGTTCAATCTCAGGACTGCACCTTCCACACTGTGAAATATTCTCTGGTAATTTCTACATACTAAATGGGTTTAAATTATCAGCATTATTGGAAAATTATTACATCATCTGTGTATTAAATAATAAAATATAATTATCTATAATTTTTTATATGTTTTACAGAGGAAGACATGGATTGTTTAGCTATAGCACATTTGACTGATGGTAACGTAGCAATAATGAATCCTCTGAAAGTGACTGAAGCTCATGTGATGATTGACATCAAAGATCTCTCTCTCTTTGGGCTCATAAAAAGGATGATCTTTCCTCCTTCCCCTGTCACTGCCCAAGTACTTGTCTTTCTGCGACCGATAACTGAAGGACAGAGAGAAAACATACTGGATGTCCATTTGCTCCCGTGGAATGTTCCGCTGTCAGAGGTATTCATTTTATTATTTTTTTTCTGTTTAAATTATAATCTAATACTGAAAATTGCTCTTGACATTTGGGTGGGTTTGTATAAACACACTCAATCATCATATTGCAGCCTGTACTATTTCCTGAATTGACTTTTCAGGCTGTAAAGGTTAAAATGAAACCTTCTTCACTCCAATTCATGTATTTCACCTCAAACACTGAAACAGCTGTTTATACATTGTGTTTCTGTGACTGTCCAAAGCATGTGAATATGAGGCACATGATTGGTTGCTAAGCATCCAGTCGTAACATGTCATTTCACATTGTATAATTTTGACACCACAATGTGGGGTTAACAATGCCAAAGCGGCACTGACCCTTCTCTGGAGCAGGGTTTCAGAACCCTGTTTAAAGGAGAAGTCCACTTCCAGAGCAACAATTTACAAATAATTTACTCACCCCCTTGTCATTCACAATGTTCAAGTCTTTTTTTCTTCAGTCGTAAAAAAATTATATTTTTTGAGGAAAACATTTCAACATTTTTCTCCATGTAATAGACTGCCTTGATTTTAAACTTCCAAAAAGCAGTTTAAATGTGGCTTCAAACGATCCCAAATAGGTTGTAAACGATCCCAGCCAAGGAAGAAGTGTCTTATCTAGTGAAACTATCAGTTATTTACATTAAAAAAAATACAATTTAAATCTTGGTTATCTTGTAACCAAAACGGTAAAACAGGTAAAATAGGATGATTTTGAAGTTGAGGGAGAAAATGAGATGGGACTTTTTCGACATACCCTAACTGTCATAAACCGAAAAAAAACAGTTCAGGGAAAGCGAGGCAAGACAAGCATTTGACATTAAAAAGTATATAAATTGTATGATTTTTTATGAAAAAAACAAAACAAAACAAACAAACAAGCAAAAAAGGAGGCACTGCCTCCCTTGACTTCTCAGTTGAAACACCCTGCCTAAAAGTAAAATTTCTTAAAGGGGTCATCGGATGCTAAGTTCACTTTTTCATGTTGTTTGAACATTAATGTGTGTTGTCAGTGTATGTACAAATCTGCCCTATAATGATAAAAATCCATGCAGTGGTTTTTAATTAATCTGTAAAAATAATATCCCCTTTTCCAAATCGAGCCGTTCTCAGATGCCTGTCGTTGTGGTGTCACACAGACAAGAGGCCGCTCCCACAATAGTTGATTGACATGAGAATTTTACCTCAGATCGTCTTTCCTAATAATGTGCTAGTTAGCAAGTTTAGCGGCTAAACGCTAAACGCTAAATGTGGCTAAAGTAAACAGGCTCGTCACTCCACAGAGAGAAGAGAGGGGCGGGGCGAGCAGAGCTCATTTGCATTTAAAGCAGCCTCGACCAGAATGAGATGATTTTTGCAGAGCTGATTTTGACAAGGTAAAAAGGGTGTTGTTTTACACAACTATTGAGAATTTTTAACAAAAGTATATTATAGACTTTTAATTAAGACCCTAAAGAATCATGTCAACTTGTGGAAAATGGGCATCCGATGACCCCTTTAATTGTGTAAAAAAAAATAAATAAATAAAATAATTGTGTTATTTTTGTTACCTATGCTCTGGCTGGCTTACACAGCCTCTTCCTAACCCTTACATCTTCTTAAGGTCAAGGACCAGCACATGGAAAATATGCATATTAAAACCACTTCAAAATGTTTGCTCACCCCTGGAACAGAATACCGACTGTGTTGTCAAGCAGAGACATTTACAGTGCAGCCAGAGGTAACATATTTAATATTTAAGTAAATAATTACTAAATGTTCGTTTTTTGGGCGAACTATCCCTTTAATGTCATTAGCAATGTCACTAAAGTATAGATTTATAATTATAATTATAATTATAATTATGATTTCTAGTCATTTTAGCACAAAGAACAAGAATCGTCTTCATAGTCTTGTTCTTTTTTCAGACTGACGTGTTTGAGTTAAATTTTCGTCCAAACTATCAACCCACATTTGAAGTGTTTGTGAATGTCAGAAATAAGGAGGTCAAGCTAAGTCTTATGGACAACACTGAAAGAAGAGAAGTGTGGTCTCCTAGACAAATCCTTCTCACAGGTAAGGAATGACACAAATAATTGTTGCTGGATTGTCCTGTTTATCAGTACCTAATTGGATAAGGTTTTTATGACTGATTTTTCTATTTTGTTTGTAACACCAGGCCAAGAGGTAGAACTCCCAGCTCACAGAAGGCCCACAGGTACAAACTCAATTGCAATAGTTGATCATTCTTTCTGTTACACACAAAACTTTCTAAAAAAGATGAATCTTTTTTGTTTGTTTTTATCAGAATCTGAATTTGTGAACAAACACAGACGTCACCTCATTCACAGAGTTTCATCAGTGATGGAGATTGCTGATGGTCTGATGGCCAAAAACATGATTACAGGTGAAATTTACAGTGAAGTTTATGCTATAAAAACACCTCAAGACAGATTGAGACTCTTGTTGGATGCTCTTGACTCTGGAGGAGATTCTGTAAAAGCAGAATTCTACAGATTACTGAAGGAGAACGAACCTCATCTAGTAAATGACCTGGATTCTGAAACTCGGTAGACCACAGTAATGCTAAGAAAACATTAGAGAGAAACTTCAGTCAGTTTGAGACAAACGGCAGCTACAGCTTCTTTACATGTGCTTATTTACATTTACGGGTGTTTATTTTATGAATTTAGTACAAGATTTACAAATTATGTTTCTGGCATAAATCCCACAAGTTGGTGTCAAACCGTAAGGTCATGTTCTTCAGTATAATGAAGCAAAGAATGAACCAAATAGCAACTTGTGCTTCAGCAAAATCAAGAACATCTGAGCATGTCTGCTGATTTTGCCAATTTAATGTAACTGTGAAATGTAAAATCTTCTTCTTTATGTCATGCTTTAATGTTTGGATTTGTTTAATATGAGGTATGATGCTGTTACTGTATGACAAGATGTTTTGATTTTGTAATACTGTGGAAGAATAACCACATGCATTTTTTTAAGGATAAAATGAAGTACACGTCTTTTTTTAACGGCATGAGGAAATGGATCTCAAGTCACATGTTCTCCCACTGACACACATTATAAACACATATTGCGTGTTCATTTTGTCATCTTTCTGTCTCTGATATGTGAATTTGATTCGTCATTCATTGTCCTCACATCATACATAAAGTAGTCTGTTAGTCTCAGTCATTAAAACATATGACATTGATAGTTAATGAAAACCTATTTTGTAAATCTGTGCCAGCAAAGTGAGAAGCTCCTAATACCAATTCAGTGTAAAAGTTTTTGCTTTCTACAAAAAAAGAAAAAAGAAAAGAAAAAAAAGTCTTGATCAGAGCTGCTAATCTTAAACCAAAATGTACTGATCATTGTATATTTGAATGTTCAAAAAATTTGAATATAGACTAAGGGTCAGGTAAATTTCATTAGATTAAACCTAAATCAACCCAGATAAAATCTCAACAGCACAAACATCTGCACAAATTGAGCAGAAAGGAATTTGATCTCATAATAAAAGCCTTTATTTATTTTGCATAAAAGAGATTTTACAGAAACTCTGGACTTGAATGATTGCTTAAATCAAAACCATTTAATCACTGACCCCTAAACACCATCTTAGAAAAAATACTAAAAGTGCTTTCAAATGCAATTTAGTTCAGATACAAATATGGAAAAAGCACTCTGCTCTACTTTGAAAGTATGAAGGACAAATACATGGACACTTTAGAGTATGAGATTCATCTCATTCAGTTTTTTCCTCCACCTCATGTCAGCAAAGACATTTTTGCACATATAGAAACCAGTCGTTTAATGTATGACAGACATTTTTTTTTACACATTTTTAGTCAGATCATTTTTTATTTTTACTTATCAGAATAAAAGTGTTTAGACATGAACAATAATATAATCTAAATTTAAACTATAATACATTTTTTTAAATCAATATGCAATAATATGCATTTAGGATTTCAAAAACATTACATTTAATTCATACTTTATATACTTTAATTCATACTTTAATTTTATGCTGTATTATTTTAAAGTGTAAGAATTGCGTAATATGTACATCTACCTTAATTTTAAAATTAAAAAAAAAAAAAAAAAATGTTTTGTCTTGCCAACAGTAGGGTTTTGTTTATAGATGTACATAATTCCAGAAGGTGTTTGTTAGCACATCTTATGACGTTTATTATTGAGCCCACATACATCTGTCAGGTCTGCCTTTAGATACCGATTGATGTGTTGTCTATGTCATTGTATTAGATATAAAATATCAAACCAAGTGATATCTGCACAAAAATTATGTGAGCATTTTTCAAAAACTATAATTCTTAAATTAACATTGTACTATTTAATTTTCTGAGTTAGAATCAAGTAAGTTAAGACGGTAGAGAGAAGAAAAGAGAGGAAGGATGTGGAGACATGTTTTCGTGTTGCTATGAGTTATTGTTTCCTGTGAGTTCATCGTTTCTAAAGCAATTTCAGCCTTTCAGAAAGTATTTTGATCTTTTTGTAATTGCATTCTTTCTCAGAATTTGTGTGTGGGTGTGTACCTGTGTACCTACATTTCAATAAAACCTCTTAAGTCAGGACGGTAAACTTAATTTCAGCATTCGTATCTTTGTAACTAACAGAACTGGAACACATGAAATTACGATTAACATCCTAATAAAACGTCGAAACGGTGTGCGTAATACACGCGCCTTGATGTTTGTAGTTGTTTTGAAAGAAACCGTTCGAAAGATCCGGTAGGGGGAAATCCAACCCTGTGACGGGTTAACATTCACTTTGTCTACATCACTTCCCCACTCTTCTCACTTTATTAACCACGTTATCAGATAGAGGCACGGGTTTTGCATTTGAAATTTCATGTTTTTAGTTTTCTACCAAATAAAGACATTGATTGAGATTGTTCTCTGTGAAAGTATTTCATCCTGTTAGGGGTGTGTGTGTGTTTAACACATGCTTTCATATATGTGTTTTTATGTTGTATGTGTGTAAGTGTGGGTAGGAGCAGGCATGTGTTTGTTTACAGGCACTTTTTATGCACGAAAACTTAATATTTACACATTTCTATTCTTATTATTTTATTTTTTCCTTTTTGTGAATTTCAGAACAATTTGTCACATTAAGCAGTGTATTCTCTTTTACTTTCTAGGATGTCCCACTTTAGTTGAATGCCGCGGTCACAATTTATCTAACATTGTTCAGGTAAATTGGGACTGTAACAAAACTTAATATTTTTAAAAAGCAGAACGAAGAAACTTGAACATCACTGCATAAAATTGAATGAACACATGTAATGCAAATTTATATTGTACTTTTAATTACTGTTTTTATTAGAAATTAAACCTAACAATTTCAATAGACCAGAACTACGGGCACTTACCCGTAGTGGTAACCACGCCCGTATGATTTACATTTGACCAATCAAATGTTGGTATTCAAATTAAGTACTGTTATAACAACATTTCAAGACCACCCATTATTAAAGTTGTCAAACACATCACAGTCTTAACTGCATAAATTATAAAATATAGATTATAATATAGTAAATAATAGTATAGTGAATATAGACTAAACTATATTATATCTTCTATATATATATATATATATATATATATATATATATATATATATATATAATGGAACAAAAAAAGTTAATCAAAATTGTATATGAGCTGAGTTCAAATTTCGTGTGTCTCCAGCCATCCTTTATGTGGAATATACCTCTGTGTGTGGATCCATTAAAGACTGTTAACCACCTTCTTGTTCGTCCGTGTTTACTAACAGGGTGGAACTTTAAGGGTGTGACAAGCAGAATAACATTTAGAAAACTAAATAAAAAAAAAATGGACTGAGAGTTGATGTTTACAGTACCTCAGTTTGTACAGCTGAATTCCATCGTGAAAAATAAACAATATCACTTTATGAAAATGGTCTCCGAGTTTTTATCATTTCATGGTTTATAATTCTTGTGAAAGCTGATTATTTTGCACTGAGGACATCATAAAATTGAATGCATATATCAATAAAAAGGTGTGTAAAATACAAAACAGTATTTTAATGTCTATTATCTCCGGTTAAGGGATGAATAATACATAAAATATATAATTTAAGCCATTTCTTATAAATGTGACTCATTTTAGAGAAAAAATACGGAAATCATAGAGACAGAAGTCAGAAGAATGACCCACATAACATTTGGCCTATTCAGTTGCCACAAGAGTGGGACATTGCTGTTTAATTATGTTGAAACAGAACTGTATCTGTTGCATTGTATTAATCTACATGCTGTTGTAAAGTAGCTAAAATGATTACATGTCGCACTGTAGATCGCACTATGCCTAGAGTCAGCGGCCAAATGGACCCATTAGACTTTAATACGAATGAAGAGTTGCTGTTTTTCTTCCACCGCAAAAAGACGGAGATTTCGTGCATAGAACAACGGCACAGACTCCTCGCTTAGATGCGTGACCACGATCTGATTCCGGAGAAACTTTTTGAGGTAGAAGCGCACCAACTTTACATACCCACTCTCTCTCTCTTTCTCACCCACAAAGTGCAATTGACTGACTATACCCTGGTTTTACAGTAACTTAGTAATTACATATTTTGGGGGCATGTATCATGGCAGTACCATGTGTTTTTGGCTATTTGTATTTGTTCGTTCAGGCGCAGGAGGACGCATAGGAGGATCGGTTCTGTGTGCGCACCGAACACGGCCCGCGAGTACTTTTTCCGCGCCTTGTGTTTAAACCAACAAGGCAAGTTATAGGCAAATTATAAGCTTTCGTGACGACGCGCAGCAGTGGCCCGTCAACTGTCCTGACTGAGCGTCTTTTTAACCAGGCTATTGGTTTTAAAGCATGCAGCTATGCAAGTTTTACATCATAGCAAGTAAATTTGCATTGTCGCCAATGACGACCTCGGCAGAAATTTTAACTCGTAAATAAATATATTTGGTTGCAGTCTGGAACCATGTGCTGTTGTAAAAGAAACTAAAATGATTGCATGCCACACTGTAGATCGCACTATGGAGTCAGCGGCCAAATGGACCCGTTAGAATTGAAAACGAATGAAGAGTTGCTGTTTTATTTCCACCGGAAAAGAGGGAGATTTTGTGCATATAACAACCGCACAGACTCCTCGCTTAGATGCGTGACTACAATCTGATTCCGGAAAAGCGTTTTGAGGTAGAAGCGCACCCACCTTTACCCACTCTCTCACACCCATCCTGTGCAACTGACTGACTAGCAGGAACTCATATACTGTATAGTAACTCACGCTAAACAAAATGTTACAATACCTTGGATTTATGGGCATAGTAACTTCCCAGATAGCACACCTATATCTGCAAGATGTCTGTTAAAGATCACTTAATCTGGAAAGCATCTGCTGTGTACAAACATCTGACAGATGTCTGTTAGAGGTCAGTTTTGCATCCACTCTAAATCGACATCTAATAGACGTCTATTTGACATCTGATAGGAAACGTCCTATAGATGTATTACAGATGAGCAAACAGTTTAAAAAATACCTCAGATGTAAATGCAGACGTCAAATAGACGTCTCCGTGATGTATGCGTGCTATCGGGGAATACAATGTGTTGGGGCAAGTACTATGGCAATATCATATTCTTTGTCATTATACTATAGCAAGTCTATATTTTTGGACATTGCACCCTAATAATACATTTTTTTGGACTTTGTACAATAGCAATACCACATTTGCAACATGCCATATAGTGTCTTAGCAAAAACTACTTTACCATGTTGTGTTTTTACACCAGGGATACACAAAGGCTGCATTTATTTGATCAAAAAGTAAAACCAATAATATTTCAGAATGTTATTACATAACATAATTATGACATAAATATTATTACAATTTAAAAAGTATATTTTAAAAATGTAATTTATTTCTGTAATGATAAAGCTGATTTTTCAGCACCATTAATCCAGTCTTCAGTAGGGCTTGGGTAAAAAAAGATTGATTTCTCGATCTTACTATCAACCTTACTGATCTTACTGTCATGGTTTTACTATCAGATACCATAACTTTACCATGGTACCTCCACTATACTTTTTAGAAATGTTATGTGTCAAAGTGTGTCAGTTCATTGTTTTGCATATTTGAGCATAAGATGTTTGCGTCAGGTACGTTATTGCATTGATTTGTGCATATGAGCTTATTTTTGTGATTAAAAAAATGTTTTGTCATGTCATCCTGTGACTAGATGGCCCAAAACAATGATGACGAGTGTTACGTGTGTCGCTCTGAGGGAGATCTTGTGTGTTGTGACGAGTGTCCACGAGCTTTTCATTTATACTGTCACCTACCAGCTGTACATGAAGACTCACCGGGGTGAGAGAGACAAACAGAACAGAAATCATTAAATTAGAAAATCAGCAAGTGCACCGGAAAAAAAACAAAAAAAAACACAATTTGTTGAGTCAGCTTAAAATAATTTGTTACCCTGCTGCCTTAAAATTTTAAGTTCAGTCAACTAAAATAAGTTTAATCAACTTGAAATGTTAAGTTGTACTAAGTAACAACTTAGATATTTGTGTCTGCTAAACTTAACAGATGGGTAAGTAACCCAGCTGCTTTCAAATTTTAAGTTGATTCAACTCAAATATCTAAGTTGTCACTTAGTATAATTTAACATTTCAAGTTGAATAAACTACCTACTGTTATGTGTGTACAGAGAGGACATCCAGAAGGTGTTTGTTAAGGATCCACGCAAAATGGTGAGATTGTTCTTTATTCTTCTTGCTGTTTTTTTAACATGTGACCCAACTTCAGAATTTTACTTTTTTCATGTCTTAGTTTAATTTTAAATAGTTTATAAATAGAATAAAAATGATTAAAACAAATAAAACCAGAAATAAAATGACTTCCAGGTGCCCAGATACTCTGAGTTCATAACTCAGCCAATGTGGCTGGACAGAATAAAGCAGAAGTTGGAAAGTGGCGCGTATCAGACAGTAGGAGCGTTCGTCTCTGACTTTCAGCTCATTTTCAGCAACTGCAGCACGTCCAATAAGGTAAGATTCACTGAAACGTGTTTCATAATAAATCACCAAAAAAAAAAAAAAACAGATCAAGGGCTTGTTGAAATGAAGTTGTTTTGCAATATCTTATACGTGGACACATATCTTGGACATTATTGATGATTATTTTTGAGATGTTTAACTTTACCAGAGGACATTTAATTTTTCAAAAAAATTTTTTTTTGTGTGTGTGTGTGTTTTATTCCCTTGCTCTTAAAAGGACAATGAGTTTGGCCGAATGGGTGCCAGACTGAAGAAAATTTTTGAGGAAGAGTTCCAGAAAATCTTCAGCATCAGTATCCTGTAACAGCTATTACTAGTTTTTTAAAGATACAATTGAGATCTGGGTTTTAAATGTCATCATTGTAACAACTGTGATAATGTGGTACAGGGTAAAACATTTTAGATGAAAATACATATAAGGTTTATTCTATTAGACATTTTATTAATTGTCAAACCACTCATGTTATTAATAGACTAGAATGTCCTCAATGTAAGCTGTTTTATATTGGAAGAACAAAAAGATTATTACTGGATCGTTTGGCTAAACACAAATATGCCATCAGGAGAGGTACTGACGATTATATACTATGGCAAAACATTTTGGTATTCAAGGTATTGATCATGTGCATATTACTGTTAGGAAAGGAAATAGAGAACATAAACTTAACCAAAGAGAGACATTTTGGATTCACAGATTAAAGGCTGTCTATCCAGGATTGAATGAGGACTTGGACTTTATTCCTTTGTATACATATTAAAATTTGCTGTACTTTTTGGGTGTGAAAAATACGCTGTTTTGTGAATGTGTAACGTTATAGAGAGTTGTTTGTCACATGACTATGATCAGACACTGCTTTCACCTGTGCCAAAATGCACTGAAGAGTTTTTAGATTTGTTTTGGATGTAGCCATCTGATAATAAATGCTTTTTAATTTACAAGAGTGTCATGGTCATTCTAAACTTTTCTTTGAGAGCTGGGTAGCTTTGAATATTCATTAGCTCTCAATATACTTTATATAAGATGCACGCACAGTCAGCAGGTTCACGGCACAGAGACAAGACGAGAGCATAAATAAGGCCTCAACTAGTCTCAGCCTCAAATGTCAAGCCCACAGACCGCTGGTATACACATATCTATGGTCTGATGCATATGTAACAAAATTAGAAACACATTGGTCTAATTTTTGTGGATTTCCAGGAGAAGTTTGTTTCGCAATCTTTAACATTCCACCTGGAAACAAAGATGCTGTGACGTCAAACCCCCTCATCGAAGAAGAAAGCCGCTTGAAAGAAGTTTTGCGGCAGAGACTCTTTAAAATACGTCCAAGAGTTTTACATACAGGTCTGTTATGGTGGGGACATTTCGGCACCACTAAACATGACATGGCACAAAACAAGATGTGACTGATTGCTTTAGTCATATGGCCTCTTGGGCGGTCTGACTAAGCGAGACTAGGCTTCAGCTGCACAGATATATTTACTTACTCCAATATGCCTATCTAGGAAAATGATTTAGAAAAAGTTGAATCGATTTACACTTTATATCATTGCCATGATATATATTGTCATATCAATCAGCCATAACATGCATTAATGCTGTAAAAACATTTGACAAGATTAACTATCAAGACTGATTGGCTGACACACTACTTAAGTATAATGGTATCACTTTAGTATAGGGAACAATTCTCACTATTAACTAGTTACTTATTAGCACACCTATTATTAACATATTGGCTGTTTATTAGTACTTATAAAGCACCTATTCTGCATGACCATATTCTACATCCCTGATCCTACCCAGTAAATAACCTTAAAAACTACCTTACTAACTATTAATAAGCAACAAATTAGGAGTTTATTGAGGCAAAAGCTGCAGTTAATGGTTTGTTAATAGTGAGAACTGGATCTTAAAATAAAGAGTGAGCAGTAGAATTGACCATGGCATCCTCACCTTTTCTTATTCCAGAAAAATACAAAACAGTATTTTGTTTTTCAAATATGTATTTAAATACATGTATTTAAAATACTGCGGAATTGGATTTTTATTTATTTATTTTTTTTTATAAAGCACATTAAGTTTTATTAATAATAATAAGCAACTGTTGCATTATTGAAAGTGAAATATTACCGTTGTATTACTTCTTATGGATCTCACCTAGTGAGGCAAAATGATCAGTAATGTCCCTGCAAGTTACGGTTCATGTCGGAACACTTTTAATCTGATAAGCCAAAAAAAAAAATAAATAAATAAATAAAAATAAATAATAATAATAAATAAATAAATAAATAAATACAAATTCTGATGTAAAAAAATGACCATCATAGACTAAATGACATGTTTTTTACAGTGCAATGCACTGTAAAACAACAGCAACAACAACAGCAACAGCAAAAAATTTGTTGAGACAAGTTAAAATAATTTTTTTACTCTGCTGCATTAAATTTTTAAGTTCAGTCTACTCAAATAAGTTTAGTCAACTTGAAATTTAGATATTTAAGTTGACTAAATAAAAAAATTGGTTTGGTAAATTTAAAGGGGTCATCAGATGCCCGTTTTCCACAAGTTGATATGATTCTTTAGGGTCTTAATGAAAAGTCTCTACTATAATTTGATTAAAAATTCTCAATAGTTTTGTAAAACAACACCCTTTTTACCTTGTCAAAATCAGCTCTGCAAAAATCATCTCGTTTTAAGTTGACTCAACAGATTGTTTTTACAGTGTATTGTCTATGAATTAAATTGCAAATGTACATTTAAATTGTTAATTTGCCTAAATTCTGTAGAGGGATGTTGAACCAGACCATAAGAGCAAAGTTTAAGATAATACTAAAATGGAAGCAATTTAACCATTCAAGTTCTGAGTTTCTGTAAAATCTCTTTAATGCAAAATAAAGAAAGGCTTTTATTATGAGTTCTGCTCAATTTGTGCAGAAGATGTTTGTGCTGTTGGGTTTTTAATCTGGCTTGATTTAGGTTTAATCTACTGAAATTTACATTTCTCTTGGTCTGTATTCAAATGTCTTGAACATTCAAACATACCATGATTAATACATTATGGTTCGACAAATTAGCAGCTGTAATCAAGTGTCATTTTTAGGGGCCAAGCACCGGAGGTGCGGTGGCACCTATTGTATCCGTTGGCGTTATTATTATTAGGGGCCAAGCACCGAAGGTGCGGTGGCACCTATTGTATCCGTTGGCGTTATTATTATTCCGCTTCTTCTTCTTCCTCTTCCGCCGCAAGTCTATGGCAGCCCATAGAACCGCTTGCGGGAAAGTTGTATAATTTTGCACACTGATAGAGGACAGTCCCAACATTAACCATAGTTAGTTTGGAGTCTCTAACTCAATCTCTCTAGCGCCACCACTTGTCCAAACTTTCAAAAGATTTATGCTAATAACGTTTGAAAAAAAAAATTCTTTTTTCCTCTGATTCCTTGGCTTATGCCGAGTGGAATGGACACCAAAATTCAAAAATCGTAAAGTTTAGTTTTTTCGCTATTCTCAATTGTTCGTAAAACCTACTTTTTCGAACTCGTCCTAGGCCGTTGCACTGATTGTCACAAAAATTGATCCAGATCATCTTCAGACCATGCTGGCAAAAAGTTATGGAATTCAAGTCGATTCGTCCAGCCGTTCACGAATAACACCCGAAAGAATTCTACGAAAAGCTAGCAAAAATCAATGTGAGGCTATATCTCCGTAACAGTTTGTCATATTGATCACCAAACTTGGTGTGTGTTATAACAAGCATGACCTGAGGCTACCTGCAGTGTTTCGGTGCAGTGCCCCCTAGTGGTCAGGAGATACGAAAAATGGCTATTTTTCTTTATAACGTCTGAATGATTTGTCCAAAATCACAAAACTGGTCTCTTTAGATTTGGTGTGTCATACCGAGTCGAACCATATCCAATTTTCCCATGTCAGTCATTTTGGGTGTCGGCCATTTTGAATTTAGCTTTAAAATGCTGTATCTTGAGAACGGATTAGTGTATCGTTTCGACATTAATTACAAAAATGTTCGGCACCATGCCCTGAACGTACATAAAAATTTTGGGGCCAGTTATAACGAAATTTAAAAAAATGCTAATAACTTTTGCGTACATTAGCCTATTGAAATAAAACTGATTTTGATAGATTCCTTCGGTCATGCTGAGAACACCGATACCAATTTTGCCAATTTTGGCTGAACTTCCTGTCCGCCATTTTGATTCATGTTGGAAACCTACTTTTTCGAACTCCTCCTAGACCGTTAGTCCAATTTTCACCAAATTTGACTCAGATCATCTTCAGACCATGCTGACAAAAAGTTATGGATTTTGCGTCGATACACGAAACCGTTTTCGTTTAGCGCATCAACGAATTTACTGGAAAGATGCCAAATTGCATCCGAGTCTGTATCTCTGCAAAGCTTTGACATATTGACACCAAATTTTATATGTGCTATTGTCACCACACTCTGACCAAGCCACATCAATTTGGTAACAGTGCCACCTATGGGTCAGAAGTAATACGCCATTCACTAAACATTAATAATGAAATTTACAAAAATGCTAATAACTTCTGTTTACATTAGCCTATTGGAATGAAACTGATGCCAATAGATTCCTTGGGTCAAGTCGAGAACATTGATACCCATTATGCCGAAATTGGCCAAACTTCCTGTCCGCCATTTTGATTAATGTACAAAACCTACTTTTTCGAACTCCTCCCAGACTGTTAGTCCGATCTTCACCAAATTTGACTCAGATCATCTTCAGACTATGCTGGCAAAAAGTTATGAATTTCGTGTCGATATACGAAACCGTTTTCGTTTAGCGCATCAACAAATTTGCTGGAAAGATGCCAAACTACATCTGAGGCTGTATCTCTGCAAAGCTTTGACATAATGACGGCAAACTTTGTGTGTGTCGTTGTCATTTCACACAGAACACGTCACATCAATTTGAAAACAGCATCACCTGTTGGTCAAAAGTGATAAGCCATTAAATTTTATTACGATTGGTTGTATTTATGATTTTTCAGCCATTTCAACTGATATTATCCTAAAATGGCTTAAGTTACTCACTGTTGTAGTCGGTCTGCTGCTCCTTGCCGTGCTTAACTCCTCATTCTGCCTCTTTTGTGCTTGGCCCCGCAATTGCTGCTTGCAGCTATATTTCTGCTTCTTCTTCTTCTTCTTCCTCTTCCGCCGCAAGTCTATGGCAGCCCATAGAACCGCTTGCGGGAAAGTTGTATAATTTTGCACACTGATAGAGGACAGTCCCAACATTACCATAGCAAGTTTGGAGTCTCTAACTCAAACTCTCTAGCGCCACCACTTGTCCAAACTTTCAAAAGATTTATGCTAATAACGTTTGAACCGTAAGCCACACAACAAAAATTCTTTTTTCCTCTGATTCCTTGGCTTATGCCGAGTCGAATGGACACCAAAATTCAAAAATCGTAAGGTTTAGTTTTTTCGCTATTCTCAATTGTTCGTAAAACCTACTTTTTCGAACTCCTCCTAGACCGTTAGTCGGATTTTCACCAAATTTGACTCGGATCATCTTCAGACCATGCTGACAAAAAGTTATAGATTTTGTGTCGATATTTGAAACCGTTTTCATTTAACGCATCAACGAATTTACTGGAAAGATGCCAAAGCGTACCTGAAGCTGTATCTCTGCAAAGCTTTGAGATATTTGCACCAAATTTTGTATGTGGCATTATCACCTCACAGTGATTACATTACATTAATTTGGTAACAGCGCCACCTATTGGTCAGGAGTAATAAACCATTCATTAGCTATGAATGATAAAAAGGACAAAAATGCTAATAACTGTAGATAGCATTAGCCTATTGTAATGAGATTAGTCTCAAAATATTCCTTGGGTCATGCTGAAAACATAGATACCAATTATGACACAGTTGGTCAATCTTCATGTCCGCCATTTTGGTTTATGTTGAAAACCTACTTTTTCGAACTAGTCCTAGACCGTTCGTCCGATTTTCACCAAAATCGAGTCAGATCATCTTCAGACTGTGCTGACAAAAAGTTATGGATTTCATGTTGATAGATGAAACCGTTTTCGTACAGCGCCTCTACAAATTTTAGGCTTGATGCCAAAATGACTCTGAGGTTTTATCTCTGCAAAGTTTTGACATAAAGACACCAAACTTTGTGTGTGCCTTTGTCACCTCACACTAAACACACCACATAGATTTGATAACAGCGCCACCTGTTGGTCAAACGTAATAAGCCATTCAATCATATCAGTAGGTGTTCTACATCATTTTTCTGTAATTTTGACTAAAATCATTTTAACATTGCTTCCCTTTACTTATTGTTGCAGTTGATCTGCTGTTCCTGACATCCTTAGCTCCTCATTTTCCCCTTTGAGTGCTTGGCCCCATAATTGCTGCTTGCAGCTATATATATTTTATTTTTTTTTGTAGAAAGAAGAAATTTTACAGTGAATTTGTTATAGGAGCCGCTCTCTTTGCTGCCACACATTTACAAAATGTTTTTTTTTTATTAATTATCAATGTCATGTGTCTTAATGGCTGAGACTCATTTGACATACTTTATGTTATGTCGAGAGGACAGTGAATTTGACAAATCAAATTTGCATGAGGAAATGAACGTGCAATATGAGTTTATAGTGTGTCAATGTGAGAACATGATTTGAGATCCATTTCCTCATGCTCCTATTAAAAAAGAGAGAGCTGTACTTCTTATGATGAACTTTTTCTTTGTTTGTTTTATTCAACTGCTAAAAATGTAAAACACAAAAGAAAAATATGACCCATGTGTTTCTTCCACACAGCAACTCTTAAAAAATTACAAATTAAAAACATCTTTTATAGCAACTCATATTGTCATACAGTAACAGCACCATACATATTTCATATTAAACAAATCCATAAGCATATTGCTGTACACTAACATATACAATGAGGATTCAAATTAAACCTAAAATGTGGATATACAGTTTCAGAATTTTGAAAACAAACATTAAAGCATAAAATTAATGAAGAAATGTTTTAGATTCTGCATTCTTACATTAAACAGGCAAAATCAGCACACGTTGAAACTGATGCTCAGATGTTCTTGCTTTCACTGAAGCACAAGATGCTGTTTGGTTCATTCTCAGATTATGCTGAAGAACATGATTATAAGGTTTGACACAAACTTGAAGGATTCATATGAGAAATATTATTTATAAATCTACAAAATTCATAAAATAAGTACCTGGATCTCTCTTACATACATATGAAGCTGCCATTTATGTCTCAAACTGACTGAAGTTTCTCTCTAATGTTTTCTCAGCATTACTGTGGTCTACTGGTCTACAAAATACAGTTCATTTACTAGATGAGGTTCGTTCTCCTTCAGTAATCTGTAGAATTCTGCTTTTACAGAATCTCCTCCAGAGTTAAGAGCATCCCACAAGAGTCTCATTCTTTCTTGAGGTGTTACTACAGCACGAACTTTACTGTAAATTTCATTTGTAATCATGTTTTTGGCCATCAGACCATCAGCAATCTCCATCGCTGATGAAACTCTCCGAATGAGGCGAGGCATGTAACGCAATATATTGTTCACAAATTCAGATTCTGATTAAAACAAACAAAAAAGATTTAACTTTTCAGAAAGTTTTGAGTGTAAAAGAAAGAATGATCAACTACTGCAGCTGAGTTTGTACCTGTGAGCCTTCTGCGAGCTGGGAGTTTTACCTCTTGGCCTGACGTTACAAACAAAATAAAAATAAAAAAAAAAAACCTTATCCAATTAGGTACTGATAAACAGGATAAAGACTTCATAGATCACAATATTCTGTTTAGTTTAAGCCACTTGTCACAAATTCGTTTATCTGTAAGGAGTAATGTGTCTAAAGCAAAAACTTACATATAATCATGTAATATGGGTTAAATCCATTTTTGATCACTTCTATTATTTGTTTTTTATTTCATGACTGGTGTTATAATTACACCCAACGTCATATCCATGATATTAATTCTAGCACTGCTAGCAACAATTATTTGTGTCATTCATTACCTGTGAGAAGGATTCGTCTGGGAGGCCACACTTCCCTTCTTTCAGTGTTGTCAATAAGACTTAGCTTGACCTCCATTTTTCTGACATTCACAAACACTTCAAATGTGGGATGATAGTTTGGACCAAAATTAAACTTAAACACCTCAGTCTGAAAAAAGAAAAAGACTATAAAGGTGATTCTTGGGCAGAAAAAAACTAAAAGACATGATAAATCAGCATGAATCTTCACGCTAAAATCACTAATGTTATACCTATTATTACTAGTACTATTATTATTATTTTATTATGAAATCAGAAATTAATTTTCTCCTTAATTTTAATTTTTTGGGTGAATAAACTCTTTAATTAGAATAGAATATATTTTAGAGAATTTTGCAACTGAATATAATGAATAATGTTTAAATTAAATATGATGTTACCTCTGGCTGCACTGTAAATCTCTTTGGTTGACAACACAGACGGTATTCTGTTCCCGGGATGAGACAACAGTTTGAACTGGTTTCAATATACCTATTCTCTGCGTGCTGGTCCTTGACCTTAAGAAAAGGTTAGGGTTAGGAATAGGCCAGCCAGAGTTCAGGTTAAAAAAAAAAAAAAAAATGGTCCCTTCCAACATAATGAGATGGTGGCTCCTCAAATAATTCCTAAACAGTAGGGGTGTGACGAGACACTTATCCCACGAGATGAGACACAAGACTGGGTTTACGAGAACGAAATGAGATTTTTTAACTTTTTTTTAGATTTTTAGATTTTTTAAAGAAATCCTTAGTGATGAAATATATAGGGAAAATAGTCTTTTATTCAACTGAAAAAGACAAAATGCAAAAAAATGTAGGTGCATTTTGAACTTTATGAAATTAAACTTCCATTTTAATAAATTATATGGAGTAATAAAATACATTTAAACAAGAGCTTCACGATTCTGGATAAAATGAGAATCCAAGTTGTTTTTTTTTTTTTTAATAAATTGAAGACCATGATTCGCTCCCGATTCTGGAGAAAACAGATTAGAAAACTAAACAAAATAACGTAATTTACTAGTGGTTTTGACAAACTGTTTATTGCTTAAGTCTTTTAAAAACATATCTATTTAAACAAACAAATAAACAAACAAACAAAAAAAAAAAAAAAAAAAACATTCAATGAAGGAGTCAGTGTCTCACTTCATTAAGTCTTATTTGACTATTGAAATCCCCTGAATGAATGATTCAATGACATACTTTTTTTAAGCGGGCAGTTGTTGCCACCTCCTGGCGGAAGAGGATAAGCATTACTATACATACAAGTGTTAAGATACTTTCGTTTTGATCGCTACTGTAGACAATAAGTGTTTATTCCCAAACTATAAACTTTTATCCCAGTACTTCTATTATTTAAATGTCTGTAACACAGAAATACTAAAATGTGGTTGAAAAGACTGTTTGTGTTGCTCGTTCTGATTCATTAACATGGGCAGCGACTACACCTGCTTCTCACGCTCCACTGACACTCGCGATGTGAAACTTAGTCTATAGTCTATAGCATCTATAGTCTGCCTCAACCCAGATTCCACTCCACAATATATGTTTGATCATGCTCATTTCATAAAATGGCTTAATTATTACAGAGAAGAAGAAAGTCAACAGTTGTTTCTAAACCATTAGGGATAATCACATCCTGAGCAAATGGTGACCCATTGTAGCATGGAACCGGCTGTGGGACACTGAGAACCATCTCAGACAAAGAGGTGTCAGAACTTGATTAACATACAGACCACAGCTGTTACAACAGGAGCAACCTAATTTACATTAAAGGTAGTAAACGTTAACGGTATAAAAGTTTTGAGCTTAGGATGTTCTGGGTTCATTCCGACTCTGTTGAACCCAAGGTACAACATGTACTTTGCCACTGCTATGCTGCAATAAACATCTTCATCGAGATCTTCTACGTCCTCTTCACTTTTTCTTACAGTGTCATATTTAATGATTATTACATCTGTCACTGAATTACACATGGAATGATAATTTAGTGGACTCCTGCATTTAAATGCAGCTGTCACATCTGAAAATGTATAGTGTATCTGGCCACTGGTCCTCTTAGCAACATGAAAACTAAAGCCTTTATTCATTGATTATTTCCCTTGTATAATCACTGAAGCTGTCAGTCTTTTCATCACAAACTCATAACCCTGCTTTAAATCTTGGGAAAAGGAATGTTTTACACCTGTAATTTAGAAGCAGAACTGTTTAGAACTGTTTTTTAAACAGGGTTATGAACCCTGCTCCAGAGAAGGGTTAGTGCCACTTTCACATTGTTAACTGTTTTAGAATGTTATGACTAGACGCCTACCAACCAATCATGTGCCTCATATTCACATGCTTCGGACAGTCACAGAAACACCAATTAAAGAGCTGTTTCACCATTTGAGGTGAAACACATGAATTTGAGTAAAATTGGAATAACCTTTTCAGTCTGAAAAGTCAATTCTGGAAATAGTACAGCCTGCAATATGAGGATGTGTAATGCTGGTGTCTTGATGTAAACAGGTTATGTGCTGTGTGCATCCAATCAATGACACTGACATCACAAATACTTGAATATTAATGTTAACCCAAGGTAATTTACGAGCATTGTGAAACGTTAAGCAAAGTTTGTGATAGCACGCAATGGCACAGTGAGACCAGCTATGTTGTTATTTTTATTGCGCCAAGCTCCCTGTCTGTGTAATTTATAAATGCAATCAGATGACTGAGTTGTTTTAGCTCATACCCAAAAAGTGGCAATTTTAACAAGCTATATATAAAAAATATATATATATATATATATATATATATATATATATATATGTTGGGTATTTGAGCTAAAAATTCACATACACACTCTGGGGACATCAGGGACTTGTTTTATATCTTGTAAAAATAGGCATAATAGGTCACCTTTAAATTTTCAGTATTATATTATCATTTAAACAAAAAAAAATATGAATACCTCTGTCACTGGAACATTGTTTGGGAGCAAATGGACATCCAGTATGTTTTCTCTCTGTCCCTCAGTTATTGGTCGCAGAAAGACAAGTACTTGGGCAGTGACAGGGGAAGGAGGAAAGATCATCCTTTTTATGAGCCCAAAGAGAGAGAGATCTTCGATGTCAATCATCACATGAGCTTCAGTCACTTTCAGAGGATTCATTATTGCTACGTTACCACCAGTCAAATGTGCTACAGTTAAACAATCCATGTCTTCCTCTGTAAAACACATTAAAAAATTATAATTATATTTTATTATTTCATACACTGATTGTATATTAATTTTCCAACAACGCTGATAATTTAAACCCATTTAGTAAGTAGAAATTACCAGAGAATATTTCACAGTGTGGAAGGTGCAGTCCTGAGATTGAACCATCAGAACAGTCAATGTCGTACAAGGGCCCTGCAGGCTCCATATTGCCCAAACCATCTAACCAACGAGGATCCCATGAGACAGTTTTATACAGCACCTCTCCTTCACCCTCCATCACAAACACAAGGCTGGTCAGACTGCAACGAAACTGACCGGCACATGGACACACAAACCTAGAGGACAGAGCGTTTTCATGTTATTAAATAATAATGGCCTGCATCTTTTACTATGTGACAACACAGGGTTTGGATCAGGGTTTTAGTAAAACAAACTAAATAAACTAAATCTTTCAACTGTCCAGAAACAGGAAAAGAGGAAGTTGACACACATTTAAAAAAAAAAAAAAAGTGTTCAATACCTGTATACATTTTTGTGTTTGTCCTTATTATTTCCCTTTCGTACTATAGGTGTGAATACTTCTGCATTTTCTGAGGACTGAAGTAAAGAAAAACAAAACACTGGCACCTAAAGTTTTCAAACAGGGTCCAAAATGATCACACACTACAGCACAGATTAAGAGTAAAAACTGGCTTTGGTAAATACAATGCAATACAGTAAATAAACAAAACAAACAAACAAAAAAAAAGTACAGCATCTAGGACGGCTAAAGTTTTCTCCATGAGATTATTGCGATGTCAGCTTTCTAAGATCATATAAAAGCCAAATAGCATTTTAATGGTTATGAATAAAGTAATCTTTGATTAATCAATAACACTCGGCAGCCATGATTTTTTTTTTTGTTTTATCTTGTGAGCTTTATCATCATAAAATTATATACTGGGGTATAATTTTGTGTGCTAGAAAGGACCATGCATGGTTGCTTAAAGCACGTAATGTACATTGTGTTTGAGTGATTCACACAAGGCTTCAATATATGAGGGTAAATATATAAAGATAATATAGAAATATATAAAATTATAATTTCTCCTACATTTCCAGATAGAAGCAGGCCCGGATCCACAATCAAATCACTGAGGGTACACTAATCTTCATGTACATCTATTTTGACATATTTTTTCCCTGTCCATTGTTACTATCATTATCGTTGCACATCCGCATATAAATTCATATGTGGATGTCACGTTAAAAATGGAAACAATCATTTTTGTGATTTTTAATGAAATATGAGTTTTGAACAATCAATATTAGTTTATGTATACTTATTCTATTCATCAGTCCGATTTTCATTTCTGGATTAAAAAATGAAAAATGAATGGACACAAAAGTACACAGACCCTTCTTGCATTGGAAACATGGAATTATCCAAAAAAAAAAAAAAAAAAAAAAAGTTGTAAAGTCATGTATTGCATCCATCCATTCTCCAAACCGCTCGTCCTTTGAAGGACTGCAAATTAAAATATTTATACATCTTGCATACATTATAATGAAATCTATTGAATATTCAAAGCTACCCAGATCTCAACTGTATCTTTGAAAGACTTCTAAAAGCTGTTATAGGATACTGATACTGAAGATTTTCTGGAACTCTTCCTCAAACATTTTCTTCAGCCTGGCACCCATTTGGCCAAACTCATTGTCCTTTAAAGAGCAAGAGAACCAAAATATAAAAATAAGATTAATTAAGTTAATCATCTAAACATTAATCATCAAAAACGTCCAAGAAATGTGTCCATGTATAAGACATTGCAAAACAACTTTTTAAACAACATTTTAACAAGCTCTTGATTTGTTTTTTGGTGATTTATTAATCATGTAACATGTTTCAGTGAATCTTACCCTATTGAATATTCTGCAGTTGCTGAAAATGAGCTGAAAGTCAGAGACGAACGCTCCTACCGTCCGATATGCACCACTTTCCAACTTCTGCTTTATTCTGTCCAGCCACATTGGCTGAGTTATGAACTCAGAGTATCTGGGCACCTGAAAGTCATTTTATTTCTGGTTTAATCATTATAAATTTCAAGTCATATTTTTCATCACTTTTATTCTATTTATAAACTATTTTACATTAAACTAAGACATACAAAAGAGTAAAATTCTGAAGTTGGGTCACATGTAAAAAAAACAGCAAGAAGAAAAAAGGACAATCTCACTGTTTTGCGTGGATCCTTAACAAACACCTTCTGGGTGTCCTCTCTGTACACACATAACAGTAGGTACTGGCAGTGCTAAAGATGACAAACAACACACATATTCACAGTCAGGCCCATAAATAATGTTCTGTTTCTAAACCTGCTAAGCAGCCTATGTAGGCAGCAATTTAAGACATTAAATGCTGTCACAAAATGCGAGCACCTTAAATGTTTGTGGTTATCTTCTATATTAAGGTGCTGATTTTGTGTGTGTGTGTGTGTGTGTGAGTGTTTGTTTACCAATCTGTATTGAGACACTGGGGCATTGAAAGCTTCTTGTTTAGACATGTTATTGAAGATAGTTACTTGCTGACTCTTTCTTAACACACAATATGTACAAATCCATTCCCTACAAGCAAACACACAGAATGATCATACAGCAAACTTTCTGATTTAATGATTGAATGATTTCTGTTCTGTTTGTCTCACTCACTCAGGTAAGTCTCCGTCTGCAGCTGGAAGGTGACAGTGCGCATGAAAAGCTCGTGGACACTTGTCACAACACACGAGATTGTCCTCAGAGCGACACACGTAACACTCGTCATCATTGTTCTGGGCCATCTAGTCAGAGGACAACGACATGACACAACATAACTTTTTATCATCATCACAGAAATAAGCTCAAATGCATTTTATTCTTCTATCTTACAATCTTGTTTTGATATATAGAAATCTAACCATGTCTAATGTCTAAGTTTTATTTCACTTCAAAAGGAAAAGAAATACATTTTGCATCAAGGAAATTAAGCTTATTGTAGGTCCAAGATATTTTACATTTATTTTGACATTATTTTCATAACCATAGAGGGAACGGAAGAAAGAAACTCATCAATACAGGTTTAGAACAAGTGGGCTGTGAATTTTTGGGTGGACTATCCCTTTCAACTATTATTTTAAGCACATTTCTTCCCAAATCTCATCATATAATATTCTTAATAGGTTTTAGATTGTTATCACTGTAATGTAGATTTTTTTTTACTGCATTCCATTTTTTTTTCTTTTACTTACATGAATACAAACTGATTACGATTCACATTCAAATAATGAAAAGGAGTTGTTTTTGTGCATATTGTAATGAAATTGCCAAATATTTGGTTAACTGTCATGAAACTAATGTCACAATGCAAAATATAATAATTATACTAAAATATGCTTAGTCTTCCAGTAGAAAAAGTCAAATAAAAAAAAAGACACTAAAAAAATAAAATGATCATGTACACAGTAATGTAGAGATTTAAAAGACTTTAATTTAAGTTAATATCCTAAATTAGTTTTATGATTAAATATGTCAGGCAGAGATGTTTCTTACCACATCTTCCTCTTGCGTACTGCATTTTACACATTCACACTTATGGGAATGGATGCGCAGGATTTCTTTCTAGCAATTACAAACAAACAAACAAATAAATAAATAATCATACTTTTTAAGTTCTATCTCTCCCATTTGTTACCTTGAGTAAAAAGTTGAGCGTTTTTCCGTGGCACAGTATATCTTTCCTCCAGTTTCCATTAGTGAGAGTCGGTTCCTGCTTTACAAATTCCTCCGGAGTGAACCATCTTTCCTCCGTACGTATGCACTTCCCACGACTCCCTGCAACACAACATAAACATAAACACTTCCCACTCAAACCTTTAACACACAAAACAAACGGAGTTCTGCACACAAATCAGTGCGATAGCGTACCTGACCTAAACCTGTATTTGTACAGAGTCCCAGTAAGTGAAACACAGGTGACTGGCATGTCTTCTTCTTCCTCCTCTTCTTCCTCAACTCTCCCTCTAAACTCTGTTCCTCCTCCTCTCCCTTCTTCAGGATCTTCAGGATCACTTTCCTCCACCAAACCTTTTTTTTCTTGAGAAATAAAACACATTACCTTTTCATTTTTTGTGAATTTTTTAGTAAGTTCGCTGTGTTTTTTCAGTTTCATTTATTTATGTATTTTTTTAAATAGTTTTATTAAAGGAATAAAAGCATCAGAATAATTCATATGACTCTAGTCTATCAGTTAAAGTCTTGTGAAGTGTAAAGCTGTGCGTGTAAAAACCAAATCCATCTAATTAAGACATTTTAAATTCAAACTGTTACTTCCAGGTAAAAGTCCCGTATCCTATTTTTTCCAGTAAAAAAAGTCATCTTGCCTGAATCAGGAGAAAAATATGCACAGATCAAGCGTTGATTAAATATGGATTATTATGATGTTTTTATCAGCTGTTTGGACTCTCATTCTCTCTGTCTGAATTCTAAATTTCTTTAATTCACTGCGATTAACGGTGTACCAGCTCTAATGCCATGGCAAAAGTTTGAGCAAAGCATGCTAACGGTTCTGTTGTTGACTGCACAGATGATGTGATTTCTTTCCCAGCTGTTTACCTTCACAGACATAACTGACTGTTTTTGTAACTTGTGCGTTTTTAACATAAACCTGTGCGTATTTGATGGTTTAAGCACAATAAGACATGAAAGAGAACTTAGTTTAGCAGTCACATGCAGTGTAACAGCCGCTTTCTGTGCGTGTGCTTTGGGTGTGTGTGCTCAGAAAATTATATATCAAGTTTAAATGAATATGGTTTTAGATACATGATTTTAGCACAATAGACATGATAATCAAAACCAAACAGAAGCTTTTGGAGTATCTGAGTTACGAGCTGTAAAGGGACACAGCCCTATTCTAAAAGGGGTGCAGGGAGCAGCAGTTCGTTTGCATGTTTCCTGTTTCATTTGTGGGTTAAAAAACTAAAAAAAAAAAAAAAAAAAAAAAAAAAAAATCAGTGGATCAAAAGTGCACAGACCCTCGCTGCATTGGAAAGATGGAATTACAAAAAATATGTACAGTGTTAAATAGCAACTAAGACATGTATTGCATCCATCCATTCTCCAAACCGCTTGTCCTTTACAGGACTGCAAAATTAAAAATTGTATACATATTGTATACATCATAATGAAATCTAATAAATATTCAAAGCTACCCAGATCTCTACTGTATCTTTAAAAGACTAGTAAAAGTTATTGTGTACTGATACTGAAGATTTTCTGGAACTCTTCCTCGAACATTTCCTTCAGCCTGGCTCCCATTCGGACAGACTCATTGTCCTTTAAAGAGCAAGAGGAAAAAAAATCTGTCAAAAATCAAATGTCCTCATGTAAAGTTAATCATCTCAGCAATAATCATCAATAATGCCCAAGATATGTGTCCACATATTAGACATTGCAAAACAACTTCATTTTAACAAGCTCTTGATCTGTTTTTTGGTGATTTATTTATCATGTGACGTGTTTCAGTGAATCTTACCTTACTGAATGTGCTGCAGTTGCTGAAAATGAGCTGAAAGTCAGAGACGAACGCTCCTACCGTCTGATACTCTTTACTTTCCAACTTCTGCTTTATTCTGTCCAGCCACATTGGCTGAGTTATGAACTCAGAGTATCTGGGCACCTGAAAGTCATTTTATTTCTTTTTTTTTAATGCATTATAAATTTCAAGTCATATTTTAATCACTTTTATTCTGTTTATAAACTATTTTAAATAAGGCATGAAAAGAACAAAATTCTGAAGTTGGGTCACATGTAAAAAACCGCAAGAAGAAAAAAGGACCGTCTCACTGTTTTGCGTGGATCCTCAACAAACACCTTCTGGATGTCCTCTCTGTACACACGTAACAGTAGGTAGTGGCAGTGCTAAAGATGACAAACAACACACATATCCACAGTCAGGCCCATAAATAATTATTCTGTTTCTAATCCTTCTTAGCAGCCTGTGTAGGCAGTACTTTAAGGCAATGAGGGATGTTACAAAATGTGAGCACCTCAAATGTTTCTGTTTATCTTCAAAGAATTATGGTGCTGAATGTGTGTGTGTCTGTGTTTACCAGTCTGTTTTGAGACACTGGGGCATCAAAAGCCTCTTGTTTAGACATGTTAGTTGAGTCACGCGATTTTTGACTGTCTTTTAACGCACAAAAGGTACAAATCCATTCCCTACAAGCAAATATACACATATACAACATGAATGTACAGCACACTTTCTGATTTAATGATTTAATGATTTCTGTTCTGTTTGTCTCACTCACTCAGGTAAGTCTCCGTCTGCAGCTGGTAGGTGACAGTGTGAATGAAAAGCTCGTGGACACTCGTCACAACACACAAGGTTTCCCTCAGTGCGACACACATAACAATCGTCATCATTGTTCTGGGCCATCTAGTCAGAGGACAACGACATGACACAACATAACTTTTTATCAACACAGAAATAAATTCTAATGTATACTGATTGTCTATCTTACAATCTTGTTTTGATATATATGTAACCAACTCAATATTACATATCTATATTGAGATTTTCTTTATTGTTTGTGTTATTTCCATTCATGCTGAATGTATAAAGTTTGATATTGTATTGTGATTTGTACATTGTGAAAAGTACGTTTGTGTGAGGTCTAATATCTGGAACCAGTGAAAGCTGTCTCCAAGTTTGACTGACGGTCTACACTGGCCAATCAGCATCTAGCACAAGGTGGGCGGGAGGAAGACGAAGACGGGAATTAGGCTGTTGCGTATTCGCTCACAGAGGGGGAGAAAACTTATAACTGTAAACCAATTTAAGTTTACTTAAATTACAGTTTAATAACGTTTAGCGAGGCTAACGTAATTCTGACTGCTTAAGTTATTTGTTTTGCGTTGTGGACCAGAGTCGTGCTGATTTCAGTTCACTGGATGGATTGATCTCACTCTAGCAGTGGCCCTGAAATTGTTCGGGTGACGGCTGTCGATTGATTGCTGGACTACAGCAACGCATTCTCAAGTTTTCTTGTGGAGCTGGTGAATCCCGCTTGCCTTAAACGTCGGCTGTCTACCCCGAGTGTCATCATGGCAAGGATGTTTCTTCAGGGGGATTTCCGATGTCCGATGTACGATGTCGCGTGATGTTGTGAGTAATGTGATTACACTCATCTGTTGAACTTCGTCTCCACGTCTGTGCACCAACGGTAACAGGCCCCAACGAATGACATTTTAGGCACGTGCATAACTGGGTGTGTTTATTTGAAAATGTGAATTCTCTCTTTGAGTTTACTGTAGGTTTGAATCGTTCTAAAGAACCGAACGACAGGTTGATTCATGATTCAAATGTGACGTTCTCCTTTTTGTCCGGTTAATTATTTTACGACTCATAATTGGTATTACTTCTTAATTTGTGGTGAATTCCAAATTAGGGAATTTTCAGGAGGTACATCATAAATGTACAAAGGGGTGATAAGTATACAGTAGATCATCTGAAGCCTTGTCTTTCTACATTGAGATATAAAGCCTTGATACACCTGAGTTAGAGACACACACACCACATTTAAATAAGTTGGGTAAGCGATCTTTATTTTGCATAAAACCACCAGAGAAGGAGTTGGTGTTTGTTTATTGAAAACCTTTAGTTTATTTTAAGAACTGTAAATAAATACTTGACCTTAAACAAAAGTATATTTTCTGGTGTTTATTTATACTTTACAGTATAAGTGTTGGATTGGAGGCACCGCTTTAGTTATTTCAGATATTTTTGTTTTGTTGCCTAATAGCAGCCATACTTGAAAATCCAGTATATTTCCCTATCTAAGAGCTGGGATACCAGGTTCCTGGGCGCCATCTAAACTCCATAGGTGCTAATAAGAGGGTTACATATAGGAATCTAATCACAAGTCATATTTCACACTTAATATTTGTAAAGGGAAAAAAAATTGTAGGTCCAAGATTTTTTTGTTGTATTATTTTGACATTATTTTCATAACCATAAAGGGAACAGAAGAAAGAAACTCATCAATACAGGTTTAGAACAAGTGGAGCGTGAGTAAATGATGACAGAATTTTTGAGTGGACTTTCCCTTTCAACTATTTAAGGCATATTTCTTGCCGAATTCTCAGTACTGTTATTCCTAATATTCTCAATATGTTTTATATTACTATCCCTGTAATGTACTTTTTTTTAATGCATTCTGTTTTTTTTTTTTTCAATCAGAATAAATGCAAAAAAATATTATAATGTTATTAAAATATTATAATATTACAATTCACATTAAAATTATGAAAAGGAGTTGTTTTTGTAGATACGATAATGAAATTGCCAAAAACTCTTGGTTAACTTTCATAAAACTAATGTCACAATGCAAAAAAATAATAATTATATTAAAAATAGGCTGAGTTTTCTTTAAGCAGAAAAAGTGAAATGTGAAAAATAAAGACAATGTAAAAAATAAATGAAATATGATCACAAACACGTGACACATTTAAAATACTGTTAAGAATTAAAGTTAATATCTTATTTTTATGATGACTGCTTATGATTAAATATGTCAGGCAGAGATGTTTCTTACCACGTCTTCCTCTTGCGTACTGCATTTTGTACATTCACACCGAAGGGAATGGGTGTGCAGGATTTTTTTCTAAAAATGAGAAACAAATCAACAAATAAATAAATAAATAAATAACTGCTCATGCTTTCTGTATGCGCTCTCCCATTTGATACCTTGAGTAAAAAATAGAGTGTTTTTCCATGGCACAGTATATCTTTCTTCCAGTGTCCATCAGTGAGAGTCTGTTCCTGCTTTACAAATTCCTCTGGAGTAAACCATCTTTCCTCAGTACGTATACACTTCCCACATTTTCCTGCAACACAACATAAACATAAACACTTCCCACAGACAAAACAAACTGAGTTCTGCACACAAATCAATGTAATAACGTACCTGACGCAAACCTGTATTTGTACAGAGTCCCAGTAAGTGAAACACAGGTGACTGGTAAAGAGGGAGCCTGGAAAACAGACAGATCTGCCATGTCTTCTTCTTCTTCCTCCTCTTCCTCAACTCTCCCTCTAAACTCTGTTCCTCTTCCTCTCCCTCCCTTTTCCTGGACATCTTCTGGATCACTTTCCTCCACCAAACCGAAGTTTATTTTTGAGTCTTTAGAAATAAACACAGTACTGCATTCAGACAGACAGCAGAGGGCACATGAATGAGCGAGGATGATGAGTACTCACCTTTACTGGATCTCTTATTTGGGCTTACATGAAACAGCTCATCCGTGTTCTGCAGGAAGGAACACAGACACCTAATGAATGTCAAATGAAAAACAGAGGAAAATCAAAACCTGATATTGCACAGAGACAAAGTACTTTTTGGACACATGTTGTCTTTCTTCTCTTCCTCTGTTGACACTGAAGACGGCCCTCCTGAAAAAATGAGAAAGGAAGTGATGACACATGTAATGAGGTTTCTGCTGTATTTAATATAACTAAATTTTTTACCTAAATTTTTAACTTAAAGGGTTGGTACTAGGGTTGGTTACTGACACAAATTTCACGTTTCAGTTAGATTTCTTTTCACAAGGTTACAATTTGATTCCGATTTCGATTCAATATTGATAATTTTGGATATATAACAGTTAAAGTCAAATTTTCTTGAAGGAAAAGAAAAATCTCTCAACTAATGCTGTAAATTGTACATGAGAGTCAGCTGGTACTACATTATAATATTGTGGGTTAAAATGAACTGATCTGTATACAAACACTTAAATTACACTAATTTTATTTTTTATAGTAATAAACTTATAATAATAACTTTACAATTACATAATTATATTTCTACTCTAATTCGTTTTTTGAACAAACATTTAAATGGTGGCTGTCATACAAATTTGACAGATTTATTCAAATAAAGTAGCCCTAAAATTCAAATCAAGAAATCGATATTTTTTATGCAGTCCTAGCTGACACAAAACCATGTTTCACGTTGCAGCCTTATGTTAAACTGCTTTAAATTATTTTTTTCCACATCAATATAAACTCCATATACCATAATGACAAAGAACAAACAGGTTTGTACAGTTATAAGAAATAAAAATATTAAATTATTCCATTGCATAAGTATTCATACTCTTTTCTGGGACACTTGAAATTTAGCTTAGGAGCACTCATGTCGCTGGTAGATTGATGACAGATCATAATGAGTATGATTTGGAAAAGCACACCCCTCTCAGAAAAGGTCTAAGAGCTGACAATGCATATCAGAGCAAAAACCAAGCCTTGAGGTCAAAATAAGTACCTGTAGAGTTCAGAAACAGGCTTGCGTCAAGGGGAAGAGTTCAGAAAAAAAATGCTGCTGCATTGAAGATTCACAGAAGCATGTAGCTTCCATTATCCATAATGGAAGGCGCTTGGAACAACAAGGACTCTTCCTAAAGCTGACCAAACTGACCAACTGACGGAGAAGAGGCTTGGTTAGAGAGGTGTCCAAGAAGCTGATGGTCAGAGAAGAAGGAAAGCTCAACGCACCAAAATATTGAGATGAATGAAAACCCAGTCCAGAACATTCGAAACCTGGGCAGAAGGTTCACCTTCCAACAGGACAATGAACCTAAGTACACAGCAAGAGAGGCTTATAGACAACCCTGTGAACGTCCTAGAGTGTCCCACCCAGAGCCTTGGCTTGAACGCAATCAAATATTTCCTGGAGACACCTGAAATATCTGCCAGCCCCCATCCAAGCTGACAGAGCTTATGAGGTGAGGTGAAGAATGGCAGATAATTGCCAAATGCTGATGTGCAAAACTTGTGGCATCATAAAAAAGCCAAAAAGACTTGAGGCTGTAAAAGTGCTTCAGCTAATGACTTTGCAAAGTTGTCACAAATCTGTTTTCTTGCTTTGTCATTATGGAGTGTAAATTGATGTGGGGAAAAAGTAATGTAAAGCAGTTTAACATAATGCTGCAACATAAACCACGAAAAAAAATTAAGGGGTATGAATACTTTCGCAAGGTAAAGATCCCAATAATCCCAACAATCTGTAAGTGCTTGCATTATTTACTTGTATGTACTTCATAAGTGGTATGTTTTCATAGCGGATGCTGAATTTCCAGTTTTTAGACTTTTCCTTCCCCCCAAACTTCTCAAATTCACCTCCGGTGAACCACTTATCCTTGGAAAAAATACACTTCTCCCCTACAGGAGACAAGAATAGGATACATTCAGACCAAACAATCTGCCCATAAAAAGTATAATACATACATACTGTAATAAAACTAAGCGAAATGATAGCAAAAACTCAGTGATGGTGAACCTCTGGCCAGCTTGTCCCGATACAGAGTGCCTTCTTTATCCCCACAGGTTACAGGCAGCTGATTTTCATAATTAGCCCATGTCCAAATCTCCTGCTCATCTCCTTTCATCACAGGAGATGCTGAGAAAGAGAGTGAAGACGACACAGATCAGGTGAGAGGAAAAATACAGAAACAGGACATCAGGCACCAGGAAAAAGTGATATTGTTTAATACATTTTATATTATTTTAGTTTACTTTATTGCAAGTAGCAAAAATGTTTTTAATGGTTTAGTTTTAGTGTTATATAACTATAACCCTGAGGAGAACTAATGTGGTTCAGGGGAGAGTTTGTGGCCTGGTTTCATCTGACTGGATTTGAATCAGAGAAAAGATCAGGATCATCACAATCCTCACTTCTTCTATCATCTTTACCTCTCCTGCTTTTGTCACTCTTCTCTTTCTCTGCATTTCCTTCACTCTCCTCCTCATCTGTTGGTGTCTCAACATCGGGAGGTTTGTCATACACTGTAAAAAAAATAAAAAACACAATTTGTTGAGTCAGCTTAAAATAATTTGCTACCCTGCTGCCTTAATATTTTAAGTTTAGTCAACTCAAATAAGTTTAGTCAACTTGAAATGTTAAGTTGTACTAAGTAACAACTTAGATATTTCTGTTTGCTAAACTTAACAGATGGGTAAGTAACCCAGCTGCCTTAAAATTTTAAGTTGATTCAACTCAATGTGAAATGCCAAATCACTTAGTATAATTTAACATTTCAAGTTGAATAAACTTTTTTTGAGTTGACTGAACTTAAAATTTTAAGGCAGCCAGGTTACAAATTATTTTAAGTTGACTCAACAAATTGTTTTTTTTACAGTTTAGAGACTGAAAGTGCCTGAGACAAAAAAAATAATAAAGTAAAAAGATACTGTACATATATATGAACCCATTCTTGCTCTATCATAGCATAGTAACACAATGTGAGCTTCTAAATAACAAAACATAAAGCTGATAAGAATCAAAACTATTGACTGTCCATCAGACTGCTTCTGAGTTTTTTTTTTCTTTTGTTAAGGTTTAATTATTGCAAGTAACAAAACGTTTTTTTTTATGGATTAGTTTTAGTGTTATTTAACTATAACCCTGAAGAGAACTAGTAGTTCAGGGACTCACAGAATGAGGGTTTTTTGTCTGGTTTCTTCGGACTGGGTGTTAACACAGAGAAAAAAATCAGGATCACCACTATCCTCAATACATTTTCTTTTACTCTTTCTTGTCTTCTTCTTCCTCCCTTTCTTTTCTTTTCCTTCACTCTCTTCCTTCTTTGTCAGTGTCTCAACATCTGGGGGTTCCACACAGAGTTTGTTAGGGTCTGGGACAAAGAAAAGAATAAACAGATACAGTACATATATACGAACCCATTCTTGCTCTATCATAGCCTAGTATCACAGAGTGAGCCTCTAGATAGCGAAATAAAAAGCTGATAATAATTAAAACTACTGACAGTCCAGCAGACTGTTATTCTTTTCTTGTTTTAGTTTTAGTGTTATTAAACTGAGGAGAACTGCTGTAGTTCAGGGACTCACAGAATGATGTTTTTTTTTTTTTTTTTTTTTGCCTGGTTTCATCTGACTTCTCCTTTGCCAAGATAATCCATCCACCTCAGAGGTGTGGCATATCAAGATGCTGATTAGACCACATGATTATTGCACAGGTGTGTGCAATAATCTGCCTCACGCAGCGCAACACATCTCCTTCGCCTAGAGTTTATCAGGTTGTTGATTGTGACCTGTGGAATGTTGGTGCACTCCTCTTCAATGGCTGTCATATATGCCAATCCAGAGCATACCAAACATGCTCAATGGGTGACATGTTCGGTGAGTATGCTGGCCATACAAGAACTGGGATGTTTTCAGCTTCCAGGAATTGTGTATAGATCATTGCAACATGGGGCCGTGCATTATCATGCTGCAACATAAGGCGACGCTCTTGGATGAATGGCACAACAATGGGCCTCAGGATCTCGTCACGGTATCTCTGTGCATTCAAATGCCATCAATAAAATGCCCCTGTTCGTTGTCCATAACATACGCCTGCCCATACCATAACCCCACCACCACCATACGTAATTCATCCGTAAAGAGAACACTTCTCCAAAGTGCCAGACGCCATCGAATGTGAGTATTTGCCCACTCAAGTCGGTTACGATGACGAACTGCAGTCAGGTCGAGACCCCGATGAGGATGAAGAGCATGCAGATGAGCTTCCCTGAGACGGTTTATGACAGTTTGTGAAGAAATTCTTTGGTTATGCAAACCAACTCTTGCAGCAGCTGTCCGGGTGGCTGGTCTCAGATGATCTTGGAGGTGAAGATGCCGGATGTGGAAGTCCTGGGATGGTTTGGTTACACATGGTCTGCGGTTGTGAGGCCAGTTGGATGTACTTCCAAATTTTCTGAAACGCCTTTGGAGACGGCTAATGGTAGAGAAATGAACATTCAATTCATGGGCAACAGCTCTGGTGGACATTCCTGCAGTCAGCATGTCAATTGCATGCTCCCTCAAAACTTGCAACATCTGTGGCATTGTGCTGTGTGATAAAACTGCACATTTTAGAGTGTCCTTTTATTGTGGCCAGCCTAAGGCACACCTGTGCAATAATCATGCTGTCTAATCAGCATCTTGATATGTCACACCTGTGAGGTGGATGGATTATCTCGACAAAGGAGAAGTGCTCACTAACACAGATTTAGACAGATTTGTGAACAATATTTGAGAGAAATAGGCCTTTTGTGTACATAAACAAAAAAAGTCTTAAGATGTTTGAGTTCAGCTCATGAAAAATGGGGGCAAAAACAAAAGTGTTGCATTTATTATTTTGGTCAGTGTATGAACCCATTCCTGATCTATCAGAGCATAAGCATAACATGAGATGATAAAACTCTAGATAACAAAACATGACGCTGATAATAATCAAAACTATTGACCATCCAGGAGACAGCTTCTTTATAGTTAAGGTTTACTTTATTACAAGTAACATTTTTTTTTACTGGTACTCACAGAATAAGGGTTTTGTCTGGTTTCTTTAGACTGGGTGTGAAAGCAGAGAAAAGATCAGGATCATCATTATCCTCACTACTTCTATCATCTTTACTTCTCTTTCCTTTGTAGCTCTTCTCCTTACCTTTCTCTGCCCTTCCTTCTTTTTTCTCCTCCCATGTCGGTGTCTCAACACCTGGAGGTTCCTCGCAGAGTTTGTGCCTAGATACTGTACATACATATTGCTTTGCCGTTGCTTTATCATAGCTTAGTAACTCTGCGTGAGCCTCTAGATAACAAAAAATAAAGCTGATAATAATCAAAACTACTGACTGTCCAGCAGACTGTTTCTGAGCATGCGTAGTGTCGGGTACTGCTGCAGGATATGATCTTCAAACACACAGCGCCAGAACTGTTGAATGTCCTGAGGTCTAGTTTTCTCCAGCCAGTCCAAAACCTCATAGAAGGCCTGCTCCCTCTCCTTAGGAGTACGCATATTTTTCACATTCTACAGACAAAAACAGAGAGGAAGACATACAAGAAGATGGAAGTACTCTATGATCAGACGTCTTATGCCTAAATATGCAAAAGAATAAACTGACACACTTTGACATGAAACTTTTCTAAAAAGTATAGAGGCAGTACCATAGTAAAGTGATGGTAGCACATGGTATTACTATGGATAAATGCCCAAAAACAATATCATCAACCACACCAAAATTATCAGGGTATTACCATAGTATATGATCCAAAACATGGTTATTATTATGGTTCCCTGTTTAAAATAAATAAATAATAATAATAAAAAATAAATAAAACTATGTAACTGCCACAGTACATGCCCCAAAACATTGTACTATATGGTTGTATACCCAAAAATAATGCTATCATGGTACCATAATTTAAGAACTACATTTTCTTGTAAAAGCTCATGCATAATTTTTGTGCAGATATCGCAGTGACATAACAACACATCAATCAAAATTTGAACACAGACATGACAGATGTATGTGGGCTCAATAATAAACGTCATAAGATGTTCTAACAAACACCTTCTGGATTTACATATATGCATTTGTGAACAAAACCCTGCATTGTTGGCAGGTGCTGCATTTTTCTCTCTGTCTTGGTATTTACATGTTTTTATTACTCATATTCTTGTGCCTTATGTAAGCAATTCCCATGTGCAGCACTGTATTCCCAGTCTTCTGAAGCAGTACTTGGCAACAAGAGTTTCATGTCGATAAAAAAAAACAAAAACAAAAACATACTGCCTTGGTACATGCCTCCAATATATGTAAATACTAAGTTACTATGCCCATAAAACCAGGGTAGTGGAACCTTTTGTTTAGCGAGAGTTATTGCTAGTCAGATGGTCAAATGCACGGGGTGGGTGAGAAAGAGTGGGTATGTAAAGTTGGTGCGCTTCTACCTCAAAAAGTTTCTCCGGCACCAGGTCGTGGTCGCGCAGCTGAGTGAGGAGTCTGTGCGGTTGTTTTATACATGAAATCTCCGTCTTTTTCCGGTGGAAGAAAAACAGCAACTCTTCATTCGTATTAAAGTCTAACGGGTCCATTTGGCCGCTGACTCTAGGCATAGTGCGATCTACAGTGCGACATGTAATCATTTTAGCTATTTTACAACAGCATGTAGATTAGTACAATGTAACAGATACAGTTCTGTTCCAAATACATGATTATAAAGCAATGTCTCAGACTTGTACCAACTGAATAGGCCAAATGTTATGTATAAATGTTTTGCTTGCATATTTGATTCTTGCGTAACGTTACCTGTCACCGCCTGAGCTGTCTGGAAGAATTGTATATTTCTGTACTTGACACGGGGACTACAGAAACAGAAATTGTTGTTTCCAAAATTCCCGCCAGTATCTGACAACCCGGTTAAGTGAGAAGAATAGGGAAGTGGTGAAGACAACGTGAATGTTAACCCGTCACAGGGTTGGATTTCCGCCTACCGGATCTTTCGATCGGTTTCTTTCAAACATCAAGGCGCGTGTATTACGCACACCGTGTCGACGTTTTATTAGGATGTTAATCGTAATTTCATGTGTTCCAGTTCTGTTAGTCACACAGATGGGAATGCTTAAAGAGAAGGAGAATGTTTAAGTTTAACTTCCTGACTAAAGAGGTTTTATTTAAATTTATTATACTACGGTTTGATCAACCAGGTGTTGATAAAACTGCCACACAGCTTTAAAACAAGTTTTCTATTGCGTTTTATTAACATGTCTGCTGTACGGTTTTTAAGTTTTTTTTTTCTTCTGAAGTTATGTTTCCCTGTCAGTCAAATACCCACATTTAAACACTGTTCAACCAATTCATATAGATCCTATTCAAAAGAACGAACCCAACATCACCACAGTTGAACCGAGACCGAACACAGCTTCATGCAAACCTCACAACTAAACGTGAGTTTTCAGCAAATATTCATTGTTATAAATCCCGACTGATAAGCTTCCTAAAATGTTTTTTATGGGGTTTGTATTCATAGTTGCTCCTTTGTCCACCAGAGGGCGCAAATTGTCCAGAATGAAAATGTTGAAAATAAAATCATAACTCGCCTGTCCATGCAGCAGTACACAAGTTTGTTCAATTGCAGTGTAAAAATATTAAAGGAAAAAGAATATATGACTACAAAAAGTTACGTTTTTTAAAAGAAATACATTTACAGTAAAAAAAAAAAAAAAAAAAAAAAAAAAAAGGAATTGTTAAAATGAAGCTTTGAAAGAAAAGGTTAAGTAGTAAGTAAACTCGTAGTTAGATTCCTTTATTTTTCAGTCAGTTCTATTGGTTTAGCGTCTCTTTTATTTGATATTTCTTATATTGATAGTGTGAAACAATGTGCCATTAAATCAATAATGTGTTATTATCAGTGCATTTTATAATAACAGGTTATATGATTTAATACATTAAATCACAGGATATTATAATCTTAACATTAACAGGAGCTGTAAAATATACAGTCACCATTTTTTTAAATACAAAACCTCCAGTATTTTGTGGATAATCCTGTGGGGTGCCAGAGTTGCATCAAAAAGACTTATGGCATACAACCTTCCTTGCCCATCTCTCTTCATAGAACCCAAAATGGCTGTTTTGGAGAATAAAAAAAAAGAAAAGGAATAAAAAAGAAACAGGAAAAAGTAGCACATCTGAGTCACTGTCAGTCCCCCTGGAACTGTGTGTTGAAGAGATAGTTTACTCACTCTCATGTCGTTCCAAACCTACATGACTTCTTTCTTCTAACACAAAAGAAGTTGCTTTAATAAAGAACTCTCTGAAAAAGAGCACAATTACAAAAAGCTTAAAAATCTTTCTGTAGTCTGAAAATACCTCAGAAAATATGAACTCAAACAGTAACATATCACACGAATGCATCTGTCTCCACATCCTTCCTCTTTCTTCTTCTTCAATGTTAATTTAAGAACTACATTTTCTTGAAAAAGCTCACGTATACTTTTTGTGCAGATATCATTTCATTTTTATCAATGACATGACAACACAACACACCAATCAATATCTGAAAACAGACCTGACAGATGTATGTGGGCTCAATAATAAACGTCATAAGATGTTCTAACAAACACCTTCTGGATTTATGTATATGCATTTGTGAACAAAACCCTGCATTGTTGGCAGGTGCTGCATTTTTCTCTCTGTCTTGGTATTTACATGTTTTTATTACTCACGGTCCTGTGCCTTATGTAAGCAATTCCCATGTGCAGCACTGTATTCCCAGTCTTCTGAAGCAATACTTGGCAACAAGAGTTTCTTGCAAGATATCTTCTAGACATTACCACTATTAGTTCTCATCTGATCAAATGACACCTGAGAACCAAAAATACATTCCACTATCATTGAAGTCAAACATTTTTTGAACATACACTGTTTAAAGGTTTGGGTTTGTATTTAACAACTCATACATCAAGGTGTTTGGAACAACTTGAGAATGAGTAAATGATGACAGAATTCATTTTTGGGCAAACTATCCCTTTAAATGAACTGTCCCTTTAAATGCAAATATTAATTCCTCTGGTAACACTTCATAAGAACCAAACCAGAGACTTCAGGCGTCCTCTAAAGGAAGCATGACCGCACACAACTGCACAGGCTTGACGTCAAAAATCCTGGAATTAAGAAAACATACGCACATGATCAGGCCATACGCAGACCAGCACCAGCCTAAAACCAGACCTCTGCTTATCTCCAAAGATCCTTTACGTAACATGCAGTGGTTGTAAACTGGCAGGAGTGGATTTGACATGTCTTTATCCTCAAAGTACGGAGCGCCGCCTCAGACACCATCCATCGCATCATTAATTCAGAGGCTCACTGCCGTACGCAGAGAGGCTGATCCCCAGCGTAAAATCAGTTGCATGTGGCTTTTGCATTTCCGCATACACAGCTCAAGTCCAGTTGCACAACAGATGCAAATGAACCCTAAAGCACAAACAAACCAAATTACAAAGATGTTACTTATTAATTAAGCACACTGTGAAAGCATAAAGCAAGCCAACCAGCTATGAGCTGAATCACAACATTACAAACTTTAATAGGACTTGAGTGAAAGACTTACAATCCCATGAGACTTTGCATGAGGAATGACAATCATATAAAACTATCAGTTTAAAGTTGTTGGTTGTATTTCTACAAACAATATATTTAAGTTCACTGCAAAATATGCATACATGTACACAAATATTTCAGTGTTTTAAAGGCACAGGGAAACCAACTTAATTTCATCATCTGTAGTGCTGATGATTGGTGGAATGTTCTGTACATCATCATAGGTAATGTTGTTTTTCACCAGGAACTGTACTGATTATTTTAAAAACGAGTTGAAATTTTGTGAACAGATGGCTTCAACAATATACCAGAGAACAACCTCAGAGCTAACAACAGGCCTGTCTTGAAAGGTTTATGGAGATATGGTTAAAAATTTCCATACTAAGAAAATAAATGGAACATTTTACTCTTGGAACCTGACTGTTTCACTCTAAAACACTGCATGTTTGCCCTTGATGTGATGTTCTATTTCCAGTGTGATAAACTGAAAATGACAAATGTCATGAGTTTCCTTCCTAAATGATCTAATACTTGATTGACTGCCAAGTGTTAAGACATTTTTACACAAAATTATTTTACACAACTAAGCATTAAATGTATACTACTGTTGAAGCTAGGGCTGGGCAGTGTCTCCAAATTGGCATCGGATGATGTCTAAAGTGAAACACTGCGATGGACAATGACATGGAGGGAGAATTCGGAAAGACACGGAAAATGAGGAACGTGTTCTACAGAGCCACTAGCGGTAGCCTGTTAGAATACAGTACATATAAATTCCCTTACCACATAAACAGAGTAAGGAGAGATGACTGATAGGACAATGGAGACTGATTTGCAGATCCTACGCAAACTGACAAACATCTAATCTAGTAAAATGTGTGGTAGTACTGCCGCTCCGTAGTATAGAGTGTTTTCCGACGCGTCATCAATTAGCCATACTGGTGGTAATGAATACAAACAATGCCACTGAACTGAACAAAATTTATTTTGCTGATGATTACTGCTGAAAATGATTAATTATTGTCATGGTCTGGGCTGTACCGATCGGTCAGACCGTGAAAAACATGTGGAGTACTACAGACTGCCAAAAGCTGTAACAAATCAAGGAGAAGAGCACAAAAAACTGGAACAAAAGGCATTTGTGGTTGGCCAAACGGAACTAGGATCTCCAGGGCAAGAATCTTCACAACATTTCTGTTTGTTCAAATTTTTTTTCAAAATATTGTGCCCTTTCCTGCTTACTAAGTCCTATATGATTTAGCAGCTTCCACACATTTTTTTCTGTTGTTTAGACAGCATAAATTAGCAGAACAACCTATTATGGTTGTACATTAAACATGCAATCTATGCTGTTGTTTACATCCGAGTATCTCCACTAAAGCCGCACATCTGCGTAACTGACCAAATTGTGACATAAATGCAAACCCTCTATACAGACAGGGTTGCCAGGTTTTCACAACAAAACCCACCCCATTGCTACTCAAAACTAATCCGGTCCCCAGTTACAAATCGCATTTTTCGCAGTTCCCCTGGTAAAATGCACATTCCAAGGGCTAAATATCACGTTACTGGGGTAGCTTCAATCAGCGTGAAAACTGCAGACTTGGCAACACTGTATACAGAGTATGTGTAATCGCGAATCTTGAAAGTGAAAGTAAAAAGTGGTTGTGTATTTAAAAGAAATTTCAATGCCCCGCATATTAACAGCGGGTCCCTGATGCCCGCAATTAATTACACAACGATATAATTGCGAGAGGAAGTACTGAAATATATATTTATATATATATATATATATTTTTTTACTCCTATATTGTATTTATTTCCTTCAGAGTTCTACAGTACACGTCATTCCCTTTCTGTATGCTGTTCTGAACATACATTAAAGGGTTAGTTCACCCAAAAATGAAAATTCTGTCATTAATTACTCTCATATTGTTCCAAACCCGCAAGACCTTCAGAATCACAATGGATATTCAGAACAAAATGCGTATTCGTACTGGTAACTTACAGTGTTGCCAAGTGCGCAGTTTTCACGCTGATTGAAGCTAATTCTTTACAATCCGTGGAGACGAAAATGTGGAATAAAGTAAATATTTTTTATTTCTTTGTGCAAAAAAAGTATTCTCGTAGCTTTGTAAACTTTTCTAGTATATGGGAGGGTCAGAGACCTCTTGGATTTCATCAAAAATATCTTAAATTGTGTTCTGAAGACGAACGAAGGTCTTACAAGTTCGGAACGACATAAGGGTGAGTAATTGATGACAGAATTTAAATTTTTGGGTGAACTAACACTTTTAAGCATTCTAAGTGTGTCCCACAATGTCCCACTTCCCTTCTATTTCCAATACAAATGAATTAGAAGCAACAGTCACCTCAAATTCCTCACTTTTAGACAGGCTACAAAAAGACACAAAACTGCAAAAAAGGAAAATAATGGTTTGTTGGATGACACATAGAGTATCATGATCACAGTGACGCATATTACTGGTTTAAACATCTATAATTGCATAGATCTACAAATGTTTATTTTAGAAATAGCAGGCATAATTTAGTACATCATTATGTCGTTCCACTGCAAACACTGCCAGAGCATTCGATTATGCATGCAAATAAATTAGGAACAAAACGGCTTGTTAAAATTCACTAAAATATGACGCATTTCCATATTTATCTGCAAACCGCAAACACAATTTATTTGCATATTATTTACCTCAATTTGACAAAGCATCACCCTTTACAATCCTTTGCAGCATCTTCAAGACAACAGCCTGCTGTTTCACTCATAAATACACAAGAGCATCCTGCCATCCTGTTTATTAATACTGTATGTGTCAAGAGGCTAGACGTCAAGCTCAGGGACAAACTATTAAATATTCATCTGCTTCCCTTTTTATACTCTTTTCTTGTGCATTAGCTTCCTAATTCTTCTTGTCTGTCAATACTCTGTCCATTTATTCATCTTCCACATGGAAAGCTGGTCTGTTATTTGGAATTCAGATGGGCACTGCTGAGGGTGAGGAAGCATCTGCAATCTGACAGTCTTCTAATTCCTGTCTGAATAAGAAATTTATAGATGAAAACTCAACACACACAAATAAAAACACTGTGTGTGTGACATATCTCCACATGTGAAGGAGGGAACATGTTTGAGACACTCTGCTGGTGCACTCACTCCCTCACTCTCACTGCCAAGTTATGAATATTTCATTCACCCCCGAGTGAGAAAGAAAGAGATTGAGAGAGAGATGAGAAGTTATGAGAGGAGTCACAGCTATCATCAACAGTTATATAATTAGGCAATGAAACCAATGGCGGATGGAGAGTGGATGGGAAACCTGTTCAAATACAGTCATTTTTGCAATTCAGTTTGGTGCTACTAATGGAGCAGAAATAACCCACTTAAGAGGTTTTCATTTTCTCCATAGAGAAATCGATTTTTAATGATTCTGTATAAACCTTTCAAGACAGACCTCTGAGATCATTAATCAATATATGCTTTATTTGAAACCATAAGATGGTGTAATCTCAACTGCATGTAGTAAAATCACATCTAGTAGCCAATTCATGAGTCTCTTATGCTCATCAAGGCTGCATTTATTCGATAAAAAAATACAGAAAAAACAGTAATTTTGTGAAATATTATTGTGATTTCTAATATTGGTTTCCTATTTTAATATACTTTAAAATAGAATTTATTTCTGATGCAGCAAAGAATTTTCATCAGCCATTACTGATGTCTTCAGTGTCACATGATCCTTCAGAAATCATTCTAATATGCTGATTTATTATCAGTGTTGAAATTATTGTGCTATTTCATTTTTTTTGGGGAACCTGTGATAATTTGTCTTTGACTCTTTAATGAATAAAAAGCAACAACAACAACAACAACAAAAAAAGTATCACATGTCCCAAAAAAATATTAGGCAGCACAACTGTTGATTCATTATAAATTATAATGATTATATATGATTATCATATTATAACAATTTCTGAAGGACCATGTGACACTGAAGACTGGAGTAATGATGAGTAATGAAAATTCAGCATTTCTTCACAGGAATAAATTATATATTTTAAAGTACATCAAAGTAGAAAACTGTTATTTTAAATTGCAATAATATATCACAAAATTACATTTTTTCTTTGTTTATCTTTGATAAATGCAGCCTTGATGAGCATAAGAAACTTTTATTATACACACACACAAATAAAAATGCAAATATAAATATAAACCTATAAAAACAGTACAAATCAAAAGCTATTTTTTAAAGAGAAGGTAGAAATAAATATTTATAAATTAAAAGAACTAATGCTTAACATTTTTCTGTAAAACATGGATTGATCAAAATTGACAGTAAACATTTTTATAAGAATTCTGAATTCTGATTGGTTGAGCCGCATTCGAAGCTGTTGTAAATTACTCTACAAACATGCACCTTTGTTTACGTCTGTTTGTTGCCACTTTGTTGCAACCACAACAGTTTCTGAGGAACTACATTGTGTGGTGGAAAAATAGTTTTTATGAGTATCATTACACTTTATTTGTGGTTTTATTTTGTTAATGTATATGCAATAACCGTTTTATAAAGGAAATAACCCATGTGAAAAAGACGTAGTATTAAATGTGTTAAAAATGTATTTGAAATTCAAATAGTGTGTTTTTAATACATTTGTATTACCAACGTGCTTATTTGAAGTGCATTAAAAATATACTAAATCGCATTTAAGCATATTTACAGAAAGTATAGTTGTAGTTCTTTGGTAATAAATATATGCTTAATTACACTTTTAATAAATGTGCTAAAATGAAGTACAATTCAAATACATTTCTAATAAGTATAATAAAAGTACATTGGTAATACATTTATGATTAATTACACTTGTAAGAAATGTGCTAAACACAAATATATTGTAAATATATTTCTAAAAAGTATATTAGAAGTACTTTGATAATAAATATATGCTTAATTACACTTTTAAGAAATGTGCTAAACACAAAGATATTGTGAATATATTTATCAAAAGTATACTAGAAGTACTTTTGTAACAAATACATGCTTAATTACACTTTTACGGAATATGCAGAAATAAATGCACATTAAATATATTTACAAAAAGTATACTAAAAATACTTTGGTAGTAAATATATGCTTAATTACACTTCTTGAAATTATGCTAAAACAACAGCATACTTTTGTTAAACTTTTGGTGCACTTACAGAAAACATACTTAATGTACTCTTATGTAATGTATATATTATGTGTATTGTGTTGGCAGTATATGTAACTTGCAAGGCCTACTGCAATTTATATTAAATATTTATGTAATGAACATTAGACTGCTTTTCCAAGTTTTTTATGATAAACATTTGTAACATTTAATATATTTTATAAAAACAGTAATACATACACTATATGAATATGCAGTTGCATTCTTATGTGTAGTTTTTGGAATCTTATTATCTTGTAAGTGCAGGTAAGATTTGTATGTCTTCATTACTTCGTCACTTCAGTGCCACATTTCATCCGAAGGTCAGGCGACAGAAATAATAATAATGATTGTATCATATATACACTACCGTTCAAAAGTTTGGGGTCAGTACATTTTTATTGTTTCTTTCTTTTTTTTTTTTTCTTTTTTTTTTAAGAAATTAATACTTTTATTCACCAGAATGTATTAAGTTAATAATTTAAAAGTTTATTAAAAGTTAATAAATAATTTACATTGTTATAAAATATTTATATTTTGAATAAACACTGTACTTTTTAAACTTGTTATTCATGAAAGAATCCTGAAAAAAATAAAATAAAATCACAGGTTCCAAAAAATATTTGGCAGCACAACTGTTGATATTATCCAACACTGATCATTCTAATAATAAATCCGCATATTAGAATGATTTCTGAAGGATCATGTGACACTTAAGACTGGAGTAACAGCTGATAAAAATTCAGCTTTTCATCACAGGAATAAATTCTATTTTAAAGTATGTTAAAATAAAAAAAAAACATTATTTTATATTGTAAAAACATTTTGCAATATTACTGTTTTTTTTTTTTTCTATATTTTTAATCAAATAAATGCAGCCTTGATGAGCATAAGAGACTTCTTTAAAGACTATTACAAGTCTTACTGACCCCAAACTTTTGAACGGTAGTGTGTGTATATATATATATATATTATTATTATTATTTATTTATTTATTTTTGTAGCAGTGCATTCAGTTTGACCAATCACAGCCAATTCCTTGCAGTTCAATTTGGCCAATCAGAAACAAGCTATACAATTTGCAGGCAATTGTCCAATCACAGATTTTAAGGAGATGAACACAAGTTGATCGGGCAACGGATACGATATTTTAACGGAAATCATGTCGTTTCCTAGCTATGCTTTGTTTTATTTCCCTGACTCGGACATAGTGGACAGCACCGATATCATTTTAAGAGAACACAGACGAGCAGAGTACCAGCTCCCGCGAACAACTCAGAATAGCGGTGCGCCTGACAAGTCGCGGCCGACATGGACAGAGCAAGATACAGGCAGCAAAAATACTACTACTTGGTGGTAAGTTAAGTTTATTATTGTTACCTATTAGCGACTAGCTTTAAGATCACTTTGGGTGCATAAACTACTTTTCCATGTGGACAGTGTGCATATCTCAATGCTAGTACGAGGACAATTGACGTTAACAGCAACACTTATTAACGTTAGGTCTAGAAACTTCTGATGGTTATTCTATAAAGTGACTTTTCCTGTTTGATTCAAGTATAAAAGCATTGTCTGTTGTCTTTACTCATAAAAAGAGTAAACTTACTATAGGTAGATCAATAAATAAAGTTATAAGCACTATAATGTACACCAGTTACCATCAAATCAAATAACTGTACACTGTGAAATTAAATGAAATGGTGTGTGTGTGTGTGTGTGTGTGTGTGTGTGTGTGTGTGTGTGTGTGTGTATTTGCAGACGTTTACAAAGACTTAATCATGAAGAGAGATGCTTTTAAGAGAGGAGAAGACATCTGGAAGACCACTGCAGAGAAAGGGAAAAAACACCTGAAGCCATAAAGGTTTTAGATTTTTTTTTTTTTATTATTATTATTATTTTTTATTAATGGTGAAATGTTAATTTTAGTGTGTTGCTTTTAGAGTGCAAGTACATCTCAAAGTGCAGCTGATGCTGGAATGGGAGAAAAACTTAAAAGAGACCTCCAGAACCTGCAAAGACAGAAAGCACCTGTAACCTCTACTCCAATGTCAGGTGACTCAGATAACACTGACACTGACCTGTTTGAAAATACAGAGCAGAGACAATCAAGGAAAAGAGTAAGCAGTGTTTGCATTTCACATAAAGTAATAATTTTTTATTTTATTTTTTTTTTTAATATGACTAATGGTTGGCTGCCGCTTAATCTCAGAAGAAGATTCATAAAGCATGTTCTCTTTCAGGTGTCCAACTGGTTCCTTCAGTAGACTGAAATATGTAAAAGTATATTTTAGTAAGATTTGTTAATGTAGATTTTGGTAAGATCTACCCAATTTTGAATCCTTTTGCCAAACTAACTGGGTATTTTAGAGTCGTTGTTGGTTATGTAAACATCCATCCATAGGAAAAAAATGAGTGACCATCTATACAACCATATGACTGTACTTTGGGGTAACATATATATATATATGTATGTATGTGTGTGTGTGTGTGTGTGTGTGTGTGTGTGTGTGTGAAAATATCAATAATATATTTACAAGCATTTATTAAAAAATGTAAATGGATGCTGCCTTTTTGGGACAGCAAAGTTCTTCCCTAAACCTACCCAATAGATTGATTATTAAACACTTGTTTAACACATTTATTAACATAATATTTAATTGTTATTGAAGAAATATTTCCGATGTTCAGATATATATGTATATACTCTAACATATATATATATATATATATATATATATATATATGTTAGAATATTTTTGTCTTTGATAGAGTACCACAGCCAGTATGGAAAGGAAAAGTCATCTTGGTGACTCTTTATTAACAGCTATGTCAATATAAGGCAATGTAACCTTTTTAGCCACATTACCATTATGGTATATGATTGTTTGTTATATTTATAAATGTAACAAAACCTTATTAGCCGTAACCAACTTGCCATTATCCTTAGAAATTCCTGTCTTTGCACAGCAAAAGTTTTAAAGTTACAGCAATGCTTCTTTAGAAAATACATTTTATTGAATCAATAGACCTTGATTAACTAAAAATGAAGAAGAACTCAAATGTGTGTTGTTGTTTTTTTTTATTTATTTTTGTCTTGTAGAGTTTCCTGGGATTGTATCATCTCTCAAAGATGTCCTAGAGTCCATGAAAAGAGGCCCATACAGCTCAAGATCAAGTCTCTTGCTGAATCCTCAGAAATGGTTAGGAAAAAAGTTATAATAAATTCATGACTGTAATAATTATTTTGTGTTTTTGTATATGCTTAACCATATAGAAAATCCATTAGCATAGTCATTATGTGAGAATGGTGGAGATTCGCTGCTTTCCAGCACAGACCAAGCCTATCAAGAAAGGGTACTGTTGCCAGTGAAAACACAAGCCGGATCAGGGTTTACAGTCCTGAATTGTACTGTAATTTGCTGAATTTTTTACAGTTTCTTTTTCCCCTCTCACAGACACTGTGATAAAAGAGTTCCCAAAGACGACAGTGTCTGAGGTGCGGGCCCTCATTTGGAGGAAGTGCAACAACGAGTCAGCCTCAAAGAACATTCACTCTCCATTGGAAGGATGAAGAAGATGTGATGTTTGAGTTGTTACAGTTCTTGGTTAACTGTTTGGCTATTGCTAGTTTGTTAAAAATGCATTTGTTTGTCTTCTGTGGCTCCATATGTGGTTCAATTGTTTGATGAAATTGCTAGTTTCCTACAAATGCTCTTTAGTGATTTATTTTTTATTATTCTTATTTTGTGTTAAATGGAGCTCTGCAGATCACTTATCTTTATTTTTGAGAACATATTTTGGCTAAAAAAAATGTCTAATTAAATAAAAGTTTTGTACTTTATAAATGTGTATTTGATACTGTCTTTACAGAAACAGTAGTTTGCATTATATTTGTAATATATTAAACGTTTGTTATAAAAAGTATATTTTTAATATTAAAAAAATTTATTATTGGCATACTAAATGGGTTTTTTAAATGTATATTTTTAATATATTAAACCTATATTTCTGGCATATTAAATGATTTTGTAAAATATATTTTTAATATATTAATAGTGAATTCTTCAGTGTTATGAAAATACATTATAAATGAGCTAATGTTATATTTAAAATATACTGTAAATGCATTAATTATTAGCTTAAAATAACTTTGTAATGTACTTCTAGTACAACATTTAAGTGTACTCTAAATAAAATTAAGGGTAGTATAGTTAAAATACACTAAATGTACTTGAAGTGGGTCCATTTTAACACAATTTTAATACATTAAATATATTGCAAATAGATTAAAATTGATCTTAAACATATCTTGAAATGCACTTAATATACTTAAAGTTGTTTCAAAATAATACATTTAATATGTACTTAGTATAGTGCAATTTAAATATATTAAGTATGTCCAAAAAAGCACAATGTAAATATATTTCTTTTTCACCTGGGAAGTCCTGTGAAGCCATGGTTTACAGTAAATTTATAACAGCTAAGGGGCTAACAATGCCCCTTAGCTGTTATAAATTCACTGTAAACCACGTTTTCTTGGGGCTCATTGCTTATTATATCTATATATCGACTATGAATCAGTCATTTTATATTACATTATATCATACTGTCTTATAATTATATTATAAAGACATTACAAAAGACATTAAGTATCTTTGCCTTTTGCTCTGATTTTAAAAGTACTTTATTAAAGAATTAGTTTAAATGAAAAGAAATGGGCATAATACTTCCCAAACCAGTGCTGCTGAAAAAGTGGGCAATTACCATGTTATGCCATAATGTCTAATATAAGCTGTATTGTGAATAAAATCACAACTAAAGGTCACTCTTAGGAGTAACACAGTTGCTACTGACTAAAACAAAAAAATAGACTAAAAACGAAAACCTGCTGTAGCTCAAATATAAATGTGTATGCAAACATATAGTGTATTGACCAGTCAGCACCTAGGACTGGAACTACGCGTATTATAAAAATTAGAAGACAGATTGCTGAAAAAGTGAGAGAAACTAAAGGAAAAAAGAAAACTCATTTGTATTCCTCCCTCAAACCTCACTGATGCTCTCCTCACATCCCGTTCACTTCTTCACTGCCATCAATCCTCTTTCAACACACACACACAGTTATGTAATCAGTGTAATCCCTCTTCTGCTTCATCTGAACATTCATGATCTACAAATCACTGTGATGATCTTCCTCAACCGCTGCTCTGTCCTTTCATCAATCACTCTACATCTCTCTACTGTTCAGTCTACACTCTTTTTTCCAGGAAGGTTCTACAGCGAATGACAAATTCATTTCAGCTCTTTTCTCTTCCATCTTTACCCCCCTGTGTTTTAGTGCATATTTTACCGTAGTATAAAATCTCAGGCGTGATGCATTCCTTCTATCTAATGATCTCGTTTCGAATCTGATCTCTGGCTCGCATTCCTCTTCCCGCCGTGTCTCTCTGCGGTATGTTCCTGGTCAGCAAAATGTCAGGCAGATCCTGCAGTCCCCCAGAGAGAGCCAAGCTGTTAATGAGGAGCGCGAGCCAGAGACACACAGCACCAGCCCGCCATCTGATCTGGGTTCAGTTCATCTGAAATACAGAGAGAGAGAACAGAAAGAGAAGAGACCTGGAGATGCTGTGGAAAGAGAGGAAACAGCACGTCTGGTCAAGTCGTGAAACAAAAAACACAAATAGAAGGTGGATGAGGTGGACGGAAGAGAACATGGACATTAGGAGGGGCTTGTTGATAAAGCCTATATAAACGTAAAACAAGATAGTGGATTTATAAGGTCAATAACATCAGTGGCACAAAAGCTAATTGGAATAAAACACACAAAAGTTGCAGGTTAAATTCCATTAAACTGCAGATGTATACTTCTTGACACATACACTGTAAAAAAAAAAAAAAAAAATCTGTAAAATGTATGGTTAAAACACAGCTGAGGTTGCCAGAACTTTACTGTAAAATATGGTAGCAATGTTTTACGTTTTAACTTAAATTTACATTTAAATACTGTCATTTCATTAATTGAAATAATGTTTATATACCAACTTATGAAGTACTGAAATCTGTTTCGTACATTTAAAATACACTAATAACCACCAAACTGGTGGTGATGAGAAAGTCACATGATAAACCAAAGCCCATCACAAGCAGCTTTTAAATACTAACATATATTGAAGGTGCACAGTGTCATTCACATAAACTCTAAACACCATCATGGTAACACAAATGAAACTGAAAAAAAAATGCAATAAACATTAATTTACATGTTGTATGTAAAACATATAAATTAATGTTTTACATACAACATGTACATTAGGGTTATATGTAACATACAACCCTAATGTACACAACTGATAAGAAAAAAAACTATTAAAAAAATAAATAAATAAACTTGAAATGTAAAGCAGGGAATTCTGAGAATGTCAATTTACAGTTATTCACTGTAATTTTTATGTTCTTTTCATTTCCAAAAATGGTACACTACTGTAAAATTACATGCAATATCCAATACAGTTTTTCACCATATACAGTAGGGATACTTACCTTTAATAATGTAACAGATTTTTACTGTAGCTTTTTGTAGCTTTTTTTTTTTTTTTTTTTTTAACAGTATTTTACCGTTAAATTCACTGTCATTTTTTACAAAATATGTGACATAACTTAATACTTCATACTGATTAAAATGTATATTAAATATGTATCTTTCTAAAGGATTAGTTCACTTCCTGAATAGAAATTTCCTTATAATGTACTTACCCCCATGTTATCCAAGCTGTTCATGTCTTTCTTCTTCAGTCAAAAAGAAACTAAGGTTTTTGAGGAAAACTTAAATTGGACTTAAATTGGCATAAACAGGTTTAACGGGTCCAAATTGCAATTTCAATGCAAAGGGCATTCAAAGGGCTCTACATGGGAGGAATAAGGGCCTTGACTAGTGTAACAATTGGTCATTTTCTGCATTTTCTGCTTGTCTTGCACAAGCTCGATTTACGCATTATGTAGTCACACGTGACGTAGGCAAAAGTACCGACCCAGTGTTTACAAAGCAAGCGTGCAAAGGAAGTCAAACGCCCTTTACAAAAAAAGGTAAAAGAACAATGTTGGATGATTTTGAAGTTGAAGGAGAAAATTGGATGAGTTTTTCACCCTACCCACACCTTTTTTGAACCGAATTACAAAGACGAAGAACTAACCGCGTGTGACCTTTCCAACTTGATTACGTAACGCATGAAGTCGCTCATGTGGATCACAAAACTAGTGCAAGAAAATGAACAATCGTTTATTAGATAAGACCCTTATTTCTTGTCTGGTATCATGTAGAGACCTTTGAAGCTGCACTGAAACTGCAATTTGGACCTTCAACCCGTTGATCCCCATTAAAGTCCACTGTATGGAGATAAATCCTGGAATGATTTCCTCAAAAACCTTAATCTCTTTTCAACTGAAGAAAGAAAGACACAAACATCTTGGATGACATGGGGGTGAGTAAATTATCAGGAAATTTTTATTCTGGAAGTGAACTAATCCTGCAAGGAATAGTTCACTGAGAAATGAAAATTTGCAGAAAATGTACTCACCCTCAGGTCATCTAAGACGTAGACAAGTTTGTTTCTTTATTGGAAGAGATTTGGAGAAATTTAGCATTACATCACTTGCTTACTGCAGTAAATTGGTGCCGTCAGAAGAAGTGTTAAGAATAACAAACATTACTAAAATTACTGTATTAATTAACATTTTGTAATAAAATACATTTCGTGGGACACTGGAGCAGAAGAATACCTCCTATTAATACAAAACAATTTGTATAATCAGCTAAAAATCCTTCAGTTCTCAATTTTGTCTCAGTATACAGAATCACTTAATAGATTCAGCCTCAAATTTTGGATTTGCTGATACCACACAGTACACTTACATGTCTTTTAGAAAATTTTATTTATCTAAACAGCAATTATTGCACAAAGTTGACATAAAAATGTACTTTAAAAGATCATAATAAAGTCATTAAAGGTTTTTTACTGCATTTAAACCATTAAACATTGCAGGAACAAGGATGGAACATTCTGATAAAATATTGCAGCATATAACCTCAGATGAAATTAAAAGCATTATTTGCACTAGTAATTGTTTCTCAGAATGATGACTGTGACATATTTGCATACCGCCTCTCTGATCAAACTCATGAATTTGGCAGCAAGTTAGTTTTAAGTATCAAAAGTGTCAAACATCAAACATTCAAATTAGCAGTGGTGAAAAAAAAAAAAGATTTAAAAATATTTTTAAAATAACATTTGTATCTGTTCATCCATGTAAACTTATAGCACTTACATCTTAGCTGTTCGCAATTGACCATTTGCAAAGACCCGTCCCCCTTTGTTACTCTTACTATCTCTGACAAGCCATGGTGCTCTCACGCCACAAATCATGTTCTCACGCAGTGAAAAATACATTATGGAGCAAAGAGGAAACCGACAACATGCCGACAGATAAGACAGAGCAGGTTACTTTAGGTCTCAGCTTGTGGTCATTTTTAAAGAAATTCAAAAAATAAATACCATTTTGAGGGTCTTTAATGTGTCGTGCCAGATTGAAGTTCAAAGCGGCAGGTGAGGCGATCACCTCTTCCTCTTTACTAGCTATGGCATGAAATAACCATAAATGAACATAGACGTCAATAGTACACACCATTTTCAAGTTCAAGTCCACCTAGGTTAATTTACTCTCCTGTCTGGTTCGTTAGTCGGACAAAAATGGCAGATTGAGCATTATGATTGGTCAGATCAGCTGTCAGTCAAACTCCCTGCAAAGGGTCAACTGCACAATGACACTGGCTCAAACAATGCCTTCAGTTTGGAGGTAGAACTACCAAGTTGGCCAACCAATGGATGACATACCAATTTCATCCGCTATTTATGCGATTTCATTTAACAACACCAGTGGTGCAGAAATGACTCCCATAATTATACCACAAATAAGCACCACTAATTTCTGAAGACTATTACAACAGGTTTTAAATTGTAAACAGTTGAAATTAAGGTTTCAGCATTTATGAAATTTAGGGCTGTGAAATGGTACCAAAAAAGAAAAGAGAGAGAGAGTACTAACTGTATTATTGCATGACTACAGAAACCTTCAGAAATCAAGTTTTAAAAATCTGAACATTATTATATCACATTCAAGTATTCACACGCTACTAATGCTGGTTACATAAAGAGAGGAAAGGTACAGAGCACAAGATTCCTGGGATGACAATGAAAGGATTGAAAAAAATAATGAACAGTGAAATAGAAAGAGGAATCTGAAACAGGTGGCAGAGCAGCCCACGGATAGAGAGACACTGCTGGACAGGAAACAGACAGAGAGAGAGGGAGAGAGAGAAAGAAAGAAAGACAGAGAAAGGCGATGCATTTTTAAAATGACACATGAAATGGAGTGCAACGACACACATTCTGTCCTCAACAGCCTCACACGGCAAACACACTCCTACGACAACCTGCCAGACGAATACAACTGAGTCTTCTGAGCCTCAAAGAGACCGAAACGCAAACTGACACTTTAGTTGTTACACAGCACATTACTGTATGTTCACTCACAAATGCACTAAAATAGTCAAAGGGATGTCTTACACACCTACACTTAACTATATATTGCCACGTAGTCCATTTTACCTCTGTTCACTACTGTTCAAAGGTTTGAGGCAAGAAGTTTTTTTTTTTTTTTTAAGAAATTGACACTTTTATTCATCAAGGACGTTACAGAAGAATTATGTTTAAATTAATAACTGTTCTTTCAAACTCTACACTCTTAAAAATAAAGGTGCTTTAGAAGGTTTTGGTTCCACAAAGAACCATTCAGTCAAAGGTTCTTTAAAGAACCATCTTTCTCACCTTTTTATAATCTGAAGAACTTTATTCTGCCACAAAGAACAGAAAGGTTCTCCAGATGTTAAAGGTTCTTCATGGAACCATTTAGTCAAAAAAGGTTCTTCTATGGCATCGTGAAGCACCTTTATTTTTAAGAGTGTATTCATCAAAGAATTCTGGGAAAAAAAAAAAAATAATATGTATTGCAGTTTTCACAAACATATTAAGCAGCACAACGGTTTTCAACACTGATAACTAAATCTGCATATTAGAATGATTTCTAGAATGATTTCTTTTTAAGGGATTGTGAAGACTGTTCTAATGGCTGCTAATAATTCAGCTATTTTAATTAAATAAAGACAACCTTAGCGAACTAATGAAATCTTACTAGCCTCAAACATCTTAACAGTAGTGTATTTACGAGTGAAACAAGATATTCATCATTAAGAGCGGGATTTAAAGTAGTTCACTTCTAGAGCAAAAATGTACAGATAATTTACTCACCCCCTTGTCATCCAAGACGTTCATGTCTTTCTTTTTTCAGTCATAAAGAAATTATGTTCCTTGAGGAAAACATTTCAGGACTGTTTTCCATATAGTGGACTTTTAGAGCTCTAAATGATCCCAGCCAAGGAAGAAGGTTCTTATCTAGCAAAACAATTGGTTATTTTTTAAAAAATGTACAATTTACATACTTTTTAACCTCAAATGTTCGTCTTGTCTAGCTCTGCGATGTGCAATGCGAACTCTGTGTATTCCGGGTCAATACAGTTAGAATATGTTGAAAAAAATCCAATCTCATTTTCTCCTCCAACTTCAAATTCATCCTACATCGCTGCAGAAGTACAGAGTGTTTATAAAGTGAACGTTGCAAGGAGGGTCATGCTCCCTTTACAAAAAAAGGTAAACCAGCAATGTAGAACGATTTTAAAGTTGTAGGAGAAAATGAGATGGGATTTTTTCGACATACCCTAACTGTATTGACCCGGATTACACAGAGCTCGCATTGCGCATCGCAGAGCTAGATAACATGAGCATTTGTGGTTAAAAGTACGTAAACTGTACTTTTTTTTAGAAAATAACCAATAACCTAGATAAGACCCCTCTTCCTCGGCTGGGATCGTTTAAAGCCCTTTGAAGCTGCATTTAAACTGCATTTTGGAAGTTCAAACTCATGGGCACCTTAGAATTCCATTATATGGAGAACATTTCTGAAATGTTTTCCTCAAGAAACATAATTTCTTTATGACTGAAGAAAGAAAGACATGAACATCTTGGATGACAAGGGGGTGAGTAAATTTTCTGTAAATTTCTGTTCTGGAAGTGAACTTCTCCTTTAACGGTAAAGTGAGTATTACACTCTTAAAAATAAAGGCTCCAAAAGGGTGTTATTGCAGTGATTCCAAAGAAGAACCATTTTTCAATGCCAATAACAAACCTTTATTTTTAAGACTGTACATGAATGAATGAAGCCAAAGGCGATATTGTTAAAACTATGGCTAAATAGCTATTTAGCTATTAGTAACACACATAGCCAGTGATGTAAACAGAAAAAGAAATCTGTCTCCAATGAAGAACACAATGATGTATTAAAAAGGCAATTTTTTTTTGGAATAATGTTCACCATGTAAACTATAATGTAAAAGAGTTCAAACACCATTTTACTTCTGTAATACAACGCATTCTGAATGAAAAATAACATTCAATTAAAAAAAAAAAAAAAAAAAAAAAAAAAAAAAGGTAGGACTCTATTTTTATCCACTTGTAACTGATTGGCCAGTAAAGTGGATGCTGCATACCAGAATTCATTCACTCATTGTTTATTTATAAAGAATGCTGATGGATGCTTGATGGGAAGGGATTTGAAAATAAGATGGATTAAAAATTATTCAATCACTTAAGAGTAGGGACAAGTTAATATGTTTGATGAAAGATTACAAAGGCAAAAGTTTTCTTTGGAATAATGTGCTATAATGAATTGCACACAATAAGACTAATATGTTTTAACAAAGTAAACAGCACAGGAAGAGGACAAGACTAAAACATTTTCATAATTAGGTCCTGCAGTCAGTTGCAATAAACTCTGTAGGTTCAATAAAAATGTTTAAAAAAGTTAATCAAATTTCTTAAAATCTGTTTATGGCTTAAAATTTGAAGCCTATACATTAAAACGTAAGAGAGAAAAAGAGTGATCTGGAGAAGTGCACAAGAATCTGTATTCTTTTTCCCCCTCCAATTTCGCACATTTGCACACACACACACATACATACACACACGTCTCAAGTCAAATAGGGCTGCATAGTTAGGACAGATCCGTGAGTATAAATATCTCACAGTGGCAATTGTGTGGGCAGGAAGCGACATCAGGAGCATTTCCAAACGCACACGGCCAGACTTCCCCCAAAGAACATGTAGAGCAGGTTCCTGACTTCGTGGCTCACCTCGAACCCAAACCCCTCACCGATCACCACATGCCACGAACTGCCAAACTTCTTATCCATGGACTCCTTGATCATCTTGGCAGCGCTCTGAAAATAGAGTGAACCAGCGAGAAGGAGAGCGAGATGAAAGCATGTATGCTACTAGAGCAGTCCAGATGGCCAGACTGTGAGCGTGTGAAGTGTACTGACTCAGTACTAGACGGAAACACAGAGCCCAACCCCACCTGTGTGACCCAGGGAGCACATTCATCTGAAATCCTGCGCTTCATAACACAAGCACACGCTCACGTGCACACTCAAAGCTGACTAACCTCATTGTTGGAGGCAAATTTCTCGCAGGCTGTGACGCAAAGCTCCATAGTCTCCACGCGCATCTCCTCTGGCATATCCGTGTGCTGCAGACAAAGTCAACAGAACATAGTCCAGTCAAGCTTTTATAGGTGTAACAAGATTATTTTTTGAGGTCACTGCATGACATTAAAATATTATAATGTAATATTATATGGCATTAGCATCAGTATATACACTATCGGTTAAAAGTTTTCTGAACAGTAAGATTTTTTATGTTTTTCAAAGAAGTCTCTTCTGCTCACTAAGCCTGCATTTATTTGATCCAAAACACAGCAAAAATAACTGTTTTCTATTTCAATATTTTTTAAAATGCAATTTATTCCTGTGATTTCAAAGCTAAATTTTTAGCATGCTGACTTCGCTACTCAAAAACATTTATTATTATTATTATTATTATTATTATTATTATGTTGTTGAAAAGAACTGAGTAGAATCTTTTCAGGTTTCTCTGACAAATATAAAGTTCAGAATAACAGCATTTATCTGAAATACAAATCTTTTGTAACATTATAAATGTCTTTTTTTCCCTTTTGATCAATTTAAAGCATCCATGCTAAATAAAAGTATTAATTTCTAAAAGTTCTATCCAAAAATGGTATGAATAGTATAGTGTATAATGTTACAAAAGCTTTTTTATTTCAGATTAATGCTGATCTTTGGATCTTTCTATTTTTTTTCTCTCTAAAAAACATATTCAACTGTTTTAAATAATTTATATATATATATATATATATATATATATGCTGGGGTATATTTGTAGCAATAGCAAAAAATACATTGTATGGCTCAAAATTATTGATTTTTCTTTTATGCCAAAAATCATTAGGAAATTAAGTACAAATCATGTTCCATGAAGATATTTTGTAAAATTCCTACTGTAAATATATCTAAACTTAATTTTTGATTAGTAATATGCACTATAAGAACTCCATTTGGACAACTTTAAAGGCGATTTTCTCAATTTTTTCTTTAACAGCAAATTAGCATATTAGAATGATTTCTAAAGGATTATGTTACACTGAAGACTGGAGTAATGATGCTGAAAATTTAGCTTTGATCACAGGAATAAATTACATTTTAAAACACATTTAAATAGAAAACAGTTGTTTTAAATAGTAAAAATATTTCACAATACTGTAGTCAAAGTGGATCAAAAACTTTCATCAAATTTGCTCTAAAACCAAAACAAAACCCCTTTTTGATAAACTTTTTTGATCCTTTTTTTAATTAAATAAATGCAGGCTTAGAGAGCAGAAGAGACTTCTTTAAACAAAATGTTTTCTTCTTCTTTAAAAATGTTATTATCCAAAAACTTTTGACTAATAGTGTATATGTATTAAACATATTAAATACACAAACTATGTTGAGTTGACTAAGGCAGTGCAAAATATTAAGACCGTAAAAAGACTATCAACCATGCCAAATAAAGAAGCAATGCAAATATTATGTTTGAGTAAAAAAAAACATAAATGGATGTTTAAAATGTCATGTTTTGAAAAAGATGGAAAAGGGAGCAGTTTGAGTGATCTAAAACAGACAAACACAGACACATCCATAACTGGTTATTTCTATCTAGGTCACAGCAGCAGCATTCGAGCTGCACCCACCCTGATGAGCGGAAAGCTTTGCAGTCTTTTGTAGTCGGCATCCTCTTTTTTACCATCACCGGTTTCTGCCATCCTTTTCTTTTCTACAGAGAAAGAGAGCGACAGAAGGATTAGTCCTGTCTGATGAAAAGTGAAATCAGAACATTAGGTCAAAATTCTCACCCACGAAATTAACAGGGCAGTGGATAATATATCTTTTACTTTCAGCATTTGGAGGAAGAATGAAGAACAGACTTGTTTGTCCATAAACAAAAGTAAATGGGCATGACTGTCCTTGTAAAATATGTAAACGTGCCAAATCGAAGACAGAGAAAAAGACTGAATTTACACATTATACTTCTTGGTGATTCTTGGAAGTTGGGACCTCAAAAAGGAGTAAATAAGATTTTTTAAAGCTTTTTAAAGTTTTATAACTATATTCAAATGATTTCTGAAGGATCATGTGATAATGAAGACTATAGTAATTATGCTGAAAATTATGCTTCCATCACAGGAATAAATTACATTTTAAAATATACTTAAATAGAAAAGAGTTATTTTAAATTGTAATAATATTTAACAATATTACTGTATTTTTGATTAAATAAATGCAGCCTTGATACACATATTTTTTTTATTTATTTTAATTATTTAAAAAATCTACTGGCTATACATATAAATTCGTGCAAACTCGGTATTATATTATGTACTGAGGTAATATATCTTAGTATCTATTATAATGTCCGAACAAGAAAGTTAAAATAATCTAAACTAACTGTAGACATCTTACCATTACGTTTACAATTTTGTAACGTTATAAGAAAAATGTGTAAATATTGATACAGCCTGTCACTACATTGTCAGTAACTCTAACAGCATTTCATAACATTCAACTAGTAACGTTATTCAATTAAAACAGCCAGATTTACACAAAATAAACACTCTGTTGTTAAGAATAAATATCTAGTACATCATTATCGAAAGGAACCGATAAACTGATACATTAAAATGAAGATAAACAAACGTGTCGAGTAAGCGTTTGTTTTTAGCATCCCTGGGCTAATGTTAGCTTGCTAGCTCGACTCCCATCACGCCTGGACTTCAAACGCTTGGACTGATAAACAGCTGAAAGCAATGGAGAAATATAAACATGTAAATCATTTACAACTCGGTAATATTTCATATCAGCATAGCTTAATTACCCACCGCTCTGTAGTGCTGTACACAGACACGTTCCTCTACTAGTGTTGTCATGGAGACACACCGGCCTTGGCAACCTCCGACCCACGTGACCTGTTTATTTCCGCCTCCGTCCAATTCTTATTTCTTTCTTTCTTTGAAACAACGCCATAATTTGGACATGTCACGTTTCTTCTTTTTTCTTTACCAAGTTATTTCCATTAATACCATGACATACCATGTTACTTTTTGTCAGTGAAAAGTCTGAAAGTGTGTTTTTGTGTTAAAATAAGGTCAGTCGTTTGGCGTGACATACAAATCTGCCAGTAAACCTTTGTTTTTAGATTATAATGGCATTAAATCCTTCCGTTTCACTTCTGAATAGTCAGAGAAAGAGGGCGGAAAGGTAATCCCAGTGGGAATTATGATATTGGGGAGATTAAGGAAACTACTAGGCAATGTGGGCCAACCATATTAGTGTCTCATCCCGAGACAAAATATCTAAAAAGCTCACAGCATATTTTATGCATTCTAGAATATTAATCCAACCAAAGTTCTGATAAGGATTGTTGAAAATGGCTTGCACGTCGCACGTTTTTTTTTTTTTTTGTCTATGTCCACGTGCAGATGTTATTGTGCGGGCTGCCATCAGCGCCCACACCACCAGCACAAATAACAGTATTTCATAACAGAGACTAGAGGTTAAAAGACCTCCTACACATCCTTCCCAAGCATCATTCACTTCTCCACAGGGGATGATGGTTTGTCTGTTGTTTGGCAGTTTTTAGTGCTTTTTCTGCACCTTCAAACACTCCGTTGGCACCTTTAAAGCTGTATAAACTTCAAAGTAGCAAACAGGGCTGGAGTTTCTCAGCTGAACATGTTTTTATCAGAATTTTCAGATAAGGAAAAGGCATCTTAAAGGCATAGCTCACCCAAAAATTAAAATTCTGTTATTAATTACTCACCCTCATGCCATTCCAAACCTGTAAGACCTTCGTTCATCTATGGAAAACAAATTTAGATATTTTTTATGAAATCCATGAGCTCCCTGACCCTCCATAGACAGCAAGGGTACTACCATGGTCAAGGCACAGTTACAAAAGACATCGTTGAAGTAGTCCATCAGTGGTTCAATCGTTATTTTTATTTTGCCGTTATTAACTTTATTCAACAATTCTTCTCCTCCGCATCAATAGCCCCATTATGGACTATTTTAACAATGTTCTTACTACCTTTCTGAACCTTGAACATGTCAGTTGTGTTGCTGTCTATACAGGAAAGCTTTAGGATTCCATTAAAAATATCTTAATTTGTGTTCTGACGATGAACGCAGGTCTTACGGGTTTGAAATGACATGAGGGTGAGTAATTAATGACAGGTATATTTGGACAGGCCCCTTTTCTAAAGGACCCGGTTATAGCTTCCCAAAGTTGTAAATTTCAACATGTTTTTGATAATTGTTGACCTAGAGAGTCCAGAGAATTGCACTGTGGTGTTTTTTTCCAAAACTGAACGTTCGCAAAAGTAGGTTTTCACATCTTCTCGTCATTTAAGGAATGATTTGATTAACAGCAGTGCAAAGGCAAAGTTGTTCAGAACTAAGGAGGTCTATCATACGATATGAACGGCGTATGTACAGAAAAATTAAAAAAAATTAAAAAATCAACCCCCCAGTGGTCGATTTCTTTCAAAATTCTCACAGACCTTTACGGCCGTGAGTCAGACAGGCCCACTGAGTTTCGTTCTGATCGGCTTCTGCTAACATTGTCTAGGTGCTCAAAATTCATCTGCCAGTGGCAGACATCTGTTTTTGAGTTACGCAAATGTGCCTATAGACACTTTTGGCATTTTGGAACAAGACCGTACACAGCAATTTTCATGTTGATAGGACAAATGGTTGCCTTATAGCCATTTTTATGTTTCTTTCCCTCTTATAGCCCTACCAAGTGGCCAATCTCCGCGATTTTCCCCCTGTTTGGTAAAGATATCTCATTCCGTTCAGGAGTGACAGGCATTTTACTAAAAGTGGCCCTGCCCTCTTCAAATGTTTTGGCATTCCCTTTCCATGGTGAGTTGAAAGTTCACTGATAATTGATAATTATTGATATTCAGTCTCCAGAGAATCTTTCTGCACTGGTTTGGTTCCGATCAGGCAAAAAACTATAAGACTAGTTTGCAAAAGCAGGTTTTGCAAAAAATGCGAAATACCCGAAAAAACGAATTGGAACGAATTGGAATCCTTGGCTTCCAACGACATAAGACACTTGACCCTGCGACTGACGGTTTAAGAGCTATGAGTGATTTTGTACTTTTGATCGCTGTAGTGCCCCCGTCAGGGCTGATTGGGACGAGCCTCGGTCATGTTGTAGGTGGTGTGAGTACTACCATCCTTCCAAGTTTCAAGTCTCTACGACTTACGGTTTGGTAGGTACGATCACTTTTACGTAGAAATCGCTCATCCGTGACCATTCTAACAATTACAATAGGGTTTCAGCGCTACACGCTTGAACCTTTAATAAAAAATTGATTGGGGGAAAATTAGATGTTCCACATTAGCAGAACCTTTAGAAAACGTCTAGACCTCCTTTCAAAAACACATCCAGGCTTATTGGTCTGAGCTTCTCGGGTACAGAGGTGGATTTAGTTAAAGCATGCTGGGAATTCTTTTATACTCTGAGACAGCAAAAATAAAAAGCAGACAGAGACAGATGCACTCATACTCAGAGAGCTGGGTCAGTTGAATTTGTTGGCTGGAGCACAGATGATGGAAGATCTACTACTCTCTGTCTAATCCACTTATACAATAGATACACTGCAAGAGACAAAACATACTGATACAGGCAGAGAGGATTAAAAATGGTTAAATATCACAAACACAGGTGGGCGATGCTAAATTAAGAGCAACTGTGCTGTTTTCCAGCAACTAAACATTTACATGATCTTTTTAGCATGACCAAGCTGTCGCAATCAGACCAAAAAGTCGTACTAATTTTGAATGAAATCACATCTTAACTTTTTAAACAAAGACATACACAAAATATTGTTCTTGCCTGAAATCTGTAACCTACCTAGTGCATTTATACAATTACATTCAGATGATGTGAAATGGATAAAAGGAGCTAATGAACAGAAATAGTGCAGCCTCTTGAGAAACATTTTACATTCTCTCACATCTTGGATTTTTGTTCATCTCCTACTTCAGTAAATCACAAATGGAACAAAAACACCTACAGAGAGAGAAATGAAAGAGAGCTCTGGTGTTTGTTGTGCTATATATTTTAATTCTCATTTCATCATAGATTTGAACACAATTGATCTCCATTTCAACACAGACAAAGACAGACAGAATGCAAGAAATGAACATTACAGAATAGAAGATTTAAAAATAAAAATGCAAATGCATAAATCCTCAGAGTGTAGAAAAATGTTCAAGCAAAACGAGAGAACTTTATATCCAACTTCAACAAGATACTTCTTCATTTAAAACCAAGTATATTCCAGAAAATGTAGCCTTATCATTTCAGTCTTTATGAATACAATTTAAATCTTGTTAATGTACATTAAGAGAATCGAACATCACAAAATGACCACTGAATGCAAACAAACAGGCATCGCACTAACAACAGCAAATACACTATACATCTGAAAGAAAATAGTGCTGAAACTATTAAAAACAAAATTCCGTTATGATGATCCTGTGCTGTTCAATTAAAATGGCCATGGAATCTCAAACCACATGCTTATAAAACAGCTGTTTGCACCAAAATGAAACCACATCCATAATAATCTCAGTTCAGTCCATCAGTGTATATATATATATATGTATATATGTTACGATTGCGCATTTGGAACAACATTCTTGTGTTTGACAAGGCCACAAAACAGGCATTTTCCAGCCTGCTGCATTTTACATATAAATAATACATTGAGTATAATTCACATAAAGCATTTCATATGTGCGGCGAAATTTACATAAGCTATTCAGTCACAGTTATGACGAGAGATAGATAGATGGTGGAATGTACATATAATGGTGCAAGTATTATACATTCATCATACGGAATGTTTGGTGCTTATTTTACAAATATAATCTTGTGGAGTAGATTTTTGTATAAATCTGTATAGGCTATACATGCTCATTTCTCAGCATGAGAAGATTTGTATGAAGATATTTGCAGATTATGTTTAACACTTAGAAAGCATGTTATTGTAGATGCCACATTGTAAAGGGTTTCAAAACCATGGCTTTAAAGGTTAATGTAGTTATTCTATGAAATATTGCTGAAGTATTCATCTGGCCCAATTCCTTCTTCGACTGCTCCCTTTTCGGTCTGTTCATTCTAATTCGATGTGAGTCTGATGATGTTAAAGGGATTTTAATGGAGAAGAATTCAACCAGGACTGGTCTGACCAATAGGATTCAGTCTGCTGGAGTGATCACCATAGAAACAGTGTGATTCAAAAACATCTAAAAAAACTCGAACAGATCAAACATACAAAAAAAACTAGTATAAAAAACAGCAGACTAAAAGCAAATTCCCAGCTGTGTGTGTGTGTGTGTGTGTGTTTTCTAAACTAATTTCAATCAAATACACTGTATAAATAACAACAAATGTGAATGAGTATGCAAATATTTGCCTTGAACTGTGGGAAAAAATAAATCCTTTCATCAAGCACTAAGCCTGAAGATCCCACATCAAATGGTTACACTGATATTTTCCACTCTGATGTTCAACAAGGTAGAACTAGTAAATAAGATGTAAATAATGTAAACACAGAGATGCTTTCCCACGCAAAACTCGCCTCGTGATGTAAAAAGTGTTGTGGTTTGTTGTCAGGGCATTGCTAAGGTGTTCTGAATGTCTTCATCCAATTCTGTGATATTGGATATGATATTCTGGTCCCTAGATATGGCTTGTCTATGTAAGGGAGTGGTCACATTAATTTCAGTTAAATTTCACAGGCAAATAGATTTATTGAAAATCTCACACAGAAGACACTTTCAAACCTTCCTGTTTGTCAACATGGTGATTTCACATTACCGATTTGAACACGTTGCAATGCAAAATCTGCGTTTGGAAATGTTTTGCCCTGTTCTGAAACTTCCAATCGTGTGAATTCTTCTATTTCACTCGCAAAAAAAAATCACCAAGTAATGGTAAATGGGTCTGAAACTTAAAGGGATAGTTCACCCAAAAATGAAAATTCTGTCATCATTCGCTCACCCTCGAGTTGTTCCAAACCTGAATGTGTTTCTTCCTTCCATTCAGCATAAAATAAGAAATTTTAAAGAATGTTGGTAACCAAACATTTGACTTCCATAGTATATATATAAAAAACACTATGGAAGCCAATGGTTACCGTTGATGGTTTGTTTACCAGCATTCTTTAAGGAGAAGTCCACTTCCAGAACAATAATTTGCAAATAATTTACTCATCCCCTTGTCATCCAAGATGTTCATGTCTTTCTTTCTTCAGTCGTAAGAATAAGAAATTATGTTTCTTGAGGAAAACATTTCAGGATTTCTTCCCATATAGTGGACTTCTATTGTACCTGTGAGTTTGAACTTACAAAATGCAGTTTAAATGCAGCTTCAAAGGACCCCAAATCAATCCCAGCTGGGGAAGAAGGGTCTTACCTAGCGAAACAATCGGTTATTTTCTATATATATATATATATATATATATATATACTTTTTAAACTCAAATGCTCGTCTTGTCTTGCTTTGCCGTGACCTGTGTGTATTCCAGTTCATGACAGTTAGGGTATGTCAAAAAACTCCCAAAATCTCAAAGTCGTCCTACATCTCTGCAGAAGTACTAACCCAGTGTTTACAAAGTGAATGTGCAAAGAAGGTCAAATGGCCTTTACAAAAAAAGGTAAAACAGAATTTTTCACATAAAACAGCAGTTTAGGAGGAGAAAATGAGACGGACGTTTTTCGACCTTCCCTAACTTTATTGACCCGGATTACGCAAAAATGCATGCACATCGCAGAGCTAGACAAGACAAGCATTTGAGGTAAAAAAGTATATAAACTATTTAGAAAATAACCAATTATTTTTTCTAGATAAGACCCTTCTTCCACGGGAAAGAAGCTCATACAGGTTTGGAACAACTTGAAGGTGAGTAAATGATGACAGAATTTTCATTTTAGGGTGAACTGTCTCTTTAAGTCTAGAATATTTGGAACCATTTCATCATCTGCCAAGTTAAAATCACAGATTTGATTGCTTAGAAAAATAAGAGCACACTTCTCCTCAACAATCTGCATGATTTGAGGTATTATTCTTGTTTGTAGCACAAATGGTGTGGGACGAGTTATGCGCTGTTGTTTAATACTTAGGGTTAGGAGTTTCTTCAAACACCACTAACAAAAAACTTTGCCTTAAAGAAATCAACATGGTGTTTTGCTCTCTGATGAATCTTTGCTATCTCTGAACACCCTGTCTTTGACTCTTTGACCCTTAATCGAGCCCTCGGGAGCCCATCACTGTCTGGCGCTGGTGCGATGCTCACAATGATCGGCCGGTTGCTTGGTGACGCCTCCAAAAACCTCCACCTCACGGCTGGTCCACGGGACGACGTTACCCAGCATTCCGGTGCTGCAGTGAGCAAGAGCATACAGCTCCGTGTGAGAAAGCGGCCGATCCCACACGTTAAACTCAGACAGCTCTCCCACCATAGCCCGCGATGCCTCAAAACGAAGACCGCCCATTGAGCTCTGCAGGAGACAGGAAATACACAGTAAAAAATATTTTGTTTTTGAAATTGCAATAAAACAAAATTACTGAAGTATGTTTTACAAGATAACAATATTTATTACACTAATTGATTTATTCACCTTCAATGATTTACTCACCTTCAAGCCATCCTAGATGTATATGACTTTCTTCTTTCAGACGAATACAATCAGAGTTAAATTAAAAAATGTCCTGGCTCTTCCAAGCTTTATAATGGCAGTGAATGGCTGTTGAGATTTTGAAGCAAAATGCAGTGCATAAATCCATCATAGAAAGTACTCCACACAGCTCCGGGAGGTTAATAAAGGCCTTTTGAAGGGAATTGATGTGTTTGTGTAAGAAAAACATCCATATTTAAAACTTTTTAAACCATAATCTTTAGCTTTCACTAACTGTTGCACGTGCGTTCACGAGAGAGTGGCATTCCAGTGGATGACGTAGGACGTTGACATAACGTAAGCTCCGGTGAGAATATGCTAGTCTCGTGAGAACCAAGTTTTGTTTACAGCAAAGAAAAACCAGTCTTTTCTTGGCTTTTATCGAATTCCTCCAACATTTTTATTTACAAATTTTCGTTTTATACTTTTAATCCATAACCGGTGTTTTGTTTTGCATTCGCTGGAATGTCGCTCTCTCATAACAACAGTTAGCAGTAGCTAGAGATCACGGTTTATTTTTTATTTTATTTATTTTTTTCTTATAGAAATGCATCAGTTTGCTTCAGAAGAGCTTTATTAACTCCCAGAGCCGTGCGGAGCACTTTTTATGATGGATGGATGCACTTTTTTGGGCTTCAACATCTCAACAGCCATTCACTGCTATTATAAAGCTTGGAAGAGCCAGGACATGTTTTAATATAACTCTGATTGTATTCGTCTGAAAGAAGAAAGTCATATACACCTAGGTTGGCTTAAGGGTGAGTAAATCATGGGGTAATTTTCATTTTTGGGTGAACTATCCTTTTAAGCCAAATTCTTTTCAGTTTAGAAATTAGAATGTGGAGAAATTATATAAATTACATAATTTTTTTTTATTTTTTATATTGGGTGACTTAAATCTGAATTTTTTAATAAAACTCCAGATGTTTTTTAATTCATTAATTATTTTTTTTTTATTACCAGCATTTATGATTATCCCAGTTAAAATAATTATGTGCTACGACTTTGCTCTATAATTAAGATACTATCAGCATAAAAGTCTGTAATAGTATAGCTCAGGGGCGTCGCTAGGGCTAATCATTCGGGGCTCGAGCCCCGAAAGTTTTTACTCCAGCCCCGAATGTTTTTTTGTTTGGCCCTATGATTTCCACGGAATTTGTCAAAGTTTAAATTAATTAATCAAAAGTTGGTCCTTAAACTTAAGTCAAGTCGCGATAGGGACTAGTATCTGTAAAAATTATGCCGCAAAAAGCTATTTAAATATGAATCCTGCATGTTCTGCGTGTCTTTTTATGAATGAACGGCGCGCGCGGTTTCGTTTTCTAAACATGTAATACTGACACGCGCAGTCATTTCAGCGTCTGCCGTTTCACTAAATGAGGACATAAATACATTAGTCACTTAATGAGCATTTCACTGTTTCATTTGAGTAAAACAAGCGTCAAATATATACACAGAAATGTAAAGGTATTCACGGCAAGTCGGCAACCCGTCAAAATAAAAGTTCGGTTTAACTTTATTCATCATTCAGTATAATGTACGTGCCTACTACTACTACTATTAATTAATAAAAATGTATACATTTTTTTCACACAATATTTCTTCCATGTTTTACATTTTAATAGTAAATCCCCTTTATTTTCCAAAAATAAAATATAATTTTCATTAAAAGATCAATTAAGTCTATATTTTTTACCTTCATCTGATAACCAGAAAAATACACAATACAGAGTTCCATAAGGCTATTGTACAAATAAATAAAAGCTATTTTATGCATTCAAATAAACAGGCATGCTAAAACATATTTGGTAGCAATAAAACGTAAAGTCAGAGAAAATAAAACATTTTATAGGGTCCCAAACATGTAAATTTTCTTAACTTTTGATAAATTGACTGTAAATTGTATAAGATTCACGGTTTTAATTAATTACTAATTAAATAATTAATAAAATTAAATTTAACCATTAAAAAGAAGGCCAGAAAAATAAAAACAGAAAACAGAATTTGAAAAAATAAATAAATAAAACGGAATTTGGGGGAAAAAAAAATAGGGCCCTCTTTTTGCATGCAACTATATATTTGTTACAGTTATAAATACATTTTCAAATGTATTATTTTATTTGTCTAACATATCTTTGTAATGTTATAATATTGTTATAATACTTTAATATGTTTGCTATTTGCAATGATTACTATTTACTATTGTTAATAGTGTGACAAGGTCTTTAACCCCCAGTTTATTGCCCCTGGACCCACCTAGTAGGATCCAGGCTCAACCACTTGTGTCTAACAAAATCTTATGTGAGCATGATGTGAGCCCCCACCGACTACCACTAGCCCCTGATGTTTTGGCACCAGCCCCGGATGTTTTAAAATCCTAGAAACGCCCCTGGTATAGCTTATTATGCATGAAAGCTATTTAAACACCATTTTAAAGACAACACATAAGAAATAAGCGAAAGCTAATGATTTTGTATTTGGAATTTCATTGCATCCAGATACTTTAAGACAGGTTTTTTTTTTTTTTTGTAATTCTTGTCAAACTTGTCATAAATAAGCAATCACTGCAAAAAACACCCAATGAGACATAGACATAAGAAAAATCAGTGTGAAAAATATCAGTGTTAGTGTAAAATGTATATTGTGCCACAAAAATGATTGTCCAAAAAGGCATTTAAACTTCAAACAAAAATAAAAAGTACATTTGACCGTTTCTGAAATAGTGAAACGTTTTTCATTTTAGCTCCAGTGATATTAGAACAGTTGCTTCCTAATAATGTGATGTAGCATTTTAATGTTTTCAAAAATGTCTTAAATTCTAATATTTAAAAAAATGGTCCCAGAAACAGCCTGTGATACTAGAATGTAGTATGTACCGGCTCAGAGAATTCTCAAAGTGAATATACAAAATGAAACATCTCTGGAAACATGGGTTTCCTTATCATTTTGTTTATTATTGTCTGTTCACAGCTTAAAAGCACAACCTCAGACTACATAAAACATGGAACAGAGAATGACTTTAAGCCCTACTAGGTCTAATGAAAGGATAAGTACACTGGAGTTTAACAAAAGAGGGATGAAAAAGGCAGTGAAAGGTAAAGGAAAGGATAAACAAAAGGGTGTGTTTCGGATTTGCTTTGTTTTGATGGTGACTTTTACATGCTGTGTGAATACCAAAAGCTGCTCATCTTGACCTACCACCGTCTGGCAACCTGTTACAACGGCCAAAATCTGACGTACCTGTTCTTGGCCAAGTATAAGAGTTCCTCCCGGTCGGATGCTGTGACGGGTTGCCAGGTCACTTCCTTCAAGCTTTAGTTTGCCCCCTAAGTAGGCATGCCACACTCCAGCTCTCCGGTTCCAGCTCACACACATATGCTGCCATCTGCCCACTGTTAAGTTCAGAGGTAACGGCGCCACCTACAGAATGGAGGATCAAAAAATATTCAAATTACAATCCAAAGACTGATCCTGAGGGCCACGTGCTTGGATAAATAAGACCAGCCTGCACTTTAGAAAAGAAAGCCTGGCAGATTATCTTACTGTCAAACACACGCAAAACAATTCAATCGCTTTAGCAGACAGTAAGAGCAGTCAGAGGTCAAACTAAGCATGTGTTCATCTTTTACTGAAAACATCTGTTAAAAATCCTAATAGAATGTATCCTAAAAAATCACTTTTCTTTTTAAGGGCTGTTCACACCACAGACTTGAACTAAAATTATATCTATACAGTTTTATTCATCATTCCATTATTCCATTCCATCTTTTCACACTGAGGACAACTGAGGGACTCATGCAACTATTACAGAAGGTTCAAATGCTTACTGATGCTTCAGGAGGAAACATAATGCACTAAGAGCCAGGGGTGAAAACTTTTGAACAGAATGAAGATGTGTACATTTTGTAAAATATATTTATTCTGGAGCATCAGTGATGGTTTGAACCTTTTGTAATAGTTGCATATGAGTCCCTCCGTTGTTCTCAGTGTGAAAGATGGATCTCAAAAATCATACAGTCATTGTTGGAAAGGGTTCAAATACACAAAAATGCTGAAAAAATAAAGAATTTGTGGGACCTGAAAGATTTTCTGAAGAACAGCAGGCAGTTTAACTGTTCAGGACAAATAGAGGACTCATAAACAACTATCATTAAACCAAAAAAAAAAAAAAAAAAAAAACACACAGCTGTGGTTTATTCAGGTAACAACACAGTATTATGAATCAAGCATATGTAAACTTTTGAACGGGGTCATTTTTATTAATTTCTTGAGGCTCTCGATCAATAAAGACAAATTGCGCAGCTGCGTTTTAAAGGTTTATTTCTTGCAAGAAAGGTTCACAGTCAAACAGATACAGCGCCCTGCTGAGTGTGACAAAGGAGGGAGTTATCGTCTCCGCTTTATATCTCTTTGCACACCCAAGGTTACAAACTAAAAACAGCCGGTGCTGTCACATAAGGAAGAGAAAACTTGCAAAACAACTCTATAGATCATTCCTTCTCAGCATTCCCTATGCATGTTTATGCTTTCTCTGACCCCTGAGGTCAGCCTTATGGCCCCCCAGAGGTTCCCCACAGAGGCCCTTTTTTACCCAGGGGTCCATCAGCACTTTACCACCTGCTATTTCCCATACAGGTTTCATCAAGCACGCAAATCACTCATAAATGAATTTTCCCCAACAATTTCCCCCTTTTCATCATTCATTGATTACCACTCATTAAAAAAAAATTCATTACCATGTTACACATTCTCAATTGTCTACTAACATGCAAATCATAAAATCAAACTCACACCTTCACATTTGGTTTCTGGAAGCCGGGCTAAACGAATAAGCACTGTTATTGCATTCCTGACATGTGTCAGACCCTCAGTCACCCCACAGACACTAAACAGAAATGTTACTTATACAACTCAAAATTTTATCACTACTGATTATCCACTTCTAAGGTTATACATATTCATTTCTACCTGCAATTACCTCTCTAACTTATGATATCAAAATATAGAAAACTCAAGTTATTACATCACATTTATACTCTTCATTTCTGACTTTCGCATAAATGATCATTCTCTTAAGTTTTGGAAAAAAAGGTCGAATATGCTAAGGCTTTTTGTTTGGGATCCCCCTTTTGTTAGCAAAGCATACAGTATAGTCATAGACATAAAGACAGGCAAACCCTATCACCCTGTGAAGTTTTGTCATTTGTCTTATTCTTTTGCTTCCCTTAATTAAATTTCACTGTAGGCTCCGCTGCTGCTATCATCATCATCAATTGTTTTCTCTAAGTCAAACCCTATCACCAGACTTTCATTACCCACATGCAACTTCACCATCTTTGGCGAGACGCTAGAGGTCACCAGTCTCTGTACTGAGCTGGAAATGAACTGGAAAATGCATGGTAAACACAGTAGCAGCAAAAGGCCTGCACCAATCATTGGTAATACAGTAGTACAAATCCAATAACCCCAACCTCCCCAGAGGTTTGTCCACCATTCCATTTGCATGGTGTTGGTCTTTTCAGGCTCTTTTACGGCCATTCTCATGTGTGCTATTATGTTGGTGACGTTGTCACTGTAATCTGGAATATGGAAACAACATGATGTACCCAACATTTTGCATACTCCCCCAGATTTTGACGTCAGCATGTCCAGAACTAATCTGTTTTGGATGACAGCATCTCTTAGTTCTTTCATTTCCCCATTGACTAGAGTTAATGCATTCTCTGTGCTATTTGCAATGGCCAGTACAGACCACGCAAGCCCATTAATCTTGTTTATGCTTACTGCTGTTCCTACCCCAAGGAAAAGTGACCACCCTATTGTTGCCCCAGGTGCTGTCCATGGATCTGACAATTTATACCCATTATATCTTTCTGGCAAAGCCCCTGGCATAATGCCAACATTCCTTTTCCTTCTACTCACAACCTCATGTTCGTCAGTTGGTAAATACACAGATGTTCCCACGTTCATCAGTGCTGGATAGCAACATCCAGACCATCCTTTCTCAGGCAGATCGTGATATGCTCTGTCTCCGCACACCCAAACTGCCGCGGGTGTGGAATCGCTGGGTCTGCTGAAAGGACATGTGAACGCCGTCTGTTTCCCATTAATGGTTGTCGAGCAGTTGTCCGCTGTCCCGTTGCTGATATTTATCCTGATTCTGCAGTCTGACCATCCTGCTTTCAGCTTCAGCCTTGGCCTGACTTGACACACGCACACATCTCCCCGTGCGTGCACAACTCTCAGCGGCGGGAGGGTTGCCTCCGACTTCTCATCCCATCTGGTTTCCCTACAACCCTCTTCAGGCTGCCTCTGGGGTATCCTCCCCTTCTCAATTTCTGCCCCAGCCATCAACACTCTTGTCATCTGTTCTGGAATGAGACATCTGGTTTCCTTTACCGCAGCCACAGTCAGTGGGGCCACTCTCCATGAGTGAGACATCTGCAGACACAGCCAGCAACTTGTGTTAATCTTCAGCTCCTCCTTCTGCAACAGCGCCAAAGTGCACGCTTTGTTCCCTTGACACTGCATCATGGCCTTCCGTACTGACGGATTCATCTGCCCCTGAACTGCGTCTTCGCTCCCCATCCACGCCGTCTCCTCCTTTGTAGCTGGTTCGTAGGCTGGTTCAACGAGTGGTTTTACTAGCTGCGGTGCTGGTTCTCCCACGACGATGTTATATGTTTCATACCAGTCTGTTCCGGGTACGTCAATGCCGCAGTAATACTTTCCCCCATCAGAAGCTTTCAGTCCCGCGATCATTACTGTCAGTCCGTCTTTGTTGTGTCCCCCGAGGTTCCTCTTTGCCACTCGGAATCTCTCATCCTGGCCGTAGCTTGCAGGTTTTGTGTAGGCCTTCACCTCTCCCCAGCCGCACGGGTGTTCGCAGAAGTAAGTCGGTGCGTATTCTGCAATGCTGGTCCCTCGGTATTGACGTTCTGCACAATATGGACAGTTACTCAGAAATGGGTTGCAGTTGAATCTCACGTTCGATCCTTCTGTCACCGTTATTGTCTTCCCATCGGGGCCATTCATTGGGGTCACCGCAGTCAGTACCAGTGCTCTTCTTATCCGCAGCAGTTCCGTGTCGTTTCTCTCCTCCTCCTCGGTTCCTGGAGTGAACAATCCTGCTTCTTCTATGGCCATATAGAGCGAAACAGCACATATAATCGAACTTAAGGTTATCAGCAGGCATGTGGTGCCTCTTAGGCCACAGAGGCCATTCAGTCTGAATGGGTACCACGGTCTTACTTGCTCCATTCTGGCAGTGTTTCTAGCTGGCGGGTTTGCCCTGGACGTGTGAGGTAGTCTGGTTGTGATGGGCGCTTTCTCAACTTTCTGCACCTCTTTATCTCCGCTGCAGGCGCCGCCCCTGGATCTTCCTCTCTCACTTTCAGGTCTCGCCTCGGTGCCCCTTTGCTATGTTGTCAGTTCTTTCAGGATGATTTCGCTTGGCTGCTCGCCGTCCCACAGAAGTCTTTGCTGCTTGCAGATCAGATTGGCTCTCCTCCTTTCCCTCCGCGCTCGCTCCCACGCTGACGTGTTGAGTGTTTACGTTTCCTCCTGGCTACTGCTGGTCGTTATCTCGAGCTCGCTCCCACTCCCCCTCCTGGGTTGTTGATGGAACTCTCCTGCAGTGACTGGCGTGCACCCACGTTGCCCTTTCTGCCACCTTTACCGCCGTATGCGTGGTCAGAAGCACCTGGAACGGTCCCAGCCACCTTTTTGCCCTCCAGCTTTTTCGCCTGAAGTCACGTATCACCACGAAGTCCATTTACTCTGGGACTTCCCCATACTGACTCTGACCGCTTTTCGGCGCCTACAAATCCTGTCAGACGTCTCCGACAGGCCCAATCTTTCACCCAAGACTGGCTGGGTTTGAAGCTCCTGCTTCTGGTCTACCCTCGAAGCCTCTTGCTGCAGGGTTGCGATCAATACACCTACTGCTACAACCTCTCGTTTTCTCTCGGGTGCGGGACTCTAACCCTCGTGCACCTTTAGAAACCCACGGTTGCCGTCAGTGTATCTCGTCTCGCACAGACCTGTTACACCTACTGCTACAACCCCCACGGTTGCCGTCAGTGTAACCTCTTGCCAGTTGTCAGTATGGTTCGTTCCCCCCTTCCCTAAATTTATCTATTGACACTTTTCCCCAAAAGAAAAGAAATCAATTTGTCTCTTACCGAGAGTCCCAGTGGAGGCCTTGTTCGTTTTGTTGATTCCAGTGGTGTCTCTCCTGGCCCCCGGCGGAGCGGCCCCTCTCTCCCTGAATCCTAGTTGGGGTTAGGGCTGAACGTCTATTGTTCAGGATTACGGTCACCGGTCCGCTGTCAGGTCAGAAGACACAGCCAAGGAATCCCACTTCTGACGCCAAATTGTTGTGGCAAAAATCTTTGCTTGAGGCTCTCGATCAATAAAGACAAATTGCGCAGCTGCGTTTTAAAGGTTTATTTCTTGCAAGAAAGGTTCACAGTCAAACAGATACAGCGCCCTGCTGAGTGTGACAAAGGAGGGAGTTATCGTCTCCGCTTTATATCTCTTTGCACACCCAAGGTTACAAACTAAGAAACAGCCGGTGCTGTCACATAAGGAAGAGAAAGCTTGCAAAACAACTCTATAGATTATTCCCTATACGTATGCATGTATGTTTTCTCCTTGACCCCTGAGGTCAGCCTTATGGCCCAGAGGCCCCTTTCACCCAGGGGTCCGATCAATACTTTACCACCTGCTATTTCCCATACAGGTTTCATCAAGCACGCAAATCACTCATAAATGAATTTTCCCCAACAACAGCATCTCTGACCAGCTGTCGATTGCCACATAATTCATTCTGACATACTGTAAAACCAAACAAAAATGCACCTAAAGTATTACACTTAAAATGGAAATCTATTTTAGCCACAGGATTTCCATTGATAATTAGGGGGTTCATGTGCGTAGCGCTGAAACCCTATTGTAATTGTTAGAATGATCACGGATCAGTGATCTTCACATAAAACTGATCTTGCAGACTTGAAACTTGGAGGAATGGTAGTACTCATGCCACTGACAACGTCACCAAGGCTCGGCCCAATTGGCCTGACGGGGGCACTACAGCGATCAAAAGTACTGTGGTAATTTGGGATGAAGAATGACACTGAAGACAGGGCGGCAGTACGGTCGTTTTTACTAATCGCTAATTGTGTATACAGGATAGACAACACAGTCCAACTGCACAAAAAAAAAAAATAAATCTAAATTTCGACTCACCGTTGCAAAGGGACGCCAAAACGTTTGAAAGAGGAAAAATCTGTAAAATGCCTATAACTCCTGTCCTGAATGGAATGAGATAACTCAGGACACTTATGTAAGAGCTCAATCTAAGTTCACAAGACAAAAATCGTGGAGCTTGGCCACTTGGTGGCGCTATAAGAGGGAAGAAACAATGGCTATACCTATGCAACCATTTGTCCTATTAACATGAAAGTGTCACAAGTGTCACATTTGCGTAACTCAAAAAAACATGGCCGCTATTGGCAGATAAAGCTTGAGCACCTAGTAGACATAGTCGGAGGTCGATTGGAACGAAACTCGTGGGGCTGTTTGAATCAAGGTCTGTGAGAAATTTGAATTTTTATTTAGATATTGTGTTTTTCAAGGGCGTAAACAATTGTGCATTACGTGTTTTTTTTTTTTTTTACATATATGTGATCATATGACTGAACTCCTCATTCTGGACAACTTTGCCTCTAGAATCACTGCTGTTGATCAAATCGTTTGTTAAATAATTGAGAAGATGTAAAAAAAACAAAAAAACTACTTTTGCGAACTAGTACTAGGTTTTTCACTCAATCTGGAAAAAAAAAAACACTGCAGTACAATTTTCTGAACTCTCTAGGTCGATAATTATCAAAGAAAAATTTTGGAATTTACCCTTTGGGAAGCTATAACAGGGTCATTTAGAAAAGGGGCCTGTCCCTTTTTTACCCAAAATCCTACAAAGTCTAAAGGAAAACTCAAAACTTCACAAAACCTGATGAGCACTTGCAACAGGTGATTCTAAACAAGTATGCAAAGATTTAAGGAGATGGGACCACAGCTGGCGCTATAATAGTTAGAAACGTTACAAAACATAATATTTCTACGGTTAAATGACCTGTATTTGCAAAAAAAAGGCTTGCTACATAATGTCTTTTTTCATATGTGCTTAAATGCCTTAAAGCACTTGAATCCCAGTAATCGCTGCTTGCAGCTATGTTGTATAACTAAATTCATCAGGTAGACCCACTTCTAAAAGAACGATTTAACAACAGCTCAGATAATAAATATTTACAGAACAACAAAAATATAAGCTGCTTTTAAAGCATAGAGCTTAACTTGTTTTGAACTCAGAACATTTCTGTAATGAATTATCATAATTCGTTTATAATATACATTACTTTGTCCACCCACAAAATGAAAGTTTTCTCATCATTTACATAGTCACATGTTGTTTCAAAACTGTAAAAAAGATATTTTGGAGAATGCTGAGAACCAAACCACAATGGAGCCCACTGATTTTCATTGTACAGACAAAAAAATAAACAATAAATAAATACAAAAAGTTCTGCAGCATATATTCAACACTGAAAATATCTTTTTTGGTCCACAATGTCATACAGATTTGGACCAAAACATGAGGGTGAGTAAACACTATTACGGTTTTTCAGTTTAAGAAGCTCTTGGTAAAATAATTCTTTTTAATCAATATTTCTCCGGGCAGTAAATCCGACCTCTGCCTCACCTTTCTCCAGGCTGCTTATCCGCTGGTGTACAGTGTCCAGTCCGTAGTCAATATGATCTTGATGTTTCTGTGTCTCTTTCCGCAGTGCTTTCCTCTCTTCCTCCAGCAGTTTTATCTTTCTCTTCAGTTCCCCTTCCAGATCCTCCACTCTTCTCTGTGCAGCTGCCATTGGCATCCGAGCAGCACCTGCTGCTTTCTGTGAGCTTGTGTCTGTGTGATTGAATGCTGGTTGTGCCATTTCAGACTGTAAACAAAACAGTAATCATATGACATTTAACTTTAATAGCACATAGCATAAGTCGATATTTTATGAATGTTGGATGATCAAGATTTTACAATGCATCATATTAAGCTGGATGTTTAAAGAGACAGTTCACCCAAAATGCAAATCCTGTTATCATGTATGTTACTCTCAAGTTGTTCCAACCTTGTCTTAATTATATCTTTTGCTAATATAGGTAACCAAAGAGTTTCTGGTCCCCACTGACTTCCATACTGACTTCTTTTGTGTTTAGATAAAGAAAGAAACTCATGCAGGTTTGGAACAACTTGAGAGTGAGCAAATGATGACAGAATTTGCATTTTTGGGTGAACTATCCCTTTAAGGAAAATTCTATTCTATTCTATTCTATTCTATTCTATTCTATTCTGTGAAAACTTCAAAGTCATCTGCGCCAGCTAGCTTGCAGAGCTGCCATTCACAGCTGCAGGTGTCCATAATATGCTTTCTGTGGAGTGTGTCATGTTTCTCATCTCTCTCCTGCTGTCACACATGCTGTAGTCACTGATTGGAGAATACTAAAAATAGGCTGTTCTTGGTTTACACTGAAATATAAGTAGTGTTAACCATTTATTTATTTATTGGGTGCAAAATACAGGTTATTTACTACCGTTATGCTCTATTTACCTTCTAGTATTATTTAGATTTACATTAGACTGATAGATTTGGGTTAGACAGAGGTTAATCAGATGCGCTAGAGGGGGTCCTGATGGAGATGTAATTTGTTCCTTCGATCGGCTCATAAACCATAAAAACTGCGCACGCAGCCTATATTTCCATGGAAACCCAATCAGGGACGCGCATCTAGCGCACAGCGATAAATCACGGCACAGGCGCGCGATCGTACGTGAGCTGAAACGCAAACGAACGGCTCACAGGAGAGATGAAGTTTACGAGCACACTGCAGCACATACACCTATACGTGTTCAAAACCGCACATAGCAGAACCGCAGGATCCTCCGATAGCCTACTAATCGCGTTTATCAACAGGTCAGACAGTACCTCACATATAGCACTAGCTTTATAAACAGGTCAGTGACGTAAGTGGCTTTTTAAATTAACATTCTTAAATTTCTGATTTTTTTAATTATTAAAAAGGTGCTTAAAACAAAACTATTACATTAAATTATTAAATTATTAATTATTACATTAAAAGCATTAAATGTTTTGTTCTTTAAAAAAAATGTATAAATCTAAGGAATTTTGTTTAAAATATAATCTATATAGGTAATAAAAAAGTTTTATAGGAAAAAAAAGAAAAACATGCAGGGAGCCATTTTGCTGTCATGTGACTTTTATCGTTACATTTTTATAAGACAAATTTACATATTTTGACGTTTTTCTAAAAAGGAACAAACAGAGCAACTGTAGGAAATCTTATTCATAATTTAAAAATGACATGTAACATTTGACAGATATTTTACTTTAAATGTTTATAATTGGATTTTTAAAATAGTTTATTTATTTATTTATTTTTGAAAAATAGTATAGGCTAAATGTTAAAACAAATGAGAAACCAACATGATTGCAAACATTCATAATAGATTTACTAATTTCATAATCTCAGCCATTTGTTATCGACCCATAAAACTGTTGATTCTCTTCCACATATTCTCGACCACCTCGTTAAAATATCTCATTTAATGTCTTGCGCCTTCCTTACCTCCAGTTTCTCAATGCGGTCTTTCATTTGAGTTATGGCATGCACCAGCTCCTCCATCGCATGAGCGGACCGCATCGGGGACCCCGCATCGTCCCGCATCATGAGTTGCTCTTTATTCTCTTTTCGCGCATCCCCAAGTGCCGCGCTCCTTTCCGGGACCTTCCGTCCCTTCAAGCCACTCTCGCATTCCGAAAGCTTTCCCGTGAGCTCCCGTATGGTTCTCTGATCCGTAAGGATCTCATCCTTTTGCTGTAGGACGGTCTGCCGGAGCTCCTCGGCGGTGGTGCGCAGGTACCCCCAATCCTCTCCCGCGTACAACGACTGGTCATCCGCTTGTTGCTGAAAGTTTTTCGGGTTGCACTCACCGGCGGGGACAGGGGTGCAGATGAGTCTGCTGTACGTGACCTGCTGCTCGCTACCTCCGGTTCCTAGTCCCGTTAAACCGTAGAAGGTTGGCGCCTCCGGTCCTCCTCGTTCCCTGCTGGTCGCATCAGTACCGTGAAGAGCGTCTAGCGGTCCTGCTCTGGCGACGGACCCGGTGGAAAACGCTTTCCCGGTTGCGTCCGGAGAGAGTGAATGGTTGTCAGCCAGGGGCTGCGCTGCGGCCGCGGATGCCGGTGGAGATCCGCTGTGAACCGCGGCGATGATGCATATAACCGCTCCGATAAACGCCACCATCCCGGCGGCCAAAATGACAACGATGAACTTCAGGTTGGCGGTTGAAAAATCAGTAATGATAAGAAACAAAAGATAAACGGGTGATGTAGACCTTTAATAATCAATTAAGTTCATTAATAAATTCTTCAGTCCTCGAAATCAACAGCTTTTCCTCTGTGATGTGCCTGTCCATCCGCAGGACGCGTCTCTCTATATCTCCATCTCGGTATTACCGTGGGGACAACAAGAGGTGGGGGTTTAGCTTACACATCAGGGGTGGGCTGCACTCATGCGAGGGAGGTGGAGACAACACCCGCCTCATGTCAAACCAATGGTAGCTAGACTTCATATAGCCTAGTCTGAAAAAATACCTGGAGTGCTTAGGTAAGCAAGTATGCAGGATACAAGACAGGGGTCTGCGTCTAACCACATCTCTCTTATCCATACTATAGGGAGACTGGGAAAAAAATGTTTACATAATCTAAAACAGTTTTAAATAGGTTTTAGACTAAAATTCTGTCATCATTTACTCAAAATACCCATTCCAAATCTATGAGTTTCTTCTGTTGAACACAAAAGAAAATATTCTGAAGAATGTTGATAATCAAACAGTTGCTGTTAGCCATTAACTTCCATAGTATTTTTTCCATACTATGGAACTCAATGGCTACCATCAGCTGAAAAAAGCCTCACAGATTAAAAGCCTATTAATTAAATTAAATATTAGCTATCCATTTTCTTTTATTATATACATATAGTATATATATATATATATATATATATATATAGTATAAATTTGCTATGTAAAACTTGCCAACAATATTGGCATGTACATCTCATCATGTACATCATTGTCATATTTAGTCTTCATTGCAACTTTTCTGAAAATATATAGTTTGCGAAAATTTATAAAAACCAAAAAGAGATGGCACACATGTAATCTTTAACTTGTTTATAGAAGCTTGTTTCCCACAGATAAAAAAAAAATACAAATATTTCACATTACTGAATTTATATCTCTCAATTCTGAGAAAAAGTCATATATAGTCAAGGTATAAACTAAGAATTGTGAGAAAAAAGTAAGAATTATGAGACAAAATATTATAATTACTTTTTTATATTTTATAAACAGAAATGTTTATCTAAAAAAAAAAAAAAATCAGAAAAGCGAGAATTGAGAATTGTGAGGAAAAAAGTCTAAATCTTGTCATTTAAATCTCACAATTCCAAGAAAAAAGTATAAATTGTGAGATCAAAGACATTGTGTTATAAAAATGTTTTTTTATAATAAAAAACAAGTTGTGCCAACATATTTGTACACTTTTCTGTTCTCATTTATGAGCATCCCGGACAGGTAAGTGTCGAAACCTTGGAATCCCCTTTGATCCCACACTGTCCCTGGTGAAGCGTGAAATCACCCGAGCACAGAGGGAGATTAGTGTCCTGGATAAGCATGACCTCATCATTTCGCAGCAAGTCTACGGGGTCACCCTTTTATGTGTAATCCACCTCCACACACACACACACACTCAAACTCATACACCACGCGTGAGGAGGATGAGAAAATCGTGCATAAGAGACTCAGGCCAACGGCAGAAGATTAACAAAGATTTATATCAAATAATCCCTAACGATCATGTTTAATGTGGGGATTTCTGTCTTTCTGGAGGCTTTCGGTTATTTCAAACTTTAAGTAAGAACTGACTCAAATTTAGCTGTTTTTGCCTAAATCCCAAACACTCTGGATTAGAGATAGTTTGGATTCAGTGATGGAAGACAGACTGTCTGATTTAAGGATTCTTTTACCTGTCTGGGAAAAGTAGCTTTTTAAAAAAGGCTCTTTTATTATTTCAAAACCTCCTTGATTAAAATAGCATTGTTTTGGTGTTATTGCATAATGAAGCCACATCCAATGATTTTGTAGATGTTTGATTGGATCAAAGTAAACAGGAAATTTCTAAATGTGTATGAATTCATCCTGTTATTGCTGTTACATAATCAGAAAGACGATCTGGTCACCCTCTCCTCTCACTGCCATTGTCATTCTCATCTAGAAAATGAACATCTCCAACACATTCCCTGTTCTGTCACTTAAAAAATCAGCCATGATCATCCATAAACTTTCTTTGCGAATTCCTAGTAGGTCTAGTGATTAAACTTCTATTATTTGAGATTTATTGGCCACGAGTACAGCCTTATGGGCCTGAATTTGATTCATTGTGTTCAGTGGAGCTTGTGGTTTCCAGCTGCTGTTTTGGACAAATGTGCAGCAGAAGTAAGAAAGGGAGAGGAGAGGGAATACTATTCCTGATTTCATTAAAAGCTAAACTGGGACAGCAGTCTAAGAATGGAGTGTGTCACTCTAACACAGAAAGACTGACTGTACTATGTAAGAAAGACTAAAGAAGGCCACTGCCTGCCATATAAAACCTACCTGAGAACAACTGGATTTTACTGTATTACAAGAATATTCAGCAGCACAGCAGGTTGTGCAGCACAACCTTGAAAATGGCCTTATACACCCTCAGAAATAAAGGTACAAAAGCTGACACTGGGGTGGTACCTTTTTTAAAAAAAAAATACACTTTTGTACCTATTAAGTTCTAATATGTACTAATAAGTAAATATTAAGAACTAATATTTACCTTTAAGGTACCAAAATGGATTCTTTAGTTTAGGTACAAAAAAGCATATTTTGAAAAGGTCCAGTGACAGCTTTTGGGAGCACATTGTTGTTGCTGCTTTTAAAGTGTCTTAGTGCTGCCCTCTAGTGTGCAGTAACATTAGAGCCCTCTGGAAATCACAACAGTTGGGACACTTTAAAAAAAAGTTGAGGTTGGGTTGGTTTACACACAGATAAGTGTTTGTTCTTGACTAAAATGGCTTTTTTTCAGTGAATCAAAGACAGAACTAGCACCTCGTAATCCAACAAATATGTAAGATATAAGAAAAAAATCCAAAGTATGCTTGAATCTGATTGGTAAATGGCCGCATTCATCACTCTGATATTTGCTTATATCACACGAAAATACGTTGTTTTCTAGTATCGTACAAACCAACGACTTTATACAAACGCAACTGGAGTTAAATGATCGATTATAGTGATAATACTATCAGTGTTCGTCTTATTGGTTTATTTATTTGTAATAGTTTGTAATAAAGTTGTAGTAATTTGTAATAAAAATTGTGTAAAATCAAAATAATTTTAGCTCAAATCAGTATTTCAGGTTCACGATGCAGCTTGCATAATATACCGCAAAAAATGTATATTAAACATTGTTAATATAATCGTAATCGGCCATCTGTTTCAGCTATCAATTACATTGCCACAATACAACCACAATTAACTTTCAAATCTGCATGTACAATAGATCTATGTAAATACCTACTTAGTGGTTTTTTTGTTGTTGTTGTTTTTTTTTTTTTTTTTTTTTTTTTTTGACTTTTAGTTTATAAAATGTGGGAGGATCTTGAACTTCCAATGAAAGTGAAACTATATGACGACAACGATCTTTAGACAAGAGATCGTAAATTTTAAAAAATACAATACAGATGTTTAGAGATATTCACTCACAGCTATGTGAACTATAATATTAAATATTTTTTCAATGTTGTCATGAGATGACAGTTTTTAATGTTCCCTTAAGGGTTTATAATATCAGTAGACTGGTTCAGTATGGCCTAGCTAAGTTCAGCAAATTAGTGAGTCAAATATTGGTTATTCATTGCACCAAAATGGTATCATAATGTTAAATCTTATTAAAAGTATATTTTGCATATGTATTTTTATATGCTTTAAAATATGTAAAATGTGTCAAAAGATCAGAAACAACAAGTATATGAACTGCAGACATACTTAAAAAACAGTAGTGGTTTGTAATTATGCAGTGTTTGTGGGACATGTGTATTGAGTGATATCTAGCAGCTGTGTTTTCTGTTTTCTTTGTTTTGCTCTTGTTTTTGTTTTTCTTAAATCATAATTTATTAAAAGAGCAGGTGTAAGTCATGATTAGCATTAGTCATGATAACATTTTTTTTAGGCCTGTAAACAAATTGAAAACTACCCTTTTGCATTTTGTTAAAAATTTGTCTGCTGTAATTGTGTATGTATTTGTCTGCAGCTTTGTGTTTCTTTAAAAAAAAAGTTACTTAAGGCCAGTTTCACTATTTAAAATTGTATTGCATTATTTTCTCTTACTCTCAGTGCTTATACAAAATGAAATTATACGTAATGTGAATTTTGATATGGCAATTAGCATAGGTCTATTTTGATTTTGGCAGAATTAGTGTTTAGAAATGCCAAAACAGTATTGATTTTGATCATTGTAACTTTATACTCTAATAGAAAATAAAAAGGTTAATAACTCTATACAAGATCCTTGTTTTTGTTTTTTTTTTTTTTTTTTTTTTTGTTTTTTTGTTACTAGGTAATGTGCATGATTTGCTCTCTTTAAAATCAGCTGTTATGGTCATGATTTATTGTAAAATGTGTGTTTAGTGTGTTTGGACTTTTTCCTGAAAAGGTCTAAAGAGCAATGGCAGAATCTTTACCAACACCACAGAAGCAAAGAGAGGCCAGGAGAAAGTTTGTTAATTTCTGTATATTTTTACAAGTGTTCACAAATGTGCACAATCTTTTCATCATTTGTCTTTCTTAAAGACCTGTCATCCTCAAGTGGTCCTTTAACTGAGGAGCTTCAGTGTTCAGTGTGTCTGGATGTGTTCACCAATCCAGTCAGCACTCCATGTGGACACAGCTTCTGTAAGAGCTGCCTGAACCAGTGCTGGGACAAGAGTAAGGATTGCTACTGTCCACTCTGTAAAGAAACATTCAGTAAAAGACCAGACCTCAAGATCAACACAGCACTCAGACAGGTCGTACAGCACTTTAAAGAAAAGTCTGGTGTGACAAAATCTGAAGTTCTCTGTGACTTCTGTGATGATAGAAAGCTGAAGGCCTTGAAGTCCTGCCTGATGTGTCAGAGCTCTTACTGTGAGACTCATCTGGAGCCACATCACAGAGTCCCACGATTGAAAAATCACAGATGTCCTGCATAGGGACACCAGACATGAAAGCTTTGGAGGAGGAGATGCCTCGGGAAGAATGGGCCTTAACCCCCAAAGGAGAGGGAAGGTCGGAGAACTCATAAGTCTGAGTGATAGCATCCACAATCCAGCGGCTAAGGGTATGCTTGGAAGCAGGGAGACCCCTCTTAGGGGGGCCATAACAGACAAACAGATGGTCAGTTTTTCTCCACAGGGCAGCTCTGTGGACGTATCTGGACACATACAATTAAGCTTCTGCTGGTCCGGATCCCGAAAGGGAGGAGGACAAAAGGCCTGGAGTACAATGGGCCATGGTGCTGAAGAGAGGACCTTTGGAACATTCCCCGGTCTGGGGTAAAGAAAAGCTTTAGCCATGCCAGGGGCAAACTCTAAATGGGAAGGGGCCACAGAGAGGGCCTGAAGATCTCCTACTCTCTTAAGAGACGTTAATGCCAGAAGAAGGACTGTCTTAATTGAGAGATGATGATCTGAGGACTCTTCAATAGGCTCAAAAGGGGGCCTACAAAGAGCCTCTAGCACCACAGCGAGGTCCCAAGTAGGGACCCGATGCCGTATTGGAGGCCTCAGCCTCAGCGCACCGCAGAGGAAATGTACTACAAGGGGGTCCTTACACACTGACATGCCACCAAGTGGGGCGTGGTAGGCCGAAATAGCCGCCACGTAGACCCTCAAGGTGGAGTGGGCTAACCCTGCGGCCCTCAGGGGCCACGCCCATAACTTCCACAACTCCGTGCGAGGGTGGAGGATGGTGCCCCCTGCCTGAGAGAGGAGATCCCTCCTGACGGGAATCTCCCATGGAGAGCCATCAAGGAGGGAAATCAGGTCCGAGAACCATACTCCAGTACGGGGCTACTAAAAGAAGACCCAAAGTCCCGACACACTCTCTCCAGAACTCCCGGGAGCAGAGCGATCGGGGGAAAGGCGTACAGAAGAAGCCTTGGCCACGTTCTGTACCATGGCATCCAGCCCCAGTGGAGCTGGATGAGTCAGAGAGTACCAGTGGGGACATTGCGCATTCTCCTGAGTCGCGAAAAGGTCCACCTGAGCCTGGCCAAACACTCTCCAAATCTGCTTCACCACCTCGGGGTGAAGCATCCATTCCCTGGGCCTCGGCCTCTGCCTCGACAGGATGTCTGCTCCCATGTTGAGATGCCCAGGAACATGAACTGCTCTCAGTGAGAGGAGTTTGTCCTGGGACCACACAAGGATCTGGTGCGCCAGCTTGTATAAGGGGTGCGAACGCAGACCTCCCTGGTGGTTGATGTAATAGACCACCGCTGTGTTGTCGGTGTGCACCAACACGTGGCAGCCTATTAGGTCCGGGAGAAAGTGTTTCAAGCTCGAAACACGGCCAGCATCTCCAGGCAGTTGATGTGCCAAGTGAGATGGCGACTGCTCCACAGACCGCGGACGGGGTGGCCACTCATGACCGCACCCCAACCGGTGAGAGACACATCCGTCGCTACCGTTACGCGGCGACAAGGAGCTCCTAACACCGGGCTTCTTCCACATGTCTAAGGCACGTAGGCAACGCTGCATGACCTTGATCATGCGGAACGGGTTTCCCCTCGGGGAGAACCCCTTGGTCCTGAGCCACCACTGTAGGGGTCTCATGTACAGCAGGCCAAAAGGTATCACGTTGGACGCAGCTGCCATCAGACCCAGCAGTTGTTGGAACTGCTTTACAGTGAGTGACCGGCCTTCGCTGCGTTGCCGGGTGGAAGAGACTGAGGTATGGGCTCGCCGGAGACCACTGCATCCTGGAACACCGGCAGGGTGCGCATAATGGTCTCCTGAGGAGAGACGGACACCGTGGAATGCGGTGCAACCCACCGCAGGGGCTGCCATCAGCGGTCCTGCATGACCGTCAGGACCGCTTCATCGAGGACTTCTTCGCCTGAAGCACGACCCTCAGGTCGGGCCTTGGCTTAGAAGCCCCTGACTTCGAGTGCCGCTGGTCTCGATCCCGCTGCGGAGGAGCTCGAGGGGCGACGCGCTGTTTTTGTGCTGCCCTGTATGAGGAGCTGGTACTCGGCTGGGGCTACTCCCACCCAGCAGCCCCAAGAGCTAGAACGCAACGAGGGAGAAACTGCTGAAACGCCGCCGCTTGTTTACGGGCCTCCTGGTACCTGTCGACGACGGAATTGGCAGCGTCGCCGAACAGGCCAGAAGGCGCAAGCGGGGCGTTGAGGAGGAAGACCCTGTCTTTCTCTTTCATGTCAGACAGGGTCAACCAGAGATGTCTCTCCGCTGCCACCATAGCTGCCATATACCGGCCGATGGTACGGGCAGTCTCTTTAGTGGCGCGGAGAGACAAATCAGCGACTCTCCTAAGTTCGGAGATGTCTTTCCGACTTATCTCGTCGCCTTCATCTAGCTCTTTAAGCAGGTCAGCCTGACCCGCTGCCGAGTACCCGTTATCCACCAGCGTTGATGTTGTACGCAGCGGCTTGGAGGGTAAGACCGGAGCCTTTAGAGACGATGCCGCTTCGGGAGACAGATAGCTTGCAAGCATCTGTTCTACCCAAGGGATCGCTCTATAACCGCACTCTGTAGTCCCCGCCACATCTCCATAATAGTCGGAGGGACAAAGAGACGGGCCGAGAATGGTTTACCCCACAATCTCGACACCTCAGTGTGGAGATCGGGGAAGAACGGCAGGCTCCGGTGTGAAGGAGGCGGCCTATTACGCAGGAAGCGTTCATCTAATTTGCTTTGCTGCGGTTCGGCTTGTTTCTCGGCGGGCCAGTTGATGTTTAACTTGGCTACCGCACGAGTCACCACCTCCAACAACTCCTCATACTGGGGCGAATGTGGGGCCACCTCAATGCACTCAGATTCAACCTCCTCGGAGGAAGAAATACGGAGCGTTGAGGCTGTTACCGGGGGGGAAGAAACCGCAGAGCGGGCTTCCGATCCCTGAGAACGGGCCCCGGATCTACCGAGTGAGGAAGGAGATAGGGGGTCACCCATCTCTATTCCCTCCAGCAGATCCAACTGTGAACCCCACGAGTGCAGCTGCTGCTCCGCCTTGGTGGAAGCGGGGCCAGACCCGCGAGGAACGCTGGTAAAGGCTCCCTCCTTAAAGAGAGCCTTCCGGGAGCGGAGAGCACGCAGGGGAAGCCGCTCGCAGTGCGGGCAGACGGCTCCCTTGAGAGCCGACTCTACGTGATCCGCTCCCAAGCAAACCACGCACAAACTGTGTGTATCCCCGCTCGGAATGAAACGCGAGCAGGGAGGAACACATGGCTTGTAACGTGGCTTGCTTTTTTCAGTTTTACTCTTAGCTTTGGACATCGTGTCTCAAATAAAAGTGGTACAAACTAGCAGACACGACAAACACACACACAGAGCGCTTCGCTGAATGAATGAAGCTGAATGCCGGTTCCGGCGCACGTGCTTTAAAGCTTCCTGGTCCGTGACGTCACCCGCCTATGACGTCTCGCTTCTCTATTGGACTGATTACACATGTGATTCAGAGCACGCTTACGCTGAGGGCGTCCCCAAAGCGTTTGTAGATGCAGCTCAAGTTCCTGAAGGGGAACTATAAGTGATCAAATGTGTGTTTATCTGTGTCCATAGACTAAAGTGATGAAGATACAAGCAGATGTGCAGCAGATGATCCAGGACAGAACAAAGAAGATTCAAGACATCAAACACTCAGCAGAACTCAGAAAAGTGAGTATTAAAAAAAAGAAAAAAAAAAGACATTTTTTTTAATCAGAATAGTTTCCTTTGCTTTGTAAATCAAGGTGCTGAATTACAAATAAAAGTAGATTTTCTTTATTATATTTGTTGATTGATCATTATTAGCAAAACATGGAGAAAGAGAAAGCTGACAGCGTTGAACTCTTCGCCGCTCTGATGCGCTCCATTGAGAGATGTCGGGCTGAGCTGCTGGAGAAGATGGAGGAGAAACAGAAAGCAACAGAAAAACAGGAAGAAGAGCTGATTGAAGAGCTGCAGCAGGAGATCACTGAGCTCAAAAGGAGAGACACTGAGCTGGAGCAGCTCTCACACACTGAAGATCACCTCCACTTCATACGGGTCAGTGTCCTCTGTCTCTATGCTTGATGGAAATGTAGAACATCACAGGGTTCCTAATGTTGAAGAATTTCTTCTTTCTTCTCCTGTAGAGTTACCCATCCATGTGCAAACCTTTCAACACTAAGCAGTGGCCTGATATCAGTGTTAACACTCCTGTGAGTCTGAACACCATCAGAGCAGCTCTGACTCAGCTGCAGCAGACTCTAGATGACAAACTCAGTCAAACTGGTAATTGAATATCACATTTATATTTACACATTTGCCATTTTATCAGTTTTTGCATTACCTGGGAAGTCAATTCATGACTTGTTAGTATCATGCTCTACTGTTTGAGCAACTGGAGAGCAAATATATGAAGTGTATTTTTTTTTTCTCTTATGACAATAATTGAAAATAATCACAAATCCCAGCTGCAAGATGATAAAATGTAATTATATAATGTAATCCGAGAGTGTCATTGTTTTTTATAAAATAGTTTTAAAAATACAACAAACAAGATGCACAAAGTACAAAATGACATCATGCAGATAAAAGGAGTTGAAATGGGAGAATCATATCTGTGGTATGAAAAAAAGAGAAAAAAGATATAAATATGTCAAAGCAAATCTATTACTGATAATACATATAACACAGAACATGTATTAATCTTTTACAAATCAAATTTTCCTATATATAACTGAAAGCCTAAATTCTTTGATAAAATGATAAATGATAAATCATCTTTTATCATTATTTGTCTTCACAGAGCTTAAGAGGATGTGCTTATATGCAGGTAAACTGTGTGATATGCACAGATCTCACACTTTAACAAATAATAATAGTTGAAGTACATAAACCCACTAAACTTTTTAAATATATCAAAATGGTATTTTCTCTCTCATAGTGGATGTGACTCTGGATCCTGATACAGCTCATCCTAATCTCATCCTGTCTGATGATGGAAAACAAGTGAGCTGTGGAGACATTAAGCGTGACGTCCCAGACAACCCAGAGAGATTTGATCACTGTGTCAGTGTACTGGGGAAGGAGGGATTTTCATCAGGTAGATTTTATTTTGAGGTGCAGGTGAAGAACAAGACTAAATGGAATTTAGGAGTGGCCGGAGAATCTGTCATGAGGAAAGGAGACATTACACTGAGTCCTGAGGATGGATACTGGACTATATGGCTGAGGGATGAGGATGTATACAGGGCACTTGGAAATCTCATGCTTGTACTCTCTCTGAGAGTGGAGCCCCAAAAGGTGGGAGTGTTTGTGGATTATGAGGAAGGTCTGGTCTCCTTTTATGACGTGGAGTCAAGGTCTCATATCTACTCTTTCACTGGACAGACCTTTAATAGGAAACTCTATCCATATTTTAACCCATTACTAAACAATAATGGTAAAAACTCAGCCCCGTTGATCATCTCACCTGTCAATTACAATGAATGAATGTGCACCCCATATATGAAAAAAAAAAGCAAAATTAAAAGGAAATAGTTTTTTATTATATATATTTGAGAGATATCACAGGATCAACCATGATGCTGGTCTGTGTCTAACATGTGATCTGTCTGTAAGCATGAGTGACATATGTGTCAAAACCATGCTGATATTCAGACCAACAGACCAAGTTTCCAGTTTTTGCACTGTTTTGTTATTGACAAAGAGAATATGTGTAAAAATTTGCTGTCTACAGTAAATTTCCATCCAACTGGCCTTTTACTCCTAAAATGGTGTGGGTAATGACATCATCACTTAAAAATTGGAGCATAAGTTTTGTTGTATCGAAAAAAACATATTGCTGGTAGCCTATCTGTGTTCCTCATTCCTTTGAAACAAAACTTTATTTTATGCTATTATTAAATTGTCATAAAATTATTTTTATGAACAAGTGTTGTTTTTGTTTTTGTACTTTGTTATGTAGACTGTTTAGATCAATACTATCATCAAGAAATATTCATAAACAGGTTCAGCTGGAGTATTATTTTTCTGATGAACTTTTATTAGGCTTTATTGAAAATATGAATGTTCATTGTGGTTATTTCTCAGAACCAACAACCGATGCTTGTTAAACCGACATGATAGTCATAATAAATAGTCAAAAATCTTATTTGTGAAAATAATGAAACATTTTTATTTAACTTTGTTCAGCATTTTAAATGAGTTTAAAATGTATTTTATTATCAAGTGAATATATCAACAGCTCACCCTTCCACATTAATGTCACAGTTACAATCACATGACCAAAATGAATAGAGGAAAGAAAGGGGCGCAAGCAGAACAGAACAATGCATTAAAAAAAAGTGAACAGAGATTGGAAAGCTTAACCTATCATTTTTTTCACTGTAAGCCTTTAAGTTTTACACATCCAGGTGCGCATGTGCATGCACAGCAGTGGGGTCAGTTGGGGGTTTGGTGTCTTATTGCTCAAGGGCACCTCAGTCATGTGTAACAAGGGTGGAAGAGAGAGCCGTTCATCCAGCCCCACCTACATTTCCTGCGGGTGCCGAGACTCGAACCCGCAACAAGTCTAACTCGCTATCCAGTAGGCCACAACTGCCCCCTAAAATGCTGGATGACTGCTCCTGACTCTACATTATCCCTTACTTAACTGGACAGTAATCATCATAGTTGGCCATGTATTTCATCTATCAACCAAATTGCCACAATACAACCACAATTGACAAACCTCCCTGTACATTAGAGCTTTGTTTACTGTATGTATTTTCATGCAGACCAGGCCGAGTCCAGAATCAAATGTCTTCTGAAATTAGTGAGGGTGCTCTAGCCTTAACTTGATGTGGTGAGTAAATAATAACAGAATTTTATATTTTTTAAAGGAATTACCCATTTAATACATATCTATTTTGATGTTTATTTTTGTCCTGTCCACTGGTATTGTTACTACTATCACTCAATGCAGTTTCAAGCATTTATGTGCGCTGCAGCATGTACATGGCAGCTGGGCCTCTGGCATTTTTTAATGCTGGTTTTAACTTCTAATTGGTCATTGTGTTCAAGAAATCAAGATATGTCTGTGATTGGCTACATTGCTAAACGTTGCAAAAACATGCCGTAAAACAGAAACCTTAGAAGTTCTCCTGAGCTCCAGCACAAATATGCATACAGGATTATTTGCCAAATCTGTTTAGCCAAAATAACATTAATACAGATTCAATTGAGAGTGCTCTTGCTTTTGTTTGAGGGTGCGTAGCACTTTGGCCTGGTTCAGACAGTCACACCTAGTTAATGATAAACTATGGAAGGAGTGTACAGTAAATGAGAGCTTTCAGTGAAAATGAAACTACCTGATGGACAACAGTATTTAGACAAGGTCGTTGATTTGGACATTCAAATAAAGAAGACACATGTTTACAGATATTTACTCAAAGGTATGTGAAAGAAATATAAGAGATATTTGTAATGTTATAATGAGTAATTGTAATGTGATGGTTTATGTTCCCTGAGGCTTTCTAATGTTAGTAGACTGGTTCAGTAAGGCCTAGCTGAGGTAAGCTGACCAAACCAGGTTAAAGCATGAGTCAGTATTGGCTATTTACTGCACTGAAATGGTATCGTAATGTTACAAAAAGTATGTTTTGCATGTTGTCATTTTTTCGTATGCTTTAAATAACAACAACAACAAAAAAATTACATAAAAATAGGAAGTATATGAACCTTGAACATAAAAAAGAGGAAACTGTGACAAATCATAAAAAGTGCTCATGTCAGTCATGATTTGGTTTATTATCAAAATGAAAACTATTTTAAAGTTTGCCCAGAATTTGACTTCCTCTAGAGCTGTAAAGTATATGTATTTGATTGTAGCTTTGTTTTATTTCACTATCTAAATATTGTTGCATTACTACTCTCATATTCTTCAGTTTTATATAAATAATGCGTAATATGACATGTTTAATAGTGATATTTTTGATCTGCCAATTAATATAGGTCTGTTTTCATTATGAAATAGAAACGGCCAAAATACTTTGGTTTTGTGTAATTGTAACTTCACACTCTATTAGAAACTGAAAAGTTTAACAACTCTATTAAAGGTCTTTGTTTTTTCTCATTACTTTGTAATTTGCACTCTTTTAATATTATCTGGATCATGATTCAACTGTGAAATGTGTATTAGGTGTGTTTTGACATTTTCCTGAAAAGGTCTAAAGAGCAATGGCAGAATCTCTACCTGCACCACCAAAACAAAGAGAGGCCAGGAGACAGAGCATGGAAAGACATCCATGTCAGTAATCCTGAAACATAGTGTATAAGTGAATTAATGATGTATTAATTTCTGCATATTTTTATGAGCATTCGCAAATGTGTGCAATCTTTTCATCCTTTGCCCTCTTTTCAGACCTGTCATCCTCAAGTGGTCCTTTAACTGAGGAGCTTCAGTGTTCAGTGTGTCTGGATGTGTTCACCGATCCAGTCAGCACTCCATGTGGACACAACTTCTGTAAGAGCTGCCTGAACCAGTGCTGGGACAAGAGTGAGGATTGCTACTGTCCACTCTGTAAAGAAACATTCAGTAAAAGACCAGACCTCAAGATCAACACAGCACTCAGACAGGTTGTGCAGCACTTTAAAGAAAAGTCTGGTGTGACAAAATCTGAAGTTCTCTGTGACTTCTGTGATGACAGAAAGCTGAAAGCCCTGAAGTCCTGCCTGATGTGTCAGAGCTCTTACTGTGACACTCATCTGGAGCCACATCACAGAGTCCCACGATTAAAAAAACACAAACTGATAAATGCTGCTGAAAATCTGGAGGACTATATATGCGAGCAACACGAGAGAACTCTGGAGCTGTTCTGTAGAGATGATCAGACGTGTGTGTGTCCGATCTGCTCTGTGACAGACCACAAGAACCACAACACTGTTCCTCTGGAACAGGAGAGTGAGGAGAAGAAGGCATGAATTACAACAAATTAAAGCGTTTTGACAGTAAACCTGTTTTGTTCTTGTTTTTTTTTTTTTGGTTTTTTAAAGATAGAAAATCTATAAGTGATCAAATGTGTGTTTATCTGTGTCTATAGACTGAAGTGATGAAGATACAAGCAGATGTGCAGCAGATGATCCAGGACAGAATGAAGAAGATTCAAGACATCAAACACTCAGCAGAACTCAGAAAAGTGAGTTTTATCATTTATCAGACTGGTCTGGTTTGATTTGCTTTATAAATCAAGGTGTTAAATTGCAAATAAAAATAGAATCTGTACATTATTTTTTTATTTTTATTTTTTTTAAGCAAAACATGGAGAAAGAGAAAGCTGACAGCATTGAGCTCTTCACCTCTCTGATGCGCTCCATTGAGAGATGTCGGGCTGAACTGCTGGAGAAGATGGAGGAGAAACAGAAAGCAGCAGAGAAACAGGAAGAAGAGCTGATTGAAGAGCTGCAGCAGGAGATCACTGAGCTCAAGAGCAGAGACACTGAGCTGGAGCAGCTCTCACACACTGAAGATCACCTCCACTTCATACGGGTCAGTGTCCTCTGTCTCTATGCTTGATAAAAATGTAGAACATCACGAGGCAACTTGAATGTTGAAGAATTTCTTCTTTCTTCTCCTGTAGAGTTACCCATCCATGTGCAAACCTTTCAACACTAAGCAGTGGCCTGATATCAGTGTTAACACTCCTGTGAGTCTGAACACCATCAGAGCAGCTCTGACTCAGCTGCAGCAGACTCTAGATGACAAACTCAGTCAAACCGGTAATTAACTATCACATTTATATTTATACATTTGCCATTTTATCAGTTCTTGCAATACCCAGGAAGTGAATTCATGACTTGTAAGCATCATGCTCTACTGTTTAAGCAACTTGAGCAAATATTATATATAAAAAAATTCTTGACAATAATTGAAAATAATAATCATAAATCCCAGCTGCAAGGTGATAAAGTAGAATTAGATAATATAATAAAAGTAAGATAAGAGTATCATTGTTTTTATAAAATAGTTTCTAAAATACCACAAACAAGTACAACATGACATCATGGAGATAAAAGGCATTGTAATGGGAGAATCATATCTGTAGTAAAAAAAACATTATAAAAATCAAAGCAGAGACACATACATATCTTTAATACATATAATTTTCTTATACACTGCCCTCCAAAAGTTTGGAAATGTCCTAGAAAAGTGGGGTTTTGGACAATATTGGCATGAATCCTTTTTAATTTGTGATAATTTTGCACTGATAATGGACAACACAAACTACAAAAACATATTTTGTTACATAAACAGTTTATACATAGAAAAGACTTAAATTTTCGATTCATCAAAATATCCAGCATTAGCAGCTATTACAGCTCTGCATAATCTGGACCTAAATTCATTGTATTCTAAACTTAATTGGCAATTAAAAAAGGGGCATGTCTGACTTTGACATGTATATATTGCCATTATTATGTCATCAAAATGAAAATGATTATTGCTGCTTTTTAATGGTAATGTCAAATTACTTTCATGTATTTGCACCAAAAACTGATAAGGATTTATGCTGATATCATCCAAAACCACACTTTGCCAGGGGTGTTTCCAAACTTTTGGAGGGCATTATATAACCGAAAACCTATATTCTTTGATAATAGATGTAGGACTGATCATTTTATTATCATTTGTCTCCATAGGGCTTAAGAGGATGTGCTTATATGCAGGTATGATGTGTGATATGCACAGATCTCTCATTTTTACGAACAATAATAGCTGAAGTTCATAAACTCACTAAGCTCTTTAAATACATCAAAATCTGATATTCTCTCTCTCACAGTGGATGTGACTCTGGATCCTGATACAGCTCATCCTGAACTCATCCTGTCTGATGATGGAAAACAAGTGAGCCACAGAGACATTAAGCGTGACGTCCCAGACAACCCTGATAGATTTGACAAATGTATCGTTGTACTGGGAAAGGAGGGATTCTCATCAGGTAGATTTTATTTTGAGGTGCAGGTGAAGAACAAGACTGAATGGGATTTAGGAGTGGCCGGAGAATCTGTCATAAGGAAAGGGAGCATCACACTGAGTCCTCAGAATGGATACTGGACTATATGGCTGAGGAATGAAAATGAATATGAAGCACTTGAAAATTCCCCTGCTTTACTCTCTCTGAGAGTGAAGCCCCAGAAGGTGGGAGTGTTTGTGGATTATGAGGAAGGTCTGGTCTCCTTTTATGATGTGGAGTCATGGTCTCTTATCTACTCTTTCACCGGCCAGACCTTTAATGGGAAACTCTATCCATATTTTTGCCCAGCACTGAACAATGATGGCACAAACTCAACCCCACTGATCATCTTACCTGTCCATTAATGAATTAATGAATGTGCACCCCAAACATGAAAAAGAATATCAAAAAGGAAACTGTGTTATATATTTGAGAAATATCACAGGAGCAACCATGATGTTATCAAAACCATGCTGATATTCAGACAAACAGTATGAATATGAGTGTGATACTGATTTTATACAACAGTTCCATAAACAAGAAGTTGAAGGGATAGTTCATTCAAAAACATAAATAGTTGACTGTGGCCATTGACTAATACAGTATTTTCCCCCATACTATAGAAGTTAATGGCTAATGTCAACTGTTTGGTTACCAACAATCTTCAAAATATCTTCTTTAGTGTTCAGTAGAAGAAAGAAACCTATAAAGGTTTGGAACAAGTGGAGGGTAAGTAAATGATGACACAATTTAAATTTTTGGGTGAACTATCCCTTTAATAGCGCATGTTTAAAAAAGAAGGCATGGCTGAACAGAATGGAGACTTACACTCCTCCACATAAAGGTGTTCTGTAATTACTCCAAGTCCACTATGTTTCACATTTCCTCAATAGTGAGAGAAACCTGCTTCAAGCAATTTCAGAGAAAGAATGACCACGTGGCTCTGCTTCTCTTCACAAGAGAAAACACTAAAACATCCCAGAGCTGCTATTAAATGTTGCTTAATGTTAATTGCTTAATTAAATGTTATTAAATGAATGTTTCTTTTTACCCACCTTTACCTGTGAAAATTAAATTACATGTAAAATGTTGCAACTATGTTGATTACATTAAATTAAATGACACCATCTGAAACAATGTTTGGTCTTATCTTTCATACTGTACATCTATTTCCCTGAATTACACTTGTTAACTGTGTTTGTTTGTTGACATGATCAGTGTGTATACAAATGAAGACTGCATAATTTGCAAAATCACAAACGCAATTCCTTTATTAAAACAGGGTCAGTGAGCTTAGCTACACTTCTACTTCAAAGACGGTACAAAAATTGCCATGATTTTTAACACTTTGTCAATTACAAATCTGTGCACAATACATAATCAAAGCAATGAAAAATAATTATCATTTTGCTATGGCCAGTACAGAATAAAAATTAAGCATGAAGTTATTATATAAAAATTATTTACAACAAAAATGACCAAATCAAAAGGACACTGAATGCATAAATCATTCACATAATCATCACTGGGTAACAAGCTGATTCAGACAGAAGATTTGACACAGGGTTCAGAAATTATTTACATTTAAAACAATTGGCATGAGATGGAGTTTAAAACTCAAAACTTATAATAATGGAGAAAAAGAATGTATTTCCATTTTCTCACAAACATGCAAACTCATCACTGTTGAGTCCTGATCAATGTTAAAACTACACAGAATGGTTCAGAAGTTACACAGTGCACATGAATGTAGCTTAAGGGCTCGTTCTCAAACATTTGGTGCATTAATGATCTGCGTATATTTTATGTGCTTAACACTCTCAGATGACACTACAGATCTGGTTGAATGTTGGCCTGATAAGTCTGACTTAGTTCATCCAATATACTAACTAGGTGTTTGGTTGACATAGTTTAAAAGCTCAGGAAATACAGTTAGAAATTTACCATTGAAATCAACAGGATATTTAATTGTCTTGGGAAATCAAGTAAGTCCAGTTAGAAAAGAAGTGAAATCAGTCTGAAGGGCTGTGATGGGTCTGCTGGATGTAGTTTGAACACCCTGCATTAAATTAAGTGTGTACAGTATAACAGTACAGTACATTGACTTTGTCAAAGCAACATAAACACAATGTTTTGTATATAAAGTTATGAGAAAGTCATGTCCATTCTGACGTACATGAAACCAGAACTGCAGCCTAAAATACAAATTAATGCCACATATTCAAACTTCACTCAAATGAATCACACCAAAATAAGAGCCATATATGATCAGTTTGAAAATATTTACATATTCAAAAACTCTTCCTTTGCACAAAGGCACGAGTGCATTAATGTTTATCTTTTTAAATAACACAAACATGAAAACATGCAATCTAAGTGCAGAGGAATTTGCAATTCCTCAAATTTGCCATTTGTAAAAAAAAAAGATGGCTAAACACACAATATGGCTGAACAAACAACTCCATAACAATAAAAGTCCATTTGATACTGGTCAGCGGGAGAGTGCGTCCTTAAAACATCCTTATCATGAAGGTTTGAGCTAAACTGTCAGCAGATGTGGAGGAATAATGAGAGTCAGGATTCAGCTGGATAAACAAAAAGATGCCCTGAACTCAGAGCCAATCTCCTGATGGGGATTTTGAGAGGAAATCTTGATTCTCAATCTTGCTCCATGCACAAGTCTTGGAGTGCTGGTTAAGTGGGATTATAGGGAGGCCATAGGGATCAGAAGATTCAGTGTTTGCTGAAAATATCAAGGATTTAGGACCAACAATGCTGCAGAGAGCAGGTCTGATTCAGGCACATCTCTAACTGACAATTAACACATTAATGACAGTACATATTAAAAAGCTTCAATATCACATAAATTCATGTTAATTAATGAAATCTAGAGTTGCACTCTTGTGATTCATTTTTGATTCAATCAATCAAGTCCTAACTTTAAAATAAGGTTTAAATGATGTAATACATAAAAGGCTTGTTGGACATCGAGAACAAGGCACAGCAAGAACGTGAGGGGAAACTGCACTATGAGCTCATTTTATGACCCTAAGCAAAGCCCTAAACATTGTGTTTGGCCACAGCAAAAGTTTCCACATCAATGACATCACCGTCCACTTCATCAGGCGAGTGTGTTTCGCTTGTGCCTTTTCTTATTTCAAATCTGACACTGGCTTGCATCAAGACCCAAGCCCGTAGGGTTCAAACTTCAGCTCTCATTAAAGCGTAACTGGAGGGTAGAGACCGTTCCAACCACATCAGGACTAGATCAAAAGCTCGCTTTTCCCAAAAGGCTCTTTGCCAAGTCTAAGCAAATGCTCTTTCTCTGGATTCAAAGTCACAGACTCCACACTCTCTTTGCTGAGACTGATCTATCCCCGCCGATAAAGAGAGAGCAGGATGATGCGAAAGCGATGGCTTTCGAACTGGAAGTGAGAGACAGAGTGCTAGATGACGACCTTATTGACTTAACTTGAGCTCAGAGCTTTTTGCAGCACAAGAACTAAGAGCCTCTTCTACAAAAGAGCACTTCAGTTAGAGACAAAAGAGACTTATATGAACAAACTTGTCTTTGAAAAGGCAAAAATAAATAGCAGATGTTTCTACATCAATTAACAGCTAGATTTCAAAACAACTGTTGTTCCCTTTTTGTGATTTCCAGCTAAATTAAAGTGGAAAATCTAAAAAAAAAAAGCACAGAAGAAACTCATTTCCTACTTGCTTAGTTTCCTGGAGTTGAAAATTGGGCATTATATCTGCATTTCAGCTTAGCAACAACAAAACCTCCTGTTCTTCATTCTCTCCTTCTCTCACCGGAGCATTTCTTACTGTGTAACTAATAACTGAAAACCTTGGCGAAAGGGACAGTGGATAAGACAGCACTATAAACACTTGCCAGATAGTTTTGACAGAGATAAAACATACACGTTTGACAGAGATGGTTGTTATTCTGCTTCATTATGAAGGTACTGGCTGTAGTTACGCTTAAAGATGGAGGTGTTTGTGTCAGAAATCCTGCCATATGCTAAAGCCCAGCTATAAATAAAACATAACCAGGGTCTAAAATAAGCTGACAGGTGAACTGAGAAAGTTTTATGGCCAAAAATATTTCTTACAAGAAAAGAAACTGCATTTTGCTGTTCTAATGACAATAAATATAGTTTCCTGCTTGAATACTCATAATTACTGCAGGTGATTTTACTGAAAATTGTTTTGTTCAAGATCATTTTGGTGGCAATAAATTACCAGACAAATTTTACTATTAATTTTATACATTTGGACCCTAAAATATACTTTGAATATATAACCAAAAAGGTCTTAAATTGAGCTCCCAGTTGTGATTTACAGCACAATTCAATGTTACTTATGCTATACATAATACATTCACTCACAGAAATAATTGAATTGAGTAAATAGACTCCAGTATGAAAGTGAGTTTGTAGATGCAGATAACACTTGGTTTATATTATGTACTGCTGTTCAAAAGCATGGGATCAGTATGATTTTTTTGTAAGAAATTAGTACTTTTTGAATTTTTTAACTTTATATTCAAAGAAGCCTGAAAAATGTATCACTGTTTTAACAAAAATGTAACACAGCTGTTTTTAACATTGACATGAACAAGAAATGTTTCTTTAAATTAGGCTGATTCCCAATCATGTGACACTGAAGATTGCAGTAATGGCTGCTGAAAAGCTTTGCAATCACAGAAATAAATTATTTTTTAAATATTAAAACAGAAAACAGTTCTAAATTTGAAACATTTTTGACAATACTGTTTAAAAAAAATGCAAAAAATCTCACCAATGCCACACCTTTGAACAGTAGTGTATATATAAAAAACCAATCAGTAATAATAAGATATGTGGAATAAATACAATACAGGAAGTTGTTTGGCACATCTTTAAAGAAGCCATTGGTGAGTAAATCCATTCTTAGAAAAGTCCATGTGTTCAGATTAAACACAGTGAGCCAAAAAATCCTTCAGAAACATTCTTTCATGGCTATAAAAGTCATGGCACAGTGTTGTAGAGTGGACAGCTTGGCCACATCTCTTAACAAAGACTCGCATGAGCACCAGGCAGCTGAAACTGTAAACAAACTACTAACAAACCTCCTAAGATCCCTTCTGAAGGCCGGAGGAGGTCGTATCTGTGGTGTCCACACTCATGTTTTGTTGGGATGGTGCTTTGGCTGTTTTGTGTCGTGCTGAGCTGATATATTTTTGGGGTAGCAGGGAGGAGGAGTGGCGGAGGGCGGATGACAGAACTCCTTGATCGTGACGGTGAGGAGGTTCGCTGTGATGTCCGTTACGACTACGTTGGCACATCGGGAGGTCATGTCAGGATGCCAGTCCAAATCTTCTTCCTCTGACGGTTCCTCCGACACGGGCACCTCTGGGACCTTGAGCGGACGACGGCCAGAAAAGGATGGCGTCGCCGCAATCGCCTGTCCATTTCGTGAGGTACAGAAAGGTCCAGGATGTGTTCGTTGTCTTCTGAGGATGACGACGCAGAGGACGATGAGGAAAACATAGGAGAGGATGGAAGAGCAGAAGGAGCTGAGCTGTTTTTGGACGCTACGGGTTGAGCGCCGTGTTTGTCTTGGGTTTTGGTTGCGGAGGCCTTGGGCTGCAATGAGGAATGCTGGGATTGGGTTTGTCGCGGGGAGGGTGGCTCGCCGTCTGAAACTTCAGAGCTCGAGTTTGAGGGAGGCAGCTCATCAAGAGTTTGACCTTTGGGCATGTCCACTTTTGAACTTTGGGAGGAAGAGAGATTGTTTGTCGTGGTATTACGACTCTCTCCACTTTGAGTCTGATTCTCGGCATTGTTCAGAGAGTGAGAATCGAAAAGTTTTCCGAAAACAGGAAACCCAGAACTTCTAATAGGGGGCTGGATTCCTCGATAGGATACCTCTCCAAACCGCCTGTTTTCCCCAATCACCCTATTCCTGGACGGAATCTTCTGCCGCCCAAAATGGGACTGCTGGGTGGAGGGCACATGTGTCCTTTTACTATTAGCAACTCCACCATTCCCAGCCTTGTCAACCACTTTGAGGTTCAGAATGACCCGTCCTTTCTTCACTTCCCTGGGTTTGACTTTACGATTGAGAATGCGGACAGTTTCAGAGAATGGGCTTACTGTTGGACGGGATGAAAAAGGACCGGAGGGACCGACTGTTTGGTCTGGGCGGGGCAAGGGGCGACGTGCCATACGATGGCAGCGGTGAATGTCTTTCTTCAGTTTGGGCTGGGCGGCACCCGACTGCAGTTTAGCGTTGGAAGGGGCAGTTGGGGTGTAGGACGGTGCAGCCGAGGGCGGAGGAAGCTTGGAATGCTGCTGAGGACGAGTGTGCTTGAACTCCGGGACTCGTGAGGAAGTCTCTGCAACCTGTGCTCTTGACTAAATAATTGGAAAAAGTAAAAAATTATTCACTTATAAAAGGTTTAGTTTACTAAAAAATGTAAATTCTGTCATCATTCACTAATTTTGTTCGAAACACATAAGACTTTCTTTCATCTTTGAAACACAAATGAAGATATTTCTGTCTTTCTATGTAAAGGGCTAGTTCACACAAAAATGAAAATTCTGCCATTAATTACTAACCCTTATGTTATTCCAAACCCGGAAAATCTCATTTTCAGAGACCAAATTAAGATATTTTTAATGAAATCCGAGAGCTTTCTGACCCTGCATAGACAGCAATGCAACTGACACGTTCAAGGCCCAGAAAGGTAGTAAGGACATTGTTAAAACAGTCCATGTGACATCAGTGGTTCAATTTCTTCTCTGTGTCATTCTCTGCCGCCATTCTCAAGAGTACCATGACGTGTGTGTGGTCCTGCTGACGCAGGAGCCGACGTTCTGACATAGAACCTACCTTGTTTGCAAGTAGAAGAATGCACACGAATGTGTCCTGGTCTTGGTATGTGAATGCACATCGAAGAGTGATACGGAAGAGAAGAAATTGTTGAAAATTTGTTATTTTTGTTTTCTTTGTGCACAAAAAATATTCTCGTAGCTTCAAAAAATTATGGTTAAACCACTGATGTCACATGGACTCTTTTAATAATTTCCTTACTACCTTCTGGGCCTTGAACAAGGTATTTACATTGATGTCTATGCAGTGTCAGAAAGCTCTCGGATTTCATCAAAAATATCTTGATTTGTGTTCCGACGATGAACAAAGGTCTTATGGTTTGAAACGACATGAGGCTGAGTTAATTAATGACAAAATTCATTGAATTAATGACAAAATTCATTATTGGGTGACCTATCCCTTTAAAAACAATTCACCCAAATACTCGACACACAAGGTTTGTTTCTGCAAGTCATGCAAGCATGTTTGACCTTTCACAAGAACCAATGAGGATGAACATAAAGTAAGAAAGTTTAAGCTTCCATATGCTATATTTGATGTGCACTGTGTACAGTTGAGGTCAAACGTTTATATATACATCTTGCAGAATCTGCAAAATGTTAATTATTTTACCAAAATGAGTGGGATCATACAAAATGCATGCTATTTTTTTTAGCACTGACCTGAACAACATATTTCACATAAAAGATGTTTACATATAGTCCACAAGACACTTGATTCTCAATACTGTGCTGTTACCTGAATGATCCACAGTTGTTTTTTTGTTTAGTGATAGCTGTTCATTAGCCCCTTGTTTGTCCTGAACAGTTAAACTGACCGCTGTTTTTCAGAAAAATCTTTCAGCATTTTCCTGTATTTGAACCCTTTCCAACAATGACTGTATGATTTTTAGATCCATCTTTTCACACTGAGGGCAACTGAGGGACTCATATGCAAATATTACAAAAGGTTCAAACGCTCACTGATGCTCCAGAAGGTAAAACGATGCATTAAGAGACAGGGGTGTAAACTTTTGAACAGAATTTTTGAACAACATTTTTCCTATTTTGCCTAGTACTGCCCTTCAGAAGCTACAGAAGATTCTTACATGTTTCCCAGAAGACAAAATAAGTTAAATTTATCCTGATCTTCAAATTCACCCCTGGCTCTTAATGCATCATGTTTTCTTCTGGAGCATCAGTGAGTGTTTGAACCTTTCGTAATAGTTGCATGAGTCCCTCAGTTGTCCTCAGTGTGAAAAGATGGATCCCAAAATCATACAGTCATTGTATTAAATAAAAAATAACATGCATTTTGTATGATCCCTCTTATTTTGGTAAAATAATTAACATTTTTGCAGATTCTGCAAGGTGTATGTAAACTTTTAACTTCAACTGTATGTGCTTTAATCAGTGTTTATATGTAAATAAAAGCCTAAATTAAATCTGTTCAAAGTGATCTTCATAAGATTTGGATTAAACTGCTTGATTTCTATGAATTTCTTTGCAATCTCTTTACGAACTTCAAAGATTTGGTTGCTTTGCCTAGAGGTCTGCGTTCCCATGGGACGCAATACAGCTGACTGTCTGTGCAGGAACCAGGAGAAATAAATGACTCGTAGGACTCCTGCGAAATATAAATATCTACATCAAAACTGCTTAATGATTTCAGCTTGTATGTGACAGCAAGGGAAACGGGGAGTCAGAAGGATCACGTGTGTGCAAACTGGGTAAAAAAAAGCCTATGACACCTGAGGGAGACAGAATCATACTGAAACAGGACTGAAATATCCATGTAGATCTCTACATCTGGGATTTTGTGCGCGGGAGCGGGAAGAAACTTATTTTTAGCTGAAAATGAAAAATCAATCCACTGCAGATCTCTAGCGTGGACTTTCACTGGAGGAACAGAAATCGCTCAGGTTTCATTAGAAATATCTCAATCTGTGTTTAGAAGATGACAGAAAAGTTTTATGGGTCGGGAATGACAGAAAGGGAATGATGACATAATTTTAATTTAATATTTTAAAAGCATATTTCCAAAACAAACTTACTAGATGACTTTGCACACCACAAAATACATTTATTTCCATTCAGTCGGTATTGCTAACGTACCTTTAGAAGAAGCGTTTTAGGTTTCGGGCCTCTCTTTTTAGGTCCATACATCTCCTGCTCCCGCTCTCTGAGTAAAAATATGAGTTGTTCAAAAGGACTTTTGATTATGTCAGTGTTTGTGCCAGTTTCAGCTTTCTGAACAGAAACTTCCTCTGAGCAAAAATATGACTACAAAGTTTTACTTCAGACTGTGACTTGAGTATTCATGTGATGTGGCTGCAGATGTCTGTGTGAATGCTTCCTGTGGGTATGCAGAAAAGAGTTGATCTAGCTCTGAATCAGGGAGACCACTTCAAACAGAAGCGCCAACCGTCACAAACGTATTTAACGCTCATGATTTGACATTCTGTAGATGTCCGTTTCCTTTAAATATGTTTATCAGGAAAAAGAATCATTTTGCAACAATAGAACACGTAACTCACTTTTGCTCAAACGCTGCAACGAGTCGTTCATCTAGGATGTTCTCCTCAGGTTCCCATGTGCTGTACCTGCAAATTATACAGATCGTTTAACATCCATGACTTATTAGATATACAAATCTTATGAATCATATTTCTATTCACTCACTTTATTGCCCATCCTTTCCATTTCACTAGATACTCCATCCGTCCCTATGGAAAAAAGACAGATCAGATTCAGTTCCCAACATTTCCGGAAAATATCTTTTTAATATAATTGACGGAATAGTTCATCGTTATTTACTCTCCTTCCTGCTGTTATCAAACCACATGCTGTTAATTTTTAATAAAACACTCAGCTTGTTCTATTCAGAGTTTAAAAAGCAGTGTAAATATATCATAAAAGTAGTCCATATCCATTCATCCTCCAAACCGATTGTCCTATTCACTGTGAAGTAGACAATAGGACAAAGCTAATTTAAAACTTCAGAGGACTTGCGATTGAATCACATGGACCACTTTTAAGATGGCAATGATTTTTGTCCTATTTTGGTGCTTGAAAGCCCCAGTTCCCAGTCAGGTCCATTGTATCAAAAAAATAATCTTCTATATGTGTTCCTAGAAGAAAGTATGTCATGTCCTCTTGAAAAGACGGACAAAAACGACCCAAATCAGGTAAACTACACCGTTAAAAATCCTGACATCATAAATGTAATATTAAAATATGTCCATTCAGTAATGAACTCAATCAAATACATGCGCATGCGTAGTGTAACACAATATACAAAAAGTTCTTTCATGTATTTAAGTATCAGGAGATGCTGGTCATTTGACAACCAGCATTTCGTTTCGTACCGTCCCTCAAAAAAATCGCCGGTCGTGCTGAAAACAAAAACAAACTGCGAGATGAATGTAAAAACGCGTGGTTGCTACGCGACGCGACGCCACCGATATAAAACGTAAACATTCCATTATAAATCTGCGAATCTGTCATTCTGCAAACGCGCGAAATGTGTGTCGTTTGGGCGATTTTAACGCACCGTATACAGCTTCTCTGCTTAAGCTGTAGTGATAGCGTTCTAGTACAGTAGCGTCGCATCGCGCCGCACGCCCGCAGTATCGATGGGATGTCAGACGAACCGGCCTTTGTCAAAAATTTGCACTCCGGGCAGACACAAAAAAGCTAACGCGCTAACAGCACCAGCTCCAGCTGGCGCCACTCCAACCTAAACGAACTTACACATTACACGGAGCTCAAAAAGGAGCATCTCTGGCAAATTAGTGCACTAAAAATGAATGCGTACACAATTGTGCGTAATAGAAGCGGTTTTATGATTGCATAGGAAAGCATGGTGCTCAATTGCAGTTCAGTGCACTACGCTCGGTCCGCAGGGCTTAAGTTTAGTGCGTCTGTAGGCCGCAGTGAAAGGAAATAAAACGGGTTTTAATAATCTACAGACTGACCTTACGGACGCGGCGCTTCAGGATGGCCTCAGCGGCAAACACTCGGTCCCCTGCCGCAGACAGCTCCATCTTAGTGGGACAGCAGAGACGGGTTCTTCCGCGGAAGCGATGGAGAGATCCTGCGCCGTGGAGGAGTGAACCAAACACACACACGCGCGCGCGCGCCCGCCTCGAACAGAGCGGCCCATGCAAGAATACACTATCGACAGATAATAGGCATTATTATCTATCTATCTATTTATCTATCTATCTATAAATTATATATATAATTTGTTTTTATTTATTACATTTTATGCTTTTAAAAATCATAATATATAGTTTTTTATATTTCATATCTCAGTATAATTGATATTTCATTTTAATAAACTATTTATTATTATTATTATTACATGAATAATTATCTATCTATCTATCTGTCTATCTATCTATCTATCTATCTATCTATCTATCTATCTATCTATAAAACAATTATATAAGTTTAATATTTCATGCTCCGTAAATAATAGTATACCTTATGTTTAATTTATATTTCATTATTATTATTATTATTATTATTTTATTAATAGTAATACTATCTATCTATCTATCTATCTATCTATCTATTTTACATAAACATGAGTGTTCTTAATATGTATTTTATTTTATTATATTTTATACATTTAAAAATTATTAAATATCATTTTTTTTATATTTCATTTCAATAAACTATGTATTATTATTATTATTTTGTGAATAATTATACTTTATCAATTAATCTATCTATTCTACAGAAATATTAGTGTACTTAATATGCATTTTTTATTACATTTTATAATATAATCTAATATTATTTTTTTTATTTTAAAACCTTTTTTTTACATTTAATACCTCTGTAAATATTAGTATACTTTAAATGTCTAATTTATATTTCATTTTATCAATCTATTTATTGTTATTATTATCATTTTATTATAATTATTATTAGTAATAATTAATGAATAATTATACTCTATCTATCTATCTATCTATCTATCTATCTATCTATCTATCTATCTATCTATCTATCTATCATTACCTCTGTTAATATTAGTATACTTTATAAGTTTTATTTCATCTGTCCTACATAAATATCAGTATACTTAATAGATTATTTTATATATAGTATACTGATATTTATAGTTATTATTATAGTTATACATTTTAAAAACATTACACACGATAATTTTAATATTTCAGTTTCACTTTATTTCAAGGTGTCCTTGTTACACGTTACATGTACTATAACAAATTACAATTATGGACAATTACATGAAAGTAACCCTAAGCCAAACCCTAATCCTAACCCTAACCATAGAGTAAGTACATGCAGTTAATTAATATTACTCAGTACTTAAATGTATAACTGAAGAGTTCAGATGCAAAACCAGCTAAATCCATCTGACGTATTTCTTTAAAATGAGCATTTCTTTCTGGCAACTTTTCTATGTAAGTACTGGCACTTCTGATTGGGCTGAGGCTGGAATTTAGCAAGTTTGAAGTAAAAGTATTTGATGGATGTATACTACGTGTCAGGAGCATTCACTCAGTACCATTATCTCATTTTTGACCGAGATGGCTTTTAGCTGGTTTTGCATCTGAACTCTTCAATAACACTGTAACAAGGATACCTTAAAATAAATTGTAACCAATATTTCAATAAATGGTAAATATTAATATGCTTATTAGGGATAATGACAGAAATTAGAGTTGTTACTCAACAGTTGTACTGTTTCAGTAAAAAAAAAACGACCCAAATGCATACATGTAAAGGTAATAAAGGCTCTAGCAAAGGTTTCTGATCACTGCACTGAGAAAAATGTAAAAATATAGGTGATTCAACACTAGTCCTGTCTCCTATCACAGGTGTGCAGTGTTTACGGCAGGTGTCTAACCTTAGTCACAATTTTATTACTCTGCACTGTTCAATAATTCACAGGCCACACGGGTGACAATAGCTCACTGTTTCTCTCTCTCTCTCTCTCTCTCACACACACACACACACACAAGCACACTCACAAACGCGACAAGACAGGAGAGGACACAGGAGACGAGGGGGAGACATCAGTGGGTCATCTGTCAGTTTGGTTGTTTGTTGTTTAGTCAGTGGATGTTGTTTATTTGTTTGTTGTGCCACGGTGTCAGATAAAGATGTCAGGACAAAACAGCGATCAACTGCACCGCACCACTCTGGGCATTTATACGGTAAGTGTGAAACCTCTCACTTTTAAGTGTGAATTATATGCAGTCACATGTATATTAACTGAGTAGAACAAGATTAGTAAAATACATGGACATGAATGTGATTTTTAACTTATGAATCATATCATGATAGAGAGAGAAAGGCTGAGAAATGATTTTATTTTCTTAAAAGAGCTTAATAATTTAATTTAGAATTTTATAAAGTTAAATATGGAAAGTATCAAATATATAAACAAATCAGTATTTTTCAGAAGTGATTTTAGATAGACCATTTTGTTGTGACAAACAGCAATCTGCAACCAAGGTGACAGATTGATGTGAGTAACATGTAGTGACAACAAGTGCTGACATTTGAACTGTTATCGGACTCTCATTCTTACACTGTTTGTCATCCTCTCAGAGCATAATGGAGAAGTTCAACCCAGGTCTGCAGAGACTGACGGCACTGGGAAACAGCTACATTCAGGCTTTCCAAGGCAAGTCAACATGAGAAAGAATGAATGCAGTCGTTGGTAAGACTGAAAAAGATGAAAGGCGGAAGAAGGAAAGCAGAGTGGTTGAACTTTGGCCTGCTGGTTGTCATTGATGATAATAAGTCAGCATTGCTGCAGCGTCATTGGCTGATTTAACATCATTGTTTAATGACTGCCTATTTTATGAGTCTTGAGTTTCAGTAACTCACTAACTCACTGTTCCTGTCAGAGACTTTAATCTTTTGAAAGATGACTATTAAGCAATGCTCCATTTGTTTGATAATCATCTTTCAACAGATTATGGAACCAATATAATTATATATATGTTATATATAATGTAATATATATATATATAATTTGGGTGATTGGACAATGAATATTTGACTTGATGTCAGCCCTTAAAAATGTTTTGATTCACTTGAGCCCAAAGAATAAAAGAGACAAAAAAAAAATCATTCGAAAACAGGAAATAAAATAATGTGATTAAAACACCAGATCAAACAAGACAAAACTCAAATATATAAATTATATATTGTATGCCTAACAAGTCTTAAAGTGTTAGCTCAACGACAAAATTACAATTTTGTCATCATTTACTTCCTCATGTCATTTCAGACCTGTTTCTTCCTCTGAAGAGCACAAAAAGAGAAACCAGATAGTTATGTGAAGACAAAGCAGGCTTTTTAATCTTCTTCACCATAGCTCTCAAATCTCATACACAGTTGCAAATATTAAAACACTTTCTAAATATATTTTAAATACATTTGAATATTCAAATATATCATGCAGGTTTGTTGTATCAGGTTTGTTGTGTGTCTTGTAAACCATCAAAACACTGGCAAATTTGCCACTAAAAGAGTAAATGATGGGTGATTCAATTTTTTTTTGTGTGTGTGAACTAGCCTTTTAATAATTTAATTTAAATAAAATGTATCCTTTTTAACTTGTTTTAATAATTAATCTTCCCTAGTAAAAAAGTATTAGATTTATAATGCATTTATTTTATACTTAGTATAGTTCAAGTCTATTAACATATTTACTGACATATTACTTGACATATTACTTGACAATATAAAAATTGTAATTAAATTTATTTGGAGTACTACTTGTGCACAATGCACATTTTGTAATATTAAGCCTAAAATATGTTTTAATGTCACTATTGATGAGGATTGTATGATATTTAATTAAAATCGGTCTTTAAACTATTTAAAGTGTACCTAAAGTACTTGCAATTTTTCCGCTTTAGCACAATCAAATATATGTAAGTATATCTTTACAAAATTATTTGTATACAAGTTTAGCATACTAACAATTGCACAAGTACAATTGCAAAGTATTTTTAAGTACATACTATGTAAATGTATTTGTAGTATACTTAGCATGAAATAAATGTATTTTAAATACATTTTAGTATTTTTTTTTTCCCACTAGGGTTGTTTTAAGGATTTTAAGGATTGATGTTTAAGGATTAATCCTTGTAAAACAAGATGTTAAAATTAGACATACAATGTAAATGAATCAAAATATTAGTATACTTAATATGTATTTAACATTATAATTTAATTTATTTTTATTTTATACATTTCAAAACCATTATGTCATTACATATCATAATTATACACTGCCGTTCAAAAGTTTAGGATCAGTAAGATTTTAAATGTTTTTTTTTTTTATAATTCTCTTGTGCTTATCAAGGATGCATTTACTTGATGAAAAGTAAAAACAGTAATATTGTGAAATATTATTACAGTTTAAAATAGTGATTTTCTATTTTAATATATTTTAAAATGTAATTTATTCCTGTGATGCAAAGTTCAATTTTCATCAGCCATTATCTTCAGAGTCACATTATCCTGCAGAAAAGCATTATAATGTGTTGATTTATTACTTTTATTATTAATGTTGGCAACAGTCGTGGTCCTTAATATTTTTCTTGAACTTGTGATTCTTGCTTCTTTGATTCTTTGATGAATGAGAAGTTAAAAAGAACAGCATTAATTCAAAATAGAAATATTTCCTAAAAATATAAGTCTTTGATATCACTTTTAAATTTAACACATCCTTGGTGAATAATAATAAAAATGTACTGACCACAAATTTTTAATAGGTAGTTTATATTGTTACAAAATACTTTTATTTTAAATAAATGCTGTTCTTTTAAACATTTCATTTATTAAAGAATCCTGGAAAAAGTATCACAGGTTCCAACAAAATATTAAAGGTCCTATTATGCTCTTTTACAAAGTCTTGATTTTGTTTTGGGGTTTTACTAGAACATGCTTTCATGCTTGGTGGTTCGAAAAACGCATTAATTTTAACATAATTTACATTATTACAATACATTTCTCTCAACCTGGCACAAAAGGCTCGATTAGTTCCAGGTTTAATGAAGGCCCACCTTCCGAAAAACAAAATGTGTTGTGATTAGTTAGCTGTCCCAATGCGTTGTGATTGGCGAACAGCTTAGATGGTGTTTCAGTACTGCCACGCGCCTTGTCAAAGAAGCAAGTTCCGTGTACAACTGTTAGCGCAAACTAGATTAAAGTGATTCTTACGTTTCAAATATGGATATTTTTCTTACAAAAACGCATGGATTCACTACAGGAGGCTTTTATTAACCCCCCAGAGCCGTGTGAGGCATTTTTTTATTATGGATGGATGCATATTATTGGACTTGTTTTGGACTGATGAGGAGAAACACCCGTCTATGCCATTCTAAAGCTATGCGTGGCAGGATAAATTTTAATACAACTCCAATTGCATTTGTCTTAAAGAGGGAAGTCGTATACACCTAGGATGCATGGAGGGTGAGTAAATAATACACTACAGTAGTGTTGGGTCCTATCATCAGCCTGCGAGATTGCTAATACATGATATTATCCTGCTAATGTATTTAATTATTTACATACTTAGTTTCATTGCTTGAAACCAGCTCCAGCATAAGGTTAAAAGCAGCCTAACATTATCAAAGAACATTCGAAGATTTGCTGGTGCATGGCACCGTCCATCATCCCTTTGATGCAGGGCAGTTGTCTTTTCCCTTTAGCAGAAAAACACCCCCAAAGCAAAATGTTTCCACCTCCATTTTTGATGGTGGTGATGGTGTTCTTGGGGTCATAGGCAGCATTACTTCTATTTTAAACATGTTGAGTTGAGTTGATGCCAATAAGCTTGATTTTGGTCTCATCTGACCACAACACTCTGACCCAGTTCTCGTCTGAATCATTCAGATGTTCACTGACAAACTTCAGACCGGCCTGTACATGTGCTTTCTTGAGCAGAGTGACCTTACGGGCACTGCAGGATTTCAGTCCTTTACAGTGTAGTGTGTTACCAGTTGTTTTCTTGACTGTGGTCCCAACTGCCTTGAGATCATTGACAAGATCCTCCAGTGTAGTTCTGGGCTGATTCTTTACCGCTTGCATGATCACTGAAACTCCACGAGGTGAGATCTTGCATGGAGCCCCAGACCGAGGGAGATTGACAGTTATATTGTGTTTCTTAAATTTGCGAATAATCTCATTAACTGTTGTCACCTTCTCATCAAGCTGCTTGGCGATGGTCTTGTATTCCAGCCTTGTGTAGGTCTACAATCTTGTCCCTGACATCCTTGGACAGCTCTTTGGTCTTGGCCATGGTGGAGAGTTTGGAATCTGACAAGCTGAGATTAGGAGCCCCCCCTTTTAAAGGAGAAGTCCACTTCTGAAACAACAATTTACAAATAATTTACTCACCCCCTTGTCATCTAAGATGTTCATGTCTTTCTGTCTTCAGTCATAAAGAAATTATGGTTTTTAAGGAAAGCATTTCAGGATTTTTCTTCATATAATGGACTTCAATTGTGCCCCCAATTTTGAACTTTCGAAATGTAGTTTAAATGCAGCTTCAAAGGACTCTGAACGATCCCAGACGAGGAAGAAGGGTCTTATCTAGTGAAGCGATCTGTCATTTTTTTCGAAAAATAAAAATTTGTATACTTTTTAAGCACAAAAGCTTGCATAGTACAGGCTCTCGGATTCGTTCTTGAACAGTTTGCTCATTTTAAATGATTCTTTAAAGCGACTCACGAAGAATGAGTCATCTCGGGGAGTGATTCGTTCAGTCGCACATGCACAACATCCTATTAGTTCACCTGTTTCCAGTCTTCAGGTTTTTCGAGTCGTTCGTTCATCTTATGGGGCTGTCACGTGACGCTCATTTTGCTCAAATTAACGAAATGACTCGTTTTGCTGAACGAGATTCAAAGGTCGGTCGGTAAAATGATCTGAACTTCCCATCACTACTACGAATCACGTCTAAGTTCATCGTCTGTGTACTCCGGCTAAAAAAGGTAGAGTATGGCAAAAAACTCCATCTTATTTTTTCCTACAACTTAAGAATCATCCAATACATACCTTTTTGTTTGTAAACAGTGTTTGACGTACTTGCACTTTCTTAGTCTTTACGCATTTGCTTTGTAAACACTGGGTCTGTAGTTCCGCCTACGTTCCACGTGACCTTTCGACATGATTCAATACGTAGCATCGTGAACGCGCATGCCAGAACCTGTGCTACACGAGCTTTTGTGCTTAAAAAGTATACAAATTTTTATTTTTCGAAAAAAAAAAAGACTGATCGTTTCACTAGATAAGACCCTTCTTCCTCGGCTGGGATTGTTTAGAGTCCTTTGAAGCTGCATTTAAACTGCATTTCGAAAGTTCAAAATCGGGGGCACAACTGAAGTCCATTATATGAAGAAAACAGAAAGACATGAACATCTTGGATGACAAGGGGGTGAGTAAATTATTTGTACATTGTTGTTTTGGAAGTGTACTTCTGCTTTAAGAGAGTGCTCCTAATCTCAGCTGGTGCCTGTATAAAAGACACCTGAGAGCCAGAAATCTTGCTGATTGATAGGGGATCAAATACTTATTTCACTCATTAAAATGCAAATCAATGTATAACTTTTTTTGAAATATGTTTTTCTGGACTTTTTTTTTTTTTTTGTTATTCTGTCTCACTGTTTAAATAAACCTGCCATTAAAATTATAGACTGATTCTTAGTGGAATCACTGCAAGAGTGTGCTTAGTGGATAATGAAGGAAATGAGAGAATATAAGAATATAACTGTTTTTCAAACACTTTATATAAAACACTTTATGGTGTCTGTGTCAATAAAAGTGATCAAATTAAATAAAAGCGTCTGCCGAAACCATAAATGTAAATGTAAATGATGTCAGGCACTAGCAAAGGTTTATGAGCACTGCACTGAGAAAAATGTCAAAATATAGATAATCCAACACCAGTCCAGTGTCCTGTCTCATATTCAAATCACACAAATTAGCTTTGAACACTGTGATGAAAGGGAAAGAAGGGTTAAAGGAGCCAAAAAGAGTAAATGATGGCAAAGTTTTACTTTTTGCGTGAACTAGTCTTTAATATCTAAACGACTTTAAACGTTTAATATTTTATTTCAAGCAAATTAATCTTGTTTTAAGGATGTTCCAATATTATTACTCTGAGAAGACGTTACAAAAATCATACAGTGGTAAATTAATGAAATCTGTGTGTGTATCTGCAGCCCTTGCCGCCACCAGTGAGGCCTATTTCAATGCTCTGTCTACGATGGGTGAACAGGCCATGCGGAGTATGTCATCGCATTTGCTGGGTAAGCTTTTATTTCCTCTTATCATTTCATTCCCTTTCACACTTTTAAATTACAGCAGGACACATTTCTGTCAAACTCAGAGATTTTCGATACACAGTTCATTTTCTTTTTTCTGATGAATATGTACTTTCCATCTCAGGGACAAAGTGGTAAAGAAAGCGGTAAAGAGTTTATTGAGGGTGATAAATTGGGTGGAAGCCAGTGCCCTTCACACACTCATATTGTACTTTGCTCTTGGAAATTCACCACGTTCCTCCTCGGATCTCTCTTACACACATGAGCGTCTGTGTGGTTATTTATAGCTGACATATCAACCTGTTGTGTTTTATGGAAAATTTTCATTAAATGTGTGCTTTGGAATCATATTTTATGACCATATGGTATGACAGCGTGTGTGTGCGTAAGTTTCATAGTCAATATCAGATAACTGCACCTCCTCTGTGATGGTAAATAATAAATGATGACACAACGTCAGCTTGGCAGTGCAACCTTTCGAGTCTAATGCTTGCACTTTAACACATTGACACTCAAACCTGAAGATACAATGTGCGTTTGTTTTGCAGGTGATGTGTTGATCCAGATCTCAGACAGTCAGCGGAGACTCACCCATGAGCTGGAGGGAGTGGTGCGTTACCGATCCTCCTTTATTGACCCATTTTGCAATATCTTCTTCTCCTGTGATGTTGTTGAATTAATGCATGTTTAATTGTCTGTATGGCTGATCCCATGTTTAATGAGTCTGTGTGATTGATTCAGTTTCGCTGGTTCCACTCCGAGGTCCTTCGAGAGTTAGACAACAATGTCAGACTAGATAAAGAATACATAACGGTGAGTTGTTTGATGTGTATTGCAAATGCAAACACAAAATGAAAATTTCAAGAACAGAAAACATGCGCAAAATTCTTTGAAATACAATTAAAATTAGGAGCAGAATTAAAGGGATAGTTCACCCAAAAATGAAAATTCTGTCATTAATTACTCACCCTCTTGTTGTTTCAAACCCATAAGACCTTTGTTCATCTTCAGAACACAAATAAAGATATTTTTGATGAGTTTCTGACCCTTTCTTGTGGATGTACGCTTGGTGTCTATGGAGGATCAGAAAGCTCTCAGATTTCGTCAAATATATCTTAATTTGTGCTCTGAAGATGAATGAAGGTCTTACAAGTTTGGAACAACATGAAGGTGAGTAATTAATGACAGAATTTTCATTTTTGGGTGAACTATCCCTTTAATATTTACCTAATAAAAGATTTGACTTTCATCCAGCTTATAACTCATAACAAGGAACACTGACTGATTAAAATTAATCTGAAAATTGAAACTAAAATAACAGATGTTGATGTTGTTGGGTCACTTTCTCCTCCAGGACAGTAGGAGGCGCTATGAGATGGAAGTGAGAAACCAGGCAACAGCACTGGAGAGACAGATGAGGCGAGGGTACCCACAGGTAAGAGCAAAGTGTGACTCTTGTCAAACGGCACACTTGATGTGGCCATTTCTTAATGTTTGTGGTGTCCGGAGGACTGTAGATTGCCTCATTTGTGATGTTAAATTTTTCCTAGACATGAAAATATCCAAATGATGTGTCATTAGTAACCCTTTGAAATAATCAATAATTATTTTTTTAAATAATTTTGGAAAAGTATGAAAAGTTGTGTTTTATGGTCAGTCACAATTGTGACCGGTGGGATAATGTGTGTACTGAATTAACATATTTCTGCAGTCATAAAAATTGTAATATATCTTAGCCCAGCTATTTTAAACTCTTTGAACACATTTTATGTGTTCCTGAATGTGTCTGTGAAGTTTCAGCTCAAAATACCCCACAGATAATTTATTATATCATTTTGTAAATGCCTATTTTGAGTGGAAGCAGAAACACGCTGTTTTTCGTGCATGTCTCTTTACATGCAAATGAGCTGCTTCTCCCCGCCCCCTTTTTCAGAATAGGACTCTGCCTTTACAGCTCGTACCTCTGACAAAAACATCTGTTTGGTTTCAATTATCATGTCTTTTACACCGAAATCATGTATTTTAAAGCCATATCTGTTTAAACTGGTTTTCTGAGCGCACACATCCAACACACACAAAAAAAGCGTCTGTCACACGATATGTGAGTACTAAACTAAGTTCTCTTTCATGTCTTATTGCACTTAAATTGTCAGTTACGCACAAGTTTATGATAAAAACACATAAGTTACAAAAACACAGTCGTTTATGTCTGTGAAGGAAAAAAGCTGGGAAAGAAGTCATATGTTTATATTAGATCTGTGCACTTAGTGACATCAGCGTAATATACAGTACCTACATATGGTGTCTATGCTGTTAATATGATCTAAACAATAAAATAAAAGCAGAAAATCACTCTCACTGATCTGAAGTGAATAATGTCTATAGCTTATAAGAAGACATTTCTTACTTAAATGCTACCTTTAAATGTTTTTGTGTGAAGATAAACATGGCGGATTTTGTGCAGCTCACTCAGGGCGGGGTTTCCGCTAATACAAAAGTGTCCATCAGCAGTCTTGGGCGGGGCGTGTAAAATGTGACATCAGATTTTACAGATTCTGCAAACGGCTTGTTCTGAGACACTTCTTATGAATTATGGGGATTTAAAAAAAAAAAAAAAAGAGTGGGTGGATTTTTATTATTATAGGGTGGTTGTGTACACTGCCAACACACATTTATGTTAAAACAAAAAAAAAAAAAAGAATTTTGCATAATAGGCCCTTTAATATTTTTGAAAGAAGTCTCTTATGCTCACCAAGACTGCATTTTTTAGATCTAATATATAGTAAAAACAACAATTTTATGACATTTAAAAAAAAATAAATAAATAAATAAAATAAATGGTTGGTGTGCTCAAGGGTAATCACTTGCGTTGCGTGTCTCCAACACAACAACTTTTTTAAGAGTGTTAAAGTCAAACTGATGCTGTAAGGCATTATTATCATTCATGACAGTACAAAACATGATAAATATAATCCTAATGACATTTATGGTAGTAATATTGATGGTTTTATTTGTGTGTAGGACACCAGCGATTATGTGCACTTTCTTAGAGAGTGTCAGAGGGAGGCGTTAAAGGAGGAAGAAAGAAGATATCGATTCCTGGCAGAGAAACACTGCGGATTCACACAGTCTATTGCTAATGTTATGAACAAGGTAATAACTTTTTATTAGTTGCCATAATTAACTAGCAGCTTAATGTGCGTCAGAGAGCTTTGAGGTGTAGCCAAAGTGATATGTAGATATTATTAGTGAAAATTTGTCTCAGGTATGTAAGAAAAAATGATAAGGTTGTTGAAGATCTTGATGAAGGTGTTTATTGCAGCATAGCAGTGACAAAGTACACGTGGTACCTTGGGTTCAACGGAGTCGGAATGAACTCTGAATAATCTCTGCTTAAACTTTTTATACAGATACAGTTTACTAATGTAAATAAAGTTGCTCCTGCTGTAACAGCTGTGGTCTGTATGTTAGTGAAGTTCTGACCCCCCATTGTTTGAGATGGTTCCCATTTTACAATTGGTCACCATTTGCTTAGGATGTGATCATCCCAAATAAACTAGAAGCAACAAAACTGTTGACTTCTCTATAATAATTAAGCCATTTTGGGAAATGAGAATGAGCAAACATTTATTGTGGAGTGAAATCTGGGTCAACCCAGGCTCATTGGAAATACATACCTATACATACATATCTGCAACACCGTAATTACATACCTTACTTAATGTTTTGCGGCAGTTTCAAAATTAAATGTACAGAAAGTGGTGCTAAAACACATATGTGACTGTAGCACATTTTTATTACGTTAGTACAGGCATGTATTGCTGCATTTTTATCACGCTGCTTGAGGTACGTATTGCAGCTGTTCAGAATTCAAATATCCGAGGACTGTCGCTAAAGGTTAATGATCTGTTGTGTTGGAAATATCCCCTACACAAAACCCAACCCTAAACCTAAGCGATAGTGTAAACAAATTTAGAAGTGATATAAAAATGCATTTGTTGATGCAGCCGTGCTATTTTATCTGCTTATATGGATTTGAGCTGTATCGCGTGAGCTACCGAGCAAACCTACTGAAAGGTAAAACCTTCATGCATATGGGAGGAGAACGTTCAAAAGTATAATTTTTAAAAACGCGATATAATGGCGAAAAACGGATAATGACTGATAAACCAATGTGGATACTGTAAAATTTGTTAAACTTTGTAAAAACGTTGTGCCCTCAAAATGCCTTGAAGGTTTGAATGCAGCCAAGTTTGTGATTCCAGTTTGCGCCCGCGATCATATCCGAAAAGTGCAGACGGCAATGCGGGAGAGGTGCATCTGACTCCGGGCTACTTTTACACTGTTACCGCGGGTTATTTTTCAAGTGAGCGGTTACCGCCTAGCCTAAATGCTCTATTTAATATTTGGTTTTGTGCTGATAATCCTGTTCTAAAAAGAATCGTGATGAATTCGATCTCAGAATCGATCAATGGATCATTTTATCGTCACAGCCCTAATATTGAGGGGTATATAACTGCAGCTTGGAGATCTCACATGACACGCATGCGCAATTTTCCCCCCAATCCACTTCAGCGCAAACTCCGCCCCACAGCTAATTCTAAAGATTTTATTGGTTGTGTCAATCGCAGTGTTGATTACCTACACTATGCTACACAAATGCTAACCCCTAAATCTACCCCACACCTTACCCTAACCTTAACCAGTGAAATTGACTGCACAGCGGGATTGGCGCTGAATAGATAAACAGTTAATAAGATTATGCAATATGAGATTGTCGGGCTGTTCTGTAACTCCCCAATCGGACCTTACCGGAAAATTGGACCTTTTTAGTTACATTCAGCATCACTACCCCTCCTACCCTGCGAATTTCAAGAACCGGGACGCCCCCGTTGCTTAAAACAAAGCGATAGAGTAAAACCTTTCCCCTGTGCTACACTGGGACGGATATAAACGATTCCCGTTTATATCATTAACCACTGGCCACGAGCTTTGGGGCTCTGCTCTCACTGAGCATATTTATTTATATAGCATAGTTTATTTTATTTGAGAACAACTACAAACTGTTTATTTTATAAAGTTTAGTTTTGAAATGTAAGTCAATAACAATAGGCTGAAGCCAGAGCCAATGGGGAAAGTCTTTGTGCGACGAGACCCCACCCCATTTTGGAGGTTCTGCCCATTTTTGGAGTTCCCGCCCCATTTTGGCGATCTCTGGTCTGCAGTTTTATATACTTGCTAATATTGAGGCATGCACTGTCAATGATGTTGGTCAGGGCAGTAGTTATCGTAAGAGCTTGGCATCGTTTGCCTAATAATTTACATTTTTTGAAAAACATCATAATTTAGAAGCAATAGGTTATTTTCTGCCCTGTTTTGACCCCCCTCATCAGAACGCTCTGTTTGAATAGACATGGCGGATTGTAAACTTGGAAATAAACACCCACTGCTGTGATTGGCTAACAGTTGTGTATGTTTGACAGCCTATATTCCTCATAGATGGACGCTGCTGTGATTTAGGTTAAAATGCATAAATACATAAAAAAAAAAAAAAAAAAGTTGCTCACATTTGTGTGGTGCTACATTATTGTCGGATCAAATATAGTTGACACAGCATTGTCTTTTAGTTTCAATCTTTCTGAAAATCCTGCGTTGAATTGTGCTTTGTTTGTAAACAAATCCAGTAGAATGAAGTGAACAAAGGACCAAGTTACTGACGTGGTCTGGATTAAAAATAGACCACTCTTTCCTAATGTTGGGAAAAGAAAGAAGGCAATGCAAAGACATTGTTTTTCCACAACTTGGCACTGCACAGCATCTTGTATTTGGAGCCATCTTTATCGTTTGGTTTCTGCATAGACCTGCATTTGCCTCTATCATTATTTACACTACATGGGAGTGACGTACAAGCAGGTGTTGATCTTCTTCTACGGAGGTGGTGTTTAGACACACTATTATGTCATAAAGTGTCACATTGGATACAGGATGTTTTTATATTACAAAGACCTCTTATATGTCAAAAGATCAAGGGAATTTTGATTTCTCAGTTCATGACCCCTTTAAAGGACTGTTTTATTCCTCACACAGACAGGAGTCGGCCTGCAAAACAGAGCAGAGGGGTGGGAAGATGTGGTGAATCGCACAAGAGAATCCCGTCCACGCACTCCTTCACGACTGGAGGACAACATTGTGAGATACAGTATAATAACACAATATTCATATTAAAAAAAGAATCATATAATATTATATTTATTATCTTTGAGTGGCTCCTAATCAGAGGTACCCAGACTTTTTAATATTAAGGGGGTGAAAATGAAAAAAGTAAATGTGGCATTATAGTGTTTCTGTGTAATTTTCTCAGCCTGATTTCTTTTAGTTTCAATTTTTCTGAAAATCCTGCGTCGAATTGTGCCTTAATGACCAAAACTATGACGTAAATCTATTGACATTTTCGTCAACGAACACATTTGAACTATATCATAGCCTATTGATCTATCCTGCGGGACACAAGTTAGCATACATTAGCCGCACGTCTTATAAAACGTTCAAAATGTCAATATCTGGTAGTAAGAGAAGAGCAGACATATAGCCTAGATAAATTTGACGACGCAAAAGAGATGTCACTTCGGTCTGATTTTTTTGAGCGTCTCTGTGTATTTTGAGAAATACACAAAAAATCGTCGAAGTCGAAATGTCAGTTTTTGCGAGCATTCACGTAAACACACTCGGTTACGTCTTAGGTGAACGTAAACAGTTGGGAGAATGTCACCATATCAGACGTATATCAGTACGTTGCATCCGTTCTGGTTTTAAAGGGTCAGCAGCCTAATTTAGTTGCTGTTGTCTGTGGCATTGAGGTTAATGAAGCAACAAAATAAAGACAGAAAATCACTCACTGCTCTTGACTGAGTCACTTTAGTACCCCTAATAAAGGTAAATCTAAATTTATTTATATAAATAAATGTCTGCTTGAAAGAATGAAGAATGTGGTAAACAAATTGTTATAGAATGCGTAATTAGCCTTTATAACTATTTCATTGAAAAGAAAACCATGTTCTTGTTTCTTTATGAGAAGGGTTTCATTTAATTTTAATATAAAGGCATGTTGCATGTCACAGCAGATTAAATCTGTGTCTATCATGATAAAACCTTAATATCAAACCTATATAATGAGTTTAGTAATTTTAGAGAAATGCTTAAAGGTGAAGTCCTCCACTTCCAAAACAAAGATTTACGGATAATGTACTCACCCTCTTGTCGTCCAAGATGTTCATGTCTTTCTTTCTTCAGTTGTAAAGAAATTATATTTTTTGAGGAAAACATTTCAGCATTTTTCTTCATATAATGGACTGATATGGTGCCTCGATTTTGAACTTCCAAAATGCAGTTTAAATGCTGCTTCAAATGATCCCAGCCGAGAAAGAAGGGTCTTATCTAGCGAAACGATTGGTTATTTTCATAAAAATTAATACAATTTATATACTTTTTAATGTCACTGCTCGTCTTGTCTTACTCTGCCTGTACAGTTTTTTTCCGGTTCATGACAATTAGGGTATGTCGAAAAACTCCCATCTCATGTTCTCCCTCAACTTCAAAATTGCCCTATATCGCCGTTTTACCTTTTTTGTTAAGAGTGTTTGATCTTCTTTGCATGTTTACTTTGCAAAGACTGTGTCGGTACTTCTGCAGTGATGTAGGATGACTTTGAAATGATTTTTGAAGTTGAAGGAGAAAATACGATTGGAGTTTTTCGACATACCCTAACTGTCTTGAACCAGAAAACACAGAGTTCAGGGAGAGCAAGACAAACTGAGCGTTTAAGATTAAAAAGTATTTAAATTGTATTTTTTAATGAAAACAGCCGATCGTTTCGCTAGATAGGACTGTTCTTCCTCGGCTGGGATCGTTTACAACCGCATTTGAGGTCGTTTGAAGCTGCATTTAAACTGCATTTTGGAAGTTCAACATATCAGTCCATTATATGGAGAAAAATGCTGAGATGTTTTCCTCAAAAAACATAATTTCTTTACGACTGAAGAAAGAAAGACTTGAGGCCATCTTGGATGACAAGAGGGTGAGTACATTATATGTGAATCTTTGTTTCGGAAGTGGACTTCTCCTTTAATAAATGCATTACACCGTAACTAAACCCATTAGATTTTAGCCGACTAAATCTACTATAGATTTAGTCGACTAAAATCTTATGAGATATAGTCGACTAAAACTAGACTAAAACTAAAAACAATTCAGATAACTAAAATATGACTAAAACTAAATAGCATTTTAGTCAAAAGACTATGACTAAAACTAAATTACAATTTGCTGTCAAAATTAGCACTTTTTTGGAGCCATTATTATCGTTTGCATTCGCCTTTCGTATTTACACTACATGCACAATCAGTGGGCGGGGCTAAACAGGCAGTGAAGTAGAAGCAGGCGTTGATCTTCTATGAGGCGGGGTTTAGCCACACTATTATGTCATAAAGTGGCACATTCCACAGCCTGTTGTTTTGTCAGATCTTCTTCAATATTAGCTGTTTTTAGACTAACAAGAGAGTTTTGAGTTCAGGATATTTTTAGTACAATGACCTCTTCTGTGTCAAATGATCAAGCGAATTTTGATTTCTCAGTATATGAGCCCTTTAAAGGACTGTTTTTATTCTTCCTACAGATGGGAGGTGGCCTGCAAAACAGAGCAGAGGGGTGGAATCACACAAGAGATTCTCGTCCACGCACTCCTTCACGACTGGAGGACAACATTGTGAGATATAGTGACACAATAATCAAATTTAAAAAAGAATCATATTATATATAATTTAATTACACTTATCTTTGAGTGGCCCCTAATCAGAGGTATTCAAACTTTTTAATACAAAGGGATGAAAATGAAAAAGTAAATCTTGCATAATGTTTCCGTGTCATTCTCTCAGCCTGATGTTAACCGCTGGGCAGAGCAACCACTGGGCAGGGTTCCCTCTAGAGGTGTGGAGAACTTATTCTGACATCAGAAGAAACATCTGTGAACATTATGCACACGTTATATTATTCAACATGACAAACTTTCATCCTTTCATCTCAGGCCCCTCCCCTCAGCCCAGTCGTTCCAACTCTATCTCAGGATTGGCTGGAGGCAGAGTGATGCGAGCAGTGGTGAACAACCCTCCCTCTGCAAACTCCACCCTCCTGCCGTTCTTCCAAGGAGAAACCATCACCTTACTCGTTAAAGAGCCGAAGAACGGCTGGCTGTTCGGCCGCTCTGACAGCTCTGGGCGGTGAGACACGTTTCACACATTATTCCACACTATGTCTAGATTTATCCGGATACATATGAATACAGCGTTTTCATTTCCACATTAGCATTTTGAAGCTTTTCCAAAAGTTTCTCGCTGACACTGAAATGTCAGACAATGCTAAAATAATCTGTGCATGTGTAAAATATAATAATAAAAGCTCAGTGAGATTATACCGAGAGACCAGACATAATAAAGTTCCCAGGCTATTCTTCTGCCATAATTATTTTATTAGCAAAACATCTCACCAAGTGATGGTGAAATCACATGATCATGTATTATCTAAAACACAACTGCGCTTATGTTTTGCAACAGGAGAGCAATTGAGAAAATATCCTGTTATCTTATATGAAATGAAGATAACATTTATTTTTAGCAACACTATGAAAGTGAATAAAACATAGCAGGCATATACTGGTAATATCTAGATATTTAACGGTACAATATACATCACATGACTAAACACGCATTATCATTTTAAATTGCTTCTGTTTTTACATCCCACACTACAACATGAAATTGACATTTCAATTTAATCCACTTGGGAGAGCATCCATTTTTGCAGGACAAAAATGCTGTCTTAGTGTGGATGGATGCCAAATCATGCAGAAAAAGATTTTCAGATGTATCTGGATTAATGCAGAAGTAGCCTTAGACTAGGCTAGTAACCATAAAGTTACTGTATTCTCTTAAGTAATGCAATGAAACACACATACTGTGCTCAGATGGACCACCTGATTTAGTTTCCTGTTCATTCGATCTGTATTGTTCAGGCAAGGCTGGTTCCCTGCTTCTCACGTAGTCCCCGTGGATGAACCACTTGGACCACCTGGACCACCTGTCTTAAGGTAAGCCGATACTGCACATTTTCACAACACCTGCGCATCTGCGCTTCAATCTCATGACCTTTGACCTCTTTCTCTGTTCAGCTCTTTGAGAAACAGCAGCAGCATGAGTAACCTCCTCGACCAACCCAGGAGCAGCAGCCAACAAATAGCTCCGCCTGCACCTGCACCTCCACCACCACCACCTCCTCCGTCAACCAGGTCCAGCAATTCCCGGCCGGTCACTCCCACCCCTTCAGAAAACAAAGTAAGACCTGTTAAAATCAACATAAACAGCGTTAAAGGGTAGTTCACCCCAAAATGAAAGTTCTGTCATCATGTATGAGCTTACTCGCCCTGTGTGAGTTTCTTTCTTCTGCTGAACACAAAAGAAGAAATTTTGAAGAAAATAGGTTATCAAGTTTTTGACAGTAGCCACTGACTTCCACAGTATTGTTTTCACACTATGGAAGCCAGTGTCTACCTTTAAGTGTTTGGCTATTTTTCAGAATAGATTTGTGCATACAGGACTAGAACATCATAACTAAATTACACTATCAGTCAAAAGTTTTAAGTTTCTTCTGCTCACCAAGCCTGCATTTATTTGATCCAAAGTACAGCAAAAACAGTGCAATTTTGAAATATGTTTACTATTTAAAATAGCTGTTTCTGTTTGAATGTATTTAAGAATTCGCTTAATTTTTTATTCCTGTGATTTCAAAGCTGAAATTTTAGCATCATTACTCCAGTCACATGATCCTTCAGAAATGTTATTATTAAAGTTGTATTATTCTGATTTGCTGCTCAGAAAACATTTATTATCATTATTATGTTAAAAACAGGATTTGTTTAGGTTACTTTAATGAATAGAAAATTCAGAAGAACACCATTTATCTGAAATAGAAATCTTTTGTAACATTATCGATGTCTTTATAATCACTTATAAGAATCTTTACTAAATAAAAGTATCAATTTCTATAATTTCTTTCCCCAAATATAATGTTACAAAAGCTTTTTATTTCAGATAAATGCTGATCTTTGGATCTTTCTATTTATCAAAGATTCCTGAAAAAATTTACCCAACTGTTTTAAATATTCATAATAATAATAAATGTTTCTTGATCAGCAGATCAGCATATTATAGTGGTTTCTGAAGGATCATGTGACACTGAAGACTGGAGTAATGATGCTGAAAATGTAGATTTGATCACAGAAATAAATTACATTTTAAAATATATTCAAATAGAAAACAGTTATTTTAAATAGTAAAAATATTTCACAATACTACTGCTTTTGCTGTATTTTAGATCAAATAAATGCAGGCTTGGTGAGCAGAAGAGACTTTAAAAACCATAAAAAATCTTTTGACTGGTAGTGTTTGACAGAATTTACATTTTTGGGTGAACTATTCCTTTAACAACACATTTTAGTTCAGAAATGTGATATACTTTTGAATAGAAATTAGAGAAGAAAAATTAATTTAAATTCTGAAATTAAATTATTTTTAATTTACCTGTAATTATTTTTAAAATTTAAATTATGTTTTAAATTAAAAATGCTGATGGATAAAATTAAATCATTGGCTGAATACCTCAAGCGTGTGACGAAATGTTATACCCCTTACCTTGTTGTGATCCTGTTTCCTGGCAAGAGAAAAAAACAATAAAACCTATTATAAATGAGGCATTTGTTGCATCCAGTGAGGACATAACTACTGATTATAACGACTCATACTGTCTTTTTACGCGTTGCGTCACACTGTGTAAACATAACACCATATCTGCATTTGTAATCGAAAAATCGACAAACAACAAGTGCTACTCTACACTGCTCAAAACTGTTTGATAGAAAAAAGAAAAGTTTGAATAGTCAGTAGCAAATTCTTTAAATATGAAAACATACTTACAGGCCTTGAGTCAGAAGTGCCAGATTGTCCTTGCAATGTTGGAATTGCCCCACTTTATAGTCTTAACCCTTTATGTACAGCTGGCATTGTAGGCTACTCTCTCAGGTTCTGTAAAATGCACTGCACACACCCGAATATTTGCATTGTACTGTCCTGGAACAGAGTTGTAAATATAACTTAATCACTGATTTCTAGTAGTGTCCTCATTTGGAAGGCTAGACAAAGTACTTCCGCTTTTGCAATCAAACACAGCGTCCACAACATGGAGACAATACTGCAACAATACTAATACAGTATAAAAAATTATGCCTTCTATCTTTGCGTGTACATGTGGGCGGTGTTATGCAAATCTACCCACACCGTGATGTAGACATAGTGACTAAATCTTAACTTTTATAAACAATATCTCTTTGGGTTTGAGACTTTAAGCTTTAAAACTTTACAGATCTTATATGCACAGCTTGAAACACTCCAAAGACAAAGGAGAACAAGAAACCGCATCATATGACCCCTTTAGGGCATTGTTAATTTCAGCTAAAAAGAAAAAGTAACATTCTAATGAAAGATTATGAAGGCAAACATTTTTGTCTTTGCTTTAATGTCCACCATTCACCGTGTATCATTCACATTTAAAGAAAGAACATGTATTAAGATAAAGGCTCCAGTTTGATTCAAGTTAAAGAAAAGTTATCATATTCTGTTACTTTCATGAAATAACATTAATGTTACATGCAAAGTAAAAATTAATATGCAGCAACTGTAATGTAGTAATCCTTTGAGTGTGTTTTACATTCTGATGTGGTTCGTGGGGTTTTTTGAAGATCTGCTGATGCTCAGAATATTTTAAATCCCCAGAGAGATTCCTGACTGTAAGCTCATGTAAATGCACAGATGAGATGTGAACAGGCTGACGTTGAATTTTAAGTGTCAGTTCTTATTGTGGCCACCAGGGGCACTGTGGGGATGTGCTGTTCTCCACCACACCTCATCCTTCATTCTGGTGGCTGCAAGGGGGCAGCTCTTTCTGCTGACGGTTTGTGTGTGTGTGTCTGTGCACGCACGCCAGCATGCTGTGATGTGATCCTCCGATATACCACAACAGGGCTACAATTAAAGTCAAAAGTTTACATACACCGTGCATAATCTGCAAAATGTTAATTATTTTACCAAAATAAGAGGGATCATACAAAATGCATGTTATTTTTTTATGTAGTACTGACCTGAATAAGATATTTCACATAAAAGATATTTACATATAGTCACAAGAGAAAATAATAGTTGAATTTATAAAACTGACAACGTTTAAAAGTTTACATACACTAAATACTGTGTTGTTACCTGACTGATCCACAGCTGTTTTTTTGTTTAATGATAATTGTTCATGAGCCCTTGTTTGTCCTGAACAGTTAAACTGACCGCTGTTCTTCCTTCAGGTCCCACAAATTCTTTGTTTTTCAGCATTTTTGTGTATTTGAACCCTTTCCAACAATGAGTGTATTATTTTGAGATCCATCTTTTCACACTGAGGACAACTGAGGGACTCATTTGCAACTATTACAGAAGGTTCAAATGCAAATGCATTAAGATCCAGGTAAATTTACTTTATTTTGTCTTCTGAGAAACATGTACGTGTCTTCTGTAGCTTCTGAAGGGCAGTACTAAATGAAAAAAAATATTATATTTAGGCAAAATAAGAAAAATGTACACATCCTCATTCCATTCAAAAGTTTTCACCCCTCTGGCTCTTAATGCATTGTGCATTCTGGAGCATCAGTGAGTGTTTAAACCTTTTGTAGTTGCATATAAGTCTCTCAGTTGTCCTCAGTGTGAAAAGATGGATTTCAAAACCATACAGTCTTTGTTGGAAAGGGTTGCTGGATTTTTCTGAAGAACAGCGGGCAGTTTAACCGTTCAGGACAAACAAGGGACTCATGAACAACTATCAATAAACAAACAAACAAAAAAAACAAAAAAACAGCTGTGGATCATTCGGGTAACAACACAGTGTATGTAAACTTTTGAACAGGTTCATTTTTTAAAATTCAACTATTATTTTCTCTTGTTGACTGTATGTAAACGTCTTTTATGTGAAATATCTTATTCAGGTCAGTACTAAATAAAAAATAGCATGCATTTTGTATGATCCCTCTTATTTTGGTAAAATAATTAACATTTTGCAGATCCTGCAAGGTGTATGTAAACTTTTGACTTCAACTGTATATGAGCCTATTGTTTCTCTTGCATTTGTTGTGGTTTGCTGTGGTTATATGTATATATGGTTTTGCTGTGACTTGAGTAGTTTAAAACAGTTCTAAAACAATCATCAGTGCTAAATAACTTCTCTTATTTATTTTTTACAGAGACAAGATGACTATGATTCACGACCACAACTGTTTCCAAGGTTGGTGGAAACACATTGTTTCATATCCATTAGCCTCTAATTGTGTTGCTTTTTGTTTTCTCATCTACTGATATAATACTTATATGGCAGATATTTGTGTTTAACATGATCATTTTTTTCTGTTTTTACAGAGGCACAAATCCATTTGCAACTGTGAAGTTGAAACCCACCCAAACCAATGACAGATCAGCTCCACGCATATGATTAATATTTCAAGCAATAGCACTCAGCTCAGCTCCTCAACAATTCTTCAATGGCTAATCAGTGCTGCACATTTTACTGTACATTGTTCTGCCATTTTCAAAAACATTAATTTTCCAGTGTAATCACTAAAAATTTAGGACAATGCGACTCAAGAATGATCAACGACTAGTCTTTAAAAGTCCATTACAGCAGGTAATTATGATAATTTACCTATATCCTCAGGCTGTTGGAGGGTCTGCAGCAGCAAACACAATTAATAACACTCTTTTATATATAATGGCCCCATAAATATTGGGGCAGTTGTCACATGTAAAAATATATGACGTCTGCAAGATGTCTGTTAAAGATCGCATGATCTGGAAAGCATCTGCTGTGTGCAAACGTCTGGCAGACGTCTGTAAGATGTCAGTTTTACATACATTCTAAATCATAAACATCTTAAAGACATCTAATAAACGTCTATTTAAAATCTGATAGGAAACGTCCAATAGACGTATTGCAAATGAGCAACAGCTCCAAAAAATACGTCTTGCAGATGTAAATGCAGACATCAAATAGACGTCTCTATGATGTACGTGTGCTTTTAGGGATATTTAAACAAACACTGTGATTTTAACACTGTGAAGTTAGTTCTTCTTAAGTTCACACAGGTTCATCACACTAACTATGAACATGTTGAACTAACATTTAACGTAACCTGACACTTGTTTTTGTGAAAAGTTTGCCTTGAAAAGTGTCAAGTGAAAACATGTAGCTCTTTAAAATAAGTCCATTGGTTTGATATGTCGTCACATAATGCAATTACATTTTTAAATGTGGATTACACATCCAAATATGTAATTTAATGGTTCTCTTTTTGTCATGTTTCCGCCACTATAATGAGTATCAGGTTTTGTATGCTGGTGTTGTGCTGACCAAACGGGAAATATGAAATGTAAATGCTTTTAAGTGATGAGATAAGTGCGTCTTTTCCATCTTTACTTTTTAAATAATTGTATATAATTTGCATTATGCGAGCAAAACGCTTCTTAAAGCATCACATGTTCTCCAAATGCACTTTATAAATGTATACTGTCATGTTTGTTGCCGTTGGGGCTGGTTTAACTACAGTTCTATGTGGTCTGACCTCTGAGACCCCAGCATCTCTGATAAACCACTATCGGTCTCTCTCTCTCCCACTCTGTGCTTGATCTTTGTCTCTCGCCTTAGTTAATTCATCTGATGCGTCCAATTATAAGCTGCCCTTAAATTGGTTGTTCTGTCTGTTTAAGTGCCTATAAAGTGAATGCTCATTTTAACCTTGACAGTAATTGGTGTGACCTTCTCCTGAGGTCTCAAGCCCATTAGTACAAACCTGTTTGTACTACAAACTTTGTAGGGATGTAAATTTTTTTTTTTTTTTTTTTTTTTTTTTTGAGAATATTTTCCTATTTAATTGATGCTGAATATTCAAAACAGAAATATGTGCCTATATTACAGCAGTAATTTTCATCTGCCATGACTTGGCCAGTGAATACAGGAAAAGATACAATGTAGTTTCTCCTGTAGATATCTTGGACTAATTCTTTACACCTTGATCTGTTTAACAATTAAAAACAATGTGAAGTTGATTCTGTGTGTCATTTATTAAGTTTAAGTGATCAAGAATGTTTCATTAAGAATAAATGTAGCTTTCTTATTCACTGCCATATATATATATATATATATTACACAATAAAATTCACACAACTTTCTCAGGCTTCACTATAGTAATATTGTGTGTCAGACATCAGGATTGTGTGCCATTCAGAAAACTGATTCTGAATGTTGGCCTTACAGACAGACTTAAAGATAGATGGAACGATAGATAGAATGTTAGAACAACAGAATGATAGAACAATAGATAGATAGATAGATACAAAGAATGATAGAACAATATATATATATAATGTTAGAACAATAGAACGACAGATAGAATGATAGAACGATAGATAGATGATAGAACAATAGAAAGATGATAGAACAATAGATAGAATGTTAGAAAGATAGATAGATAGATGGATAGATAGATACAAAGAATGATAGAACAATATATATATATAATGTTAGAACAATAGAACGACAGATAGAATGATAGAACGATAGATAGATGATAGAACAATAGAAAGATGATAGAACAATAGATAGAATGTTAGAATGATATATAGATAGATAGATAGATAGATAGATGATAGAACAATAGAAAGATGATAGAACAATAGATAGAATGTTAGAAAGATAGATAGATAGATAGATAGATACAAAGAATGATAGAACAATATATATATATAATGTTAGAACAATAGAACGACAGAGAGAATGATAGAACGATAGATAGATGATAGAACAATAGAAAGATGATAGAACAATACATAGAATGTTAGAAAGATAGATAGATAGATAGATAGATAGATAGATAGATAGATAGATAGATAGATAGAAAGAATGATAGAACAATATATATAATGTTAGAACGATAGAACGACAGAATAATAGAACGATAGATAGATAGATAGAACAATGGAACGATAGAATGAACAATGGAACGATGGATAGATAGAACAACAGAAAGATGATAGAACAATAGATAGAATGTTAGAATGATAGAACGACAGATAGATAGATAGATAGATAGATAGATAGATAGATAGATAGATAGATAGATAGATAGATAGATAGATAGATAGATACAAAGTATGATAGAACTACATATATATATATATATATATATATATATAATGTTAGAACGATAGAATGACAGATAGAACGATAGAATGACAGAACAAATGATAGAACAATAGATAGAATGTTAGAACAATAGATAGAACGATAGAACGATAGATAGATATCAAACATACCGGACTTCCAACTAATTATTAAAAAAAGAACACACACAAACACAAAAAACACAAATAGATTCATTACACACTGAAACTCTTGAGGCATTATCTCTTTATTTTGTTTTCTTTCACAACTTGACCTCTTTCTTCTTTTGGTGTGTTTCACAACGGCTTGTTACTGGAGGGATGGAGAGAGTTTGGATTTGGAAGGGAGGAGAGGAGCGAAAGATCAATGGGAGACATTCAAGGAAGATAAAGACAGACAAAGAGTAGTGGACGACGGAGAGTGCTTTGTTTTCTTTTCTATTATATCTACATATTGCCAGCATGAGGTTTTGTCCTGTTAAAGGTCTCTTGATCTATACACTAGCAGAAACACTCACTTTTGTATAAAAAGGAAAATAAATAGCATGAAGGTCAGTGTGTGTGATTGTGTGTAGGGAGGTGTTCAGAAGGGGGGGCGTGCAAGCGTGTCAGGGTGTGTAAGTGAGTGTGTGAGTGTGTGTGTGTCTGTGCTTCAGGGGCGTTAGGCTGAGGTCAAAGGGTCATGAGGTATGAACAGGCCAAGAGTCTCAGTCACTTATTCACGAACCAGAGCAGCAAACTCTGAAACAGAAAGAGCATTTTTTGATTTAAAAAGTGCATAATATGGGTTAGTAGAAGCATCATATTCAGACTGCGGTAATAAATGCAATAATAATTTAAAATGTAATCAGTTTTGATGCGTCCATATGCAGTTTTGTTAGATATCAGAGAATAAGAGTCACGTGTCTGATTCAAATGACTCTTATGAACAAGATCTTTTTAAAAGATTCATTCTAAAAGATTCACACTTGTTTGTGAGTCAGCAGTTTGAATTAGAATAACTCATAAATGAACTCTGAATCCTTTATATTATATTTAATTTTTTGTACAACAACGTGCAGTAAACGGTAAAACTGTTTGCATTACAAACCAGTGTGTTCATAATTAATACATTAAAATAATATGGTAAGACACCAATTTGCAATATCAAGCAGCAAAACATGTTTTGTACAGCTAGAAATAGCTCAACACGGATGAGCCAGAACCGTAAATTTTACAAATGGTGGCGTCTGCTCTTACGGGACAAATAAGGTGGATATTTGAAAAGAAAGTGTTTTCTTATCTTATCACTTATAATGTGAGTCAGGGCTCCCACTGGTGGTCAAAAAAAAAAGAAAAAAAGAAAAAATAGATGCGAGACGCCCCTGGTGTTATAGTATATTCCTTTCATTTTACCTTCTGCTCCTATCTTTCCATCTCCATCTTTGTCCGCAGCCTGCAGGAATGCTTTGGTCTCCTTATCAGTCAGGTCTCTCCCATCTTTACCGAAATGCTTCAAAACAAACCTGCACAGAGGTAACAAAGCGAGTCTAACACCCATCAAACATTTTGTGTGCTCACCTTTACTCTGAGAGTTTCAATTACAAATCTTACGGGTTACATGCTTGTTTGCTTGTAGTGTAGAAATGGTGTAATCTTACCTAAGTTCCTCTTCCTCTATAAAGCCGCTATTGTCTGCATCCAGGACGTGGAAAGCCTTCTTCACATCATCAGCCGGCTTCGCCTTCAGTCCGACCATCTCAAAAAACCTCTTGTGGTCAAATGAGTCCACGGCTAAGAGAAGGTTTGGAAAAACAGAGAGAATCACTGAAACAGGAAATAGAATTTGGGACCGTCAAGCTTCAAACAGAACAACAAAAGCACTATAAATGTATCCCAAAGGTGGTACATACTATCTGTGCACTATATTCCAAGTGTTTTGAAGTCATTTAAGAGTTATTTGTGACAAACAGACTAAAAACACAGATTTAATCCCTTAAAAGAGAAATCCACTTCCAAAACAAAGATTCACATATAATGTACTCACCCCCTTGTCATCCAAGATGTTCATGTCTTTCTTTCTTCAGTCGTAAAGAAGTTACGTTTTTTGAGGAAAACATTTCAGCATTTTTCTCCATATAATGGGCTGCTATGGTGCCCTGATTTTGAACTTCCAAAATGCAGTTTAAATGCTGCTTCAAACGATTCCAAATGCGGTTGTAAATGATCCCAGCGGAGGAAGAAGGGTCTTATCTAGCATAATGATTGGTTATTTTCATTTAAAAAATACAATTTAAATAATTTTTATTCTCAAACGCTCGTCTTGCCTCAAAAAAATCCAATCGCATTTTCTCCCTCAACTTCAAAAATCATTTCAAAATCATCCTACATCACTGCAGAAGTACCGACCCAGACTTTGCAAAGTGAACATGCAAAGAAGATCAAACACCCTTAACCAAAAAGGTAAAAACAGCAATTTTGAAGTTGAGGGAGAACATGAGATGGGAGTTTTTCGATATACCCTAACTGTCATAAACAGGAACAGTCCAGGCAGAGTAAGACAAGATAAGAATTTGACATTAAGAAGTATATAAATTGTATTATTTTTATGAAAATAACCGATCGTTACGCTAGACAATTCTTTCTCGGCTGGGATCGTTTACAACGGCATTTGGGATCGTTTAAAGCTGCATTTAAACTGCATTTTGGAAGTTCAAATTCAGGGCACCATATCAGTCCATTATATGAAGAAAAATGCTGAAATGTTTTCCTCAAAAAACATTTTTTGAATGTTTCTGAAGAAAGAAACATGAACATCTTGGATGACAAGGGAGTGAGTACATTATATGTGAATCTTTGTTTTGAAAGTGGACTTCCCCTTGAAACTTACCCTCTGCTTTATCTCTCAAATCAAATATAGTGGCATTATACAAGTTTGATGTAGTGGAGTGGAAGATTTTCAGTAAAACTGCTTTAAGTGTATGAGTCATGTAAACTTTTATGGTGCTTCTTTGTCATTTTTGAGTTTAATAGTTTAATAGTCCCTATAACTTTCATTATAATAATGAAAATTATGATTTTGGCTTCTAACAATTAACAAAAATAATAAACAACAAAAAATAATAAAGATAAAACAATTATTGTGCTGTTTTCCATTTTAAGATCATGCTTTTGTTTGTTATTTGCATCATAAATATATCTAAATGTTTACTAGTTCTCAGCAGGTTATTTAAATAAATATATATATTTTTTTATTTTATTTATTATTTTTTTAAACATTTATTTTTAATACTTAACACTAAAAAATGACTGAACAAAGGGCCATTCAAACAGAATGCATTTTTGATTTAAAAATGAGAGACGCATGGCAATGGAATGTAAAAACGTTGAGACACATTTTTCAAAAGTTGAACTTTTTAAATTTAGCTGCAAAGCTCTTTTTCAATGCTGCAAAAGATTGCATTTGTCAAAGAACATCCACCTAGCAAACAGAAAAAGGGAGAAACCCTTTTTCTGAATGAAAAATGCATTCTTTGTGAACAGCCCCTTAAAAAGAGGTGATTTTAGAAAATGTATACTTATATTGACATCAGTTATAAAGATTAATCTTTCTGCATATTATACTATTTCAAACCATATGACCCTGGACCACAAAACCTTAAGTAGCATGGGTATATTTATAGCAATAGCCAAAAATACCTTGTATGACTCTTATGACTGGTTTTATGATCAACTATCACACATGTGAAGGAGAGATGAATCACCTCTAAATGCGTCCAGGGCTTTCTTGATGTCATCAGGGTTGAGGATGCTGTTCATCGCCATTTCTACAACTGCAAAAAGAGACACAGGCAGAGAAAAGAAAGAAAAATCAGCATTGATATACTGTATAGTAAAAAAGCAATGCGACGTGAAACTATGCAGCCGACCAGCGCAAGACCGTGAAGAGAAGACACTGATAAAAGGCCTTCAAGAAGTCATAAATTATGAACCAGTGTTGAGAGATGAGAAAACGCCAAACACCTGACGTGTATCTGTATGTGATTCTCTCAACTCAGGTCCATCTCCAGATCAGAGGGGAAAACATCTTGAAGGCTTCTTCTGTTTTATATCTGCCATAACATCCTGCAACACAAAGGCTCCAGTGCTCACAATCCTCAGTGATTCCACAGGTGAAATTAGCATTCGACTGCCAGACACATTACGACTATCAAGCGTATACTTATTTCGAATGGTCATCCAGAGATTAGCTTTGCATCATTAGAGCCTGGCTTCGGTCCAAACCAGGAGCTGAGAGACACTCTCAAAGAGCCCAGAGTCAGAGATTAAGATCAAAGACGACTTTAGCTGGAAATGTGCAGGAAATATGTTTTTAATCAGCACACATTCACTGAACACTTCCTCAACAAATGACTCACAGATTTAGACTTTGATAGTAAGCTAATAGACTGCACTGCTCAGTTTTTAGGTTCTTAAGACCGATGGTAATTTTCACACAAGTCACGGCCAGACTGGGGTAATCTTTCTTCTTAAAAAGCTTTTAACAGTTCTCTCTGCTTCTTTCTTCTAGTTTACCTCGACAGATTCATAATCCTTCACTTGCCCGCATTTAAAAACTCTTCATTGTCCTATTTCCCACAGCCTGCAGTATGGGTAATGTGCAGGTGCGCAGTGAAAGTACAGATTGTGTTTTTTGCTTTCAGCTGGCTCCTCGTTTCATTGATCTGGATCAGGTGGAGGTCAGCTGGGCAAAATCAAGCTTCGGCTCTGCTGACTGGAACAGTGCGGACGCTGACTTTTCTCAATGACGTTTGTTACAGTGAGATCTGCTTAACGAATGTGAGGGTTTAATGTGGACATCAGCTGAGCTGGCAGACCAAACATGCAGCACAACTCTTTTCAGCACTAATAATAAATGTTTTGTGAGCAGCAAATCAGCATATTAGAATGATTTCTAAAGGACCATGTGACGCTGAAGACTGGAGTAATTATGCTGAAAATTCAGCTTTGCCATCACAGTAATAAATCGCATTTTAAAAACTGGACCAACCCAGATGAATAGCAATATTACATGTGTCATTTAGATGACACTTTTATTCAAAGCCACTTACTCTCCACATATAAGCGGGGCAGTCTCTCCGATGCAACCTGGGATGTCAAATAACTTGTTCCCTACAATGCTGCTACTTTATTGATCACTTTTCTCAGTGTTTGAACCTCAACCTTTCAGTTATCCTCCTAGATCTTTAGTCAATAGGCCTCACTGCCCCTAAACTCTCCTTTCAGTGATAGCAGACAGCACGTCTACGGAAATGAGAATCTAATTATAAGACGCGCTGTTCTGAGAATACTAAAGGAAGAACTGAAAGACACAAGCAGACTGATGGCTCCCTAACAGTCTCTATTATAGGGCTCGACAGCATTTAGAATTGATTCCCTTCCCGCAGGAAGCTGAATTGGAATTTGAATTGGAATCAGAGAAAGAAGAATTTACTGACTATAGTGCAATAGGTTCCAGGGTTCCAGAAATATTTTTCCATAATTTCCCCATGAAATCGCAATTGAAGTGTTTTGGTTTTCAGAATGAATATTTTAGCCTTGAGATTATCTGTAAGCTCAATTGACAAAATTTGCATTTAGAAGACATAAGCATTCAAAACTTACAGTTTTGATGACATCACCCTGCACTTTCTGTCCAATCAAATGCTTTCTAGAATCCAAAGCGTCCCACCCTCTACATTATAAATAGATGCTGAAGCTGCAAATGAAATCGGTCACTTGCTCACAGAGTTTTCTGTATGGCAAATGGCATGTAGAGCACTATATAGGGGATAGGGAACGATTCAAACAGTGTAAATATGTTTTCCATTGGGCCGATAAAAGTCTAGTTTTGTGCTGTTTCACACGAACCACTGCAGCATGCACAGTCTGCTCCGGTCCAGAGACACTATAACACAGAGCAGTGAATGTGTTCAATGCGTGAATTGGTGCAGACCATAAAACATATCAGATCCATTTGAATTCTACACTGAATGCTATATTTTATAGCAACATTAATGAGATTGTGGCTGTCATACGCTGCCAAATGCGGCTTTACCGTGCTCAACAGCTCTGGCCCAAGCTGTGATATAAACAAAGTGCTATTGGCTATTTAAAAAAGATGGTGGGACTGCTTGATTTGTCCTGCCCTGTCTTCTTATTTCAGTTGAAATTACGTTTCAAAGCCCTTCAGTGGACCTTTAAAAAGTTTTTATATAACTAAGTGAATCATAACAAAAGTTTGTTTTGAAGTAAAAAAGATCTATCTATCTATCTATCTATCTATCTATCTATCTATCTATCTATCTATCTATCTGTCTGTTAGTTAAATCAGCTTTTTTTTTAAACTTTTATTTCTATATACTTGCATTCAAATAGCAACTCAGTATCCTGTCTGCTACCTTAATTCAAAATCAGGAATTAAAATGAAATTTTAAGTATTTTCTATTCAGTTTCTGAATGCACAGTAAATACATACAGACATTAGTGCAGCTAAGAGAAGATGCAGGTGAATGGCATTTAAATAATATGAATGGCTATACAGAGTATCAAAAAACGGCACATACGACGAATCTTGGATGTTTTTCATACTTTGCTGCAAGAGTAGACTGACTTTGAATCCAAGTGCATAAAAACCAGGAGATTACTTTCTGCAAACTGAGCAGAATGTTAAATCTGTTCTTTCTCCTACAAAATAATGTTTTTCCTCACTCTTATGAGCCCAACCGAGACTTTCAGTGAGAACTGCCATTAAGCAGTTTAAAGAACAGTATTCAGATGCTTTAAAAGAATAGTTCACCCAAAAATGAAAATTCTGTCATTAATTACTCACCTTCATGTTGTTCCAAATCTGTAAGACATTAGTTCATCTTTGAAAAACTAATTAAGATATTTTTTATGAAATCCGGCATAGACAGCAACACAACTGACATGTACAAGGCCCAGAAATGTAGCAAGGATGTCGTTGCAATAGTCCATATAACATTAGTAGTTCAACCGTAAAGTTATGAAGCTACGAGAATACTTTTTGTGCATCGTGGTAATCTTGTGAATGTGTGTAAAAGACTGACACAGAAGAGAAAAAAATAGTTGAATGAAGTAATTATTTTTGCATTCTTTATGCACAAAAAGTTTTTTCATAGCTTCATATAACATTACGGTTGAACCACTGACGTCACATGGACTAATTTATCGATGTTCATATACCTTTCTGAGCCTTGAACGTGTCAATTGTGTTGCGCTGTGATGGGTTAGAAAGCTGTCAGATTTCATCAAAAATATTTTAATTTGTGTTCTGAAGATGAGTGAAGATGGTCTTACGAGGATGAAACGACATGAGGGTGAGTAATTAATGACAGAATTTTCATTTTTGGGTGAACTGTCCCTTTAAAGAGCAGTATTCTGAAATACAATGAAATAAATATATAAATATTCAAACACTTGTCAGATTACAATAAATAAGTAAATTAAGGCTATGTTCACACTTGGCGTCAGGGCAAGTATGTATAATTGCAGACCGGAGATGGGGACGGGATCTCCAAAAGTGGGCAGAACCTCCAAAATGGGGCGGGCTCTCATCACGCAAAGGCTTTCACCATTGGCTCTGGCTTCAGCCAATTGTTATTGACTTCTGTTTCAAAATAAAACTTTATAAATTAAACACTGTTTCTATTTGTTTTAAAATAAAGCTAAATATGCTACATAAATAAATATGCTCAGTGAGAGCAGAGTCCAAAGCTCGTGGCCAGAGGTGTTCGGACTGGAGTTAGAATCTCTGCTTAATGATATAAATGGGAATCCCCCGCAAAAGGTTTTACTCTATCACTTTGTTTTAAGAAACGGGAGCATCCCCGGACTTGAAATTCGCAGGGTAGGAGGGTGCAGTGACGCTGAGTGTAACTAAAAAGGTCCCGTTGTCCGGTGAGGTCTGGTTTGGGAGTTACAGAACGGCCCGGCGATCTTATATCGCATAATTTTATTAACTGTTTATCCACCATGCTATTCAGCACCAGTCCTGCCGTGCAGTCAATTTCACTGGTTAAGGTTAGGGTCAGGTGTGGGGTAGGTTTAGGGGTTAGCATTGTTTGAAGCATAGTGTAGGAAATCAACACTGTGATTGACACAACCAATAAAACCTTTAGAATCAGCTGTGGGGCGGAGTTTGCGCTGAAGTGGATTGGTGGAAAAAAGTGCACACGTGTCTGTCTTTCAATAAGAGGAAGCCACGCCCTATTTTGGAGCTCCCACCCTGTTTTGGAGTTCCCGCCCCCATTTGGAGATCTCCAGGCTGCAGTTATACCAAGTAGCAACCTCCTGGTCTCCCTCTTGAAGCCAACACGGAAGTGACTAAAACTGCAATTCATCGACTGGCCGCTAGAGACTGGCTGCAAAAGGGAGTAAATCCCATAGACTCCCCATGTTAAAATGCCCAACTTCACAGCAGAAAAAAAAATGTTTACAGCCTGGTTCAAAAAGTGGTTTTGGTCTAAATAGCTAATTTTTCCCTTCATGTCAACTCTGGGGGGGGGGATTTTTTTATAACTCATCCGTTTAATTTATATTAAGCCTTAAAGTTGTGCATAATTTAGGGCGTGGCCACTTAAGTGATAGATTGCCGCTGCTGTCACCACCGTCACGCTCGGCGGGCGTAGTTTCAGCAACCAGCTCCACCCACGTCCCGCCTATTTGCCCATTTTCGATTATCCGGGAGTGACGTGCATTGACGCGATTCCAAGATGGCTACGGTCCACTCCCGCCCACTAAGAGCTTTAAAAATGCTCTTCGGAAACCTACGGGTGACGTCACGGACACTACGTCCATGTTTTTTTACAGTCTATGAGTTATACCCTTCTTTGGATCGGCAAAAGTCTGCAAGCTGGGACTCTACACCTACCCAACCCTAAACTTAGCCCTGACTATATTATAACGACAGGTCTCGCTACTGGCTTGTCATTGGTCAACTGTCAAAAAGGCACTTGACGTAGGGCGATTGACCTCAGCTAACTTAAGTATCTTAGGATATGTTCACACTTGGCGTCTTTTTGAAACTGCCAGCGTCTGTTTTACATTATAATCCTATACTGTGTTTTCAAAAAAAGTCCTGAGCGCTTTTTTAAACGCCGGCGTATTTTCTGCAGCTCAGAGCGTCTTTTCAAGTTGAAAAAAGTTCAACTTTTCTGAAAGAAACGCCCTACGTCAAGCGCCTTTTTGACAGCTGACCAATGACAAGCGAGTAGCCAGAACTGACGTTTCCATAACAACAAGAACAACAAGAAAAAATGGAGAGGTGTCGGTAGATAGACTTTTATCTCATTGTTGTGAACCGACATTCTCCTCCCCGTTAACTTAAAAAACCGACGCGCGGCTCCGATAGCCTTATGGGCAGCGCGTCGATATGAACGCCGTTGCGCTTCGGGCGTCCCTTTATCCAGTCCACCTGCTCGCAGACCCTCCCCGATTTCGTACCCCTCCCCCACTCTCTCTCTCTCACACACACTTTGCTTCCTGTCTAAATACCGCCCTATCAAATAAAGGGCAAAAATGCCAAAAAACAAAACACCAGCGCAAAAGCGAGCTTCCTCTTTTCTCTACATTCATACAGTTGCAGCTTGTTGATATAGCAACAAAAGACGCCCTCGGCTGCAACGCTGGCAGATTTTTATTTTATTTTTATTTTTTTCTAAAAAAGCGCCCTTGTCAACTTTTTCTTGTCAAAAAGACGCCAAGCGTGAACATAGCCTAAGGCAAATAACTCAAGTAAGTAACCTGAATAAACAATTCAGGTAAATGATAACACTGACAGATTTCTATGACATAACAATTATCCTAAAATTATTAATAAAATGAACATTCGCTTGAAACACAATGGCTGGACATTCTAGCATATGAGTTAGTCTTTTTCCTCTGAAAACTGATCATTTTTACTAACCTTTAGGAGCAAATGAGACAGAAAAGTTGGTTTTTACTCAGTAAGCCCACTGTGTTGTTTGAGGATGCGCTACAGTTGTCATGACAACTCTCAAACTCTCAACTGCCACTCAGAATTTAAAAAATGCAGCCAAATTCCCTTCAGTACACACTCATTATGACACATTCAAGTAATAAAAAACATAATATACATGTATATTTTAACACACACACATGTAAATAATAAATGATATACATTATAGACAAATAAAAGAATATTTATGTGACCCAAACTCAGTGTGAGGTATCAGGAACAGGTTTTGCTAACAGACATAATGTTGCACTTGTGAACATGGTTCTCAGAGGTGTCACTGTTTTTATTGCTTACTTGAGGTTCAAAGTGTAAGACAAAGATGAGAAGAGAGAAAAACATTCCAGTTCCTCTTTTTCTTCTTCTGTTTTAGAAAATAGTGTCCTGCTCCAGGCCTGGATTAAAGAGTCCCCTTACACCTAATCAAACCACACTGATTATACTGTTAATCTCTGTATCTCTCTACAAACCCCTTCCTCTCTTCAATCCGATATTATTTCCTCATTTTCACACCCCTCTTAGAGATGGCATTGGCCCTCTTTGATTCCTCTCCTCAATCTCCCATCAGTCTCTCGATAAGCATCTCTCTTTAATGATCCCATTCTCTCTGTTTCCATCCTCATCCACTCCTCTTCACACTTTTCTTAACAAATAAAGTCACTCATTTAACAAAAAATACCGTAGTGGGACCTTTTTTTTACCCTACATGGGTCTAAAGGTTAAGTTTTAATTTTACATTTTAAGACAATGCCTAGATAGTAACTCTACAAGCAAATGCAAAGAATATTTTGACACCAACCCACAAAAATGCACTGCTGTGAAAATGCTAGTATGTCCCAATGCATTTCGGACAGATTTACCCACTACCAAAAAGGTACATACTCTTAGCACTATAGCACTATATACTATTATATGAATTAAAATGTAGCCTACCCTGCTGAAGAAAAAAAAAAAGAAACATCTTAAACCAGCCTAAGCTGGTTGGCTGGTTTTAGCTGGTCATCCAGCTTTCAGCCTGGTCTTAGCTGGTCAGCAGGCTGGTTTTAGAGGGGTTTTGGCCTCTTCCTTAGCTTGTCAGGCTGGGAAACCAGCTGGAACCAGCTACTTCCAGCTCAAACCATTATTTTTATTTTATTTTATTTTATTTTATTTTATTTTATTTTATTTTATTTTATTTTATTTTATTTTATTTTATTATTTTATTTTATTTTATTTTTCAGCAGGGACAGACACACATTAACTTTTCATAAAAATAAGAAATGTTAAAACTAAAACTGGGATGAAATAAATAAAATATACAAACTGAAAACTAAAATGAAAACTCAAAATATAACTCAAAATATGAATTAAAAATGTAATAGTATACAAATAGTAAAATATCATTGATACACAATAACCTAAGATGCTGCACTGCAATGTTTGTCACAAATATACAAGGAAAAACTGTTAATTATTCCAATTATCATATATGGTAATAAAGACAAATAATAAATAATATAAATAAAATAAATAAATACAATTTCTAAATTAAAAAGTGCAAACATACAGTATAATGGCTAGTAATAATAATAATAATAATAATAATAATTACTTTATTAAATATGAGATTTTTGAACCACATTTTCCTAATGGTACCAGCTGTGTTACAAAATCAATTAAAAAAATTCTGTAACACTTCTTTTTAAGGTGTCATTGTTAAACATTACATGTACTTACTATTATAATAACAAAAAATTATGTATAATTACGTGTAATTACATAATTACATGCAAGTAACCCTAAGCCTAATCCTAACCATATAATAAGTCCATGTAGTTAATTAATATTACTCAGTACTTAAATGTATAATTACACTATAACAAGGACACCTTAAAATAAAGTGTAACCAAAAGTTTTTTCATTAAATTAATTTTCACCCAGGGAAAAAATAAAAATTAGGACTCTTCAGTGTCAATTCATCCAGAAATACAAATCATAAAAACTGTGATACAGCACTTGCTAGCTCTATATCTCCGAGGGATGGTGCTACAAGCCCTCTAGAAGACTTTTTCTTCTTTGTGTCTTTCATGTCTCACGCTGTTTGTTTCCCAGAAGGCACCGTTCTTCTTGTAAGGCTTTTCCCTTTCCTCCCACCTCAAAGTCTCCAATTCCCCTTCCTGAGGGCTAATTTTATCTCTCTCCTTGTGGCTCAGCGAAACCCCGAGGCCCTGGAGAACCATCTCTAATCCTGCAGCATCGCTGGGCGTAACTGTCAACCCTCATGAGCCCCGCTGGCAGCAGGGCCAGGGAATGTCGAGATTGCCAGAGATGAAAGGGAGCTGGAGAGAGAGGAATCGGCAACGACAGCCGCGGCTACAGCTGGCATGTGTAGAGCTGCCCTAAATGCCCTGATCTCAAATACAGTTGACCAGTCAGAACCTCAAAACGTTTGCTTTTAATTCCCTGTAGCACTTACAAACATACAGTATGTTTGCAGCAAGGGCCATACTACTGCAGAGTATTAAGTGAAGTGTCATGTCTTATAAGAGCATGTGTTGAGGAACTTACTTTGAAGCTGCAGCTCCCAAACTACAAGCCACTTATAATTTAAAGCAGATCAACTTAAGTCAATATCAGTTTGAACAAGTAATTAGCTGTGGTTGCTTAAGTTACTAAGCAAAAAAGTACTTAATTAAACAAGGGACAAAATGTCAAACGTTAAATGTTCTTCAAAATAAATTTACGAAACAAAGGGAGTAATTGAAATTTTCTTTTAAATATTTCTATGAACACTACATTTCAGTGTAAAAATATCTTCAGATTTTCGTTTTAATAATAATTATTAAATATTATCTACAATATACAGTGCCCTCCACTAATATTGGCACCCTTGGTAAATATGAGCAAAGATGGCTGTCAATAAAAATCTGTATCATTTACCTTTTTGATCTTTCATAAAAAATAAATAAATAAAAATCACAGAATTCTAACCTTCCACTTAAGTAAAACGATTGAAAGTCAGGGGGGAATGTTGTTATGAAATAAATGTTTTTCTCCAATGCTGGCAACAATTATTGGCACCCCAGAATGAGTAAATGAGCAAATTATCTCTGAAATATATTTCCATTCATATTAACATTTTTTAGCAGACCAGGGTGACTAGAGCATGAAATTGCCCAGCCATGACTTCCTGTTCCAAAGGATTATAAATATGAGGAACACAAAGGCCAAATTCCCTTAACCATTCATCACAAGGAGTAAAACCAAAAAATATAACCCTGATGTGGAGAACAAGATTGTTGAGCTTCACAAAATAGAAAGTGGTCGTAAGAAAAGAGCTAAAGCATTGAAAATCCCTGTTTCCTCCATCAGGGCAATAATTAAGTAGTTCCAATCAATTAAAGATGTTACAAATCTGCCTGAAAGAGGACATGTGTCTATACCGTCCTAATGCACGCTGAGAGACTAGTTGAGTCTTGAGGTCAGAAAGCCTAAAAAATATACAATGTCTTGCGAAAGTATTCATACCCCTTCATTTTTTTTTCATGTATTGTTATGTTACAGCATTATTTTTTTTTTTTACATCAATCACTCTATACACCATAATAGCAAAGCAAGACAGGTTTTTAATATCTTTGCAAATTTATCAAAAATAAAAACTTAAATCATTCCATTGCATAAGTATTCATACCCTTATCTGGGACAGTTGAAATTTAGTCCAGGAGCATTCATTTCGCTTGTAGATGTTACTACACTTCGAGTGAAGTTAACCTGGGGAAAATTCAATTGAATAGGTATGATTTGAAAAGGCACACATCTTAATAACAGGTAAAAATGCATATCAGAGTAAAAATCATGGCCTCATGGCCAAACTGAACAGTGGATGGAGAAGGGTTTTGATTGGAGTGGTGACAAAGAAGCTGATGGTCGCTCTAGTTGAGCTCTATGATCATATGTGGATAGGAGAACCCAACAGGACAAACTTCACCGCAAAACTCCACCGATCTGGGCTTTATTGGTGTGGCCAAACTCAATCCTCTCCTCAGTGAAGACACATGAAAACACACTTGGAATTTGCAACAAAGCACCTAAAGGACCTTTAGACTGTGAGAAACAAGATTCTCTGGTCTGATGAACCTCACTTCCAAGCATCATGTTTGAAGTAAACCAAGCACTGCTCATCACCTGCAGAGTACCGTACCAAAAGTAAAGTGTGCAGGTAGCAGCCTCATACTGTGGGGCTGTTTTTCAGTGGCAGTAATTGAAGGACTCGTCAGAGTAGAAGAAAAGCTCAATGCACCAACATATTGGGATAGCTTTAATGAAAACCCAGTCTAGAACATTCAGAACCTCAGAACCTCAGACTGGACAAAAAGTTCACCTTCTAACAGGACAATGACCCTAAGCACACAGAAAGAGTGGCTTATAGACAACTCTGTGTATGTCCTTGAGTGTCCCAGCCAGAGTCTGGGCTTAAACCCAATCAAACATTTATAGAGAAACCTGAAAATGTGTTCCTGCCCCCATCCAAGCTGACAGAGCTTGAGAGGTGAAGAAGTGAGGAGACAAATGGCAGATAATTGCCAGATGCTGATGTGCAAAACTTGTCGCATCATACCCATATAAGAGTTATGAGTATGAATACTTTTGCAATGTACTTATTTCAGGTTTTTTATTTTTAATAAATACATGAAGTTTTGACAATTCTGTTTTTATTTTGTCATTATGGTGTATGGAGTGTAGATTGATGTGGGGAAAAAAGTAATTTAAAGCAGTTTAACATAAGGTAGCAATGTAACAAAACATGAAAAAAATGAAGGGCTGTGAATACTTTCACAAGGCAATGTAACCAATTTGAACCAACTCCAGCATATTCAGTTGTCAGACATGACTGGGACTTCAAACAAGACTGGCTTGTTTGAAAAAAAGAGAACTTTTTGGCAGCAAATCCACCAGGTGGGTTTGGTGCAAACAGGGATAAAAAGTACCCTATGCCCATGGTTAAGTATATTGCTGGATCTAATGCTGTTGGCCTATTTTTCTGCTGGAGATCCTAGATATATTGTTCATATACATGGCATTATGGATTCTATCAAATACTAAACTGCCTCTGTTGGAGGCAACTAAACAAACTGCCTCTGTTGGACATCTTATAATAGGCTGTGGTTGGATCATCCATCAGGTCGATGATCCAAAACAAACATCAAAATCAACACAAAATGAAGCTTTTCCCTGACCTGAACCCTATAGACAATGAGTAGGATGAACTGAAGAGAACAGCTGGGAATCTGAAGGATCTGGAGTGCTTCTGTATGAATGAATTGGCATTTTCCAAACTCATCAGGCATTACAGGAGAAAACTTAAGCTGTTAATAATTGGGTGCCAATAATTGTGGCCAACATGGACTCGAGTCAAACATTTATTTCATAATGAGATTCCACACTTTCCATTGTTTTACTTTAATGAAAGGTTGAATGAAAGGATAAACTATGCAGATTTATTTTCACAGCCACCTTTGCTCATATTTACCAAGGGTTGGAGGCCACTGTATATGATCATTTAAAATCAGAGTAAATTTATATGGCACGGATCTCAAATCAGCCTAAACTGGTACTAGCAACACTAGCGATTCTCTGGAAATATACCGTACACTATAATAAAATGTATTTGAAAGCGCTGCATGATGCTTTGGATGAAAACAAATGAATACATGTGAATAATGCATGAATCAAATGAATACATGAATGATTATTGCCCAGCTCACTCTGCTGCAGTGTGACAGAAAAAAACAGCAATGTAGCGTTTTGTCCTGCTACAGTGCTACTTGTTGGAAAAATTAGCTTGTTAGGAGGAAAGCTGCACTCGAAACAGCTGAGGTACTGTCACGCTACTGAAAAAAATGTAGTTCTCTTGGTTACAAATGAGGAATTTGTTAATTTTTCAACCTGCCTGTGTTGTTATTTTTATCTAAAACTAAAACATAAAAATAATTAAAAACCATTTTTGGTAATTGAATTAAAATCAAATAGATGAGAAACTTAAATTTAAAAATGTTGCTTTGGCAACTCACTAAAATAAGTTTAAGCTAGACAAGTTTAAAATAAAACTAAAATAATAATAAGGAATATTAAAAAAAAAAAAAAAAAAAAAAAAACATTTGTAAACTAAATTTTGCAAAACATTTGTAAAATAAATTATAATTCAAAATAAAATGTTTTTATTACCTGTTATACAATCACAAGGGAGTTGTCTGCCTTGCATTCTATATTATTTATTTTAATCTGTTTTGCGTATTGACATACACATAATGGCATTTAGAAAAACTGAAGGTATTAATATAAAAATAATTAATAAATAAATAAAATTATTAAATTATAAAATAACAAAACATAAATTTAACTGAAATAAAATCCAAAAGTGTTGTATATTCAATCTTATCCAAATACTGTAGCTCTATTTTTAGATTGGACTGGGGTAATCTCTAGAAAGTGATTGTTTCAGTGCAGAAAAATGATTTTTTATGCTGACAGAGACTGTGAAATGGGAAATGGTGACTCCCTGGGCAGCGCGCTGACTACTGAACTGGGGAGCAGATTGAAACACACCCATAAGCCTCACTGAAGACACAACGAGGGGAGGAGAAGAAGTGCATGTTTTGAACAGGAGGAGGGAGGGATGGAGAGACTTCAAAGGCACTGAGTGCATGAGAAAGAGAGGAAGACAGTCCGGCGTGGAGAGGAACAGAGCGTGGAGAGGAGTGAGATGCTTTTCAAACAGTTGAGCCGCTGTGCTGCAGAGCCCTGATCTTGCTCTGACAGCCTCTGATGAGCTGCACACGGAGACGCCAACAGACCAGACCAAACCAGATCAAATCAGACAAGACCCGCCCTTCGAGGCGCAAACCAGATTAGCCAGCTCACTGATTAGCCAAGACTAGAGATGGTACTTTGATACCAAGTAGAATGGTCAAATACATGTCTTTGTTTTAAAAATGACAGTACAAACTTTGTTTTAATATACTTTATTCGATCTGGTCATTTTATGCAGGCTGCTGCAGTGTACAACGTCATTAATGTTATACAATAAACAATACTGCCAAGAAAATGAGAAAAGCACTGACTGCGCTTCATTTATTTCTTTGTTTATCACTGATGAATGTTTACTTCAGTAATTGCTTGCAAACACTTGGAGCTATGCCTATTTAATTGAAAAATAATCGAAGGCTACACACCATAATTTGAATTTAATTTGTTTATATTTATATCATTTAATAATTAAACAAATGAGGGTGTTTAATAGCATATTGGATTTGCTGTGGTATTGAGAATCATGAAATATAAGGTTTTGACTGCTAAAATTCTAGAAAAACCAAGAAAAAAAACTGATAAAAAAATTCAAAATATTGTATAGCATAACAAACAAAACTAAAAATGTAAAATGGCTTATACTACATTTAAAAGTTTTTTGAAAGAAGTCTCTAATGCTCATCAAGGCTGCATTTTTTTGATCAGAAGTACAGTAAAAACAGTAATAAACGAATATTACAATTTCAAATACTGTTTTTCTGTTCAAATATATTAGAAAATGTCATTTATTCCTGTGATGCAATAATACTTCAGGCATCAGTGTCACATGATCATTAGGAAATCATTCTAATATGAAGATTTTCTGTTCAAAAAACATTTCTTATCAACACTGAAAATGGTTGTGTTGCTTAAAAATTTAGTAGAAACTGCAATACAAAAAAAAAAAAATGTTTTTACTGCAGCTTTTGATCATTTTAAAGTGTACTTGCTAAATAAAAGTAACATTTCTTAATGCTGCTGACCAGCAGAAGATGAGGTGATCATGTGATCATTTGTGTAATCAGGTTCACTGAAGGAAACAGAAGTGAAAATACAATAAACTAATGGAACGTACTGCATTCTTTTGCACACGCAATGCAGGCAAAAACATGACAGGACGCGAATGGTTCATAACTGGATGCCTCTGTCAGCTTTGTAATGGGAATACAGTATTCAATGACAGAAACACAGCCGCACACGCACACACTCTTTATTCATACTGTCTCAGAGATCAAGAGAGGAAAAGAAATAAAAGGAAAGTCACAAAAGAAAAATTCTTACTCCGCTTTCATCAATAATGAACACCCGGGAGAGAAGGAAGCACAAACTTCAACAACAAATAGCAGTGAAACTGTCGCTGGAGGTAAAAACACGCATTTCATAAACAAGTTAAGCAAGGTCAAGTCTGAAGACCTTTACAAACAAGTGCAACTTAGAAGTGAAACAGCACAAAGGTCAACAGCAATGCCAGACTTCTCTCTCTCAGAGGCGTTACTCTCTGGCTTTCTTTTTTAAAATTGATCGGCTGCTGTATTTCAAAGTAAGCTGGAGTACGTATACTTCACGATACTTCATGAATTTTTTATGCATCTACTTTGGGAGAGTCAAGGTTTTCAGAACAGTATGTGAATTAGATGGTGCAAACACTAAACACAATTACAGTGGCAGAACTAAACAAGACTGTAACATAAATCACAGCCCGCTTCTTGCCTTGTTCCCACCGTAACAGAATACTAGGCCGCAAAAGGATCCAGCAGCTTTTCCGGTGAACACTGGCCAGGTATGGACACTGCCAGGATTTTGTTAGCCCTTAAACAAGGCTCACGAACGCTGGAAAACGTTGTTCGCAAATCTATAGCCATCGCAAACTACTCTGATCTACCAGACTGTCTTTTGATAGAGTTTTTTTGTGATAGCGTGAATCAACCTTTACAATCTGAGCTTAGATACGGGGGTCTGGGTTCATCACTTGCTCAGTTTCTGGATTATGCTTTGCTGACTGTTGGCTCGTCATTTACTGTGGGTGTCGCGGAGGAGGAACACGACATAATGGGGGCAGTAATGGGGGCCGTGTTTTGATCGCTACTCCGGTGTGTAAACCCGCTCGTGAAATGGCGTCCGCACTGGAGCGCGTTCACATATTGGCAGTAACAGCAGAGCCCGTTCACAAAATGGTGGTGACAACAACACTCCGTCATGTCACTGCTGCCATGTAAAGTCACAGCTGATCTTCCAGAACATCGTCACATCTCAGTTGTCCGTCCAGAGTCTCGTCACGTCTCAGCTGATCTCCCAGAGTCTCGTCACGTCTCAGCTATCGTTCCCCAGCCACGTCACGTCACAGCTGTTGTTCCTGAGCCACGTCATGTCGTAGCTATTTGTCACGTTCTGTCTGCTGCACCCAGATCTTTAAGGTCAGTCCTTCATTGTCCCAGTCTGGTATCCAGCGTGAGGGATGCACCTCTGGTGTCTGCACGTGCAGCTGGTATCCCCAAACCTACACACTTCACCCCTCCTGTTTGTGAACTGATTCCCCCGTCTGCAGCACGTTCCATAATGGGAACTGCTTTATGGTGTGTCTGGGCTGCGTACACCACCACTGCAGTTTCCCCAGAGGTGGCAGCGTATGCTGCGTAGCCTCATGAAACGGGGACATCTGCTTCAGTTCTTTGCATGGTGGTAGCACCCAGCGATACACCCCCAGTCAGTGAATTCTCGTCTTATTCTGTCCCAACCAAGGAGGCAACTTTGTTGCTGTTTTGAACTGGCCGAGGAGGCCACCTATGAACTCTTGTCTTGTTCTGACCCGGCAATGAAGGCCGTCTGTGAACTCCCAGTTTGACCTGTTCCGGCCACGGAGGCCCCTTATAAACTATCTGTTGTTGTTGAACATCTATGAACTCTGTGCCCGTCCTGTTGCTGCTAAGGAGGCTACCCATTCAGTTTTCGTTAACACATCCAATGTTGAACTTTCTACCCTGTCTGTCGTGCCCACAAAGACTGCTAATAAGCCCACTGCATTCCCTGCCTCTGTCCTTGTGGCTCTGTGTCTCTGTTTTCCCCAGGTCCCAGGCTCTGTCGTAGAGGCTGCCTGCTCCGCCCTGGAGGGCTCCTGCTCCGCCATGGATGGTTTCTGCCTCGTCCTGGTGGGCCCCTGCTCCATCTTCTCCGCCCTGGAGGGCTCCACCTGTTTGCTCCGCCCTAAAGGTCTTCTGCTCTGTCTGCTCCTCCCTGGAGGTCTTCTGTCCTGCTCTGGTGGTCTTCTAGGTCCTCCATGCCCACATGGACCTGGCCCTCCTTTCCCCGCCTTGTCCCACCTCTGCCCCACCACTCTCCTGGATTGATTGTTGTTTGGAGCGTCTGGAAGACGCTCTTTGGGGGAGGGGGGCTGTGTCACGAATCTGGCCTGCAGCCTTCGGTCCACTCACCACCAGATGTCGCTCTCTCATTCTATTGACATTCACATTACACAGACTGTTGCATCACACCATGGACTACATTTCCCATGCTCCACCTCACTTATTACCCTCTCCACCTGTATCCAGTTAGACTGGCTATAAATATGAGGCCCTTCCCACTATTCTGGGCCGAGTATTGGATTGCGTTTAGCACTCTGAAAGTGTTAGCAACCCTACGGCGCCACTCCAGTTAGTTTCCTTACTCCTGTCTTGTTCATAGTCTTGTTTCCTAGCCTGTTTTCCCATCTTGTCTGTTTCGCCACCTGCCCTGGAACTTGCATGTTTATTGGACTACCCTTTGTGCCTAACCCCCTGGATTACGTTCACCGTTGATCGACCCTCGCCTGTTTTACGGATTACTTTTATGTCCTGCCCTCTGTATACCTGTTTGCTATTGTTTGACCCTCGCCTGTTTACGACCATGTCTTTGATTATAAATACATGGATCTGCCCACTTCTCATCTCTGTCTCTCTGTAACAATAAGCATAGCTGCTTCATCAAATAATATTTCAATGTTATTTTTACAACTCAAATTAATAATTGTTTGTAGACTTGCCAAATAATTGAAAAAAGCAGTTTGAAGTAAACCTTTCTTTATTCTTTCCAATACTAAATATGTGATTTAGTCAGCAGTTTTCTATAAATATATATTTTTTTAAATTATTAAATCATTAAAAGCTACCATTTAAATTTCATTACAAGTCAAACATTAACTTTCATAGTATCTAATGTTGTTTGAATAAAGTTTTCAACACTCAAGAGTGCTCATGTATGAAATGCAGCATGATTGTTACCACAGCATCTGCTCTACAAAAAACCCCTTCTGAAATAATGTTAAAAGGAACACTGTGTTGCATTATTTTATCATCAATACTATTAAGTAAACATCTGTGCCAGAAACACCTAATAAATCTTGCAGAGAGGTACAGCAGCATCTGAGGCAACAGAAGCTGTGTCATGCTCTTAGCATGACTGGAGGACACAATACATCAATCTGCATGAACCTTTACAAACTAAATACAAAGTTCTGTCATGAAACTCTAGATGGCACAAGCAGATAATATTCGGAGTGTTAAACTACTTGGCACAAGCTGATTGGTTAATGTTGCATATGCAGCCAATAAGCTTAGTGCTTTACATTTAAATGGCTGGATGGCATTCACTAGAGCATTTTGCAATGCACTTTCAAAGTTCCTCTGAAACACTCCACTTCCCCAGCTCCACCTGTTTAGATCTGCTGTGGGTTATTATATGCGCTACTTGTGCAGCAACAGTATGTCTTAAATACTCACAGCAGCACATCTGCATATGTATTGGCAGTTGCAAGTTCCTGTACTTGTTTTGCAGCAGCAACAGCAATAATCTGCATGACCAAAAATTAGTATTTTAAGGGTATTTTCATCTTCCACAGAGCAATTATTTGCACACGCATGCATCATGGTACTTTTGATAATGGTGAAAGATGGTAACATAGAGTAGAAGAATTGTTGAATAAAGTAGTTATTTTTGTTTTCTTTGCACACAAAAAGGATTCTCGTAGAATTGTAAAATTACGATTGAAACTGAAGTCACATGGAATATTTTAACAATGTCCTTACTACCTTTCTGGGCCTGGGAACATTTCAGTTACATTGCTGACTATGCAAGCTCTCGAATTTCATCAAAGATATCTTAATTTGTGTTCTGAAGATGAACAAAGGTCATACGGGTTTGGAAAGACATGAGGGTGAGTAATTAATGACAGAATTTTCATGTTTGGGTGAACTGTGCCTTTAAAATGAGACTGAGCAGCCATGTAAAGTTGCTACTACTTACATATTTCAGATGATACGCCATATTTAAGGTCAATGAATGATAGGCAAGCATTTGGATGTCCTGCCCGATTTATTGCCACATAGACCAGCCATTAACGATCTGTCCGTCACAGGTTGCATGACTTTGCCACTTCCTGTGGATTTTAATTTTTTGGTTGACCAAACCTCTTCTCGTTGACTAATGGTTAGTTGACTATTAGGGGGCAGCCCTAATGGTGTCCTATATTCAGAACGTCTGCTCTGTATTTCACCCATCCAAGTGCACACACAGCAGTGAGTACTGAACACACACCCAGAGCAGTGGGCAGCCAATTTACTGCGGTGCCCGGAGAGCAGTTTTAAGTTCGGTGTCTTGCTCAGGGGTCTTACCTCAGTCATAGTATTGAAGGTGGATTTTTATGGCTGCAATTGTAACCCCCCCTTGGTTCCACTCCCACCCACTCTGAGGACGTCTCGAACCTGGGTCTCCAGCATGGGAGGTAGGTGCACTAACAAGGAGGCTAAAGACTGCAGCCTCTAGCGTCAGTCGCTGATGCTCCTCTTGAGATCAGGGGGAGTTAGGTTTACCTGCACAGCACCTACCGCTGGCCTCCATTACACAAACACATCAGTATAACAGCATTTTTCCCTTGTGTGATGTTGTTTAAATAAAAAAGCAAGACAATTAAGGTGGGAATGAGTCAAACATTGTAGGTCACAAGTAAAGAGAAACATGCAATTCTACTGTTGAAGATGACCAACATGCTCCCTCTAACAATACAATACTCTCAGTCCAATGCCTTGCACGTACAAAACGAAGACCATTAATGGGAAATTAGGAATGCCACGTCTTCTGCTGAGCCCAGAAGGAGAGTTTTACATTATGGCATGCTCAGTGATCCATCAACTTACTAAAACACAGCCGCATGTGAGCAAATACAAAGGGCACAGCAATCCGTTAGAGACAACAGTCTATTAACACTCTGAATGGAGAGATGGCCACACAATATATTTGTAGCTGTTTGGGCAAATCTGAGAAAAGACACTGAGTGGAAGCTGGTAAAAAGGCTCTTTTTAGTGCCCATCAGGGACTTTATTCTGAAACAACAATCAGTTTAACCTTCTGGGTCTTAGCGAAACATCTTTCAGTGCTTGGAGCATAAGTAACCAATGATGAGAAAAATATAGGTAACACTTTACTTGAAGGGGTGTGCATAAGACTTACATAACACCTTTATAATTGTGACATGACACACGTCATGAATATGAAGGAGGTTTTATGCATGTTTATGACAACTGTCATTAAGTGCCATTCGCTCAGTTATGCCATTTTTAATGCAAAGATGAAATTGTTTGAGATGCCTTTGTTATGACAACTTGACATAAACCAATACATTATAACCTGTCAGTGTCTTTGTCATGACAACTTGACATTACCAAGACAATGTTGTACTATACAACAGCTATATGTTGTACTATATGACAACATTTGTACAGGAAAATATGAAAGTGGACTAATATTTGGCTGTAAGGAAATGAATTAAAAAATGGAAAAAATGTAAGAAATAAAAATGCATGTGCACCTGTTGGGCAATTATTTGTTATCAAGCTAGGATCAGTCTATTAACTGTCCAAGAGAACTGGATTCCAGTGATAGAAATAAATAAATAAATAAAATAAAATACAGCACAACGCTTATTAAAGAATTGATCTTGTTTTGCTTATTTTTTAATACCATTGTGGCCGATGTGGCAACATTTGGCATCATGAATGCTAGAGGTTGATGGTATTTCCAGAAGACCCATTCTGAGACTCGTCAACACTTATAGGCCAAATTCAATGACACATCAGACCCAGAACATCAATCCTTACGGATGAATGGCGTGCCTACAAGAGACAGCTTACCCAGTACAGATATCATCAGTATTCTGTCTGCCATAAAAGACACTTTGTTGATGCAGGGACTGGTGCTCATACTCAGCATACTGAGCGTGCATGGCAGAATTACAAGTTGGAAATAAGTGATCCTCGACCACAAAACCAGTCTTAAGTGGCACGGGTATATTTTTAACAATAGCCAACAATACATTGTATGGGTCAAAATTATTGATTTTTCTTTTATGCCAAAAATCATTAGGGTATTAAGTAAAGATCATGTTCCATGAAGATATTTTGTAAATTTCCTACCGTAAATATATATCAAAAACGTATTTTTGTTTAGTGATATGCATTGCTAAGAACTTCATTTGAACAAATTTAAAGGCGATTTTCTCAATATTTAGATTTTTTTGCACACTCAGATTCCAGATTTTCAAAAAGTTGTATCTAACAAACCATATCAATGGAAAGCTTATTTATTCAGCTTTCAGATGATGTATAAGTCTCAGTTTCAAAAAATTGAACCTTATGATTGGTTTTGTGGTCCAAGGTCACATATGGCATCATAGAGGAAATTGTTTTTCTCACAATGATAGAGTGGCACCACTGGTTAGGTGTACGCCATTATGGTGGTGTCTTGGGTAGACTTTTCCATGATGTAAAAAAGCATGTAAAGAAAATATAAATGTGTGGGATGCTGTATGCAACTGTTTTTGCAGTGATACGGACCAAACTCTGCATGACTTAACCCACCATTGTACTGTTTTCATTTTAATTTTTGGGTGAATCGCACTCCAAATGCAATAAAATACAATTTTATAAATTTTATTTATTATTATTATTATTATTATTATTATTGGATTATTTAATTTATTTCTATAAGACCAGTTAATCTTTTTCACAACATTTGAAATTGTATCTGACCTTTTGTTGGAGGAAACTTAAAAAAAAAAAAAAAAACACATTATGAAATGAAAAATATTCATGATGCTGTTATAAAATAATTTGACAGAGTATTAGCACTTCACGACATTTTAAGGATACATTCGATTTGTACAACTGAAGAAAAAAAGTGGTCAGAAAAATATTCATGACACAATTATAATGGCCCCTTGACTGTCAAAACCAACCAAATGACAGTTTAATGTAAGGTAACCCATAAAGCAAATTAGTTTATTGAGTTTGATAAAGAATCTGCTATGTCATGTTTATGACAGATTTATGAAAGGTTATGATGTCTTGGTAATGTCAAGTTGTCATAATAAAGGCATCACAAACAATGTCATCTTTGCATTAAAAATGGCATAACTGAGCAAATGACACTTAATGACAGTAGTAATAAACATGCATAAAACCTTAAAACCATGTGTCATGTCACGATTATGAAGGTGTTATCTCAGTCTTATGCACGCCCCTTCAAGTAAAGTGTTACCAAAATATATAATAATACTAATACTACAAAATACAACTAATAAATAAATTACACTCACTAAAGTCAGACAGACACCATCATGGCCAAACCACAAAACTTGTATTTCTAAAGAGCCCAGAATAACCTCTTGAAAGACGCACCAATTCAGATAATGAACTGCGGCTTGTGTGCTTTCAGAGAAATCTGCTAAAAACGAATGTGTTCTACAGTGAATAAAAATGAATTACTAGTTCCCAGGGAGGATAAAACACACACGCAAACTCTACAGCGAACAGTTATTATGAAATATTGAAAACCTCTAATGGTTTAGTTAATCATCTGCTCCTCAGAGGAGAACTGATGGAAGAAAGCCAAAAAACCTGATTGATTTAAAAGTCCGCATTCGGAGACGGGAAACAAAACTCATGACAGAAAGAGAGAGAGACCGCCCAGAACTCATTTCTCTTCATAACAGACACATCAGTTGAAAGCCATCAGAAAAGGCTGCCGAGCAGTCCGAGAAAGATGATAGAATGATCGTCCGGAGGAAGCGGCAGACCTTAGGAAGTTTCAAATAATAAAGCTGCTGGGTTTTGTCACCTTTTGCTCCTCTCACTGGTGAAGAAGAGGACAAAGAAGTAAAGTGAAGTCGACAGAGTGAATCAGGTTCATCAGTACAATCTCTCATGGTCTGTAGTGTGCAATGAATCCCAAATACTTCCCTTTCCCTCCCACAATGTGAGCACAGAGCTGTGGCGTAGTGACTACTAGCTAGCAAAAGTGCACAATAACATGCTAAATGTCACTTTTGTCTATATGTAATGTAAAAATCACAGTAATCACTGTTACTGCAATATGCATTACAATTTTCATGTACTGGTTGGACAAACTCCACTCTTCACCACAAAATCTACAATATAATAGATCCTATTCTGATCTTCCTTCCTCCACTGCTCAGTTTAAGTAACGAACATGATTATGAAGTCCCAAACAAATGGATTAAGTTAACTTCCATTTTACAAAATTAAATGGACTGAACATAATGCAATTATATTATGACAAAGTGTTGAAGAATTGCTTTGCAGTAGCTCATTCTAATTAAGTAAATTAAACAGGCAACAAAAATCATTTGTTTTTTAGTTGGGGCTTACAGTCTCCTCTAAATTACTGGCCCACTAGGCAAATGTCTAAGTGGGATGCAGGATGACTTAAAATGATTTAGCCAGAGCTAGTTTAGCTAGTTTTATCCAGAGATAACTTGCTGAAGCACAAGATGACAAATAACGTTCTGCTTGAGCAGATGAAAACTGTAACTTGATGAGAGTATGACAACCATAAAATGATCACTGAATAAGGAAATAAATAAAATGTTTCTCTCTAGTGGGTTTGCACTTATGTCACAATTTGGTCAGTTACCCGGATGCACGGCCTTACTACTAGTAAACAGCAACATGGATTGCATGCTTACTACTGAAAGTACTACTGAATACATTGTTCTGCTAATTTATGCTGTATAAACCACAAAAAAACAAGTGTGGAAACTGCTAAATCATATAGAGAATGGCTTAGTAAGCAGGAAAGGATGCAATATTTTGACAAACTAAAGGTGGTAAAAAAATACGTACAAGCAGTATAACAAGTGTTAAGATATTAACTAATATTTCACCAACCTGACCAGAAGAGCAATCACAAATGTTGTCAAGATTCTTGCCTTAGAAATCCTGGTTCTTTTTGGCCAACCACAAACATCTTTTGTTCCTCAGACAATTTTTTTTGCACTCTTCTCCTGGATTTGTTACAACTTTTGGCAATCTATAATACTCCAAATGTTTTTCCCAGTCTGACTGATTAGTACAGCCCAAAACATGACAATAATTGACCATTTTCAGCAGCAATAATCAGCAAAACGTGTAAGTTTTGTTTGGTTTAGTGGCAATGTTTACACTCAGTGCTGCTTTTTATATGTTCTCTTCTCACCGGTGTTTTCATGCAGTCATCTGAACTATGAATACTCTTTAAGAAAAGATTTAGACTTAATCCAATTTCATCTTGGAGTCTGTGTGAGCACCCTGGACAGCTCCCTTCCTCCTGGTTTTTAAACAAAACTCACTTTTAAAGCTCAGTTGTGCGTCGGGTCGTTAAACTCGTGCTGTTCAGAGAAACCGCATTGCGGTTGGGAGTCCAATTCAGCTCAAGGTGAGAGATCCCACGAGCCGGGAATGTCAGATCGTCATTACAGTCAATTACATGGGCTACGGGGCACGGATGCTCACGGAGAACTCGGTGTGTGCGTGTCTGTAGTCCCGCGGTTAAGACTGGTTAACACCCTTCAGTGCACTGCTCTGCTGTTAATGATGTACAATTATCCAAACCGCAGTAGACTCGGGGGAAGAAGTCTTTTGATTTTTAAACTCGTCAGTGCTTGTCCTCTGTCTCACTCTGTCTCTATCATTGGCTTTATTGGATCAATACAGGAGAAAGTCAGAAACTGTCTCTTTCTGTCCCCCTTCATTTCTTCCTTGTAATATGGCAACTAAAAGTAAGCCACACTTTTGGGCTTTTCATACTTGAAACTGTCCACCTAAGGGCATACACCAAGTAGACTGCTCTACTGCCCTAATGTGTAGAAACATACAGCTAATGACCATTTTAACTGTTTAATAGTTTCCATGGATGATAAACGTTCTTCATGAAACCATGGATGGCCACAAAAAGCCTTTAGTATGTAGAGTTATAGAGTGAAAACCCCCGGCACAGCTGTCTTTCCTATTAATACAGGAAGTTTGTGAGAGAATGTGTAGGATGAGTCAGCAAAATTTCTGGTCCGTTTTCCCAGAAGCAAAAGGCTTTTAAATGCGTATCAGCTAAAAGTGGATTTTGTCAACTTTTGAGTACACTATACGGTTTCCAAATGAATAGACATGGACTAAAAGCCACAAAAATCCCATTCTGATTTCACAGGGCCCTTAAAGTGCATGAATGTCAATATTTAAAAAAAAATGATTGCACAAGAACATTTCACTGAAATTCTATGAATTCTATGACTATGAGATGATAAAACAAATAATCTACTATGTAAAATTAAATGTGAAAGTGAAAGTATTCTGTCATCATTTACTCATGTTGTTCCAAAGAAGAGAAGAAATTGAAAAAAATCATTATTTTTGTTTTCTTTGTGCACAAAATGTATTCTCGTAACTTCATAATATTAAGGTTGAACCACTGATGTCACATGGACTATTTTAACTATGTCTTTAGTATCTTTCTGGGTCTTGAATGTGGCAGTTGTGTTGCTGTCTATGCAGGGTCAGAAAACTCTTGGATTTCATCAAAAGTATCTTAATGTGCATTCTGAAGTTGAACGAAGGTCTTACAGGTTTAGAACAATGTGAGGGTGAGTAATTAATGACAGAATTTGCATTTTGGGGTGAACTATCCCTTTAACTCCTGTATCGAGTGTCGCACTTACGTTGCATTAATGTTAGAGACTAGTTCATTGATCCGTGCCACAATGTTCCAAACTGCTCTGGTTTTTCCACTCAGGAATAGAAAACACAGCTTGATTCAGGTGTGTCTGTGCACAGACGGTGTTCTGTCCTTGTCAGACAGATTGTGGATCCCTTACAAGACTCTAAGAGGTCTGGAATGCCTTCTGCTAAACCAGGACAAGCAAAACCAAAACACGCTCTGTTGCTGGTCATCTTAGTGGCTGTTAGCATGTGTGCGTGAGAGAAAATAAACGGACCATCTGGTGTGAAGTTTTTTTTCCTGTGGACGCACATGTGAAACTGTTATATTTGTGCTGAAGTTTAACACTGAAGTCATTTAAGGGTTGCAAAAATAGATTTTTTTTCTTGATCTTTTGAAGGATTTTACTGTGCTATATAAATATCCTGTATGTTTCAGTGCTGAAAACTTCCTAATCAGTCCAAAAAGACTTGGAATG